>NC_134708.1:18113700-18713700 GCF_043290135.1 Rhipicephalus microplus | reverse complement strand
GTTTGAACAGCGCGCTTTAAGTGTTGAGCTGTGACATTTGTTAGTCCGAGTTCGTCCTGTGTCAGCTAATTTTGTGCGTGCCTTCTGCATGCTGCAGCAACTTTCGAGGTGCTCGCCGTTCTTCACGTGACTTTGCAATTTGCTGCTATTGCCACAATAAACGCTCAAGTACCTCTGCGAAGAGACGTTTCACTTTGTTGTTATACCGATTCCTAGATAAAGGGATCAGCCACGTTTTTTTATTTATTTTCCCTCCTTTGTCGCCATGCCATATTTCAGGACTGAACATACATCTGCTAGTTCTCGGAAAACCTACTAGGGTCAGAGGTCCAGGGACCTCTGAGAACTTCTCTTCGTCGCCAGCGTTGCGGCATAATGTTGCGTAACCAAATGAAAAAAATTACCACAATAGAACTCACCAATTATGTTGATGATCTTGTTTGCGGTGACGATTCGGTCATCGTCTTTTAGGGTGGCCATTTTCTTCACCACAAGAGGGGTCGTTTTGCGAATAAACTTGCAAATGGCTTCGCCAAAACGAAGGTATCGATTGCGCGAATCTGCAACGAACGCACCGCTTTAAATGGTAAATCCATAATCGCTGGGGTTTCTCGCTCCCCCAAAACGACATATTTATGAGGGGACGCCGCAGTGGAGGGCTCCGCGAATTTCAGCTACCTGGAGTTCTTAATCGTATGCCAAAATCTAAGCACACGGGCCTATAACACTTCGCTTCCCTCCCCCCCCCCCCCCCCATATATGCGCCCGGTTGGCATTCGATACCACAACCTCTGGATCAGCATTCAATAACACCTCGCTACAGCGGTGGGTTAAATGATCGTCTCATGGCGTGAAGTAGCTATACGCGACCCAAGGAGCTGGACATGCATATTTTGCTCAAAAAATCAGAAGATGCGGTGTAAGCACTGAAGTAAATAAAACGCACAAAAGCTATACAAAGATGACAAAGACGAGGGGACAGCAATGATAAGCACAAACAACAGTAAACAATTTTATATGTAAACTAAACAAACCTTTTCTCACCAATTTTTTTTTGTTTCTCTTTGAATGGAGATTCGCGGTGCTACATTTGTTTAGATCCCGTTTATTCCTCCACTTTTATTGGCGTTATAGAGCACTTAGGATTACCTTATTCATCTATTTCGACGAATTTCCCTTTATATTATGCAGTGTGATCAATCCCCCTAGTGAATTCGAGCCAATTTCCGCAAGGCGTCATAACAAAACAAAATTTATTGCGATTGTCCGCATTGACGTTTCCACTCGTCTGTTTGCTTTTCATTTGTTTTAGGGACGAAGATCCTTAAGGCGTGAGTGGGTCGTCCCTTGTATGTATGCAGCTATGTAGTAACCACCTCACAGCATATCCACAGAGTGAATGATTATTAGTGGGGAGAAGCTTCGGGGGTTTTGTCGGCAAACCATGAATCATCCGCTGGCCGCGTCCGTCCGTCGTCTGTCTGTCTGACGCACGGACGGACAGATGGACGGACTGATGAACGCACGGACTGATGGACGGATGGAAGCGCGGACGCACTAGCGGACGCTTCGCCCCACTAATCATTATTCTCTTCGTGGATATGCTGTGATGTATTGATTGATTGATTGATTGATTCATTGATTGATTGATTGATTGATTGATTGATTGATTGATTGATTGATTGATTGATTGATTCCTCAATATTATGGCACATACCCACTCTGGGGGTTTGGCGAAGGCTGTGTATCGTAACTTGTCATTGATAACTCCAAGAATGCATATTAATAAACGCTCGTCCGAGTTGTCCCCTAGTCTTTTTTTAGTGGCTGCGCATTTTATGCCCTTAAATATCACAAAACACCTCGCCCAGCAACGAGTTTTATTGAACTGCCATATAAGTGAGCCGCTTTTCCTGGGATATGTGCAAAACCAGAGATAACTACCCTACAATATGCTGCTACCTTTATGGTTAGGTCAGTTTGCAGACCTCCTGGTCCTATAGGTTCTGTCTACATAAATTCAGTACAGGCGCTGATTTTGCCCCTTAAAATTGAAATAATTTGTTCATAATTAATGTTTCAAAATGTAATTGAGAAATTAAATGAGAACAATTTGTCACTCGGTCTATCGTTGATATTGTTGAAATAGAAGTGGAAGTCTAACACAAGTTATGAGTTCGTTTAACTCAAGGAAGGTGAAGTTAAGAGAGAGAGAGAGAGATAAAGATACAAGGAAAGGCAGGGAGGTTAACCAAGGTGAAGTTAACTTACTCATTCTGACTATGTGAAGCCTGCGGAGCTTTGCCATGCTTGAAATTCCTTTCCAAGCCTCAGCTGAAATTCTCGAAAAGGTAAAAAAAGCTGTGTTATTCTAACACGCCTTGTAAGCACGCGAAAAAAAAGGCACACGTTGAAGACTCAACTGTCCGCCAGAGTTTACCTCGCATGATCTGCGACTCGACTCTTCTCGGCACTTCTTGGTCGGTCAGGATCCTCTGGAATTTGTCCAAGTAGGCCCTTCCTCTGGAAACTTGAGAAGAACAGCCACCGAATGAGGTAGAGGTACGCGTGTGATTATATGCATGTCGAGCGACTATTTCATACAGACTGAACCAGACATTTTTTTTAACTTTTAACTGCTTTTTATGCGTGCTCATGCATGTGTTTTTATGTGTCTATTGACACACAAACGCGCATTACGAGGGGCAGTCAAACCCGCCACCTCCACTCCTCCTTGCCTACGCCAGTGGGGCTTACGAATGTTGTGCTTGAATCGGATGAAAATAGAGCAGTTAATTTAAAAGCCACTTTACCAGCATTTGTAAATTGCTCACCATTCAGCCAATAGAGTTTCCAGAAATCGACTAGAGGGTACTCTGGCGCTGCGATCGTTCAGCCCCCATGGGAACAATGGGTAGTACACAGGTTCACCCAAGTCTTCGTTTTTGCAGGCTTCGAACGCATTTGTGGCTTTGTTTATTCCCGTGTTTTGGTTTTGTTTCGAATAAAATAACAGACCGTTGCGAACTTCGTGAGCCGATTTCAATTGGTGAGCCTCAAAAAGTCAAAGTGGTGAAGCGCGACTGCTTAACCTTTGCCGATTGTTGTCTCGTGAGAAAGCGGAAGCCCACGCGAAGCCGGACGAAGCCGAAGTACAAGTCCGTATACTTCCCATCATTCCCATACTGGCTGAAGCGTTGTGCGTTACAGCTCCCACAGACACTGGCGCCAGAGTTCTCTCTAGTGGGTATTGTAGGAAACTCTGAAACTATATGACAGCCCAACCGGTAAAGAGGACTTTATATTTAAAAATTCAATGCCAGTGGTGACGTCATCTTCCGATTCCCACCACACCAGCTTGCCATGACGTCACGTGTTTTGATGGCGTTGGTGTGAGCCATGTTTATCGAGTCAGTGGTGATGATATATTACTCTTTGTTCTGAAGAAGCAAGGGCAGAACTTCGCAAGCTCTGGGAACACTTAACACGTCACAGTGGCCTAAATGATGAAAATTACATTTATGTCCACGACGTTATGAGTGTTGCTTCGGCGCCAAATTTAAGAAGTTAAATGAATGAACAAACTTTATTTAAAGTCTGGCAGTTTCTTTCGGGTGAGGCAGGGGAATGGGGGATTAACCCCTGTCCCGTCACACCCTCCATCGATGATGACGGTCGATGAGTCAACTTTTCTTTTCCTTTAATTTCGTCAACCCAACGCCAGCCTAGTGCTACACATCATTTAGTTATCTGTAGAAAATCCTTCCCAAAATAATTGCAAATATTAACAGAAACTACGCAATGGGTGAACGTCATGCCTAATGTGGATCTTGGCTGCCACAAGCGGCTAGAAAACCTGGCCATCAAAGCTACGAGAAAGTCAAAGCACCAGAATCGACAGTCCACCATAAATTCAGAGTTGGGTAATAAATGAAAAATTTTTTTATCACCCTCCCATCCAGTAATCAGCCTTATATCACGAAACCAGCAGAAACGGAACTTTTTAAACAAATTTTTACTGATATGGGCAGATTTAAAGCATCCTTTTTCTTCCCCCAAATGCCCTACCAAAATTTGAAAGCGAACTTAATGATAACGGACCTCAGATCCTTTAGGGTGGTAACTCTGGATCACAGTGTTGAATGTATTCAGGACAAAGATGAAACATCGCGCTGGGGAGAAATAGTTGATTGATTGAAATACATTTATTGAGGTCCTGCGATAAATAGTTACCAAAACGTCACTTTTCAAATCTTGCCAGTCCAGAGGGCGCATGCGAGGGCGGTCAGGCTTAACCTGACCATCCTCGAGCGGGCCTAGTCAAGTGACGTCGAGCTAACTCGAGTCTATTGGGAACCGAATATGGTTGTTTGACTCACTCACTCACCAAGAAATACACTCAAACCTCATTAAAACAAAGTTGCATCTTACAGCAAAGTAAGTTCGTTATATCCAAAAATTTGTTATAAAGGTATACTCCTAACACTATCTCCTAGACATATACTCCTAGACGATCCTATACACCTAGACAATCAGCGCAGCTTTGTGCGTCGTTTCGGCAGAACACACGCATTCAACCTATCCGCTTTGCCACAGGCGATTTCGCTGTGGAATGATCTTCCTGATGCGATAGTTTCAGTGACTAACAGCCAGGTGTTCCGAGAGCAACTAAACTCTCACTACACCTAGCATCACTTCGTAGCCATTTATGCAGGTGTGGATTTGTTTGGCTTTTTTTTGTAATCAATGTCTTATTTATCAGTGCCGTTGTTAAGTTGTATCCTATTTGTATAGTTTTATAGTGTATACATTCTCATTGTTCTTTTTTTGTTTTCCCGTATATGCCCTCTTTACTCTATGCTCTAAGAGTCTCTAAGGTATGTTAAATAAATAAATAAATAAATAAATAAATAAATAAATAAATATTGGAAGATTATTCTTGGTGTACTTTGTTATAACCAATATTTCGTTATATCCGAGTTTCTTACATCAATGTTTGAGTAGAGCTGGTAATGAGAAATTAAACGCACCAAATGGTGAGGCTCTGCTCCCGTGACCAGCCAGTATCTGAATGGTCTTTTCTGAAAAGAAACAAAAAAGAGAAGAAATCGTTTGTGTTTTCGTAGATTCAACGTGTACTATAGTTGTGATGAAAACGTCATACATCTCTGTTTCTGATTTCTTGGTTCCTCTATGTTGATGAATTCAATAAACGCTCATTTCAACGAAACCATGCTGCACTGGTTCATTGGCTTCTGTATTGACGACCCTCAAGCCGATGTTTGTAAAACAATTTTTTAACGTGCTGATACGAATAAAAAAAGATAAAGTAAAGGCTAAGAAGTTTACGGAAACTGAAGCCAAGCTCATAAAGGAATCGCGATAAAGTAAATCTGTTGTTCTGATCACCCTTTCATACGTAGGTGAGAACTTTATTTGCCGCACTCTTACCGTCTGACAAATCGTCAAAATCTGAAAAATGAAACATCAAATTTTATTAGAGGGCGACAATGTTGTCTCTTGAGAACAAGCAGTGAAAATTTTTGTACATATTTACCAACGGGCACAATGTCTTCATCTGAAAGAGGAAGAAACAAGCATAACGAAATTAAGACTGGTGAAGTTGCTTTCAGTGAATATAACATGTACAAACAGCGTTCTCATACGCATGTTCAAGGAATATGCGTTCGGCTGCAATAATCAGATAATCAGACTTTATTCTATTTTTATTTATCTTTAATAAGAAGGCAGAAGTTGTGGGGGAAATGGAAGCTTGAATAGTAGGAAAATTTGTCAACACTGGGTGTGGCTGTAGCCGAGCCTGGAGCACCATCTGCTTGTCGAAACATCGCCTCCAACGATATCTCGTGGTTACGATTTTTTTTTCATCTTTACCAAGAATTTTGGATTTAAGATTCATTCACTGTGTAGCGCACATTTTATTCATTCACGCACTCATTTCTTTAAGGTGACCATGAACAGCTGTAGGCTGTATTAAGCAAGCACTTGTTTCAAAAATAACACAAAATTGGAACAAAATATGAAACCAGAAGAAACAGTTCTACAGGAATGCAGCGAAAAAAAAAATTTTAAATGTAACTTAAGGAAGGAAGGAACCGGAGAGAAAGCCAATTCAAACTAAAAATGAGCATTTATTCTTGTCATTCTCTTGCCTTTTCACGGTTGTTTCTAAGATTACTTTCCCCTAAAAAACAGAAGTTTACAACACCTCCATCAAGGAAAAAAAATAATTTTAAAATAGTTTCTATATAGTTCCTATTGATATTCATTGTTCTTTTGAGTCACGCGAAGATTTTTTTTTTAGTTCACTGCTATGCTTACTAAATTCATTTCGTACTATTTTGACAAAAGGCAGACAAAAGTGACAGTTCTTACTTTCAGGTCTCCTCCTGAAATGTACTACCTTGACAAGTACTGTATTCGTATTTGTGTGATGAAAAAGTGTTGATTGATTGATCGATCGATCGACTAATTGATTGATTGATTGATTGATTGATTGATTGATTGATTGATTGATTGATTGATTGATTGATTGATTGACCGATCGATCGAGTTGTATAAATCGCGTGCCGTCCAACCTGTGAATCCTCGCGAAGAGGCGCACGTGCACATGAGAGCCATAAAAGCTATGGATGGAGGCAGACGGAAGTGCATTTCCGGAAAGGCGGCCTGGCTTCCTGCAAATGGCCAAGAAAAAAACACAAAGTTATTCGTGACTCCGCCTCTGCCTTATAGAGCCCGACCCCCGCAAGCGTGTGGGTGAATTAATACGCTCATCTAAACAGAACGTGCTTCAGTTTCGGTTTCGTATGTGTTTGCCGCGGATGTCAGTGTTTACGAGAATATATTTGTTTCAGTAGTTCACGAATTTTCTCACTAGGGGCGAGCAATCACCCATCAAATATGGTGTCAGAGCACGCGCGTCCACTATAACTCCACGGCGGCTGCCTACCACTTTCAAACTTTAGAACCAAGTTCACCATGCTCCCACTATTCAGTCAACGCTTCTGTATGTTCTACATATTTCTTCTGGAGTGTACGCATATAAAACTAATACGAATACATCGAAAACAGTGTTCCGCTAAAAAAATAGACATTTTTACCGTACATGTTGCGTACTCATCCGTCAGAAAGTTACACGCACATTTGTGCGGGCTAGGCTGGCCGGTATCTGCCATTTTAGCTGTATGCTAATAGTGAATTTCAGAACCATATTGAATACAACTCGAATACCGATGATCCTGAATCGAATACTATTTATTGCCCTAAGTGCCCCTCTTGTTTCCATGTTTATGTTACCGCCCTATTACGCGCGCAACTGCTGCTTTGCGCAAACCAGGTCTGGGAATTGTATAGACGATCTTTGAATATTTCGATACGATTACTCTCACAATCCGAACATTTGTGTTTGTTCTAGAACTTACGCGGCCGCTAGCGATAACACTGGCTTTTGATACATGTTTTTTTTTTCGCCTTTTCTGTAGTTTTCGAATTACTATGGCAGCCATTTTTAAAGCAGTCCTATAATGGTAATCTAACCGTTTTCGAAACACGCCAAGATTTTCACAACACTTTATTTTTAAAAGAGGAACATTACGATTACCTTTAGCAGACCGAAAAAAAATCGCAATTTGATAAACTGGAGCGAACTCGTATACAGCATCTAGAGCCTTGAAAATATTTTGTAGAAAAAAATAAGCGCTTGTCAAAACCAGTAGCAAGAGAAGACTATCAATTCCTATGTTTCGGAAACCGGACGAGTTTCTTGTTCATGGTGGAGTGAATATTGGAAACGCCGTCCTTATCTATGATTCAAATGCGAGCGTGTCGCTTGTTTCCATCTTCGGTATATTTTACTTACAATTTTAGGACGTTGAACACCACAATTTACTTACAATTTCACAAACCATACAATTTCATTCTCGGGCCGCAAGTAAAGTATAGCGGCTTAGCTGACAATAAGCTACAAGGCCGCATTTCCTTCTCCATTTCTTTCATCATTTAAAAGGCCTGATTACCTTAACTTATTTCAAAATTTTAACCTTCGACGAAGCATGCACTCAATTTCCAAGCGCACAATCTTTCAAGTCAGTTGCCACACACACACGAGGCCTCAATCGTTGTTTTTGCGGCTGTCTTTTTTTTTACATTTTCTGCCCATATGACATCATGATGTACTTGATTGATTTCTTTTTACTTGCATATGCAAAACGTGAGAATATCGGCAACGGTAGAAGCTAGCTATCCCGTCACCAGTGTATTATTACTCAATAAAAGCACAAAACCAAGAAAAACAAACAAAAGCAATGAAAAATAAAAATAAAAAGAACTAGACTCACTATGTGCACGTCTGATCTCTATAGCATATGAAGCATAAATATATGAGCAGAGAGAAGACAAAAGGCATCATCGTGGAGGGAACCTCGTCTTCCGATCCACGCGTCTTGAGAACAGTCGGCTTTCGCGCGAGATAAAAGGAAAAGCCGCGGAAGACATAAACAGGGCTTACCTTCAACCGAGAGTCAAGGCCCGTCGAGAGGAGCAGGCGCGGCCCCTTGTTACATCGCCATTTACGAGACGACAAGGAGATGGCGATTACGCAACCCCCTTTTAGCACGCCCCCTACGACCCGAGCCAAGCCGAGCTGATCCAGGAGAAAAATCTAGTTGTTTCGGGATCGAAAGGAAAAATCCTCGTTGCAGAGGTTGACACGTCGACAGCGCGTCGTTGAGAAAGTAGAGTTAACGACAATGGCGTTACAACAACCAGTGCGAAAGGAGAAAAAAAGTGAGAGAGGGGGAAAAAGGCGGGACGTTGCTGTAGCGAAAGAGAGAGAGGGGGGAATGGATCAGCTGGACGCGCAGGCGGTAAGCAGTTCGCGCTATGTTTTCCGGGAATAAGTTCGTGTCGGCGGGGATAGCAGGTGGTGGCTGCGAACAGTAGATCACGAATGCGGGGGCAGCAGCGACTGACCGAGTGACGGATAGATATACGGCTCCGCAGGAGGCCGAGAAAAAAAAAAATATGGAATAAAATACCCCGCGATGCGGCGAGAACGAGCCTTAATACCTTTCTCGACCAGCATCGTGGCCGATTGGTCAGTCGTTGGCTGGATGGAACCACTTCCTACGTAATACGCGAATCAAATCGTTCGCGTGAAAGTGAATCTATTAGTTTTTGGCACGTAGGAAAGGCTACAGGCGATCGAGTGTGTATGCCGCGAAGGATCCGGATATAGCGAAGTCGAAACCACGAATGCTTACTATACAAAGTGATTCGAAGCATCCGACACCTTTTTTTCCCGGATCCGAAGCGTGACAGGCGATTCCGAAAAAAAAACGTGTTTCCGTTAAGATATGCGTCAGGTTTCTTGCTGGTTACGATTTCGTGTACTTACGTGTACTTTAAGCAGCAATGGTGCTGCCAGGTGTGAGGGACACGGGATGTGTTGCGGGGGTGCGCAATTCCCGGGAATTTCGCAGTTTTGTATGTGTATATATACGCGCACCCATACAAACGCACGCATAAACGGGCATAAGCTATGTCTGACCTCCTCTACCCCATCCTCTAAAAAACTTTCCGGCTGCACTCCCGCTGAGCAGGACGGGCAGTCCGATCTTCGGCGACTGTCCTCTCTGCAATACGCAGAGTCAATCAGCCGCGGTCACTTTCATTAGGTAGGTAGGTAGGTCACCTACCTACCTACCTACCTACCTACCTACCTACCTACCTACCTACCTACCTACCTACCTACCTACCTACCTACCTACCTACCTACCTACCTATCTATCTATCTATCTGTTCATCTATCTACCTATCTATCTATCTATCTATCTATCTATCTATCTATCTATTGTTAAAATTCACTCATTTCTTTCCTCGGTGTTAAAGTTGCATACCAGCTTTTCTAGAGTGGTTAAGATTCCTGCATTTTCTCACTCTCTCAGTCCTTCCTTCCTTCCATCCATTGCATTAATCTAATTTTGTAGAAGTAAGCTTATCGTTATGGTAAAATGTTGCATAGGCGGCCCCGAATGCATTGCTTCATTGGACCCAATATTTTTTCTTTGGTTTTTCTCTCTCCTTTTTTACCAGGCCAACCTTGATATGTGTCATGGCAAAACAGTGCAGACTACGCGACAGTGAAACGCATGGAACACAATGTAGCGCTGTATCAGGCTGACCTCGCTGTCCCTCATTAAACCTTCATCTTGCACCCCCTTAACAATGGCAGGAGAAGGAACATCGTTGAAGTCCCAATTTCTACGCGTAGATTAGTCCTCTACACGCCAGGAACACCCCAATATTACATGCTCAGTCATAACTTGCGATCTCACGTCGGGCTGCGCCCTGCCTGTGGAATTTCTGTAGGTCGCATTCACACTCAGTATATGCCACATACCCGTAACTTATCCAAGCGACGCAAAATTATAGGAGAAGTATAGAGTTCTGAAGTGATGGCAAATCCTTGAACGAAGAATTTCCCCAGTGTCAGGAACGTAGACAAGTTTTTTTCGAAAAAAAAAAGGGGGGGGGGCATACACCCAGTGTGCCACTCCCTGGTTACGCCACTACCTGATGCCATCGTTTTACCTTTACGGAGGCAAGACCCCTCCATTGATGTTCTCCGTTCAACTATATTTTATTGTATGTAAGCTAAGTGTTACACTTGGTATATTATGTACTTACGTACTTTTGATAGCCGGTGCCAACTGGGCGTGTGATCTTGGATAACGCTTGAGCTTCACCTTCGATAATAGAATGCGATAGCGTTATCGGGCCCCGTGCGCTCCATGGTCCTGCTTCGGTTCTCTGTGGATGCATAAATAATTTCGCAAGGAAACGTGCGCGTAACCCTGGACGTGTTTCAAAGGCTATCATATATTGCCTACTGCAAGTATACATTGACGAAGTGTCCACTATGCCATAATTATTCATTACGTGTAATTAGTTAAATGCGAATTATGCGCCCGTAAGACGAACCTACGCAGCTGTTCGCTTTCTTTATGCTTTTGTTGGCGGTGATGATTAAATCTGTCTGAGTGCTTTGTTACGCGTTGGCTTTAAAAGGACACCGACTCGTTCAGCATTTCACAAGTTCTGACGCCTGGCCTGATTCTATACGCTCTGTCTCGTAATATTCCTTGCGTTAGCAGACTCCTCGCATTAAACATCGCATTCATATGGCATTTCTCTTTTTTTTTTTCTAGGTAATTTCAAACAGCGGAGGGGCTCTGTTGTAGAACACCTTGTTGCGACGCAGGAGGTTTCTGTTCGATTGTCACTCGAACAGAAGATCATTTTTCTTTATTTAAATTTTATCTTTCTCAATTTTCCGCTAGCAACCAGCGACGCCAACACTGTAACTTCTGCGAAATGGACTCTTGAACGCTATCGCGTTAATATGTATAGCCACACATGATATGCGTGTCTGCATCCAATATGCGATACGCACTGCCACGGCCGCCTATAAGGGTTATGGTGTGCGACTGTTGACCCGCAGTTTGTAGGTTTCAATACCGACCACGACAGCCAAATTTTCGTTGGAGGCCAAAAAGCTTGAGAACTACGTGCTTAGATTTAGTTGCGCTCGAAAGAACAATACCTTAGTCGAAATTTTTCGCAGTCCTCCACTGCGATGTCTCTCATAATCATGCCGTGGTTCTGAGACAGTAAGCCCCAGTAATTATATGATCCAGTATGTCAATATGCGTACATAAACCCACATTTAAAATCGCATAGCCAGTCACTGCACATAGCCTACATATGTACGTCAAATGCCCAGTGGTATATACTAAGCTATGTATGTAAGCTATGTATACACAGGTATGCCACATGTACACGCGTACGTAGTCAATTTCAAGTACGCAGTGTGTACGTCACAACCACAGTGACAACCTCCCGGGGGTATATGTTCCCGGTGGCCCACAGGTGGCGACCAAGCTGCCCACAATGCAAGGCAGCATTCGAGAGAAGTGTCTAAAAATGCTTCCTTTGAATATTCGTTGTGTTCCACGCTGTTTATTTCCGTTTTCTTCGGTGTTCATGGCTCAGTTGGAACAGCGGGTTCCACGGCATTCTTGTCTGAAAAGACACGGCCAATGGTCAGTAAAGGCGTCCACCAAACATGTTTTACTAAAGAACAAAAAGAGAACAGCCGAAGACTTCGGTAACAGTTATAGAAGATTAAGCTTACTTTTCCTTTGGAAGATCTTCAACTTGCGAACGCTCTGCCACGCTTTCGACAAGGCATCTTTCACTGAAAATACGTTGGAATAATTCTTGTGTGTAGTAACTTATAAATAGAAGTAACTCAAATCGCACTTGTAGTAATATGTTGCGCTAAAGCTCGGACAATTTTAAAGTTGTTGGTTTATTAATTGTTCTATAAATAAACGTTTATTAACACAAAAGTGTTTCATTGCAGGGTCCACCAAAACTTCATTTAGGTGTTTCCGTCACGGAAATGCGTCATTGAAAAAAATGCACGTAGTCAGACAGCAAAAAAAAAATGTTTCGTCAATGGGAGTTGAACCCATATCCTCTCGGTCGGCGCCAAGAGACGTCGCGCACCATGTTTTTTTTTTTTTATTTCAGTGAGTTTTAACAAGGTTTGATCAAAAAACACACTGAAAGCTTATGAAAATGAGCCGAAATTCATCAACATGATCGTGAGTAACCCGTCCGCACAATTTCGCAAGTTCACATGACTTTCAATCCTGCTTGAATCAACCAATAACGCACTTCTCTCACATAATTACCTGCATCGCTTGAGAACAAGTTTATGCATTTTCATAGTATATAATACACACGTCCAATATCATCCTCTCCTTGTGGTTATAAAGTTATATTTATGTGCATTAAAGCTCTAGTTTTCTCTATATCTCCATCTCCTACACACAGGGGTTGACGTTGGTAGATTTACGTAAAGAGCCATAAACAAACAAATTTTATGCACGAGTCACCTACCTAGCTTTCCAGCGTATGCGATATCCGAAAGCACTCTCGATAACCTTTGCACGTCAACCGCTGACCCTGCAGCGCTGTCTACTGGAAAAAAAAAAGTAACGAAGTAAACAGCGCGAAAATAAGATATTGGCCAGGCCAACTGGCACATCACCATAACTGAGAACCGCGTTACGAAATTGCTCCTAACGTCAAAGCAAAAAAAAAAAATCGGCGAAAGTAGGGCTGCGCCATAAATGGGTAAAAACGCATGAACTTGGGCATGTTGGTACATAACCATAGTAGAAAACAGTACAATATACTGAACGAAATTCCGCACAAAAACGCAAAAAAAAAAACATTTCTTGTCTTCGTCGCATTGCGCTGCTTTCTACTATAATAAATCAATCGCACATGCTGTTTTATCACTAAAGTCGCAAATATTCCACCAAAAACGTTCCAAGGATGATGCAATGCGCCGAAATCAAGAATGTAGATCAATACGACGAACATCACATTTCTAAAAAAATTATTTAACCTTGCACACAGCTCACTACCACTCGAAAATTTCCATTAGCTAATACTATCTTTAAAAGTTCAAAAAACGTTGGAGAACAGCTCCGTAATCTTTTTTTTTTACTTATTCCATGTACTCACATGAAAAACAGCCAAAATATATTTTAACAGTCATATATAAAAATTATTGCAGGATAGCTTGCGTTCGAACTGCCCATCATGTCCCCATGATAATAATTATGCAGAAAACAAAAAAACAAGATGACATTAATATTGCAGAAGAACAAGAAAAACAGAAAATCTAGCAACAATGAAACAAAAGTATAATAAAATATAATGAGAATCGCTATGCATATATTGCCACGCGCGTACCTAATGTTCAATCCTGTTTCATTCAGATTTCACCCACAAAGCCTGTGAGGAATGTTCAACGCAAACTGGGCCTCATTGTTCGAGAAGGTTCGCCATTACTGTAGGTCGTTCTGTTAAGATCGCGCGCAAGGCGCGATCACTTGAGATTATTCGAGAGCGTGAGCGACGACCGGTCATAAGGCTGGAATATTCGACGGCACATGTATAAATGCCGATTGGCATTTATACATGTGCCGTCGGCACATGTACAACTGGTTCGCACATGTATAACCGGTAACCGGTTCGCAAGCGGCAAACTGGTTCGAACCGGTTCGCCGCTTGTCAGTTGATCGATGGCCGACGATCTGTTCGCCGCTATCAGTGCCAGTGTGCATCGCTGTAATCTGGTTTTACGTTCACCGGCCACAAGTTCGGCCAACTAAACAGTTTCATCTTTGGGTGCACGTTACAGAACCCCAGGTGGTCAGAATTTCCTGAGCCCCTCCACTACGGCGTCGTTCATAATCATATGGTGGTTTTTGGACGTTAAACCCCACATATCGATCAAGTCAACAGTTTCGTCTTCAACCTACAGCCTGCTCTCTTCGTCGACGTCACGACACCGTAACATTAAATACGGTCTTCGGTGTATCAATTATTGATAGGCAGAGCATAAAGGCCGAGGAAGAGTTTTTTTTTTCAAATGGAGGCTGATTCTCAATGGCAAAGTTTCTAAATAATTTTATTATCTCACAATAACGGTATAAAATTAAGCCTTGAAAAAAAAGATAAGATAATATCCTCATGCTAAATTGATAATCAAGGGAGCCAGTTTCTCTCAGAAGATTGATTGATATGTGGGGTTTAAAGTCCCAAAACCACCATATGATTACGAGAGACGCTTCTCTCAGAAAACAAAAGAAAACAAATGACCAAGTACCGCCTCAATCGTAACACCGCGTTATCGTGTCATCGCTGAAAACCCACGCTCCGAATTTCTTTAAGGATATCGAATCAACAAAAAGCAGGCACTGACCAATGTTCCTCTTCGCTTTGTCTTGGGCCATGCATAATCCTATGACTGCAACACAAAATGGAAAACAAGATTAGCTTCAGCTTGTTGTCAAGAAAAGTGGAGCAAAGACATGGAGCCAAGAATAAGACAGAGTTCGTATAC
Source organism: Rhipicephalus microplus (assembly GCF_043290135.1). Lineage (NCBI taxonomy): Eukaryota > Metazoa > Arthropoda > Arachnida > Ixodida > Ixodidae > Rhipicephalus > Rhipicephalus microplus. Next base: position 18,698,690 of record NC_134708.1, on the reverse strand, counting down.
GTATTCATTTTGGAGAGACAAGGGCGCGCAAACACGGACACAAGAAGGGAGTCAGGGCACCACAAACACCACAAACGCAATGTGCGGAAGGGCGCCGCAAACGCCGAGACAAGGAAGGAAGTGATGACTTACAGCCCTGCATCTCACAACTGAAAATTTGTTTGGCAGAAAACATTAGCTTACATGTACAAACCAGACTTGTCAAGTGAACGCAACGTCAGAAAAAATTACGTCACGCGTTCATCGATTAAAAAATACTTTTCGTGCAACATCTCGTGTAGTTGAACGTATGACTTAACTTTTGTTTTTCTTTCTAGAGTTGATTTTTCTTGATATGCGAAGTTTTTTCCCATCAGCGCCTGTCTCTTTCCAATTAACTTTCAGTTTTGTGAGCAGCGCTGTGTCTTGTCTTGTCTTGTCGCCTAGGAGATCTTGGCTCATACCCACAAGGGGGATTGGCCGCACTGTACCTTTTAATAGATATTTTTTGTACATTGCTTGCTAAAGAAAGAGAGAAATTTGATAAGAACAATAATAATGTTCCCTTGAAAAAACGTGAAAAAGTGCAGAAGAATTCGATAAACCAGAATATATGAAACAAAGTAACAAGAATGAGGAAGGGGGACAAAGAATTGGATATATCTGACAGTAACACTAGCAGCGTATCCTTCCGGTTGCCTGAATGAATATTTTTCTCCCTCATCCTGGTTGTCTTCGTTATGGCTGCGCTGTGTTTTTTGAGAAAATGAATACGCACCGACTCGTCGTACTCGCCAATATTTGTTGCAATTTCTTGAGCCTCACGCTAATCTTTTTTTTTTCTGCAACTTTCGGAGTCCTCTCATAGCGGCAGAAGTGCTCAAAATGAAACGCTTAGCGACTCACTAGCCCAGGAATAGGTTGATACATGTCCCGACGCGATCACTTGTCAGGGCGTGATTACAAGTCACGATCTGATGTCATATTGAGATTCTCACTGATTGCAGTATCAGCATCAGTCAGGTCGTGACTACAGCTGCTATGGGAAAATTTTCAGACGTTCTATCAAAATTTTACTATTAAGATTGCTTATTGTCTACAAGTAAATGTTTTCGTGCTGCACTGGCATAGTCGGGTGGTTCAACGCCCTTCGCCCGAACTTTTTCAATTTGGCATGTATCACAAGTACACGCACAAACGCACGCATGAACTAAAGTATGACTGAACCCTCACCCATCAGCCCCGGCAAAATAAAAAAATATGGCTATGCACTGTTCTTTACCGATAAGCAGAGCCTGTGGTCTCTTCTTCCTCAGAGTTCATGATGTGGACTCTGTGGAAGCAGACGCAGTCACGGTCTTTCTCAGCGAGTGCAACGATTTATGCGGCTCACCGTGAAGACACACTGTGGTGGCGACGAAAAGCCACCAATACTGCGAGTGTCCGATGCGTCCCATGGTGCAGTTCCAAGGGTCCAAGTCGGGAAAGAAGGAGTTAAGACACAAGACACTCGATCGCCGAACGCCCACCGAAAGCTTACGCGCGACTCACCGGTGACTTGAACATGAAGAAAACAGGCATCGGTCGTCGAGTCGGGGCTCGTCGTAAAACCCGAGCAACGAGGGCCAGGAATAAATATAAACAAAAAGAGCGACTCTTGACGGTTTTCGCGCTACTCATATAACATGCGAAACCCGCAGCTGTGTCATCGAGGGAACCTCGTTGGTGCTGTTACGAGCTTCACCCGCAAGAGCGGACTGGCTGCGCTGTGTTTGTGAAGTGCTTGTTAAGAGTAGAAACGAAGTTTAACGAATGACGAATGTAGACACTGAAGCGAACTTCAGAGACCAGACGTAGAAACCAGAAGCCATTTGGCCGGCTGAAAGTACCGTATAACGAAGATTAGCTATGATTGCGTTTTTAGCGTGAGGTCTATTCGGTCAGACGGCAGCCACAGACAGTAAGACCAGCACAAGTTCATCAAGAAAGATTTGTTTTCATTTTGTATTGGTTTAATCTTGGCTAAGTATACTTTACACGATCCCTTGTGCGTTCGCGTCAGACCACTAAAGTTCACTCGCCTCGCCTCCCAACCCAAAGGTCAAGGGCAACCTCTTTTACTTATCGTTCCATTGGTAATAACCCACCTTTATACGTGATTCTGTACTGCCTCCGGGATCACACGCATTGCAAGCTTTCTGCAGCTTACAAGGTTTAGCAGCACCTTCGAGACTACCGCACCTTTGGCAAACGTCGATGGCATGTGATGACGTCATCATGTAACGTCAAAGTATGTAATGATGACATCATGAGTTTCGTCGATCTGGGACGTCTTTATGGCTGCATTAGTGACGTCGTCTGATGACGTCATCGCATAATTATATCTTTAATCTCAGTAATGCTGACGCCAACGCCACCCACGGTCAGTTTGGGGCGTTTCATGAAGCATAAGGCATTCGCCTAAATAATTGAAAATGCCAGACCTGCTTCTTCACCGATCCTTTGGTGTGGGTGGGAGTCACCGGAACTAGAAGAAGAGGAAGATCACGCGGAGAACTTGCACGGGAGAACTTGCGATATATAAAATGTACATGCGCCCAATACTCGAATTTGGGTGTATATTATTTTCGGGTGGCCCTACGTACAAAATTAAACCGTTAGTTCTATTAGAGCGAGAAGCGTTACGGTTGTGTTTGCGACTCCCCAGGTATGTCGCTATTAATGTACTATATCAGGAAGCTCGCATACCAACTATTCTTTGCCGATTCCGTATCTTAACAGTACAAACATACTTGAAATTTTACGGCTTATCAGCGAGACGGTCTGCATATGCCTTTATTAGTGACCCCGACGCCTTCTTCCTCGCTCACTGGCCACGCTTTCGTACTCCCCAGATTATTTTTGTACAAAAGAAACTTGAAAGCATAAAGGTGGATATCAGATCGGTAATTGGAACCAAAGCATTAAATCACAATATTACGATAGAATGTGATGAAATTTTTCCCCCACTATCTAAGTTTCAATCTTCGAGTTACTTAAATGACAGGTTAGAAGACTACATAGCTCATGCGGAAATAAAGAACATAATAGCCACAGACGCTTCTGTGAATAAAGAAAAGGCAGCAGTAGGAATCGTCTCAGATTACCTCGGTTGGTCATTCTCGGTAAGACTACCAGACTTCACTCCGGTTTTCGAAGCTGAGCTCCTGGCTATTATTTTAGCGCTACGAAAACTTCCTTCAAACGAAGAGAGTGCAATGATAATTACTGATTCTCTTTCGCTGTGTACTACTCTCACAGCTTCAGAACAATCAAGAGCTCTAGCGACATTACAAACATTAGTTCCACCTCATGTGAAGTTCCTGAAGTTAGTCTGGGTCCCGGGACACTGTGGCATACGGTTGAATGAAATAGCCGATTCACTATCTCGAGCCACACTTGATGGCCCTGTGATCTCGGTACTACCAGAATCGGAACACATAGTGTCGATCAGATATAGAAAATGGGCTATTTATACGGATATTATGGAAAATATTACTAAATATACGGACTATCAGCACCTAACATACCCCTGGAAATCTCAGTGGAGTCAATCTAAAAAGTTAGAAGTTATTTTAACCAAATTTCGATGTCGTGTCCCTCCATTAAACTTTTACTTGCACAGAGCTGGTCTGGCGATATCCCCCCTGTGTCCATTCTGTGAAGAAACGGAAACAATAGAGCATTTCTTTATAACATGTAAAAACTATTCATTAATTAGGAAAAGACTTTTAATTGTTCCGTTTCAAGCAGTAGGTTTAAATTTAACTGCAGATAATGTTCTAAGTTTCGGTGCCTTTAGCTTGGGACATTGCCACAGGAGCGTATTCGATGCTGTATGCAATTTCATTCGAGAATCAAAGCGCATGTCATAATAATGCCTGCTTAAATATATTTCTGAAGACACTTGTCTAATTTTGAATGAAATTTGCATATTCATTTGATTGTGACCGGGTGAGATAAGCTCGATTGTCTGGTCTACTCAAAATTTCTGTCTTCCACTGTAGTATTACCTCACCTTTTCTCTTCTTGATTCAATCTTCAATTATTTGTTTAGTTTAATATTCCTTTTTAGTTAATTATTATTTTCTATTACATCATTAGTTTTTTTCATTAAGGATAAACCTTTTAATATATCTCATATAGGATACTTCTAGATTTCATGGCCAATCCCCCATAGTGGGTATGTGCCAGTGCGAAGGGGCAACAACAACAACAACAACAACTTGCGCCTGGATAGGCTTTGTAATTACACGGAAGCTGTTAGTTTACCTTGGCCTTATCTTGATTCGCTTTGGCGTGCGATTCATTGCCGATGACCTCACCGCACGCGGACGTCATGGAAGCCCAGGACGGCAGCAACACATCCAAGGCGAACGTCACCTCGGAAGCCACGGATCTGAACTGTGCTAGGCGAACATCATCGACGAAGAAGTTCGTGACCATCAGCCTGGCCACCGTTTCAGAGTCATCCAGGTATGCACCAGAATTAGTTGAGGCTGTTCTAGGGCTGGCCGTGACAACAGATAAGTCTCCACGTCGTATCTCATGCTCCGGCTCACAGATTACACCCGTAGGTGGCGTAACTACCTCAGTGCGACTCGAGCGTGAACAGTGCATGATGTCACTGTCGAAAACATAGGCGTAAGTCCCGGAGAGGGGTGGGGGGGCAAGGGACGGTGGTCAGGGGGGGGGGGCGCAAGTCTGTTCTATTATCGTGAACTAGATAGCCCCATACATTGACTTAATAGGTAGGGTGGCACTGCAATGAAGCTTCGCCCCCCACTCTCTCTCTCTCTCTCTCTCTGAACGAGAACCCCGGTCACGCCTATTCTCCTAAGGGCTGGTGTTACAGGGGCTGCCACACGCCCTTGCACGTTCATCTCTGCTCTAGAAGTAACGTAATCGCAGACACTCGCGCAGTTTCAAAACCTCACAGAAAATCACGGGAAATCACAAAGGAAGCACGGGTGAACCAATGATCCGCTTTTTCTGCGGAATTCACAGTGGGCGCAACAGCGTTTTTTTTTTTTTATCCTGAGCTACTCTCTGCTGTTTCGGTATGGCGGCTGAACTTTTCAGAGTGAATCAAAACAACCAGGATGGCCATAAAAAAAGCCTCGTGAAGTCAAAACGCTTGCGGCAACGCTACCACAGTGAATCGCGAGCTTCCAGCTAGGGCGTGGGTGCATACGCCATGGCGCTGCGAGAAAAACGGATTGCGATATGTTGAGCATGCGTAGCATGCAGACAAGGCCGATCACTCACTGAGAAAACACTTCACCTTATGTTACGTGCGTTTATTTCTAAATCTTTCTTTTGGCAGTGGAGCTGTTTAAGCATGAGTTTATTCCAGCCATGCCGGGCGAACGCTCAAAATTCAGCGTGGCCATGCTAAGCGGAGTCGAAACTACAGCATAGCCATGTATAACAAGGGCGGGAAAGAGTATTGAGAGTGACGAGTGGTGTGAGCAGGACAGAAAGGAGGAGGGACGAAAGGGTAAGGCAGAGCGTAGCCATGTACAGCATTGTGCAGGAAAGGGGTGAGGAGTGACGCGACAGTGAGAGAGAAAGGAGAAGGGAGAGGGTAGAGGGTAGCGTAATTATATACACTGTTCAGTATAGTATATGGCAAGGGGACACATAAAAATGAGGAGTGGGAAGTGTGAAAGTGTAGCATAGCCGCAGCGAGCGGAAAACAGATGGAGGTCGGAGAAATTAAATGGTGAAGCGGAGAGAAGCAGCGGCGCATATGGCAGGACGTGTAGTCGGGGAGAAGTCAGTGTGCCGCCGCACAAAGTGCAGGTGAAATGACGTCAGTGGTCAACTTTCGCGACGTAAAAACAAGTGAATCTGGCCCCTCAACTCCGCTGCACAGCATCACTACTCTTTCCCGCCCTTGCCTTACATGGTTCTTCTATGCTTCGACTGTGCTTTTCACAGCTACGCCCAGTGTTTAGCGGTCGCCCGGCATGGCTGGAAGTAACTCATGCTTAAACAGCTCCACTGTTTCTGTTTTGAAGCTCCTTTTATATATAACGGCTTTGTCCTTAATTGAGAAGGACTTAAGAGACTGGTAACTAATGGGACGATTTCCTTTTTTTTCCTTCATGCACTTCTAATGTTATGTGCTCATAGAGTTGCGATATTCTGTTATTTCTTATATTACTTTTTATAGGTTCTCAGCTTGGAAGCTTAAGCATAATGTAGTGCTTAAAACGTTAAAGTGGCAATCACTCGATGTAACGCTGTCATCCGGCATAGGTGTAGACGGAGACGTCCCCGTAAGCAAAGGTCCACCTCGACGTCCCCATGCCGACCACGGGAACACAAGGCGCTACACAATGAAATAACGTGTAACGTCATTCTGCTTTAACAATACTCAGAAGCGTTGAATTGCAAGGAACATGAGCACTCCTAACGTATGAAAAAACCATTGCCTCGTCCTCACATAACTGGCCGTAATCTCACATAACTGACCAATCATGCAAGAGCCGGAGAACGGGTTTGGTTTCCAAACCGTTATAAGACAGTGTACTAATAGACGTAAATGGTACGCCATCATTGCCGCAAAGGCACCTTGAAAGGCATTTCGGACACTATAATGTCCTGCCAATTGTGGCATGTGAGCGCAAAGCTTCTGGTGGTGCCTGAAATATGGCATTGATGACGAATTTTTGGCCTCTGAAATTGTTTTTGGTCCATGGCAGTAAGTGTAAAAAAATATCTTTAGAAATTGCTGGGGCGTTGACGTGAGCACCACCACCTGCCTTTCACATATATAACCACAGAGAACTTGTAAATGGCAGATTCATTTTATTCCTTGCAGGAACAAGGACTCCACCCAGCCAGATACCGTCAGCCCGCTTGACAGTTCAGAGCATCGAACCTCGTTCATCGCCCCATCGGAGGAATCGTATCTGCACCCTGCCACCAGCAGCACCAACCATCCGTGCCACCACGCCCGCACGACCAGCGGTCACGCGCCTCAGCTCGACATGGACCGGCTCGTTGGCAGCGGTAGGTTCCAGTGGATCATCGTGGCTTTCGCCCACCTGTCGTGCGCTCTGGTCGTGATCCACCACACGTCCATGCAGACGTTCTTGCTGCCCGTGGGACACTGGTGCCGGCCTCCGACCGATGCCGACGTGAACGCCGACCTATGGAAGGAGGAGAACATCCCGCGGCGACCAGACGGCGCGTACAGCCAGTGTACGTTGTACGAACCCGGCGCCAACGGCACGCTCGTCGAGGTGGCCTGCAATGAGTGGCAGTACGACTTGCAGCCGGGCGAGGTTACGGTCGTCAGCGAGTGGAACCTGGTGTGCGACCACGCCTGGTACGTGCCCGTCGCTTTCGTCTACAACCGGATCGGCGTCGTCATCTCCGTACCCTTCTTCGGCCAGATATCGGACCGGGTGGGCAGGCTGCCCGCGGTCTACGTGTGCACCATCATTTCGGTGGCGTCCGCCGGCGCCGCTATATTCTCGCGGTCGTTTGCAAACTTCATGGCAGCGCGTATCCTTCTCGCGGCCGCGCTGAGCGTCCTCGAGCTCGCCTTGCTCATCATTCTGTTCGAGAGCTCGGGCGACAAACACCGAGACAGCAATATCTTCTTGGCGATGGCCGGAGGGGTCGTCGGGACCGTGCTGACCCAAGTACTCACCCAAGCGCTCAAGAACTACAAAGCGCTGGACATGGTCACGTTCGCCCTCACCATGGCGCTTCTGCCGCTGTTCTGCTTGCTGGACGAATCCGTCCGCTGGCTCCTGGTGTCCAACAACGGCGAGTTTGCCGAGAAGGTGATACGGCGTGCCGCACTGTGGAATAGCTACCACGTCAACGATGTCAACCTGTTCGCTACCGTCTCGACCTTTCACGCCCCGGCGGTGCTGCATAAAATGAACATCCTCACTTTTCTGGCTAGCGAGAAAGTTTGCAGGAGAACAGTCGCGCTGTGCTGGACGTGGTTCAGCATTTTGCTCTCCCTGTATGGCATGAGCTTGAGCGGGCGTTCTGGTAGAATCTGGCACGTCGTGTTTCTCGCCGTCACCAGGACCGTCTGCGTTTTGCTGTCTTGGAGACTGCTGCTCGCAAGTCGGCGCAAGACACTGCTCACGGCGGCGCTGCCACTTACGTGCTCCATGTTGCTGTTGCACGGCGCCATCAAGGGCGCGTACGAGGGAAGCCTCGCCTGGATCGTCGGCGAGATCATCGTGTGCATGCTGATCGGTGAAATCATCGTCGTGAACGTGTTCACGTTCGAACTGTACCCGACCGTAGTGCGTGGCATAGGCACCTCTGTGGCCATCTTCTTCGGTCAGCTAGGTGCGACCTGTGGTCCGGTTCTGTTGAAACTGCAGACGCACGTGTCCCCGACCGCGGCGAGCGTACTGTGCTTCGTAATGCTATTCACTGCCACTTTCCTCATCAGGCGGCTTCCGGAAACCAAGAACCAGAAGATACCACAAAGTATGCAAGATATCCAGCCATAAATTGTAGGTAGGGGTTTATGGGGTGGGAGAAGTGTTTTTTTTTTCTTCGTAGTTGATCTTCGCTTACGGACAAAAAGCGAAATAAAGCTTCACGCCGATTGATCGCATGTCGTGCAGATAGCTTATTGCGTGGAATATTATGGTCACCGTTTGGTATCCGTGTACATTGCAGAGTGAACGAGAAGATAAACGCGAAAAGCATCGCGATTCTTATGCTTCTGGAGGGCGGCGTTTCAACTGACCGAGCAAGCCCATTCCCGCCAGGAATGTTTGTTGTTGTGGAGTGATTCTAGAAAGAGGAAGAAGGCACCTCATTTCTGTCAGCCCCTTGGGCGACACGGCGCAGGCCCTTGTGGGGGAAGGGGGAGGGGAGTAAAAGAGGATAGATGGGGCGGGGGAGGGGTGTGTGTAAGATGTCAAGGCCATGGCTGAAGCAGCAAACGGGCAGCAGCCGGGGCAGGGTCGGTAGGTCTCTGCTCATCTGTAGGCAGCTATTCCCGTCTCCTCCAGGAACTCTACCAGGCTCCGGAGCGCTGGCAGGTGTGGACGGGACGGGTAGAGCAGGTGGTCCAAGGTGGTGGCAGGTAGGCCCAGTCTGTGGTAGGCTGTGGTGACCCTCTAACGTTCCTGTGCTATGCCAGGCCAGGCACAGAGGATATGCTCGAGGGTCTCGGGATCCCCACATCGGCCGCAGGCGGGAGACGCACAGCGTCCCTTGGCGTTGCGGCGAGCAGCGGTCCAAACGCAGCCGGTCCGCAGGCGCAGCAAGGCGGCACGGTCTCGTCTGGTGAGACCCATCTCAGGCAGGAGCTTGGGGGCTCGTCCATTGGCTACTCTACGGGAATAATTACGCGTGACCACGACATCACATTCACTGCCGCCTCTCTCGCGTTACTCCCCCCCCCAACCCACGCAAAATCTTTTCCTAGCCCTACCAACACTTCTGGAGCCTAAGCACCTTTAGTGGCGCCAACTTCAGGCGCACGCGTTCCTTACTCTCGCACGTCTTGCCATTTTCCACCTTGGGACGTACTGGCCGGCTTGCCGCTATGTGGAAGCGCTATCGCCAACTATGATCACATATTCTGATCACATATTCGCAGGCTCGGTTCCTGCTCCCGGCAAGTTATCTTTTCGCCCACTTTTATTTCTTCACATTTACATTACAATTGGTCTAATAACTTCCCCTATACATTCCTTGGCATTATTGTCTGTTATATCTTATATATATATATATATATATATATATATATATATATATATATATATATATATATATATATATATATATATATATATATATAGAGAGAGAGAGAGAGAGAGAGAGAGAGAGAGAGATGACAAACTACCTTTTAGCGCGCAACAACACAATAGACAACGACAGAAGGTAAGAATTGCATTTCGTCAGTGGCGTAGTCAGAGGGTGGCACACACGGCCTATGCTCTTTCCCCCCTCTCTCCACGCTTTTTTCTCTTTTTTTTTCATGGCATAGACAGCGCAAAATGACGGTCGACCAGATATGCCTGCCCGGCCCCCACATCAGACAAAAGAGGAAAACGTCCACATTGATTTTATCCGCTAACAATGAACTTAAGATAGTGAAACTAGTGACATCATAGAGTTCTCAGAATACAGTTTATCAATCTAGACCTCGTGATTGTTTCAACTTAATGTCCTTATGAGCTTTATGACATTTTATAAAGAGCACTGAATCATCGATTCCCCCCCCCCTTGATGGGTGTTAGCCACAGTTACTATATCAAAAAGAACAATCCTTTCTTATTCGTCTATTCTTAGTTTCAATTATTTCATTTATTTTTTACTCTTCTCATGTTTAAATACCCACGAATTTTTGAACTACCCGGTTCTTGGCCAATCCCCTAACGCGGGTGTGTGCCACCGATTCAAGGGACTACTAGTCTACTACCACTACCAGGCAAGTGGGTGTGAGCCACGGTGAACAGGTAAATAAGAAAGAACAATTGCCAAGAAGCGACTATGCTCCACCTTTCCTGTTCTCGGCGCTGTGGCCCCGTACTACTGACGGCCGTGCTGCTGTCCTGCTGGCCAGCGGGTCTCGAAGGGACGAACGACCTGAATCGGGCCCAGCTGCGGCTCGTGGCCGACAGGCTGAAGCTGGACCAGTGCCGCAGCCTCGTCGAGTCAATGAGCTCCTCGGACGACTACGTCCTCGACCCCACGCCGGACGGTAAGAGCATATGGATCATCTGCTAGACGCAACCACAAGAAGTGCGCAGGTTTCTCCACTTTGGGTTGAGAGGGAGAATATTTCACTGCAGGCCCCTGCTCCCGCTGTTCGATTTCCGACGAAAAGCATCAAAATGGGTGCAAAAAAATTAAAACTGAAGCAATGACACTATTCTCACAACGGCCAGCCTTTGGCTCCTTGGTATCTGATGGGAACAGGTATTACCTGATAAAAAAGTAATTCCAGGACTGAAAGGGTTGACTCCTGAAATGATATTGGTCATTAAGCACCTTTGTTTTGGCGGCACTGCGCATTACTCGATGTCATCACTATTTCCCGTGACTCCAAATATCAGAACAGCCCCAAAGGGCGCACTCAGCCTCGGGGCGCTTTCCGCTCCAAGGCCGAGTCCATATTCGGCGAGACAAGTGCACTCTTCAATGTTGAAAACTCGTACAAAGCAAGTCTGCATATCTATTAGGCCGCGCTTGTTCTTGAGCGCGTGACGTAAGACACAGTAACCACACCAAGGTGCCCCGCAGAGCTCGAGCGCTCCAGTAGACCTGGACAGGCACTGTACCTAGCATAGAGTAATTACAGCCCAAAAGAAGACACGGGACGCACCATCTACTTCGTTTATCAAACGCACTGCAAGCCCAAAGCTGATAAGCAAAACACGATATAAAGATAAGGTTAGTTTGTGAATACGGGCCTTAGTGCCGGAGCCACACTGAAGAGCTTTACGTACGAAAGCCGTAACATTCTCTTGTATTCCCCTTGACTGCGGCCGGGAGTAAGAACGCAAGAGTGTGCGTTCGAAGATGTGAGTTCCCGGTGCTATAAACAAGCTAAAGCTCGCTTTCGACAAAATGATTAGAGGACACGGTACGCTGTGTACACCAGTGAAGGCTCCCTGGGCGCCGCCATTAGGTCTCTCTGGACTGTTAACATGCGTGACCCCCCCAAAAATGCCGGGCCGATGCTGTGACGTCAGCTTTTGTACCCCCGTGCAACAGCCCAGAAAGGAGGGGATCCTTCTCTTCGTTAAGAAGGTCTATAGCTTCCGCACACGGTATAGGGGGGTATGCCTTGATCCGCAAGACGGAAACACCATCGCCGCGCCATCTTGAAGGTCCGTTCGTAGGCGCCGTCCTGCTGTTCATGTTTCGGCGCACAGAAAATGTTCCGGAGGTCTCAAAACATTCAGGTTGCTGCACAGATTTCGAACAAAGAGCGCGCAGTGAATTTCATGCCCGTGCGGCGAGCGCACGCACCTTCAAAATGGCGACTCCGACACTATAGGGGTCCGCTCGGATGACGTCTAGTGAATACACCCTATACCTCACGGTAGAGTGTACTATAGGTCCACTCTACCGTGAGGTACGTAGGCACAGCGAACCCCAGTGAATCGCAACAGACCACGCAGTTAGCGCACAATATAATCCATTTATCCTACAGCTCATGCGCAGTCGCATGCGCTGTCCTGCTACCGGCTGCTGGAACTGTGGAACCGGCAGCGTCCGGCCAACAGCACCTTCCACTCGCTCCTCGTGCAGCTGCAGGAGCTCGGACTGCGAGACCTGGCGGACGAGCTATCCCGCGTCGTGTACGGCGAGAAAGTCCTCGCCGTCAGGAAGGACTTCCTGTCGGACCCGTTCAGGCGAGTGAAGCGAGGGGTGGTGCTAGGATTTCCTGGCCGGTATAGGGAGGGGGGAGGTGCAGCATAGACCGTGGAAGTTCGTGTATTCAACTAGGAGCTTCCATTGCCGAGAAGTTAGTATGGGTTTTGCTCGTGGCTTCATGCTACAAACAGGCGGTAATCGATTATTCTTTTAATAATAATAATAATAATAATAATAATAATAACTTAAGTGCCAAAAACACGACACACGATTATGAGAGACGCCGAAGTGGAGGGCTCCGGAAATTTCGACCACTTGGTTTCCTTCAGCGTGCACTGACGTCACGTAGCACACGAGCCTCCGAGATTTCGCCTCCGTCGAAACGTCACCGCCGCGGTCGGGATCGAACACACGACCTTTGGGTCAGCAGTCGCGCACCATTACCACTACTCCATCACCACTCGCGTCAATAGTCATTTTAATCAACCTTGCGGGCGTCTACGGAACGCACTCGATCGCGATATTGTGTTGACTGTGTTTGCTCTTGAGGCGAGGCCAGGGGGGAGGGGGATGTTTTTTCTTGTCCCCTGACGTTGCCCTTCCTCTGAAGAGAGTCCGGTCCGGCACAACTACGGTATGCGCGCCGTTGTGTGAAATCGCATTTCAATGGACCTAATACAAGGACTATGTTTATTTAGTCCTGTAAGCAATAAATAAATAAAGGTAGCCATACTTCGTGAAAACTGCATACGGTCATGAAATGAGAATTGTGTGAAACCTCTACAGTCGTCTATAGTCGGATACAGCTTAAGAAGTCCGGAGAGGCCCCGCCCACAGGACCGAAGCACACAGCAATGTTCCCCATATGCGTTCACATGGGCGAACGCACGGTTTCCCTTCGGGAGGGGGGGGGGCGGCGAACCTTTGCTGCATCCTATTATATCAGCTCAGTCAGCATCCCTATTATGTAAATGTATGAGACTAACTTTCCGCCCTCCCTCCCTATTATCTCGATGTGAGGAGCATGACTTGGCACCCTCCTCTTAGGCGACAAATACCACTGTCACACAGGCACCCGTGAACTCCGCTTAACTCCCTCGTCTGTACGACAACGGAGATGAGGTCTGTCACGCGGTCTCCCTTACGTCAAGGAAGTTTAACGAAGATTTTCGCAAAGGGAGTTCGACGATATTTCTTAGCGGCGGAAGGGAATGGTCTCATTTCCAGTGACATGCCCCGCCGCGGTTGTTTAGTGGCTAAGGTACTCGGCTGCTGACCCGCAGGGCGCGGGTTCGAATCCCGGCTGCGGCGGCTGCATTTCCGATGGAGGCGGAAATGTTGTAGGCCCGTGTGCTCAGATTTGGGTGCACGTTAAAGAACCCCAGGTGGTCTAAATTTCCGGAGCCCTCCACTACGGCGTCTCTCATAATCATGTAGTGGTTTTGGGACGTTAAACCCCACATATCAATCAATCATTTCCAGTGACATGTAGTAACGGGGAAAACTGCTAACACAAAACAGCCGCAGTCAACACAATACTAGGTTTGTCACTATTAAAAGATCTTTCACTGCATAATACGCTCATGCCGCGCGTTTAACGATAAGCAGATACGCGTACAAGTGTACGTACAACCCTACACACCATGACTCGCCGAAAGCCTAGAAGTATCCGTGTCACCATTTGGAAAAAAAGTGTCTCTGAATCCGTGCCATCGTGCCAGCCATCCTATCCGTGCGCACCTTGGTATTTACATCTCTGACACTCGTTCGTTTCTGATTACTGTGTTCCTTATTCTATTTCAACACTTCATAGCAGTGGTTAACGCGGGTGCAAACCTATGTGCATTCAGCAATGTTTTGCGAATACGGCCGTCCGTCTCTCGATAACAGTCGTGTGTCTTTCGTGTACTTCTTGTCTCTGTGTCGTCGTTTTGTTCTCGCGCTATAACTATCGTCATGCCATACCAACTAGCCCAAGCTGCCACACCTATAAGCTCCGTTCGATTCGCCTGCACCACATGAACCAGTTCACGAGGTGATGCACCTTGCCATTCGTTTCAGCGGTGGCCCCGCCGCGGCGATGGCTAAGGTACTCGCCTGCTGACCCGCAGGTCGCGGGATCAAATCCTGGCTGCGGCGGCTGCATTTCCGATGGAGGCGGAAATGTTGTAAGCCCGTGTGCTCAGAGTTGGGTGCACGTTAAAGAACCCCAGGTGGTCGAAATTTCCGGAGCCCTCCACTACGGCGTCTCTCATAATCATATGGTGGTTTTGGGACGTTAAACCCCACATATAAATCAATCAATAAGCAGCCTTCGTTTAAAATTTTGCGAGTGAAGCATGTGGAGCGCATGTAACACAATATTTCTTTTGACATTCTTTTTCACAATATTTTTTTTTTGTTGGCAACAAAACTGTAGAAGAAATTTACAGCATTTACAGTCCATGGACATAATTTAAGCGCTGAACAAAAAGCTGAACCTAACCCGAATCGAGGGCAAATTCTACATTCCAAATTTGTCATTGAAATATTTTTTAAAGTGCTTGTGACTACCTTTAATTGAATGGAGACTCAACGACACTCTTATTAACAATGGGGAAAAGGCAACAGGTATCTGCATTGCACTGGCTTGCATGAAGTAAGGTCTTCAGAGCATTGCCAGCATTGTGGAGCAGGTGGTTTCGGGACGTTAAACCCCACGTATCGCTCCATCAATCGTTTCAGCGGTGCAGTATTGACGACCTCTGAACCATGTCATTAGTTTCGAAAGACGACACATCGCTTAGGCCTAGGCGCCGTGCCCGCCTATTAACGCGGTGTGTTTCGCCAAGATATTTGCGCTTCATAAACTGTCCGCATGTGCGATTTACCATCAATCAGTGTTGGCTAAACGGTGTAAATTAAGCGAACATAAATAAGGCCCACACCGTGTCGGCACATTGTTGTTTGTTTCGGGTGTCGCGCTGCATGTGCATGCACCGCTGAACGTGCGCCGCGCAATTTCTGAACTTCGCGTGCACAGCCGCGAACCGGTTCCGACTGGTGCAGGTGAATCGGATGGACCTTACAGTGCCCGCCCACTGATGCAGGCGTGGCGTGCATGCATCCGCGTTTGAGAAAGAAATGCGCCCATCTATGCACTTATGTGTAGTTGCTGTTTTGGGGCGCTATGGGGCGCTATATCATCGGAAGAGGCGCCTCCGCACGACCATGTGGTCGACATTGGCGCAACGTGGGCCCCATCGCTGTGCATTCGCGCAACAACATACATTTAGGTCAGCCTAATCGCTCAACGTGTTAATAATTTTATACAGCTTGCAACGGTTTGGCTTAATTTGCGAGCACAAAACGACTAAAGAAATTTTAATAATTACCTGAAAAAAAGAAAAAGAAGCTTTAATTTGTGGGCCATGGACTCTACCTCTCCACACATTAATAAGGAGGCGGGGGCGAGGGAATTCCCTGTGATTATTCTTTGCCATTCGTGACATGTGAAGTGTGCAATGCGACTCCCTTTGAGGAGATACGTGAACACTCTTCGGAGGTGCTTATACTCTCGTCAGAGGGTCGTAGCACCCAAATAGAGAGTGAACGTGTCTCCTTAGAGTCATACAAGTGGAAAGTCAGACGTCACAGAAAGAGTAACTCGTACTCTGCTCTTAGGGCGCAGAATGGAGATCGATATCCTTTTGATTTTTAGTTGCCCGTTAGCCGTTTTTGTCCGAGACTTTAAGTCGTGCATAGTACGTTTATTTTTTTTTTGTACCTTGCCACTTCTGCCAGAGGCCACATGGCCTGCAGTATGTTGTAAATAAAAAAAATATGAAAAGATAGTCGCGTCGGTGGCATACGTTTTGCGAACACTGCGAGGCGTAGTGAGAGCTTGTCGCGATTGCTGATACCGGATCAGTGTACAGCTACACTCGTGCCTGGTACTTGACACGCGGTGATAACAAAATCTTTGTATCGGGCGCTGACGCACGGCACGAGAGGCGCAGAAAGCGAAACTATGCTGCGTATAGCTAGAAACAGCAGAAGGGCAGGCTAGTGCGTGCGCCAGGGTTCCCGAATGTCACGAATCAAGCAAGGAGGTTTCAAATAAGAAAGGGCTGGTGTAGAACCAAGCTTGCTATTGGTGCCTGTTGGTTTGCTATTAGTGGTTCTGTTGTTGGTTTGCCATTAGTACTGCCATGTTACACTGTCTATTTTTGTTACACGGACACAAGAACGGACGCTACACTGTCTATTCTTGTGCCCGTGTTCTTCAGGTGCAACGTTATACCCACTACAGGAGTGGGCGCTATCTGATAGCACTTCCGGTTAAATTGAAGCGAGCGCTTGTCATGCCTCTAACCCAGAAACATGCCCTTTTCGGGCAGTACCTGCTCAGATATGAAGTTGTTTCATTGTGTTAACACAAACGCTCAGAGAATGAACCTGTCAAAAGGACGAACAACAAAAAGTCGCACACGGCAACTGCACTTGGGACAACTCCGAGTTCGAGTGTATTTTAAGCAACAGTGGCTTAGCCACGGCGTGGAACACCGGGCCCGTGACCCGCCCCGGCCCCATTAACCTATATATGCCCCAGCCCTAACGGGATAATAGCGGTGCCCAGGGAGACTTCGGTGAAAACGTCTAATGATATATTGTCACGTGCGTCCCGCGAAAAAGACGAAGGCGACAGCGCATTACTAAATATACGGACTATCAGCACCTAACATACCCCTGGAAACCTCAGTGGAGTCAATCTAAAAAGTTAGAAGTTATTTTAACCAAATTTCGATGTCGTGTCCCTCCATTAAACTTTTACTTGCACAGAGCTGGTCTGGCGATATCCCCCCTGTGTCCATTCTGTGAAGAAACGGAAACAATAGAGCATTACTTTATAACATGTAAAAACTATTCATTAATTAGGAAAAGACTTTTAATTGTTCCGTTTCAAGCAGTAGGTTTAAATTTAACTGCAGATAATGTTCTAAGTTTCGGTGCCTTTAGCTTGGGACATTGCCACAGGAGCGTATTCGATGCTGTATGCAATTTCATTCGAGAATCAAAGCGCATGTCATAATAATGCCTGCTTAAATATATTTCTGAAGACACTTGTCTAATTTTGAATGAAATTTGCATATTCATTTGATTGTGACCGGGTGAGATAAGCTCGATTGTCTGGTCTACTCAAAATTTCTGTCTTCCACTGTAGTATTACCTCACCTTTTCTCTTCTTGATTCAATCTTCAATTATTTGTTTAGTTTAATATTCCTTTTTAGTTAATTATTATTTTCTATTACATCATTAGTTTTTTCATTAAGGATAAACCTTTTAATATATCTCATATAGGATACTTCTAGATTTCATGGCCAATCCCCCATAGTGGGTATGTGCCAGTGCGAAGGGGCAACAACAACAACAACAACATACGCGCATCTGCGCGCTTTTATTCAGAACGAAACAACGAGAAAGTTGAGGAACTCTCTCTCGCGCGGTTAACAAAAAGACCGACCCGCTGTAAAAAATGATCTATTATGAGGTACAGTGTGGCCGATCCCCCATGTGGGTATGAGCCAAGATCTCTTAGGAGACAAGACAAGACAATCCCGCTGCTGTTTTCTCAGCGTCTTCGAGTACGACCTCTCTCTTGACGTCGCGACACTCGTGGAGGTGCTGGGGCCTGCAACCTGATGCAAGAAAGCGTTGTTCGAGACCGTACACCCAGTCCGGAGCCTCAACATCTTGTTGCGACTCCAGTACACCGATTCAGCCGGCGCCTATTAGGCCTAAGTCCAGAACTCTTGACGGCATCTCCTGTTTCCAACATGGCGGCCCCTTCAACGTCTGCGAATCTTCCTCCGGCCCAGACGACTCACCCTTACCAGGTAACTTTTGAGACTCCTCGTGTTTCCGAAGTCTTCCGTAGAAAACCGTATGAAGATGTCGAGGACTGGCTCGACCAGTTCGAGCGGACCGCTGTGGTGAATCGTTGGAGCGTGCAAGAAAAACTTGGCCGTGCCTACTTCGCAATGGAAAATAGCGCTCGCACATGGTACGAGAACAGGGAGCCTACTTTCCAAACCTGGGACAGTTTCCGCCAAAAGCTTCTCGAGACGTTCCTGAGTGCGGACCGACGGGATCTCGCACAACAGATGATTGAAGCCCGCATGCAAAAGCCGAACGAAGGCGTGGCCATGTTCGCTGAGGATATGGCCCGCCTATTTCGCCGCGCTGACCCTGACATGCCCAAGGCAAGGAAAGTTCGTCATCTGATGCGGGGAGTTAAGGAACCGCTTTTCGCCGGCCTTGTACGAAATCCGCCAACAACAGTGGATGAATTCATCAAAGAGGCGACTGTCATTGAGCGGGCGCTCCGGCAACGATGCCGCCACTTTGACCGCCTGCCCGACCAAACGCCTGTTGGTGCCGCTGCTAAAAACGCTGCCGTTTCCGAAAACTCTTTACGGCAAATGATTCGACAAATCCTGCGAGAAGAGCTGCGGGCCCCGGCCTTCCGTCTACCGATCCCCCAGTTGCTTCTGTTGCAGAAATCGTGCGCCAGGAACTACGGCAAGCCGTTCCATCACCGGCGCCACCACCCGAACCACGTCTACTGACCTGTGCCGATGCCGTCCGCCGTCATCCGCCTGCCCAGAAGAAGCACCCTTTCAGCCACGGCCCGTTACCTTGCCGTGGTGGCAGCGTGAACTTGTGCGGCGACCACTAGTACGTCGGACCGACTTGTGGCGCACTGCCGACCCCTTTGTTTCCACTGCAGCGAACCAGGCCACATCTCGCGCTACTGCCGTCATCGAGAAACCCAGTTTGGAAACTTTTCTCGGCCCACTTCCTTTTATTCTGAAGACCCTCGTGACCATGGTGCTGGTCACCTACCGACCAACCAAGCGTCTTCACCAAGTCGTCGCTGGTGGTCTCCCTCACCTGCACGAGGTCAGAATTCTCCGAATCGCCAAAGATACGCGGACGCCATCAGAAACTGCTCCCCAAGCCCGTGCCAGGGAAACTAACTGCCGCGACCTCCGGGGGCAAGGTTGCCAATTGCCGAGACGCCAAAAATACCCCCTTGCCTCAACACAAAGACGACGTGACGACGGTGATGACGAAGACGACGACAACCACGAGTACTAATGCCAATGAATTTGTACGTGCCGACCTAAGCGTTATTATAGACGGGCACCACGTAACAGCACTGGTTGACACTGGTGCTGACTTCTCTATTATGCGACAAGAGCTCGCCGACCGCCTTAAGAAGGTTAAGACACCGTGGAGTGGGCCGAGAATAAGGAGTGCTGGTGGGCAGCTAATGACGCCAACCGGTAAATGCACCGCTCGGCTCGTAATCGATGATTCGAACTTCGTCACCACTTTTGTCATTTTACCGGACTGTTGTAAAGAGTTGATTTTGGGTAT
This sequence comes from Rhipicephalus microplus, assembly GCF_043290135.1. NCBI lineage: Eukaryota > Metazoa > Arthropoda > Arachnida > Ixodida > Ixodidae > Rhipicephalus > Rhipicephalus microplus. The sequence goes on along the minus strand of NC_134708.1, from coordinate 18,678,922 downwards.
GAATTTTCTGCGAGAGTACGGTGCTGTCATCAACATCCCAGAACGTATCGTCACCTTTTCCGCCCATCCTTACGTCGACGTCACCACTGAAGAACAACTGCAACGTTTACGTGTAGCCGATGATGTGATGCTCCTGCCGAGATCTTGCTGCCTTGTGTCGGTGTTGTGTGAACGGCCGTGCCGTAATGAGGTGATAGCGGAGCGAATAGACACGCTATTGCTTACGCAAGGTGTTTCAATAGCGAGAGGCATTCTGGCACTAATTGATGGGCGGGCAGAAGTCCTCATCACCAACTTCAGCAACGAGCGTCGTCACATCCAGAAGGGCACCGCGATTGCCTACTACGACGACGTGGACCAAGCCAGAGATTGCTTCGCTTTGCAACCGGACGAGGCGACCATCCCAGCCTCGACACCTTTGTCTGTCAACATTTGTTCAACCCTGTCAGCCTCGGAAAAACAGCGCCTACTAGAGCTGATACACCAGTTCAAAAATTGGTTTTCGTGCACGTCGAAAGTCAAGCAAACACCACTGACCCGGCACCGAATCATCATTGAAGAAAATGCGAGACCGATCCGTCAAAACCCATACCGTGTGGCTCCAAAAGAACGTGAGGAGATTCAAAAGCAATTTCAGAAGATGCTCCAAGATGACGTAATACAGCCTTCCAAGAGTCCCTGGGCATCCCCCGTGGTATTGGTTAAAAAGAAAGACGGCAGCTTGCGTTTCTGTATAGATTACCGCAAGTTAAATCAAGTAACGAAGAAAGACGTCTACCTACTCCCACGTATAGATGACTCTCTTGATCGGCTGCGGCATGCACGCTATTTCTCATCGATGGACCTGCGAAGTGGCTATTGGCAAATAGAGGTCGACGAGAGAGACCGTGAGAAAACTGCTTTCGTGACGCCCGACGGTCTTTATGAATTTAAAGTGCTTCCATTCGGGTTATGCTCTGCGCCAGCTACTTTTCAGCGTTTAATGGACACTGTGCTATCAGGACTTAAGTGGCAGACATGCTTGGTTTATCTAGACGACGTTCTCGTCTTCTCAGCTACATTCGAGGAACACCTAGGTCGATTATTCGCAGTTCTACAAGCTATACGTTCGGCTGGCCTGACTTTAAAGCCACAGAAGTGCCATTTCGGTTTCAACGAACTTTGCTTCTTAGGCTACGTGGTCAGCCACGAAGGTGTTCGACCTGACCCGGGCAAAATCGACGCTGTCGCAAAGTTTCCCGCACCGCATGACAAAAGAGCAGTGAGACGCTTCTTAGGCCTCTGCGCTTATTACCGACAATTCATCGTCAACTTTTCGTCTATTGCGGCGCCTCTGACGCGGCTCACACGAGAGGATGTCCCCTTTCTTTGGAGCGAAAAGGAACAAACAACGTTCAACGAATTACGCCAACGCCTCCAAACACCTCCGGTTCTTGCGCACTTTGACCAGGAAGCGCCAACAGCACTTCACACCGACGCAAGCAATGTAGGCCTGGGCGCCGTACTGATACAATGGGAAGATAACTCCGAGAAAGTGATAGCCTATGCCAGCAGAGCTCTCTCTCGCACGGAAGAGAACTACTCGACTACCGAGAAAGAGTGCCTCGCCGTGGTTTGAATGGTTCTCAAATTTCAACCGTATCTGTACGGCCGCTCATTCAAGGTCGTCAGTGATCACCACTCGCTTTGCTGGCTCTCTAACTTGAAAGACCCATCCGGTCGTTTAGCACGCTGGAGCCTTCGGCTTCAGGAGTTTGATATGACCATTATTTATAAATCAGGGAAGAAGCACACCGACGCAGACTGTCTCTCGCGGTCACCCGTCGAGCCTGCCGCTATTAATGACGAGTCTATGGACACCGCATTCTTGGGAGTCGTCAACGCGGCCACTATCTCACAAGAGCAGCGCAGTGACCCTGACCTGCTTTCGCTTATCGATTTCTTAGAAGGACGACGGGAAGATGTGCCGCGAATTTTTGCGAGAGGAGTGCCATCTTTTTGTTTAAGGAACGACGTCCTATACAAGAAAAACTTTTCTCCCACCGGCAGCCCATACTTGCTCGTCGTCCCTGCATCACTGCGAAAAGAAATTCTGGAAGCCTGCCATGATGAAGTCACCTCTGGTCATCTCGGTTACACTCGAACATTGTCCCGTCTGAAAAACAGTTACTACTTGCCTAACCTACCTGCTGCTGTGAAACATCACGTCCAAACATGTGCCGGCTGTCAAAGACACAAAGCACCACCCGGCAGGCCGGCAGGCTTATTACATTCCGTTCAAGTACCAGCAAAGCCATTCGCCCAAATCGGAATGGATTTCCTGGGCCCATTCCCAATTTCTACCACAGGGAACAGATGGATCATTGTCGCCACTGATTACTTGTCTCGCTACGCAGAAACTAAAGCCATGCCGAGGGCCACAGCAGCAGAAGCGGCTCATTTCTTCATAGAAAACGTCGTCCTTCGGCACGGTGCTCCAACAGTTTTCATCACGGATAGAGGAACTGCGTTCGTGGCAGAACTTTTGGAGTCAGTTCTCAGGCTCAGTGGTACAGCTCACCGGAGAACAACGGCGTACCACCCACAAACGAACGGACTAACAGAGCGGCTTAATAAGACCCTCGCAGACATGCTCTGCATGTATGTCGACACAGAACACAAGAAGTGGGACGAAATCTTGCCTTATGTGACCTTCGCCTATAATACTGCCCGGCAGGAAACTACCGGAACGACGCCGTTTAGTTTAATACACGGGCGCGAAGTCACAACGTTGGACGCTATGCTGCCTCACGAGTGTGACGACTCTCACGCTGACGCCGAAGAATTCGGTCAGCGCGCCGAAGATGCCCGACAGCTAGCCCGCGTGCGTATTTGTCACCAGCAACACAAAGATGCGAAACGGTACGACCTACAACATAAATTGGTAACCTACAAACCAGGCGACAAGGTATGGGTCTGGATCCCAATACGTCGACGCGGGCTTTCAGAAAAGCTATTACGACGATACTTTAGCCCATATCGAGTCACCCGACGATTGAACGACATCAACTACGAAGTTATTCCCGACGGCAATTGCAGTTCCAGTCGCCGAAACTGCTCACCCGAAATCGTGCATGTCATCCGGATGAAACCCTATTTGTCCAGCTAACTCTCGTTTGTCCTGTGCGTGCCGGTGCATATGTGCGTTTTTATAAGTAGAGTGCCTTGGCTGCGCATCGGGACGATGCCATTTTTGGAGGGAGGCAAATGTCACGTGCGTCCCGCGAAAAAGACGAAGGCGACAGCGCATACGCGCATCTGCACGCTTTTATGCAGAACGCAACAACGAGAAAGATGAGGAACTCTCTCTCACGCGGTTAACAAAAAGACCGACCCGCTGCTGTTTTCTCAGCGTCTTCGAGTACGACCTCTCTCTTGACGTCGCGACAATATCTAGTAGCTACTTTTAGATAAAACTTGTTTCTGATTTTATATTATGTATGTTTTTGATTTGATAACTGCATTTCCCGCAGTACCCAATGCCTTCTTGAAGGCTTGTAAAATACCTATGACTAATAAAAAATGCTTGCGCAGAAACAGTAATGCGACGTACTTCGGTGTTCTTGTATATTAGCAGCGCCGGTCTGCTAAGAGGAAGTACATGATTTTATCGAGCCTTCTACAACCTACGCAAGGCGACGCATGTGTGCTCACACCCCCTTGGCAGCCTAAGATGGCACCCAGATATCTCCTGAATGCATCGCCGATAAGCGGCACTCTAGAGTCATTGCGATGCGTGGTCGCTTATCGAAGAGCAAACACGGACGCCGAGACAACTTGCGACAATTTAACATCAAATGACGTCACCTTGACCGACGACACAAGCGGTCCTTAGTTGCATGCATGTACAGGATGACCTGTCGTTTAAGGGACACGGGCTAAATTTGAAAAAAAAAAAACGTTTTTTTTTACTCGTATTTCTCTCTTTCACAATGCCAGAAACCACGCTCGCCGCGAGAAAGCGCACAAAAAGAAGATCCTGGTGGCGAAACAGAGAAAAAAGTCAGAAGCCAGGGGCCGTGACGTCACAGATTTTTGCGTTACGTGAACGGTAGTTGTGAGACACAATGAGAAGCACACGCGTGAAATCGCACGACAACTTGAAATAATAGCAGCGAAAGATGTGCGCGTGAACCAACCATCAAAAGCTCTGACTGATGCTGAGTTTTCGTACATACAACTTATGCGATTAGAAGCTTGGTGGGGGGTGATGATGACTTCTCAGTGCCTTCCCTTTTAGCTTACATATTACTTTTTTTTCATTAAACTTTCAGTTGACAGCCAACTCTTGTGTTGAGTGCTTTCTGGTGTTTCGTGTGTGTGCTGACTATGATGAGTGAATCTGATAGATATGTGGGGTTTAACGTCCCAAAACCACCATATGATTATGAGAGACGCCGTAGTGGAGGGCTCCGGAAATTTTGACCACCTGGGGTTCTTTAACGTGCACCCAAATCTGAGCACACGGGCCTACAACATTTCCGCCACCATCGGAAATTCAGCCGGCGCAGCCGGCATTCGAACCCGCGACCTGCGGGTCAGCAGCCGAGTACCTTAGCCACTAGACCAGCACGGCGGGGCTGATGATGAGTAAATCTGATTATTCAAAAATTCGTTACAGTGGCGCAACCAGAACTCCATTTTTTTTTTCAATAAAGAGGAGAGGAATGGCCACCATCTTTTATGCATATTTGTGCGTGTGTTCGTACTTGTGCATTTATATACAACAAATGCAATATTAAAATTTCGTGGTGGTTAATGACTCCTCTTCCCCCCACCCCTCTGCCCACATGACTACGCAATTGCTTAAGGCCTCTGGTGCTGCGTCCAACATGCACATTTCAATTTCTCACAGTGCACTTTAAATTCTCTTGACTGACTGACTGACCACTGTGAAACACCCGGAATGCAGGAAGCTGAATCCGCACCAAAGCCTGCGAAGCCAGAGCGAGCTGGTCAAGGGTTTGCCGGATGACGACCAACCAAGAGGGGATGAGGACCAGTTGCATGTCAGCGCCATGGAGTTAGTGACGATAATGCTGGCAATGTCGCTCATCATGCTGTTAGGCACATTCATCTGCAACCAGCTCACCGGTCTATGTGCCATCAAGACACCACAGCGATACCACCGCATTATTCGTGGCGGTCCGCTGGACTCGGAAGAGCCCCCATTCCAGCTGCTACAGGAAAATGTATGAGCCGACTGCTCCGAGTGCAACAAAAAGTGTGAGCGGAACGATAAAATACAATGTCGTAGAAGTGACGCAGTTTTGTCTGCACTCTGTCATGACTGTACATCAGTCGGGTTTGTATGTCTGTCTGGTCATCCTGTGCAGACAGTTAAGATAGTTTACTTGGCAGTGGTTTTTAGAAAGAAAAAAAGTCAGCACTAGAGCAAAAAGGTGACTTCCTGCAACTTGACATAGTAGCCTGACCGCTTGACAACATATGGACCAACAATCTGTCCATATGTCTGTTTGCTGATCGTACCACCTTTCTGTCTATAGTAGCGGCACTAAACACTTGAGATTTCAGCCCAAGGTTAAGCAATAAATGCGATAGCAACAAATTTAAATGTTGCAAATGAGTTCTGCGGAAACCGGCAAGATGGCGGAATGGTTAATAAAGGGAAAGAAGATAACCAACAGGTGGTTGTCTTCTTTCCCTTTTTTGAATTATAATGTTGTATGAAGCAAGGATGATTTGATCTCACACAAATCTACAAAACGCTGGCGTAAGAGAATATGGTCCCTGCACAGAAACCTTTCGCACACTCTTAGAGTTGAGAGCGCAGCACGTACAAGAGCACATGAGCCGTCTGCTTATGGCGGGCAAGATAGCACGCATGCCAGAGATGGCAACCGTTCCTCTTACAATCAAAGTTGACAGCTGCTGCTCGAGTTCACAGTTCCCGTCTTCATTTAATCATAATTTCTAATGGACATGAATTAATTTTTTTTGCCTACGGCATTAACTTGCGAGATTCAGGAACTCTAAATAAGCACATACTAGTAGTTCACCAGTTTTTTAAGAGCATCTAGTGTGATTTACTAACACATGATTGTCAAAGCTGTGTGTCGATAACACAATATCTGCCCACTTCCGAGTGCCACAAATTTATTTATCTTTAAATTACATAACATCGTAGTCATTGTAAAAATCGCAGCGTAGGCATTGTGTACCAGCAGTGCGTGCAACATTAAAAAAAGAAAGGCCGCACATGGCATCTCATAAAGCTCTCATACCGTAACTGCTGACCACACTATAAAATGAAACAAGATTAATGTTCCTTTACAATGGAAATTTCCCTCCAATTACGAGTGCCTACAAGGTGCAGCTGAGAACCATCTGACTCTCCACGTGGGGAGATCTCACTTTTCGACAGCTGCGTCATTCGTGATTGAGCAGCACTTACCGCAAGCTGAAATGAACAGCAGAATGGGCAAGCGCATTTATGTACAAGAACGTAATGCAAGGCATGGGGCCACCTATCTACGCAAAAAACTTTCAGCTAGCGTCTGTGACTATCGGGTGCATAACTTGCTGCTGCTGTCCGTCTGGCAGGCAGATTGCGAGCTTGCGAAAGCTAGCTGCCGATAATGAGCCACCGATGCCTGATCTCCTCCACCTGTTTCGAGACGAAAGGCTCACGCACTCGAACTTTTACTTCGAGTTTGCCGCCACTGGGACGCTTGCTGTCGAAGACCTAGAAGAAAAGAAAAATGGGCATAGTGGACACGCCCAACATGCTTGAAATCTCAGAATCAATGTGCTCAATAAACAAACATTAATGCCCATCAGTGCAACCTATATGAGCACCAACTAAAGTAACATTTAAACTTCCGAGAACAAGTTTCATGTACTTACTAACACGTCCATGAACCTTGCAAGAGCAACTAAAGTATTTTTCAGTAAACTTTACTTCTTAATCGCCGGAACAGATATTTTTTAACACTTGGCAGACTAGCACATATCAAGAATTTACAACTCATGAAGACTTCATGGAAGCCTATGCAGTGTTCCTGGAAGTAGCTTTCTAAAACTAGGTATGCTACCTATGTTACTATTTAACACACACTGGCCTTCATATTAAGAAAATCTAGCAGTAAACATCAAGTGCACTTGGCAAGTTGAACTATGGTACCATAATTAACGTTACTGAAGAATTCAGTTGGTACTCGCCAAAGCAATAAAAATTGTCACTGCGAATGTCTCAACCGGCCTTGCCAAATATGACAAGCTCACTGCCCTGGCAATACCCAAGCATTAATCAATTGACTTGTCCAGCCAAAGAATGTGGGCTTTCTATGATATAGCGTGAACCTAAGCAGGCCGTAAAGCTTCAAATTTCATCCCATTGATAACACTGCATCAAAAATCAGCATCATAAATACTGTAGTTATCTTGAACACATCACGAGTACGGAGGAGATCATAACTTACATCATAACTATCGTGAATTTCACACTTGTTTTCCAATTCTTCAAACTTGATGGACGCTGTGCCTATACACGCGTCACTTCGCAAGAAGCCTCTGGAAAGAAAAAATTGATAAATTCAGCAAGAAAGACTACCGGGTTTGCAGAAACACCTTATTGTAGTAATAAGTAAAGTTGTGTGAGTAAGAGGTTCCAAGTCATACCTTTTTGCCCAGACTTCACATTTGATGGGGTGTCGCTTCATTACCCTGGCAAGGCTACGCGATTTCCTGTTGACTTCGAATTTAAAGTTCTCGTTATACTCTGTAACGAAAGCAGATTTCATTACCTGCAATACATTTCATAACGACTGACAGAGAGCGGGTTGTGGCAGTTGAACAATAGTGAACAATAGTGAAAAGACCCCTCCTGGAGGTTAAACCACTGTTTTGATGTACTAAAACACTAAAAAAAAGAAAAAAACATGCACTGCCCAAAATTTCATGTATCATGAAAAATGGCAAATCTCTAATAATGAAGGCTGCTTGAATTTAATTTGAGAAAAATTGTCCCTGTCAATTTATGGGAAAAACAGCTGTACAACTTCTGATGTCGACTGTCTGTTCAGGTCAGCGAATATCATAATAAGTAAAACATAAAATAGCGATCCAAGCAAACTGTATTCAATTAGAAGGCATTTTGGCTCCCCCCCCCCCTTAATCATCCAAAATCTTTCAATTGAATACATTTCACCGTAATCTGTGTTTTGTGTTCTGATTATTGCACACAACCTCTGTAGGTCACATGCCAATACATCATGCTTTTGCTCTAGTTCCATAATAAAGGCACCGGTACATAATAATTGCCATAGTGAAAACAAGCCATTTCACAGGGCGATATAATTACCACACACTTAACGTGGGGTCGCCCGAACAAATTACCACTGTCACCAGTATAACTTGCAGTAGCAATAGTATTTCACAAGCCAGCTCGCACGCAGCAATAGTGGAGCACCAGAGTGGGTTTTCATCTAACTTTCGATCCTCGAGTTGCATTCCTTGATAGCAGCAAGTGCGAACATTTGTATCTCAGGCTGCAAAAAGCCTTTTGCGCACGACATGCTGCAGCAGTGAGAGGGGAAAAGTATCTCACCTGGATTGTTTGTGTCCTTGACAGTTCTGGTTCGAGCCGTCTGTGGCGCATCCTGAAAACATACAAAGCCGTTGACTCCACTCCCAAATAAGCAGCTTACAAAACATAGCATCAAACCCTTCAAGTATGGCAAGAGGGATGAAATGTTTGTGCCAGAACTTTTTTTCAAGTTATAACAGCAACTTGCATTTTACTAATTGATCGATTGATTGATTTATTGACTGATTGATTGACTTATTTAGAAATCAAGGCTGCAGTGTCCCACAGACCCTTCTATGTAACAAAGTTTACGTGAGCAATGAATGACAGGGAACCGCCAACAAATTCCACATAATTCATATTCCCATTTCCAGTGCCACCACTACAGTGGTTATATCCAACTAACAGCAGATGCTACTGCTTGCTCATCCCATTGCTTGATTTATTGATTGATATGTGGGGTTTAACGTCTCAAAACCACTATATGATTATGAGAGACGCCGTAGTGGAGGGTTCCGGAAATTTAGACCACCTGGGGTTCTTTAACGTGCACCCAAATCTGAGCACACGGGCCTACAACATTTCCGCCTCCATCGGAAATGCCATCCCATTGCTTCCAGTGCTGCAAATTCTGACCAGATGTGTAGATTCGTGCACACTACAAACGTGACACTTCAACAAGCGCGGTAAGCGGTATAAAGATCATACTGCTTCAGTTGGAATAAATCGATTTAAAAACTGTGATTACGGTGACAGAGGTAAAGCCTGTGAAGAGATAACATTTATTCCGAAATTTCAGGCACCAAATGCTCTTGATATGCTCATACAGATTTCTAGCAAAACAACAGCCACATATACTCCCACAAATAACAGGATGAGCCTCAATGAGACAAATAAGTTCAAGTTTCAGTCAAACAGGAAACAAGTGAGACTACATGTATTTTTAAGAGTAATAGCTACCAGTCTGTGATGCTCAATAGTCCTCATATTTCTTTGCACTGGTCGCAGAGTATGTTCACATTGCTACGTCAACTTTTCTACATTTCCTATAAGCTGATGTTTGGACACTTATACACATGCACCATTCAGCTTTCTACAAATAGGCACTGGTCCATCAGATTGTTGTGCGCCGTAGCATCTACCGCAGCCTCCGTAAGGCAACGCTACAACTTAGTTCTCAAACTTCAAAGATGTTCAGTTGCTTAACTGTGTGGACGTTTGGAATAATGGAGCAGAAGTAAATAAATGCACATGTCTTTTATTATCTTTTACTAGTATTATTGTACAATAAGCCTAACCCAACCTTGCAGCCTGGTTGAGCTAACAATGCCGTTTTTTGGGGGTGTTGGTAAATGGAACTCAGCGACATATTGAGTAGTGCTACCAGACAGGGACATGAGAGAGATGAGAGAGCGCATTGCGTTGTTGTCTCTCTCATGTCCCTGTCTGTTAGCGCTCAATACGAGGTAACAGTTTTCAGAATATTCGATGTGTTAACTAGAAGCATTAGTACACTTTTTGTCAGATTGAATGATAATGACCATTGTTCCAATCCCTTTTTGATGTAAAACAAATGCATTTTAATAATAATATACACTCCATATGCAACACTTCCCGTATATTAACTATAACTATGCACGCTATATGCTGTGTTCTTGCCGTCAACACTCGCCACCTTTATAAGAATATTGTATGCTTTAAATGTGTGGGCACACTTTGATTCAGAAAGGAAAATGTCACTGCGCCACAAGCGAAAATGCCTTGAGACACTGCAGTTATTGGGATAAAATAAAACTGCAGATTTAGCATAATGTAACAAGCAGCTTGATACCTGAAAATGAAGATACGAGCATGGTTCATTCATGCACAGAAATGTGTACACGTGTAAAGATGCAAAACACACGTACGGATAAAATAATTGTTACACCGTAAGATTTTAGAAAAATTAAGTAACAGTATCTAAAGAGGGGTTTGTATATCTGAAGAGATGACATATTGAGACACAGCAGACCAACATCAATGCACGAGCAGGCAAACCACAAGACCAACAAAAACACTTTCCTGGGAAAGCACGCCTGCACTTACGTTAGGAAAAGGAAATGTGACCATCACATAGGAGTCCAAGTCGTCGGCCTTCCCTGCACAGCAGGTGCGCGTGTGAGAGAGATGGGAGAAAAGAGTGGCTTACTTGACGAGGCTCGTGGTGAGAAACACATACGGGCACATCCGCAAGCCATCGCACTCTTGACCGTGATCTTTCGGCCTATACATTGTCAAAAACACGAGGACACCTCAGGGCATGCAGCTTTAATCGCTGCGGCGGACACTGCTCTCAACTTAGCGTTAACATATAGCCAAACTCACGTCCGCGCTCCATTCACAAATAAAGGGCCACCAAAGAGAAAAAGAATTATTCTTGCATTAGTAAATCACTCTGTCACGGTATCAAAAACATCTGGCTTGCAGCAAAAAGGTGCATTGTAAACAAGAACAACATGCAAAGCGAAAATGCAGGTGGAAACACCCTCAAAGGTTCCTTGTCAGTCCCCATAATATAGAAGATTTTGATGGTATCTACAACTGCCTACATAACTCTTAATAAGTAAAAATGAAGTATACCATGTTCTGGGGGAGCCAGAGTTAAGTTTTAAAACACGAAGTATGAAGCAATATTGTTGAGCCAATGTGAAACAACACTTTGAAATCTATGGTGTCATTATCAGAACTTTCAGCAAGAAATTGAAAAGTGAAACTTTGGACATAAATTTTTCTCCTCAATTAGTAAACCTATGGAGGTGAAATCAGCAAAAGTACTGCCTTCTGAATAAAATATATCAGTCTAAACTATTTTATCGTGTGATTTCAGAGTCCGTATACAGTGAACAACTTAGAGGCCAACTGCAAAAAAATTTCACTTTCGCAAAATTTGTCATGAGCAGGTAGCAAACAGTGCCGAAGCAATCTTGTCAAAGTAACAAGGCTGATGCTTGCAAAATTTTCGCGTTAACAGCCCTAAAAGAGCAATTAATTAGCATATGCAGCTGCTGGTTGTTGCTGTGACACAGGTCCAAGAAAGCTGCCTGTGATTGCCAACACACCGCAGGCAATCAAAGGCAGTTTTACCTCAGAAGTCGTGCAGAGTCACTGCACAGATTGCCAGTGATTCCCTTGCCATACGTAACTCCAAATGAGTCGTCAAAATGGTATCTTCCACAGTTTTGGTATCAGAAACAGCTGTTCTTGCGAGCTTTTCATAAAACGCCAAATCTTGCACACAGGCTCCTCTGCATCTACACTCTCTGATAACTACACTTCCTATCCAGAATAGTCTACTACTTCATTGCAGTTGACCACAAACAACAGCGCACTGAATCAATGGTGTTCATGTACACAAACACCACGGTGTAATGAACAAGCGCACATATTTCAGCAAACTAAACAGTGTCACGCCCCCCCCCCCCCCCCCAATTGTACATTCATAACAAATTATGTAATCATGAGATAAAGCACTAATTTTGAAGTGGGCAACATACTAGTAATTAATATATACACATCTTTCAGCAAACTACTTAAGCTTCAAATCCACCCAAATGTGTATTGGTAACAATTTAACACAACACAATACGTACATCATGAAACACTAACTTTGAAGTAGGCAATATGCTAGTAACCTGCCTGGCTATATCTAAGAACTTCAGGACGAACAGTTCAAAAAAACGAAATGAAGTCCAAAACGAGACCTCTAGTAATCCCACCCGACTCCTACACTAGAATCTGTACCACCATCAACTACACCAGGTACGAACAGTAAGCAGCGCTTGCAGTGAGTGACGTAAAAACTTCTCTTAAATGTGGTTCACGTGAGATCCAGAGCACAGCACACATTCTCAGCTCCAAGGCCTGCAAGTGTCGAGCCATGTTCCCAAGCAAATAGCAAAAGCGTAAACATGCAAACCGTAAAAAGCACAAAAGTTGAAGCATTAGCAATACAAAGTGTCTAAAGTAAGGTTCGGAAATGCTCCCTGACCACCCCAAGGCAGTGTGTTAGAAATGCCTCTGCGCTGCCTTGGCACTGCTTAAACACAGCGAGTTCGAAAAGCGTTTGCGCTGCATTGAACACGGTGGCAAGTCAACTTCATGTCAAGGAGCCTTCCTGAATACGGGGGTTAAACGTAGAACAAATGCGTGCAGAGCCATCATGCAGAGCCCTTACAGCCAATAACACAACAAAACGTAACAAACACTGGAGTTGGCTACAGGCATGCAACATAAAACACGATTTAAATCTCTCCACCTCCAATTAGATTAGGAAAGAATGCAGTTATACCACATTTCAGCGACTGCCTCGAATGAGAAATAGGAACGTTTAAGTTATACAGTATTACTTTTTGCTAACTAAAAGTTCATAACAGTGGCACTTGTAAATGCTTGTATGATAATAGCTAATATAATGATTAGAGAGCTAACTGTGCTGAGGTTTCATGACTGCCTTACAGGTCTTATAGCACACTGGAGATATCTGCAGGCTGCCTTACAGATCTCATAGCACACTGGAGATATCTGCAGACAATGCGTAATCTGAAAGATGCTGTCTTGGCATCACTCATCCTGGGTGATGTTTCACTTCCGGCAGGTAATTAGCCTACAAATTTTTTAAACGCCCATAGCATTTCTTAGCTGCTATCAATGGTTTCAATGGCCTGCCTAACCACAAGTGACGTCTTACGCTGCGTGTCAATAATAGATAAACCTACATTAAAATTTTGAAAATATTCCAATGGCTGGAATTAGCACTCTGGACAACTACACTCAAAGCTGATTATAGAAAAAGTTGCATCTTACACAAAAATAAGTAAATTTGTTATAAAGGTTTATTCCTAACACTGTATTGCAACACAACTTTTTATTTACTTTGTTATAAACAATATTTCATTATATCTGGTTTCATAATATGGAAGCTTGATGGTAGTATCATAGTTTTATGCTTTTAAGCACTATATACCAAGGGGTCTGTGCCTTATCACGTAGAATAGAACGCCTTGACGAATGTCCCGCAAGCAAGTGAAGCTCGTTCAAGCACTTGGTGCATTGTCCACAATGCTGGGAATCCTCTGAAGACCTTATTTCATGCAAGTCAGTGCACTGAAGATACCTGCTACCTTTTCCCCATCGTTAATAAGAATGTCGTTGAGTCTCCATTCAATTAAAGGTAGTCACAAGCACTTTAAAAAAATATTTCAATGACAAATTTAGAATGTGGAATTTGCCCTTGATTCGCATTAAGTGCACCTTTTTGTTAAGTGCCTAAATTATATCCATTGACTGTAAACGCTTTAAATTTCTTTTACAGTTTTGTTGCCAACAACGTAAGAAATACTGTGTTACATGCGCTCAACACGCTTCGCTCACAAAATTTTTAACGAAGGCTGCTATAACATCATCATTATGTTACATAAGTTATGTGTATACAATCATGTATTATTATAGTCATTATTTAGGATAATCAGATGAACATTTAAAACTTAACATTATTCTGGCAATGTATAAGTTATGATGTTTGCCACTGCTGTGAGACTTTAGTCAGCAAAAATGACTTCTATCAAGAACCTTATTGATAATATTGGAGGCATTTGTTGCTGAAATACACTGTGAATTGGGAAAATTTCTCAATACTACGCCATGTCCTTACCAAACATTTAAGGCCTCTGCCAGATGACGCTAGGTTGTATATGCTCTTGACTCTATGCCATATAACGAAACTTTAAAAAATATTTTCAGGACATTATATGACTAGTGCTGTGCTCTTGCAGAACAGGCAATGCTCAGACTGTTTGACAGAAGGAACTTTGAAGAAATGGTCAAGACAAAAATGTTTGCAAAGCAGCATGCCGGAAGCAGTGCGTTAAGGGAGTTAATTAAAAACTTGGCAAATGTACTCACCTGGCAGATTCACTCCTCTGACTATAGAGACTTCAATATCTGTATCGGTCAGGTCGTGATTGCAGCTGAAAAAACAGAAACATCAGACATAACTTTGAACATTTGGCCACTAGTTAGCTTAATCCTTAGAAATAAGAAATTAACATCATTATTTTGATACAATTTGAGGGTGACACAAGTTCGAAAGTAAGAAGTTCAAGCATTAATTTACTTTAAATATTTCAAGCAGTGTTCACCAAAATAACGCTCCTGTAAATGGCCAGGAAAAGTGTGCCCTCAAAGTGACAATAAAGAGCGAAACAATTTTTCACGTATCAGTAAAGTGCAATTTCACAATCCTGAAAACAACACTCCTACCACTACCCCATGCTTGGCGAGTGAGAAAAGGCGCGAAAAAAAAAAATGCAGGTGGAGACGCCACCTTGAGAGTCTCGCACAAAGCACCGTAACGCCACAGATTTTGATGGAGCCTACTGGGTATTGCGTAGCTTCCAATCAATAAAATTGAAGTACATCATCTCCTGTGGGTGCAATAGACCTAGCATACGAAGTCTTCAGAAAATTTTATTGAGCCAATGTTGTGAAAATATGAAAAAACATCTTGAATTTTCGACGCTAGGATGCAAAATTAAAAGATGAGACTTCAACCTTGATTTTCTGTGCCAATTACAAACTTACGAGAGTGATACGTATGACGTATAGAGTTTTCTGAGTGCAGTTTGTCAATCCAAACCAAGTCCTCCTTTCTTTCTGGTATCCCATTTTAATTCCTGCAATGAGGTACATTCAAAATCCCACTAACATAAAGCACAGTCGCGCTCAACGTGACTTGCAACAGAAGAGTGGGACGCCTGAAAAGCTCGAACATTGTGTATTTCCACAGCTAATCGCTGCTCTCTCAGCTGAAGATGATCAGAAATGAAATAATGCCGTTCAGTTGCACACATAAGAGCGAGCTCAGGCAGGCCTTTGATGTAGTCGGCAGGACCGGGCCCATGCTAGGAAATGTGGGTCGCACACCTCTTGGTCAAAATTGACCACTTTATTTTTACTTTTTTTGGGGGGGTGGGGGTGATTGTTAAGTGATTGTTAAATCACTTTTACTGCCATACTAGCTGTTGATTGCAACATTTATTCCCACAGGTACATAACAGAGAATTCAAATTTCATTAAATCCGGAAATCCATAAAATAAGGTTTCGCTAGATTGGCAATGCTATTTATATTTACATTCTGACCTGCATTTTCATTTTCGGAGTTCATACTGCCACCAACGTTTTCCAAGTTTTTTTTTTTTTTTTTTTTTCCTCTTCAGCTGATTACGATGAAACTTTAGGAAGACCAGCAAGCCTTACCGAACTATCGAAAACACCCTGGTTTCGTAGTGGAAACGGGGAAGCGGATCATTGCGCTGCCTGAGGTTTTTCACCACCAGCAGATCTCGATTGGTGTCCTGAGCCAGCTTCTCAAACCTGGGCAGAACCAACAGAAGCGCGATGTAGTTGCACACACAAAAACACTAGACATTCAGGGATCTGGCGTCACCTCTCAGGCCTGGCAGAAAACCATCATCACCATCAGCCTGGCTGCACCCACTGCAGGGCAAAGGCCTCTCCCATGACCCGCCAATCAACCTGGTCTTGTGCTTTCTGTTGCTACGTTATACCAGCAAGATTTTTAATATCATCGGCCCACCTAATTTTCCGTCTCCCCATCGTGCATTTGCCTTCTCCAGGAATCCAGTCAGTTACCCTTAACGACCAGCGGCTATCCTGCATACGTGTTTAGCGGCTGCAAAGCAACTCTCCAAAGCGGCAGTCAGACCTGCGACGCAGCAGAGGGTGCTAGCAATCTCTGGGCCCGGACAGGCCGCCATTGGAAGAAAACCAATGAACAGCAAACACAGCTGTGAAGAGTTCAAGACAAATTTTGTTGTCATGCACAACACGTAGAATCTTAAAGCAGAGCACGAAGTTGCCACACTTTCAAGTGCCTTCTCTTCATACAGAGGCCTGACCTCACTTACTTCAATGGGCGGGGACGCCAGGTTTACGTCGTCAAATAGCAGATGGCTGCTATTGGCTCGTGGCTGACATAATTCAGGAATAGTGTTTAGATCAGATGGTCTTCTACGGTCACACTATACACTCGAACCTCATTATAACAAACTAGCATCTTACATGAAAATAAGTTCGTTATATCCAAAAATTCGTTATAAATGTTTATTCTTAAAACTAAATCAATTGCGAGACTATTTTCCATTTACTCTGTTTTAGCCAATATTTCGTTATATCCGGATTCGTTATATCGAGGTTTGAGTGTGCAGCATTGAGTGTTGCCATGCTGTATAGCGTGCCAAGGTCCGCAGGTTCGGCCTCTGCCAGCGGCAAATTATCTTTTCGTCCACTTAACCATTTTCTCATTGACATTATAATTACCAGAATATCCCCCATACTTTCCTTGGCATTCTTGTCTGTTAGTTCTAATCAAAATTGCACAGTAGACACACAGTGTTCTTCAATCGCACGGGCCTCCTTATAAGCTCTACGTATCAAAATCCGGACAGGCCACTGGCCAAAACAGGAGAGATCTGCTTGTTGAGGCGCCATCTGTAGGCAAGAAAAAAAAGCTAAAGAATGGAATTTTTGTATGTTCCGGTGCTGAAGCCCACAATGCAAGTTGGCATGATGAAGCGAGCAGTATTGCGACTTACATTTTGCATATCACAGTAAGTCTATAGAACTCATCACCCTGTTTAGAAAAAAAGTGCTTCTCCAAATTCTGGCAGCTGCTTCATGCGCAGCAACAGCGAGGACTGCAGCGACCTTGGCTATGTGGCGTGTTTTTTATTAGCGCACACATGTCATGCGTCAGTTCTTTGCAGATTCGCCAATGGGCATGTCCAAGTTTCGCAAGTGGTATCACAGCGTATGGCAGCGCACACCAAGTTACACAACGAACACGCACTAAGGGACGACACAAGCACTGTGTTGTCCCAATGTGTGCACGTTTGTTGCGTAACCTGGTGTGCACTGCCACGCGCCATAAGGACTTACCAACTAGTTCAGATGTAAGCTTTCGGCAAATAGTATTATAGAAGAACTCTGGTAGTAACACTAGCGTACACAGGAATGACAATGGGAGAGTGATTGTGCTTCATGATGTGTGCTAGAGTTCATGACAATCATAGACGTAGCTTTGTTTCCCCACAGCATCCCTTTTTTTGTAACTTCAAGAGCGCTCGTCAAAACTAGAGCGGAGCGAAACTGCCTAAAGCGTGTGACAAACCTTAAGAACTCCAATCGCTCTCGACAGATTCGAAAAATTTAGTAGCAATCCGTGAAGCAATCAACTTTGATGATTTCTTATAAAAGAGGTTCACGACTAGTTCAATAATCAAGCTATTACCGTAAACACTTGTGTAAGAGTCAAACCGTTTTTCGCGATTTTGATGGGGTGCAAAGCTTCCATGGAAGTGTTAAATTTTTGTGAATTTTTTTATCCACGTATAGAAAAACTTATTTAATCATGCCGTATATACCTATCAAAGGATATCTGGTATCTAGCTGTGGACATCCTCGCATAGCTGTTTTCATCGGAATCGCTGTTCAAGCTTGACTCATTGCCACTGCTTGGGCCATCCGCACATTCATGTATCCTATTGTCCTCAGAGCCAACCATGGTGTTGGGGATACCAATAACTTTAAAACTCTTTACGATAATGTCCCTGGACATTACTGAACATGGCACTTTTTCTTTTCCATCGCCAGCAGTAGTTTTATAGGCAGTCATCAAAATGAACGGCAGCTAAAAGGATCAATGGTGCTCAAGATCTCCCAGATAGTGCCGCACGCCCTAAGCTCACAAATAGCGTCGCGTGACGAAGGACAGCTATTGCCATCTGGTGGCTACTGCGAAATGTGCCGTACGCGAGGCACTGCCATTTGCTGGTGATATATGTATATATAATTTTTTTAATTTGGACTGCCAAGTTAGGATAATGGCCCTCCCACGAGCACGACCCTTAGTAGAGTGTATACGGTACGTAGAATGCTACCAGTTTCAGACTGAACATGCAACAGAACAGGTAAAACAGGCACATTTAGGCAATCTGAGGTGGACAATGAAAGTAACAACACTGCTCACTTGGTTCCAGAGGCTACGTCTCCCAACTTGAAGAAATGGTCTTTGTTCTGAACGCACATCTGTAATATAGTTCAAAGATTTATTTGTACTTGCGCTAGGCTGGTTGAACACAAAACGTCCAGTTTGGACTACAGCAAAAGAACTTAAACTGCAAGCGTGCTTCCAGAATTAAAGTCTTGTCTGCCTCAGGAATGACTGTCACATGGCCGGTGCAAACACACTAGCTCAGGCCCCAGCTCATCAATCCTAACACTAACTTAACTAACCCCACCCTAAACTCTACGACTCTGCACTTTGCACACTATCTGTGGCGTCTTCAACCTGATTTGTACATAAGAGCATTTCATAGAATTTGTATTACATGCAAATGCAACATGAGCTTACCTGACCCCCCACTAACAGTAGCATACTCAATGCATTAAAGAATTGCGCTCAACACTCAACTAACACAACCAAATGATCTGTGCCTTGATTTAAATAACGCTTGGCACACAAACCTACGGCTGGCTCTAGCAAATTGAAACTAAGGAACAACTGAATTCCATACTTTACCTCATGCTGTGCCACGAGCTCTTGCTCAAGTGTCTGGTACATCTGCTCAATGTTCTCATCCTTGGGTTCACAGTCAGATGCCTCAACAACCACAAAGTCTTCCTGAAGCTGAGGTGGTATTGGGATCTGTAAGAACGAAAATATTGCAAAGCCACATCAGTGGCGAAAACACCCAGAGTGGAACACAAAGACCCAGCGATCTCAGCCTTTGCCTAACCTCACTACACCATAATATCCTTCACACTGCCTACTGTGCTTCTATATCTGTACCTGGACTGTTACACTACAAAACTAGACACTGGCACATTAACTACAGTCGCCGACCGATTTTCCGGACTCTGAAAATTCGGACTTGTTCGATATTCCGGACTTCATAAATGCACCGTCAGGGATCCCATAGAGCTAATGCATTGTTTCGACCAATTTTTCGGGCGAATTTGCCCCTGAAAGTTCGATTTTTCGGACTAAATCGCTCGTTTTGTGCCACGCCCTAAGCCATTGTAAACGCCGCCATGTTGGATTTTCCGTCGGCTTGGCTAAACTTGGTCTTCAGATGCCTTTCCTGCCTCCGAGATTGGAATGCGCACGCCATATTTTAAGTTTCGGAGGCCGTGTTTGCTTTTTAAAAGACGCGGTGATGCATGCCGTTTTTTCGTCTTCGGTCAGCACTATCGTCATCACATCGCACGGGGAGGAGGCGAAAGAAGGATTCTTTTATTGTCGTTGCAGCTTGTTTCAGTCGCCATTCTGCACGTGTTGTGTCGCGTAGCGTCGAGACGTTGTGTGCTTCGCAGCAGCTATCTGCGGCATCGAATTTTGTGTTCTCAGTGCCATGGCTCCGCTATCTGTGCCATCACGGGAGCCAGGTGGTGTGAAGAAGCGTGGGAAGTATATGACCCTGACGATGGAGAAGAAAGCTCCCATAATCAAGCTAATAGAGAGTGGACGTTCGCAGCTAGATGTCGCTGGATGACGGTCGACGCCGGATGACGGTCGTCGTTGTCGTCGAATGACAACGACGACCGCCCGCAGCCGTCGGAGATCGCCAACGCGGTGACAATTTTGTCGAGCGTTTACGGCGACGATGTCACCTTGGCGCAAATACGGGCAAACCAAATTGCCTCCAAGCGTAGTTTGAGGCAAGGCAGCATCAAGGACTTTTTTAAACCTGCCTGATGCAATAAACTTCAGATTTTTGGCGAAAACTAATTTTTCGGACTGTTCGATTTTTCGTACTTTTTTTCGGTCCCCGCCAGGTCCGAAAAATCGGTCGGCGACTGTACTGGCTTGTCTATAGCAACTGAAACAAACATACTCAAGATGAATGCAGTGACTGTCCCATTAACTGAATTACCTAGAAGCAGATATATACTTGCCGGGCAAATCATAAGCTGATGACAGGCAATTAACAAACACATACTAACTAATTTTATTAATGGGCATACATCCCACTTCGGGAACTGTACCAGAACAGTAATGAAAGTATCACGCGCTTAGCGTGAACCCTGTGCTCGGCAACGAATTAAAGAAGACACAGCCTGAAGATCTGCAGCAAGTCGTACTGGGGAGGTATTCTCGCAGTATCCGATCCTTGGACATGTCCGATTCGCTGGAGCGCTTTCAGTTAAGCAAAAAAAAAATATGGTGATTCATGACGTCACGGCACACTTGAAAACATTGGCGAAACGAACCTGCCAGCACACTCCCAGCGTAAAAGGAAACTAAGTTGACGAAATGTAGAGTAACAGGAGTCTTAAGCAAACTTGACAAGCCTGACCATGCATATGAATGTGTTGAGACGTTTGAAGAGCGACGCAGGAAATGCGTACAGACCTTTCAGGGGCGTCAGGCGGGCGACCACGTTAAGCCTAATTCAAAAGCTAACATGAAAGGAGTCTATGCGCGACTTGCACGATAGGAGACTTGCACGATAGGACTATGCACGATAGGAGTCTATGCAGCATTCGTTGTGGCGAAACGCATACCATCACTCCAATTTCTGTCGAGAGTTGTGAAAGATGCCTGGCATCAAAATGACGCAGAAAAAACGCCTGGAAACAGGCAGCGCACTCCAGCCAATCAGGGGAGGCTGAATTGGACATGTCTAACGATCAGAGACCGCGAGAATACCATATATACTCGAGTCTAAGCCAATGTTTTTTTTTTTTTTTTTTGAAAAAATGATGTGCGAAAGCGGGGGCGGGGGGTCAGCTTAGATTTGAGTACCAGGATTTGGCCCCCGCTGCCACCTGCCTGAAGGCCCAGCCGCGCTAGCGCCATTACGGCCTTCAATACGTCGATCTCAAGGTATCGGTTTTGCATGCCGGAAACTCATTTTCACGACATTCTACGGTAGCTCTGCGATGACAAGGCCACTCAGGCCTATTATGCAGGAAAATAGTGGTCCCTATCGCTTTCGTATAGTCCATTGTCCAGAAATCACGCAGTTCCACGTTCACGCAGCGAGGGTCGTCGAGCCGGCGAGATTTCATGTTGAAAAAGCCATGAAAAAACGGGAAGACGTGGATTGTGTCACGTTATTACCGCCAATAGATGGATGGACTGACATGGCCGCATCCTTTAGATCATGCGGCGGCTAATGCCCCCTAGCTGTAATACTTTGTGAACAAAAGCTAAACTTTTTTTTTTCTGTGGTGCTCAGAATGCCTGCTTCGAATAGAAATACCTAATTTGCTTACTGGAGTTAAAAATGAAATGAATTCCCAGCCAAACCCAGTTTCCAAAAAAGAAAAAAAGAAGTAAAATTTAACCCGGCTGTTGCCACCTTGGCCACCTAGCGGCTATCGCATGGCGGACGTTGCGAAGAGGAGGCGCGAAGTTGGTCAATGGTCATTCTTCTGAAAGCAATCGTGCAGTGCAGTTGTGCCTCTTGCTCGCGAAACACCTGCGTCAATTGTGCTTCATCAGATTCGATGGCACCAACAAAGCGGTGCCACTACAGCACGGCGTTTAAGCGGAAGGTCGTGTTATATGTGGAAAAGACATCGAACCTACGAGCTCAGCAAGAGTTCGGCGTCTACGAAAAGAACGTTCGACGATGGCGAAAACAACGTGCGGAATTCTTCGGTTGTGCAGCAACTCGCGTGGTGTTCACTGGACCAAAAACCGTCCGACACCATGCAGTGGAGGAAGTTGTCGCCGATTTTGTTCGAGAACAGAGGGAAGCGGGAACACCCGTGACACCTGAAATTATTCAGGCAAAGGCCAGAGACGTCGCCATCGCGAACGGTGTCTCACGAGCCTGTTTTAAAGCCAGCAGGGGCTGGACAACACGCTTCATGAAGCGGTTTGGATTCAGCCTGCGACGACAGACCTCTGTCTGTCAAAAGCTCGGTTTACATTCGAGGAAAGTTTCTCTTTTTTTTTTTTCTGGCCTTGCCGGTTTCGGGGGTCGTCCTAGATTCGAGTATATACAGTAGATCGCCCGTTGTTCCAGTTAGAACATCTGCACTGAAGGTGGAGCACCGGCAATAGATTGTTCAAAGCAACACATGAAAAGAGATGCAAGAAAAAGAGCGGTATGTGTAAAAACCCGAAAAAAACAGTTACTCACACTTGATGCGTCAATCGGAAGGCCGCACTCGGTAGCCTGTATCATGGGCTCGATTCCCTGCAAACATGAACCATTCAATAAACCATCTAGAGCTTGTTAAAAAAATCAATCTTGAAGTGCAAGAGACGAATGAGCAAGCTGGCATAACTGGGTTACTACAACATGATGACTACTGGATGAGCTGCTGCTACTAAATGGCTATCACGTGATCACGATCACACGATTCTTTGTCAAGATGTAAAGAAATACAACCCCACCCCATCACCCCCAAAGAAGGTGAAGCTTGCCACTGAAAAGCTGTCATATGAAATGAGTTTACAGCTATATATGAATACCGTATATACTCGTGTAAGGGCCGCCCTCGTGTAAGGGCCGCACCCCAACTTTGAAAGCGGATATTTCGAAAAAAAAAAAACAAAAGTTCAAAATGTCCCGCCAGAAAAGTGTAGTTAGTTCATTTACAGCCAGATGGCGCTGCACGCTTTTCCGCTTTTATTCTACTTCCGCCGACGCGCCGACCACGCTGTTGACAGCGCGCCGCCATATTTGCCTTGTGCGGCCTCTTTGTTGGCATCG
The DNA here is from genome assembly GCF_043290135.1 of Rhipicephalus microplus. Taxonomy (NCBI): domain Eukaryota; kingdom Metazoa; phylum Arthropoda; class Arachnida; order Ixodida; family Ixodidae; genus Rhipicephalus; species Rhipicephalus microplus. The sequence goes on along the minus strand of NC_134708.1, from coordinate 18,655,548 downwards.
TTCCTAGCATCGTGTCGATACGTTGGCAGCGCGACTTCAGATCGGTGTCGTCGGTGTCACTTTGTTGGTTGTAGTGAACCCTGCAGAAGCCAGCGCACGTGACGGACGATGGGCCGGCATCTGAGATCATTCACTGCAGCATTTAAGCTGCAAGTGATTGACTATGCCGAGGAGCACGGGAAGCGGGAAGCTGGACGAAAGTACGACGTCGATGAGAAGCGCGTGCGTTACTGGATGAATCAGAAAGATGCCCTCGCCGCTACTAACAGGAGCCGAAAGGCGTTTCGCGGGAAAAAGTGCAAGTACCCGCAACTCGAAAGCGAGCTCGTCAACTACGTCGTCGACACACGAAGGGACGGCTACGCCGTATCGACTGACATGATACGCGTCAAAGCCCTCAGCATCGCTCGCCACATGGAAATACCCCCGGCACAATTCAAGGCAAGTCGGGGCTGGGCTACGCGGTTTATGAACCGTAACCAGCTTTCTATTCGGCGCCGAACGACGATTTGCCAAAAACTGCCGCGCGAGTACGAAGACCACGTCATTAAGTTTCATCGCTTCGTGAATGCTCTCAGGAGGGAGCATGAATACGACCTGTCCCAAATTGGGAATGCGGACCAGACACCTGTGTGGTTCGATGCACCGGAAAGCACCACAGTGGATTTAAAAGGTGCGAAAAGTGTGTCTGTGCGCACGACTGGTGCAGAACGCCAAAGGTGCACTGTGATGTTGTGCATCACGGCAGACGGCAGGAGGCTTCCGCCGTACGTCGTATTTAAAAGGAAGACTCTCCCAAAAGAGAAGTTCCCTCAGGGAATCGTCGTACGTGCGCAAGAGAAGGGCTGGATGTCCGAGGAACTGGTCGTTGACTGGATTAAGACCGTCTGGGCAAACAGACCTGGAGGGCTGTTACAACGGAAAGCCCTCCTTGTTTTGGACAGCTTTAGGGGCCACTTGACCGACCGCGTCAAGAACCGAGTTGCCGCAACTCGTACGGACTTGGCCGTCATTCCCGGTGGCCTGACGAGTGTGCTGCAGCCGCTCGACGTATGCGTCAACAGACCATTCAAAGTGGAATTTCGCCGATGTTACTCTGAATGGATGGCTGGAGGCGTCCACGAGAAGACCCCTACAGGACGGCTGAAGCGGGCGTCGCTCCAACAGGTGTGTGAATGGATTTTGAATGCGTGGCGTGCCATGTCAGTAGAAGTAGTTGCTAAAAGCTTCAAGGTAACGGGAATTTCGAACTCCATGAACGGCACCGAAGATGACCGTCTCTGGGAAGACGCGGACGCCGAGGCGAGCTCCTCCGAGAACGAGGACAGCGAAATGGAATCCGAATAAAAACATTTCTGGCATGTCATTTGTGACTCTTGCACTCTGCTACTGTTGCATAAACAGTACAGACCTTTGGCCTGTACTGCCTGTACTAAATCGGCCTGATTCGTGTAAGGGCCGCACCTAGCAAAATTTTCGAAAAAAAAGTGCGGCCCTTACACGAGTATATACGGTACATAATGTTGGATATGAGCATTAAAAAAAACAGATCATTCAAGGGACTGTCTAGCGTCCTTCAATGCTTTTCTGTTTTTTGTCGCGATAGAAAGTGTACTATCCGAAGTGTCTAACCTTGCAGCAGTTTCTCTGGGAAGTGTGTAAGAATTTTTAAAACAGAATTTCTCAATCTGCGATCCGACTCCTTCTATCAGTGGGATGAATGCCGACAACACCCCAGTCGGTGGAGGCGATGACAATTGTACTGCCAGTGGAAACCGTCTAGGAACGCTACATTTGAGCGTGGCTGAGCCTAAGCACAATTGTACTGCCAGTGAGGCGGCGGATGCCAAGCTCACGTTTCTCCACCGTTTGCAGGCAGGCAAGCGAACACACCGCCGGCAGCACCATCAGGTGGCTATTTAGATGCACGAGGAAAAAAAGCAAAAATTTGTCTCTGGCACAACCTAAAGCTGCCTCAAGTGTGTGAAATGCAATTTTAAGTTGTAGATGTTTGTTTTTACGCAAAATAAGTCTACTGGCGAATATTTCTTGTCCTACCAGTAGACTGACCACATCACTGTTGGGTGATGCTAGCGGTCACTTTTTGTCAATTTTCAACATCAAGATACAATTATAATTCCTTTTTATGAGACAAAAGCATGCTCGCTGCTAGTCGGTGTGATGAACAATCTTCTCATTTGCACCACATACAGAAAAAATTTTTCTGAGCAGTAGACAATTCCTTTTAACCTTATCCCAGTCCACACATCACCTCCAGAAAGAATATTATAACAATTATTAGATATAAAAATGCTTACACGACCTCTGCTTATTTGCACCCTCAATTTTTTTTATTACCCTTCAACTACTTCTGCAGTTTTTGGTCATTCCATAATTACCTGCAGTTACATTCAAGTTAGAGCTGTGAGAATAGCAAAATTTTGGGTGCGAAGCGAACTTGAATATTCAGGTGCAAGTGTGATTGAATCGAGCATTTTTCAAATATTTCTTCAGTATTTATAGCATATTTTCCCAATACTTCGAGGTGAAATTGCAGAAAAAAGTTGGATCGGATGCTTAAGCACATCCATACGAGAAAGCAACATGAAAGCGTTTCTTTTGGCTAGGTAGATGACGCACTGACGGGGTGGTGCTTCATAGTTGCCTTACCAAGACTGAGGCAATGCAGAGGCCGACTGGTCTTTATGTACATGATCTGGTGCAACCAAAGTGCTACTGACAACACCTTACACGTGAAAGGCAAAGATGCTATTTTGTTCAGTCTCTCCTCTTCAACCTAATTTATATTTCCGTCTTTACATCTCCACTATGGCTCACCTGGATCTACCTCCGACCCTGGACAAGCTTCAGTGCCATCCTACACATACAGTTTTCTCCTCTTTGACAGACATTTCCAGTGTCACCAGAATAAAACACGTCCACCACATGTAACATGTTCAATGTAGGTGTGTTCACCACAACAGCACGCACCTTCATCGTACGGAGGTACTGCTTGGCCTGTTCAACCTCGCCCCGACGTTTGGCCTCCAATGCGGCCTCTCGGAACAGCCTCTGCCGCTCCTGAAGGAACTGCATTTGCTTGTCGATGGTGGTCGAAAGACCGCGACGCACTGTAAAAAAATTAGGTGGACAAGCTTGAAACAGTTATCCATGCAAACTTTCACCAAAAGTTAAAGAATTCACACAGCAAGTAGTTGTTCGAGCAGAAAGTAATAACTATTTTGCGAATGCAAATTTGAGCACCACTCTAGAGGCCAGAATTTTCACCGCTTGCAGAGGGGCAGCCATCTCTGGCGGGGGGTCGCTGATCACATGGAACAGACCACCATGATCATTTCTAGCCTGTCTTGATCACAAGTTAGCTGTGTTGGCTACGAGTGTTGATTTGGCATCAGTTATGACAGGCAGCCCCTAGCGATGACCGTGATGACTGATGATAGTAGCTGTGATCCAGATTATTTATTACCTCTAAATTTCCTCTAGATTCCTCTAAACTTGGTACCAAAGCAATTACATTTACAGAAACGATCGGTGCAGTAAAGACCACAATAAAGTAAAGACCACAATAATGTGGCCTATACAGCCAAACTGACATAAATAAAGTGATTTTTTTTTAGACAATACAGATATTTTCGTAAGAATACTATCAGGACTCCATCGTCTTCGCGAGTGAACTCCCCGATGGGCTGCACCTAACATTACTGAAACTGAAACATTAACTTTGCTGCACCTAACATTACACTGAAAGGAGCAATTAACTAAAACAAATTAATTAGCTGTTTAATCATTAACATGAGGGCAGTCGTGTATATTGAAAAGTTTTCGGACACGACAATTCATGGCATAACCATTTTTTCTAAATCTCAAAAAAACAAAGTTTGAGATATTAATTTTCAAAGTTGAGGGCTCAATCAAAGTGAAACCAAAACTGAACACTCGGAGTCAGCATGAAATGAGTCATCTAGGGTTACATCGAACTGGAAAGATCACGTGACAAACTTGCACGCTGCAGCAGAATTTGGTCAGAAAAAGCGCCGATTCATTCAAAATACCGAAATGTGCCCTTAAACTTTGGGTTTAGTGAATATTGATAATCCCTTTCATTGTTAAACTTTAATAAAATGCACTTGTCTGTGAGAAGTAGCAGCAGCACAGTGGCTGCTGCTTAGTTTTGCATTGACAGTAAAAAAAAAAATGCAGAAATTGCCATTTTTTGGGCACAGCATGAGAACACATAAAACACAATGGATAAGGGGGGCAGTTGTGTATTTCGGGAACCTAGCTGAAGCGGGAAATCTGAAATGAAGAAGGGCTTTTTACAACGAAATGGCGGCGCCTGGTTGTGCCATTGCAGAGCTATATCTATTTATATTATAATTTAGAATATGCTTGGGAATCCTCTGAAACTTTTATTCTGTAACTTCACTTTGAAGAATTAGAGAAACCTTCAAGAAATGTTTTGAAACTATTTGATTTCATTCGCACTCAAACTTTATTATTAGAATTTGCTTCTCACCCCAAATTTCGCCACTTGCCCACCTCCACTGAAAATAAATAAAGCAATGCTCACGTGGTTTTTTCGGGGAAGCAGACCCAGGCTGTGCTGCCCTTGCAGCGGCTGCACCCGGCTGCGGAGCAGCCGGCTTGGCAGCAGGCTTGGGGGCTGGTTTCGGCGCCGGCTTGGGTGGCTCCGGCTTCGGAGCAGGCGCTGGCTCAGAGGGGACAGGGATAGGTCCGAAACCTGAAAAAACCAAGAATGTGATCAAAATGAACAGAATCCAAAAATGCCATCGCGTCTTAATGCAGTTGCAATAAGATGCAGTTGTTAGAGGATCCCTGACACCAAACTTGGAAACTCGAGATGCTGGTCTTATTAGATAGTCCAGCATGAGAGGCCATTTCTTACCAATTCTTTATTTAAATTTTAAATGAGCATTTTGCATTGATGCAAAACCGTTCAGAATTAGTGATGCTAGCATTCAATATTTGATGCGTTAGAGCATTTATGATTCAATTTCAGTATTACCAGACGCAAAGCTACAAATCACTGTGAAAAAGTTGCAAGCAACACTTTCGCTGCGAGGGGTCTTTTAAGACTCAAGTTCAACTCCATCTGAATGTAGTTGTACGCACATAAATACTTTACAAGGGAATATCAGCCCATATCGTAAGTGTTGCAGCAAATATTACTTTCACTGGCACTCAAGTAAACACTGCAGAGCACATGAACATGAGGGACAAAGCTATTAATTGCCCACACAATGACGAACAGGATAAATGAGGTCACGTATTGCAACAATTTTTGCCCTTTTTTTCTATCCAAAAACAGATTCCAAAGACGACAGAAGTGGTGTGTCAGCTCAGTGCAAGCCGGTGACAAACAGTAGAAGAATTTCTTATGAAATTGCAGTGAAATACTGCCTCAATCTTTAAAATAAAGCACTTCACTCGCGCTGATACTTGCTGTTAAACATACCTGGAGGAGCCGGTAGTTCCTCAAAGTCGACAGGCTTTCCAGCCTTGTGCAGTTTGATCGCGTCCTCATATTGCTGTGATAACAAAAAAAAAGATCAAATCAAATAAACCATACAAATTGTAGAGAGAATGCACTCCAATTAGTTGTTGCACTGCAGGCAGTTTTGTCCCCAATGAGGACGAGACGCGAGGGCACACAGCGCAAGAAAACACAATCACAGACACAGACATCAAGAAAATGAAATATTTCTATCGCAAACCGTTGAAAGAGGTAAAAGTGTCCATATTTGTGGTGTTAATGAGTCTTCATTAAGCTGTTAAGGCATCAACATACAAGAGATGATGACTTCTCCCTATTAAAATGCTGACTCATTTTTAGATGAAAGGGTCATTGATTTGATTGATTGATATGTGGGGTTTAACATTCCAAAACCACCATATGATTATGAGAGACACCGTAGTGGTGGGCTCCGGAAATTTCGACCACCTGGGGTTCTTTAACGTGCACCCAAATCTGAGCACACGGGGCCTACAACATTTCCGCTTCCATTGGAAATGCAGTCGCCGCAGCCAGGATTCGATCTCGCGAATTGCAGGTCAGCAGCCGAGTGCTTTAGTCACTAGACCACCGCGGCGGGGCATGGAAGGGTCATTGCAACGTACACCAATAACAAGTTGCTTTCAAGCAAGTCCTCAGTCTATCCATTATTCAGCACACTGCTAAAGGCCTTGTTACGATGCTCCCACATTAAAGGACGCAGAAAAAGTGTGGTTTAAGTACTGCGCTTTGCACACCAATAGGACAATATAAATTTGAGATCTGCCATTGTAGTATAGGACTCTGCATTAATTTTGACTAAATGAGTTTTTTTAAAAAGCCCCTGAATACACGCGTGAACGTGATTTTGCATTTCGCCTGAATTAAAAATGCGTGCACGATGGCCAGAGAATCAAGCCAATTACCTCACCCTGTAGGCACTAAGCTATCATGGCAGGCACAGGTGGGCCGAGCAATAAACTATCCTGGACGTAAGATATGATAGAACATCTCATAAAATGAAACTTGAAGAAACCCAGAAATCATGTTCCATTTAATAGGAGTTTCATTTAGTGAGAGGTAAACAGAGGAGCAGAACTCAAATGTGAAACAAATCGTGCTAAAAGCAGTTGTTTTATTTAAGCAACAAATTTACTGTTGGTCTACTATTCACTATTAGTTTACTATTAGTCTAGTATAGTGATCATGACATGTCATGATTGCAACGAAAAGGTGAACACCAAAAGTGGCAGCCTTCCCGAATTCACCCGAGAGTTGCAACACCGTTGGGAGTCGGTGCACCACCTAAAACTACCTCTCTGCTAGCACACAGTTAAGATTACACACTACATTCGCAGTTGCGGAATGTTTGGATTGCGTAACTGACGTCGTCCTCATCTGCAAATTCATTTGTTTTGTGCAATCATCTTCCAAAGCGTGCTCACACAATGACTTAGCGGCAAGGTTGAAGAAACCATGTGACTCACCTTGACGATGCGCTCGAGCCGCCGAGCCTTCCGGTCGTTCCCCTGTTCTTTGGCTTCGCTGAACGTGCTCTTATACTTGTCCAGCCTCTGCTGGAGCGCTTCCATTACGGTCGCTGGGGGAGGTGGCCCGCCGAATAGGGACGGATCGTCCTCGACTGTGTGAACACAGGACAAGAAGGACTTCCACCAAAGCTACATCGTTTCTCTGATTTTAGCGTTAAAAGATTTCGCCATGACTCCATCACTGACCACTAGGCAGAAATAATGAGGTGAATACATAAAAAAAGGAGTACATTTGCTTGAATCAACACCAACCTCAGTTCCGAGCAAACAACTGTCAAAATGCCAAAAATTTTAAATATGGAAAACTTACGCTTCGTTGGTGCAACACTACGAAGGAAACCAGCACAGAATCATGACGCTTGTAGAATTGCCTTTCTTCGCCCCACACTGTGACTGTGCACTGGTTTCTTTCACAAAATAAAATACTGGGACTTCATAAAAAAAATTTACAATGCCACTTTATAAGAACAGAAGTCTAATAATATGGTAAATTATAATTACGAACATCGACGGCTTTCTCTGGGCACTACCCGACATTGCATACTTTACCCAAACAGGCCACTTAAAGAAGAGCCCAAAAATCAAAACAATAATGATTCTATCTTTCCACTTTGCATTTGATGTGATAAAGATACCTTTAGGCCCAAGTCTGCCTACAGTTTTACAACATATATACATTGCAACTACAGAGAGCAGTGAAATTGTTTTATTTATTTATTTTTAATTCATGAGTTTTACTATGCACATCTTTTTCTTAACTATCGGCTTAGACTCCAGTGAAGACAGTATTTGCAGGTTATTTACGAACTGCAATATTAAATCAACAAGATGAAATAGGAAACCAGCTGTGCACACTTTTGGGGAAATTACAGCACCTATCTCTTTGCCAACAGCCTGCTATTCATAACAATAACATATGTTTTATAAATAAATGACAGGCATTAAATTATGCTGCATTGGCAAATGAAACATTAGCAAAATGGCTTCTTTTGTGGCAAGAGCAGGCCTGATAAACCAGATAAGATACAATTGCATTTAAAAAAAACGATGGCATTTCTGGAGCTTTTGTTTTAGGTCATCCTTATCTGATAAATTTTTTCAGTGTGCACTTGCATCTAGGTGATTTTATTGATCAAAAATCATATGCTGTGTTTTGTTGACTAGGGACTTAACGTAGAAAGTTCGAATAAATTTTTAGCACTGCAAGAACCCAGATATGAGAAAGAAAAGTGAAGTCCATCGCATCATACTAAGGCACACCGCCAAAGATTTCAGTGTGAAATTTGAAGTGGAATTTAGCCTTCCTGTTAAACACAAGTAATCGAGGTTTTTTTTTACAGGTTAAAGACAGAGGAGCTTCCCAAGAACAATTCACCTTTAGTCTTAACTAAGTGGGTGTTGCTATTTCAAGGTCCAAAAAAGAAAGCCATTGTTCGATGGCTTGCTTCTTCATCAGACAAAACATGATGACGTCAACAGATGACACCAACAAACATGTGACCATGCAAAGAATCAAATGCGTGTTCAAAGGTTTCATATTTGGTCTCCACCAAGGGAAATTGATTTTTTTCCCCACTCTAATTATTTTACAGCTACGTCATCATTGTCACACAATACTTAAAAAATTGGAACCCAATGCTTTCTTTCTCAGTGTCATCATGTGTTTTCAAGATTCCGTTAGACATTACCGTTTTCGTCGATGTAAGATGGCACTGTAGCACCGTCATCGCCCGATGCCTGTTTCTGGGATTCGGTAGTCGGCACACTGGGTGGCCCTGCTGGTGCTGCTGAAGCATGTTCAGGACCTGCCAAAAATAACAACAGAGCATTTGATGTGTTTGGGCAGAAAAAGCATTAAATCCTTGCCACTGGTGGATAAAATGGCATTATGATTTAAAATTTAATGCATTTTTTTTTGACCCTACGGCTCAAAAGTAAAGAAAATTTTTCAGTTTAACATGGTTCACTTGGGCCAGTTGGTAGATACCTTAGCAAGGACACGGTACGTTGGAGCGGGTAGGTTTTCACCAACATAGGTGAAAGACAGGGCCAAGGAATACACATGCTTGTCTTTCATTCCCAGTAAAAAACAAAAAACTGCTAAAAATGCCCTACCAACAAGCTCATATTGCAACTTTCATAATCCTCAGGGTTGGAAAACAAAAGACAACTAACACAAGTGCGCCAGAAAAAAAAAATGAAATGAAAACTGTGCTTGCTAGAAATAATACTGAAACATGCAAAATTAATAGTCATCACAGTGTTTTTCAAAATGCATCACCAACACGCTCAAAGTGAAACTTTAATGATCTTTATAGAGTTTTGAACTGTAAAAAAAAAAGCTCAATGACAAATGTGTTTGCTAGCCGTAACACTGAAACATGAAACATTAAATGACATCACATTGCTTCTCAAACTGCTTTTAAACCTTGCTCAGTAAGGCAGTTCATGTCCAGTCTTCTACTACATTCAGAAAGCCTGAATAACATTAAGCTGAAATGATGGCGACAGCATCACTGTAAAATGCCAGAACTGATGCCAAAGCCAAAGTGGTTGGTTCGGCTGTATCTGCACACAAGAAATCCATATTCATCAGTGTGAAAAAGCACAGGTTATTCACACATTACAGTGCCACATTTTTTTACTGCAAGACTGTCGACACTGAGCCGCGTCAAAAACCGACCTCAACATCAAGGCTCGTCAGTAAATTTCTTTAAGTTCACAAGCAGAATGCGAACATGCAAAACTCTTTTCCCTTGAATGACTCTTGACAAAACTGTTTGCAATCGAAACCTCTTAACCAATAGATTGATTGACTGATTGGATTGATTCATTGATTGACCTCACTGATTGCTTGCAAAAGTAGCGAAGCGAGCTCTAACCTTGAAACTCTGGTGGTGGTGGAGGCATCTTCGACAAGTCCACGGGCTGCCCTTGAAGCATTGCCGTGAGCACGGCGTCAAATTGCTACAACAGAGCATACAGGCACTAAATTTGGTGAGCAAACCTCCACAGAAGAACAAACAAAATGCAACAACGAGAACATGAAAAAGCTGTTAGACTGACGCCAATCATTAATGACTGAAAGCATTTTAGGCCACCAAGCAACACCTTTTTTAATAAAATATGCAAGTCGAAAAAGGCAAGCTTTTTCAAAAACTACACATTTTTGGTTTTTTTTGCTTTCGCAAGTTTGGTTTTTCTAGTGAAAAAAAAACCGAAGATTGTAATTAAATTCGAAACAGGATAAAATCGCTTTTATTGAGCACAAGGTGGCTACCAAAATCTAACAAAAAAGTTTATTGTTCACAGACCCCTATAAATTGTCGCCTGGCTGCTGGCCATAGCATTTTGCATGAGGAGCTGACTAAGGCCACATGCTCAAAATAACAGTGACTGCCAAGCTCTCATGATGGATGAAATCATTCTAAAAAACATATCCTTGCTGCACAGATGAGCTTTGACTTGTACCTTTAAAAAGTGTTTTTCTTGAAATACATTTTTAGGCAACTTCTTGAGACTAGACATCATGTGTTCGATACTATGACAGCCGGATCAGGATGAAAATTTGTTCAGGTATTCCTTAACATGTGAAGAGTGCAAGTATATTTCCTTTAGAGCTTGGTATTGCCTGTATAATTATTACGAAGCTAAAGCAAGCAAAACGTGTGGCCTGACGATTCTAAGAATGCTCCCATTATACTTGTCTACTAAAATGTCTTATAGTATGCACTTTCTCGATAGTTATTTGCATTGTAGTGTTAATGAGGAGCAATATGAGCCACTGATGGCTAAGAACTATTAAAGCTTAATGGCGTTTGTCCAAAACCAACTATAACCAACCTTGTCGTGGCACAAAACGAAGACTGTGCGAATTGCCACAAAACTAATTAAGTATTTGAAATCAGCATAAAAGCGTCTATATACAGCAGAAGATTTTATTGCTTTAGCCAGCACACTCATGAAACTGCTTTTTCGAGTCGCATCTCTCCTTACTTAAAAGCAAGGTGCTGCCAAAAAAAAAATATGACTGCGGCTTAGATGCAGCTAGGCCCAGTTATGCAAGTGAAAGCTGCCACTTCAAATGTGTGCACTGCTCTAACCTGCACACGTTTAATGATAATACACCCTCGCACAGTAGAGTGCCCCCCTCGCAGCCACAAGTACAACACTGTCGACACTGCTGACTTGAAGCAGCTTCGACCGGGACACACTGTCTTTTGGAAAGGTGTTGTAGCTATTGAGGGAGCATTGTGCCTAAATCGCGCGCATGCATCACAATTACTGCGCACTTGTTTAACATGTGGGTGTCATCTTAGTGACTAGAACCGTTCACATATCTCAGCGAGAATGTCAAGAGGGCCACCATGACAACGGTGTCGATGGATGTCACTCGAAATGAGGTGTGCTGATATGGGGCAGCCATCGAGGCCAGTTGCCGTGTTCTGAAGTTGCCACGTTGTCGAAGGAAGAGCTGACACCAAGAGTGCCTTTGTCTTCAACTCCCTCTTCAAGTTGAACATTGAAGGGTGCTCTTCTGCTCCATTCGAAAAGGTGACAAACACAACTGGGGTTCTTGTCGTACGTGTTTTGCGAATTACTTCTCACATTTAGTCGTTGGCAATCTTCTCCGCATGTCCTTTTTTCTTGTGGGGCTTTATACTTTTTATACGCGGTTAAACTACTACTTTCTTTAAAAAAAAGGCAACACTGCCATGATCCTTCGCTGATGTCCTTGGCAGCACAACTTCATCGCAACCATGTCTGAAATCGATGGCTTCGCTCAACCGTTTGATGTTGATGTCTTGTTTCAGGAATGTCCTTAGGAAGTCCATTCTACTTTCGTGTTAATGGCGATTAACTCTCTGCTATCTGATGCCCAATGAACTTTGCTGTTATTTGGTATATTTTCCACAATCGGTCCGATCCAATCAGAAGATTTACTCCGAGTTTGCAAGTGACGCTTAAGAAACAACTGCATCCACCAATGAAGGAACACTTGTTTAAGTGTTCCTTCTTTGTGGTGTCTTTCTTTAGTTGTGCAATTTTTCCTTTGAAGTAATGAACCAACTAGCCGCTCACGACATCCTGATCCACCAATGGTATACCTTCTACAATGATGACTTCGTGAAGTTTATGAGTCTTTAATGTTGCTATTGGTCAGTAATGTTGCCGCAATGAAAGGAATGATGAGAGCTTCTATCTGCTCTAATCCCAGTAGTAATTACAGAAATTAAAACAACAACGAACTTTTCAACCAGTCGAGTCAAATGGGTGAATTAAAGTTCTTCCCAAGAATAGTCATAGCCACTTTGAAATTTTGGAAACACGGTCACTGGTAACCACTGTGGAGCGATGAAATCTGCTTGATTTAGCTGGCGAAACGGAAACCAACACACTAAACAGCGCCATTTACAATTCACTTCGAAAATGCCCTTAAAAAAAATTAACTGTTTTAAATTGCGTACAAAGCTAATTTTTCTCATTCCTTTAATTACGTCCGCAAGTATTGTTTCTACACATCTGAAGATGCCTTCAGCCAAAGTAAAGGAAACGCCGCAGGTGGCATGCAGATGCCCTCTTTTCTGTAATTTTTAAATAATATCGGACACATATCTTGAAACACATTGTATATGAGACCCGGGCCTAATACGGGCCTGACCCAGGCCTGGGCCCTACCCAAGCACAAAGCTCATGGGCTCGAACTCAGCCCGGGCCAGACCCTACAAAGCCCTGCTGGGCACGGGCTGTCAGGCTCTCGCAGGCCCGTGCAGTGCTCCAGTAAGGAATGTTGTTTCCGTACCTTGGCTGTGCGGATGTAGCTAATGGCAGCCTGCTGGTCGCCGCGCTTCTTGGCATTGATGGCAGCTCGCTTGTACTGGTCCCTACGTGTTGTCAACAGCTGCTCCTGCGGACTGCCGGTGCTGGCGGGTGGCTCTGCTTCTGGAGCAGCGGCAGGAGTGGGATCTGGACCTGGTGTCGTAAAATAAATAACGAATGCTCTTAGTCGAGGTCAATATGAACGAGATGTTGCTTTTTATTAGATGTGAAGCAGCTCTTTGACTAGCCTGTGCAGCGCTGTCCATTCATGCGTCCGTACGAACATGCCTGCCTCTCTCCCCTCCCCGCAGGTGTTAGAGCAGGCCAAGTAGGTCATGCGCAGCTGCGCGAAGACATCACACTCCGCTCACAGTGCACGCTGACTTCCCTCTCTCCCTCAACCGCCATACGCTCACCGCAGCGCCCGCTGCTGCCACCTCGTCCGTTCGCCCAAAACACCTGCTGCTACCACCGCTCGGTCCACTACGGCGACCGTCGCTGTGAGTCTCCCAGTGCTCACCGCAGCACCCGAGTCAGCGCCTTTCGACCCGTGACGCCCCCCGTGCGCAATGCTGCTGATTCGCATCCCATCAGGGTTGCCATTGAGAAGGTGGTGTGAGTTTTTTTTTACTCCTGCCCATGTTTTTCATCTCTGCCTGCCGCCCTTTGGCAGAATCTGAGCATGCTAATCTACTTGTAGCACACAAAAAGCTTCCTTATTCAACACCCATTATTTTTTAAAAACTGAATTATTCAGACAGGGGCTCAGGTCCCGGCAACCCTGTGTATTGTTCAATGGCATTAAACTCTCACTGACTCGGCCATATCTGGTCGCAACATAGTTAATTTGGAGGATTCTTGGAGAGCGCTGTGTACGAAGCGCATCAAATGTGCGACACAATGGAGTGAGAATGGCACTCGCTGTCACCAGAAGCGAAGTGGCGCAGTCTACTTCACCATTGTCATCAGCGTGAACCACGCTGTAATGCCACTAATGACATTTCGGGTTCCTTTCGGATTAGCGCGTTTCGGGTGAGCTAGAAAAGGAGCCACGGTATAACTGTGGACCAAGTCATAGGTGGATAAAATTGCAGCTTTTACATTGCTCTTTGGCAAAGTAAGCACGGGATATGAAAGTGTATTGACAAGCAGACACTTGTTTATTGTTTTGCTGATACCATCGATTATTCAGTATTCAGTTAATTCGGCCATTTTTTCCGGCCTTGTGAAACGCAAATCAGCGAGCTTTTGCCATAAATTTTAAACATGTTGAGGGGCTCTGATCAATCCATCGATTGATTGTCATAGTGCACATTATGGATGCAAAAAAGAAGGGCCATTTGAGGATAGCCTAGGGAAACCCCTCGCCGCCAGCATGACAGACTTCAGGGAAACTGACTCTGAATATAATGTAGACAGCACTCACGCGTCGGAATTGGAGGAGCAGGCCTTCGCGCAGGAGCAGTTGGGGCCGCATCGGGTCTCGATGGCTCTGCCGGCTTGTCATCCCCCACGGGAGCAGATGGCTCTGAAAGAGGGGTGTCAGATGCATTGTGGCCCCTGTCCAGTTTGGCCACCTTGGGAAACTCGTCTTTGCATTCGAAAAGAAAAACAGAAAAAGGACACAAGAAGGTGCTTGCCAGTTTCATAAAAAAAAGTCAAAACGCTTGACAATGACTCTCTCTCTCTTTTTTTCCTTCAGTATACAGGCACTGTTGTAGACATAACTTGATCTGTAGTTGCTTTTTGTGAGTGGAGGTCTTTTAAAAATTAACTATCCAATACATTTACAATGACAATGCACAGCAATAAAGCTGTGAAATTGGGTACAATTTGTACACCTTTGAGCTTTGGTCTAACGATGTACAAAGTTCCGGATGAAAGCCCAAGTCTTTCCTTAGGGCGGCTCACTGCAAAACAAGAATTTCACGCTTAGCAGATAAATTCAATTGTTACTCAGATGCCTTCATGGGCACATAGTTCTAGTGGTCATGAAACAAGTCATGAAAAAATGTGAAATGGTTATTAAAATAAAGGAAACTGCCAGGCAAATCCTGTCAACTGTAGAGCGACACACTAACTAGCTTGGAAATGCACGAGTCTCGTTCAAAACAGTTTCGGCACAGTTTGGCATGGACAAGCTGCACAAGAGCAGCGATAAATTAACTCAATACTTTGCGACGAATGAAACGTAGCACATATACTATGAGGAACCAGCATGCCTTTTAACCATTAAGCCTACGTTCGAGAATGGGGAAAGAAAACTCACGGGAGACCTCAGACACCGGAGCTGGCGGCTTGGGAATGGCAACGGGAGGAGGGATCTCCTCTTCGCTCACTGGTGCACCCGCCTTTGCCTTCTTCAACAGAGAATCCAGGGTCTGTGAAAATCGTGAGAGTGGTTACAACAGCCTTGCACGAACCTCTGAAACTTCCTACCTACTCAACAACACTGAGAAAAAAATGGCTAGCTCTCCCATGATCTAGAGTAGATGTAAATTGCTACCAACAGAGTGGATCGATCGGAGGCGAAACTAGCCACAGTCCTAGGCCCGACACTGCGTGGTGTGCCCCTTGCAGCCAGATCTCAAAGGAGGCGGCAATCCACACTGCAATACCGTCGCCTCCGCGACAAGCTACGGCTTGGGAGTACTTTTTGCTGGGCTAGTGGGCACATCATAATGGGGGAGAATTTCAGATGCCTAAAACCACAAGAAGAACGTAGAAGCACAAGGAAAGAGCATCTTACAGATCCGTCATACCCTCTTTGCCCCGCCCATTGAATGCTTGACCAGTCCGAACAAGGCTTGCATATCAACTTGCATAACGCGTAGCAGAGGCAATATGTGCGACCAGTAGAAGGAAGCCCCGTGTTAGGAAGAATGGAATAGCACACGGCTGCTTGCAACTGCTAGCATTTATGAGAGCACAGGTATGGTGCTGGTCTTTGGTGCTCTGTATCTGCCTTCGGAACACTGTCGTCGGAAATTGCAAATAAAATGTCAGTGTAATGGAGGTTAAGCACCAAGTGACATGGTGTGAAAACTCTGACAACTTGGGCCACAATATTTTTTTTGTAACTTGTTCGGGCTGTCTCTAGAGTGCATAATGCAGTTTTCTGCGAAGGGCCAGCAGCCAGTGATGGCATATCTTTAACATTTAGCTGAGTTGGAAGAAAACAAGATGTTCATGTAATTTTCTTTCAACAATGCCTCGATATCTCGTCCAAGTATCCAGAAGTCTGGTGTAAGTGCTCCAATTTTGCATCTACGTACCCAGCACTGGCCGAGAGTCACTTGAAGTCTGTCGACATTAGGGAACAGAAACGTCACGTTTTTAAAAGAGATGCGATTTCATTTACATGCCAGGCTAACTGACCACTTGGTTTGGCACCTGAGTTGCCAGGCAATAACTGCAGGAGGCAAAAATCAGCAGACCTCTGCTGCACCCAATCGCTGTTTTACGTTTCAATACCTGCCATTGACAGTCACACAAGTTTGCCAACTCGTGTGACTGAATAACTCTGATTTACATGACATTTTAGGTCTCGCTTATCAAGCGAGACCTAATTCACACAGCAGGCCAACTTTCAACTAGCGCGATGTGACTCAGTGTCGCCGGATTGCACAGCGTACAAAGGCATCACAGACTAGCTGCCAGCGACAATGTGATGAGGCCCAGGCACAACATGCCAGCCTACGGAACCAAATATTGCAGTGGTGAACCAAGCTTTTAAGAGTTGCTAAAAAAAAGGCACATGACAACCCCTATAAGGAGAACTGCTTTTTTTGTACAGTTAACCATGCCACACTCATGTAGGTGTTATTCGAAACATGTCACCTGCAAACAGTGACAAAATGTTTTGTCTGTTTCGAAATCCCTTTAGTAAAATACAGAGTTAAAAAAACAAGAGGAAAAAAAGACAGATCCACAGCAACACCCCAAAGGGCACCATCGACATTAGTGCCTTTTTAGTAACAAAATGAAATTATGTGATCCCATCGATTCAAGTGTTTTCAAAGCTTGTCACCAGTAAATACTTGCACGCAGATTGTTTTCTAATCTTCTAAATTATTTTTAGTGGTCTTTCAAGCTCAGAGCCCTCAATAACTATTCCATGCAAACATGACTCGATTAGTACCCCAAGTTATGAGGTTTCACTACCCTGCCTGTCAAGTGTGTGTCCTTTGATCTTGCGCAAGCAATATTCATTTTTGCTTGCTGTGCACACTATACAGTTTTTCTCCAATCACAGTGAGAGAGATGTAATCAACTTAACAAGCTCTTCATTACTTTTAGTTTGTTTCGAATACCGCAGCATGGAACCCACCTTGATTGCACGACCATAACGCCGGGCCTTGGAGCTGTCGCCAAAGGACTTTGCCGCCGATTCGGCCGCGGTGTAGCTGCGTAGCCGTTCTTGGAGTGTCTCGACGAGAGGAAGCTCCCCGCTGGGGCTCACAGCAGGACTGGTGGGTGCAGGGCTGATAGAAACATTATCACCATCATCATCATGATCAGACTGACTACGTCCACTGCAGGACAAAGGCCTCTCCCATGTTCTGCCAGTCAACTCGGTCCTGTGCTTGCTGCGGCCAATTTATACCCACAAACTTCTTAATCTCATCTGCCCACCTAACCTTCTGTCTCCCCCTAACCCGCTTCCCTTCTCTGGGAATCCAGTTAGTTACCCTTAATGACCAGCGGTTATCCTTTCTACGCGCTACATGCCCGGCCCATGTCCATTTCCTCTTCTTTATTTCAACTATGATATCCTTAATCCCCGTTTGTTGCCTCATCCACTCTGCTCTCTTCTTGTCTCTTAAGGTTACACCTACCATTTTTCTTTCCATTGCTCGCTGCGTCGCCTTCAATTTAAGCTGAACCCTCTTTGTAAACAAGCTTTCAAGGGTTGATAAAAAAAAGCACACGACAACCCATATAAAGGGCAACTGCTGTTTTTGATTAAAAAATAGAAGAAACAAGGGCCAATTAATGCAACACTCTTAAGAATACAACAGAAAAAAAATCTTCAAACACAAGTTACCCGTAATTATGACATTTCTTGAAACAGGCACCCCTTCCCCCATTTTTTTTTTGTCCTCAAATCCCGTCGACAAACACGGAACTTGATGTGCAACAAAGATGTGCAACTGTGAGATCTTTTTTTTTTTTTCCTTTTTTAAGCTTCCTTTAGTTCAGCTAAAGTAAATGGTTTTCTTTTTGCGATTATTATCAGAGAACCAAGAGGTAAATATAATTTGGCTTACATACAGCAGTTACAACTGTACTGGCAAGGCATATTTTTACCCTAAAACAGGGCACAGGTGGAACTGCCAGGCCTGCTCGCGTACAGTAGAATCTAGACGATACATTATGGTTAACGAGAATTTCCCGATGATACGAATTTTAAGGTTGGTTTGGATGGACTGCATTATATGAAATATGTCGTGATTCTGTGTTATACGAACGGTTTCTCCAGCCACCACAGATGATACAAATGAACGATTGACTGCTGCATGCGAATGGGGCAATGCAACTTGCATATGGGAGGAAAGCCCATTCACACTTGACCTCGAAGGGAGTGAATGCAGCAGAACTCACAAGATTTCCCACACCTCATCCCATATGTGGCCGGAAAACCCCGCTGCGAGGCTGACGCGAGAAAATCGGTCCAAAACCAGTTTTTCCGCAACGAGATAGCAGATCGCGTTTTGCTTTACGACTTTGGCTACACTGGCTGCACTAGCTCTCAAACCACGTGATGTAAACAACTAGCCGCAGATTCAATACGGCTGCAAAGGTGTCAGCGGTGGCTCGCGATGGTGCTATCATGAACTACCCGTGCAGCACGACAAACCTCTACGCCTAGACAAGGACGCGTTCATTGAGAACCTGGTTTGGATTACGATCACTACGAACACCAGAAGTAGAAGGTGCAGCAACAGGGAGTCAGCATGCCCTAACGTGTCTCCCTTTTAGACTGCTGGCTGAATCCGTCGCCGCCGCCATAATGCCGCTGCGTCAGCTCGTGTCGCTCCTGCTGGCAAATCTCCCGAAACAACGTGTGTACAGCTGTAAACCGTTTCTTTTCAGTGCTTTGCATGCATAACTAGAACTCGGTACAAATTTTAATGCTCAGGAAACGAGCAAAATTTAACGAATTCTCAAGCGGCGAAGGCGGCGGCACTGGCATGTATACAAGGGGCGGAACGAATGTGAACATTTTCAATGGGCATGAACGTGGCTTCACGGCCTTCATTGAGAAGCATGAAAGCAAGAAAATTCAAAGACATTTTTTTTAAGCAAGAAGTATTTGATCCCAATAAGCTTCATCTTCATGATCAGCATTAACTTGTTTTTAGTTCAAATGAATTTGGGATGATACGAATAGCTTGCGTGCTCCTTTTGAATTCGTATCATTAATATTCTACTGTATTATGAAATAATGTGTAACCTCCCGCAGATATTCAAGGCAACCTAAGCGAACTATCTTATACATCAGCCTTTAATTCACGCCTCTTTATCTCTTCTTGCATTGACATAAAGTTCGAAATACACAAAAGCGTAAGGGACAGCTGGCAAATGAGATCTCACTGCTTTCACTTAGTTCCTACTGGTTAACAGACTTACCTGAGTTTGCATTTTAAGAACCCATGTGCTACTGTTAAAGCTTCCAAAAATGATATGCAGCAATGCGTGAAAAATTGTGTACCTTGTTGGAAGCACCTGGACGGCCCCTGGTGGTTTAGATGCAACCCTTGGCGGTGGTTTCGGTGCAGGCTCTTCTTCTTGCGGGTGAAGAGCGCCAAGCTCAGCCTTGAATGAAGACAAAACAAGGTTCAGCTAGCCTTAAATGTGAAGTTATTGCGGGCTCCAAGTCTTCATGCCAAAAGAACTCGGAAACGTGGCATAAAGAAAGTTGGAACTAAAGGTACTAAGGAACAAGAAAGTTTGGACAGGAAATAGCTGACTTAAAAATGTCACTCGCATTACTTTGACAAAAACAATTGGTTACCACCATGTGAAGCGGTTCAAGCATCCCATTATTGAAGTTTACACCCATGTCTTACCCGCCAGTACGTCAGAACAACTTCACGAACTTCGAAATATGTGCCTCTACTTTCTCTGCCTTGACGCACGAGATGTTTTTGAAAATTGCAGTACTTAGTGTTCGGTTTCTCTGAAATACTACACAGCACTTCACTACCGATAAACAACCAACAGACTCTAATAAACTCTAGAAATCCCGGACCTCACAGGAAGCTGGTGCGGAAACTTCAGCGTAACAGTGCCACCATTCTTCTGTGATGCATGTTACCAGGACCTACTTTCATAACAGGGACAGCCTTATAGCTACTGCAGGAGCTCCGATTTATTAGAACAGTTAAACATGATCTGTAGTGTTTCGTTCAAACACTTCAATATGTACATAGAATACTCTGTCTTTCACTACCAAATGCTGGCAAACCCTATGTAGTTAAGTGTGAACAACATAATTATCATGTATTTCTAGCTGATCCAAGTAGCACAAAAAGTACAATGCAAATAAAGAATATACTTGCATACCACTAATTCTGGGTCATCCGACAGATTGGCGTCGTCACTTTCATCCGCTGAGTTGTCCTCTTTCAGTGCAGCCGCAGCCATCATTTGAATGGATGCCAGATCTGCGGCTGAAAAAGAACATTTAAAAAAAAGAAAAAAAGGTCAAAACTAAGGATGGCATTAAAAATACCAAAACACAAACACCCTTTTTTTCCAGTGCAGAAATTGTGCCAAATTCTCTTCATAATAGCTCTGAACTGAACACCTTGGAATTCAAACACACACAAAAAAGCAGAGGTTTAATGAAGTTCACAAATGAACGATGCTTCAACCAGCTTCCCTAGCCGATCTACAAAACGAAAAGTCACTCAGAAAAATGACAGTAGAAAACTCAATCATGTAACTTAAATCATTTGCGTACTTATGAGCACTGGATCAGAACACAAATATGGAGCACATTTATATATATACTTCACAATCTTTGTACCATCAATCATGTCTTCAAGGGCATGCATTGCGCACAAAAACAATACATTGAAGCAATTATTTTACATGGCATTCATAGAAAGGATACCTTATGGTGTTTAAAACACAAGTGCCTCCCCCCTGTGAGACATAATAATTTTCTGATGAGCCAAAGGTATGCAAGACCTTGTAATATTTCCCTTGCACTTTTTATCCACATATGTAGAAACTTTTATGCATACTCTGTTTGTGCTCACAAAGCTTGACAACGGCACACTGGTAGAACCAAGAGCATTAAAGCACAAACCTGGCTTTGGCTTCGGTTTCTTCGGCTTGGCTTGGGCACGGCCAGAAAGCAGTGCCGACAACTCGGCCTCCAGATCTCCATCGTCCGCATCGTCCTCGCTATCATCATTGTCATTGCCGATGGCATCCAGATCAGGCATGTCAAAGAGCCCCAACTGCCAAGAAAGGAGTGCATTATATGCGAGAACAAAAAAATCAGTAACACTTACTACAAGTGCTTTTGGCCCTGCCCTTCTGGCATAGAAAATTATACCCTGCAGTTCCCGACACCAAGGCTGTGCCTTTTTTAAACGAATCAAGTATTTGCATTTCTCCAGTAAACCTAGTCAAAGCTTTCATGGGTAGTTTTTTAACCCTTGTGCTTGAGGACAACGGTGCTATAGTTATAGGTATAAAGTTCCGCCCTTTGGTTAAGAAGGTTACGGCAACGACGACGAAACTTTTCCTCCATGCCACCAGCACACACCACATTCAGCCTACATCAGCATTCACTGCCCACCCCGTAATCGAAGACATTTAGCATACAATTGAGCTCCTTGCGCATTCAGCAAAGTTTGCATACAACATTTATGCCTTACATAGTTGAATATATGAATAGCGCAATCCAGAAGTAATTACAGCGCAACTACAGAAGCAATAAACAAGGATAGAAAATTGCTTTTGCAGTTAAGCTGTAACTACTTCTAGGTTGCGTTATTCTATATTCAGATATGCCCTAGCAACTTTCTCATGTTTGCACGCTTCATCGAATAGCTGCTTTTGCGCTACATTGAAAAGAACAGAAAGTAGTGTGCATTTTAACATTAATATGCTCACATTAATAAAAATGTTCTGGCGCTTATTTTGTTGCACATAAAAGTATTTAGTAAAGGTTTTTCTTGCGCTTGATATGCCTGACGCATGCGCTCAACTAGTGAAGCTAGTAGCGCGCAATAACACTGAAGAACTGCGGTTCTTTTGCGATCGGTCGATTACGACTTCTGATACTGTTCACAAAAGTGACAAACACAGCCGGAGGTGGAAATTGAGAAAAGTAAAAATGAGAAATACGCAGCTGATGAGAGTCCGAAACAACAAATGCTGCTGCGTATGTAACATGTCGCAAAATGTAAGCAACGGGCTGGCACTTTTTTCTTTCTTTTTTTTTTTTTCACAACTAGAACCTCTGCTGAACCTTAGTGGGTTCAGTGTACCGAATAAACTAGCTATTTGCGGTTGCATATACAGTACTACTATATATTTCCATATGCGGCTCTTGTGGTTCTTATCGTTCTGAGTGCACAAATAGACGAACTCTGACAAATCCGCGACACAGAAGTGGAATATCAGCAGCTATTTTGACGACTAGAATGTCTACGAAACCAGCTGTCTTGAATGTTCATCGTAAACGCAGACGGCTACCGCGCACATGAGAGCCGAACAGTTTGAACAACTGTCACTCAATGTCAGCTGACGCTGTAGTTTCCCTAAGTTATGAAATGAAGGGGACACAGCGTTTTGCAACACTGGAGGCCAACAGGACAGGAGAGTAGAGTAGTTTCTTAAAAGATCACAGAGTCCTTATCGCCATAACATCCGAGCCGTGTTATGTTTACATAGTACATACGTACCATAGAGACCTACACCGCGCATTCCTACGCTGAAGCACCGACGTTTAATGGTCAGATAGGCAGCAATCACGGTCTTCGCAATCCCGACGGAAAAAGCGCGCATACTGGGCCACTCACCTGAGCCAGAGATCCTTTAGGCCCGCCAGAGCGGCCTTTGCTAGCTCCAGAGCGCCTTGCCATGTCGTTGTCTGAAGCCTTATACCATGACAAACACAAAAATACGTCCAAATGATGAGTTTCTCAGGGACATCAGGATTTGCAGCCAAGCTCAATGGGCGTGAACGGCTGGATTGGATTGTTTTGGATCGTTACGTTCGTTGCTGGCTGCTAGAGCTATGTTTTACAAAGTTTTACAAAAGTTGTTCGAAAGTGAAGCGGTGAAGCTTTCTGGTCCACACCTGCTCAAGAGGACCTCATTGCCATGAAAAGAGAAAAGTTGTTTCTACACACTTCCCGTCAGAAAAATTTTGCCGAACGCATATCGGTTGTAGTGAATCTGCATATTACTCCCGCATCGGGAGCACACATTCGTTCAAAACAAGTTATGATAAAGCAGCGACAGTTGCACCATTACCAAATTGTTTTTTTTTTTATTCTATGCCATTACTTTCCCCTCATTTTTGTTTCTGGATAAGACCAGGAGAAAGACCGCCGTTCAGCCACAAGTTTAGTTACCTTCAACGCTTGATTCAACAGAAACGACAGCGCCAGGAACATATGTTCCCAATTTTAGGAAACTCTATGGCCAGGACGTGCCAGGAGGGCCCTCACAAGAGAAAATTCTCAGAAGTATGGCGTGCGCAGGAACCCCGTTGGGTAAAGGGGGGTTTACCGCAGCGCACCTGTTCTCTACTATTATACTACTATGGCATTATTACAGGCCGACTTCTCTTAGGCGACTCGGGGGACGGGAGAGGGGGCGGTACTCCCATACGCACGCATATGCCCACAAAGGCCGCGGGAGGTCCCCCTTATGCTTCGATTTCTGCCGCTCTATCCTTTCTCCACCCTTGCATTACTCGCTTCCCTGACCCATTCCTTACTATCAGACACAACGCGCATCCCCACCTTTTCGAGACTACACGAAAAAAATGGCTTCCAGACAAGTTTCATGTTGCAGTAGGTAGATGAACCACTTTATTTTAAAAAAATACACAGCTGCATATGGCATACATACGTTATACTTGCTTCCAATATGGTAGATGCTCCAGGCCATCGTGGTTGACAACCGAGTGATGTCCATTCACCTCATTCAGTCATTTGCACACTTAATGAGGGATTCACGCCAATACGGTCAACTCCAAGATCAATCTGTGGTGGCTGCAGTGATCACATGGACAGAGTAACCCTGAACTTCGTGGTACCTCCCAGGTTCAACAAGGCAATGACTGGGACTAGTTGGTTTATGTTGAAGTTTTGAATATATGCCGCATGAATAAATTGTAACAAAGAAGATGGACCAACAGCCAGAGGTTAAAGACTGAACACTTTGTTCTGTTAACTTGTGCCAATTTGCGTCACCCACATTGTAGTTAACAGCGCATACTGAAAACTTGCAGATACAGAATAGCTGGGTGCTTGGACTTGAAAACGAAAAGTATTGAACAGCGTACTAACCTTTTCCACAACTTAAAACAACTGCATCCACATAAAACATGAAATTGATGCAGAAGTAAAAGATTATCGCTGCGGAAGACAGGAACTAGTTTTCCTTTTCACTCGAGAAATTCCAAAATGTTAGAATGTTGCCGATTGCGTGAACATTTACAATAAAAAGAGCTAACTTTTTATATGCATCTCATTGTTCCTTCTAACGACCACCAAGTTTGTAATCATAAAAAAAGATCAGGACATAAATGCTAGAACAAGAGAACAATTACCCTATCACGTGACTACGTTCTCAATGCAACCAGTGTCAGTCATCCACCCTTAGCCCCCAACATGCTCAGCAGTCCTCCCTTTCACATAACGCCTCCACAACTACAAATCGTGACAAGTTTTTGCAGCTAATATGGCGGGCAACTTGTAGTTTGTTAATCATCGTGTAACAAAAGTTTTATGTCATAACAACTGTGGCTGAAAGTTGAAGCGAAGCTGCTGAATGCCAGATCTGCATGCTGAAAAAAGCGTAGCTACAGACCAACAAGATTGCGATGGAAACAATGCCGCCTTATTTTGGTAGTCTACTACTCTTTTGCATCGCATGTTTGCGACTCTTCGCACTTTCCAAGGATCGTCCCAGGTAAAGGGACACTAAAGGCAAATATTAGGCTTATGTTGATTGCTGAAATGGCGGTACAGAAATCATGTAGTGCTACTTTCGTGCGAAAGAAGGGCGTATTTTGAAATGAAATCCCATTTTAATGGTCTGCATTGGGTTAGAGCCCTTCAAATGCTCTGCCTAACATCAGCCGTCTCACGTCACTGTTGTTGTGCACCACGTTGCCCGGCTTTACTGCGCCGCCGCCAACACTTGTAACAGCAGAGCGATAGTGGAAGCCACAGAAGCAACAACGGTCATTGAACAATTTTCTGCCATCAAAGAGGCCACGGTTCTGCTTGCTTGGTTCAACTGGGCTCTGCTAGACACCACCTAGCCAGCCTAACCAGGCGAAAACGCAATTTTTGAACCTCTCTCCATAGTAACGCCAGTCACTTCTTTTTTTTACAAGTTGAACATAAATGGGCAAGCAGCATTTTATAACGTCTCGAAGCACTGAAGGTTATTTATTGCAACTAGTTTCACTACAAGTGATCGTAATTGATGCTTCGACATCATCGAAATCATTTCCAAACTATCCCACTCGTGGGGAGCCCGTCGTGTGGTGCATTAAGCTTAATTTTTTGGCAAGTAGGGCACTGCTGTTGATAATATTGTCTTCTCATACATTGAGCTTGAACTTACAAAAATGTTATTTGCCTTTAGTGTCACTTAACTGAGGTTCTGGTTAATGTGACCTAATCAGCGAGGGTTTGATGCGATTCAACAATGTATATGCTGGCCGCAAGCAGAGAACATGTTCATATTGTCAGATTTCCCAAATTAATGAGCTTTCGCTGAGCACATTCCCAGTACCAATACTTTCATACAAAAATAAGTATAATGGTACAGAACTTCAGAAATTTCAAGGCTCTCCAGTTTTCCCGACAGGTTGAGAGCGCTTTTTTACCATATATACTAGCACTCTTTTGAAAGAGCCCACAGAACGAATTTTTGATTGGTCACTTAAACCATCTGAAAGGAGAGGTTTTTAGTGAACTCCTGTCTGGCAGTAGTGAGTCACCAAGACTGTGAGCGAATGCACAACAGCAACCCTGCCACACCGTTCTCACATAACCTTGAAAATGTCAGGAGTGATAACTGAAAGCATTAAGAATTCATAATCCACCATAAATGGTCACAACAGTACTAACGACAGGTGAGCACGATACTCGAGGACTGGTTCGTCCCTTGTAATGCATTTGCCCATTTGTTGTGAGCAGTTCTGACCATCCCAGACGAGCTAGTCCGAATTACTATCCTTGTCAAGCGGACTATACTACACTTAATACTCTTAAGATTAAAGTTGAATCTTACAACAATTCAACTAAGTTGAATTTTTACACGATTATAGGCTTTGTTATATCAGGAAATTCATTATAAAGGTTGTATTGCCAGCACTATATTTACAGCACGGCTATTTTTGTTTCCTTCGTTATAACCACTATTTCGTTATATTCAGTATTTTACCGAGGTTTGGTGTACTTGGCCCATAATGTGATGGTCCATCTTATTGCTGTATTCTGCGAGAGCGTTTATGCAGTGACGAGGCTTGCCCCCCACCCCCCTCCCATTCTCCCAAGGTTCATTACTGCCAAATTGGTAGAAACCTGACCTAGCAGTGCGTAAATCCTGGGAACTCTTATAATCGCAGAATTCAATGCAGCTTCTTTTTTTTACCATTACCATACACAATAGAACTTCAATATTTAAAAACTTTCATGTCGGGGAAGAGGTGACGCAGCCCGTATACATTTTTCGCCCTCACCATTTACATGGCACATGCCTCGCCAACTTGCCTTCTCGCACTGCCCAATTAACGTGTAACACCGATAATATCTGCTACTGCCAACTTCATTCAAATGCTTTCTTCGAGTGAATTTGCTCATTGCAAGCACCGCTCTAGTGTGCTTTCAAAAACTTCAAAAGGGCTAGCTGCTTCTCCAACTGCAACTACTTCTGTAAAGACGTTTTCATAAAGCTCGATTACTTTAGCTTTACAGAAACATAAAAAATATGTGCAGATATGCTAATGAGCAATTATACAGAAATAATTAATGCCAAATACATTAGATCTTAAATAGGGCTATAATTTGGTATGTACATGCTGCTGACTTTCCATTATTACATTCCACCTGCTATAGGCAAAAAAGCAATAAATGCAGTAGTGTATTTAAAGTCTTGACATATTTCTTTTGTATAATTGAACAAGCACCGGTATATAAGCATGCAACACTCCCACTTAAAGCATACAACACCAAACCAAATACGTCTGAAGAGCCCACGTACAGCCTTATGCTTTGGGAGGACTCTTGCATTAACCTCCTGCAACAGAGAAACATACATATTACAAAACACCGCGTGCTTCTATAGCCAGGAACTACTTTAGAAGGCAGCACCATTTCCACTTCTAAAGTGCAAATGCAGACAAGCCGGAACCAATAGCCAGTGACTGTTTTGAACTATTCTGTATTAGTTGATACTGTGTCTAACAAAATTTCTGTTACCTCTTCCCCCCCCCCTCCCCACTTCAATGTACGTTTGTACACCAAGGCTATGCTAAATGAGATGCTCAATAGGAGATCGCACGCAGCACATGAGCAGAATCATTTCTTTAGTTGCAGAAGCAATCGGCTGTCACGCTGCCTCTTGAAGTTGTACATAACTACAGAAGCACACTGAAACGCAGACATAATAAAGTACCCAAACACTGTTTTAGTGGCATAACACATTTATTTCAAGTGGCTCAGATTGATCACACCTTCAATATTTACAACACTCACACACAGGTACATCAGTGTCTCATTCAAAACATATTTACAGCCATTTTAAATACACAAGAAATGTTTACGACAGCGTATCTTTCAACAGTCAACAAAAGTAAGAATGCTTGGCTCTACTAACCAGCAACAATCCTGAACAAACAAATAAAATCTGATCAAGAAATATTATACTAGGGGAAAAAAAATCACCGAGGTTTTACCGGAGACCTACCACATACCATCTTGACCCATGCGTGGTGATCCTTGAGGCAGCACCCAGTCAGCAGTGGAAGCTATAAAGCAAAAAGCTTCTCCAATAACTGGTTCTTGAGGCCAGCGCGACAAGTGTCTGTGTTGCTCTGTCTAAATGCTCACACAACTCTCACAAACAATCAAACTGTCGAAATAAGTGTCTAAGCTGGTAAGGCACCTATGAGTAACAAAGGCAAGTCTAAACGGAGCCTACGGCGTCGCTAACTGTTTGTGTGTGTGCAGTTTTGGGGGTGGTTAACAGATACCAACCATCGTAGATGGTGTGGAAGGATTGTGAGACCAAGATCCTCGTCTCTGTGCCGAGCGTGGGCGGCCGGTACCAGACTCGCAGGCCTCTACCGTCCAGAGACGATCACCTGAAACGAGAAAAACCGTGAAAAGCAAAGAGAGAGGTGTCTGTCCTCAGTTCAATCTGGAAGCGGCACACACACAGTTCACATTCGAAGTCCTTAAACAGATAACAGCTGGTAAATAAGGACACGCTGTACCGACCATCGTATGTCGCGTCTGTCCAGAAGGTTCACACCAGGAATCGAAAAAAAAAAAAAAGGCGGCCTTTCCCCAGGCGCGATTCTTGTCACCCCCCCCCCCCCCCCCCCCGCTTGCTTGGTGCACTCACTGTCCATCTTGCCAAGCATCCTCGGACTTAGCGGCACATCGATGACAGAATTCCAACGACACAGTGCCGTTGGCTACGTGGATACACACACCACCCGCCTTCTTGTCGACGGGCGGCCTCCTCTTGCCGCCTGCAGCGACGTAATCGTGGTCTTCCTCCACCCTCTCGCGCTTCAGCGTGTCGCCACTCTTGGTACTGGTCGCCAGGCTAGGCCTAACCGCCCGAATGCTGCGCACCAAGGTCTTTATCTCGTCCGCATTGCACAGCACGCTTCTCAAGTACTGCACTTCTTCGCTAAGCTCTTCAATCTCGCGTCTCATCTCTTGCGCTCGCCTCTTCATAGTCGCGTTCTCGGATGAAAGATGGCGAACGCTTCGCTCGAGTTTGTTCACGTACAACTTTTTCCTTATCCTGTTCTCTCTAGCGGCAATGGCGTTCTTGCTCATGCAACTGCCGCGGGTCTTCATCGCGTCCGAGTAATCCTCTTCCTCGTCTTCTAAGTAACCCGGCGAAACGGATTCTTCTTCGCACTCGTCTACACGAACTTCGTCAAAGCTGCAAAGCGCCTCGCTCTTGGCGCGGGAACGCGACTTACCGGCGAGCGCGGCGTAGTTAGGCCTAGACTGGCGCCGAGACTTGGACGAACGGGTAGGCGACGTCGGGGTCAGTCCGGCCGACTCGTACTGAGCACCGCCCCGTTCTTCTTCGGTGGTCGGCGGCGACAGCTCGCAGACTTCGATGTCGGAGAAGATGCTATCGCCACCGTCAGCTCCTCCGTCCAAGAAGTGGCCCATCATGATGTCTCGAAGAATGGGTCCGGCGTCCATTTCCAACTCGGCCTGGAGAGCTGGAGGAAAAAGAAACGAGTCCGCGGCGGACATTATTGTGGCTTGGCGTTCTTACTATACTGCTTAACGTGACTTTCTAAGCGCAGCGTACCCGGTTTGGCTTAGCTGTAGCTGAGAATTTCTGGGCTGCTGAACTGCACGCGAGAAAACGTTTTACTAACGCTAGAACCATGACCTACTACACTCCTGACCTGTTCAGATAGCGGGGTTCCTATGGGAGCGCGTGTCCCCGCTCTCGTTCAATCGCTCGCCGTAGGTGGCGCTACCTATAACCTGTTCGTCTGCTACTTTACGGCTGTTTGGACGGCGCTAGAGTAAGAACGGCTGCATTCCGTGATGAACAGCCGGCATATATGTGACTATTTTTTCACTTAGATGACTGGTCAAGTAAGCTGTTCAGTGTGACGAAAAATTTATTGCACACTGGTGGACAAATGCGAGAATCCGTAGACTTACATAGTGTAGGACAGCATATGTGATGTTGCGTCCATTTAATTGCAAAGAATTTGTGAATGACTTTTGAAATATTTGTTTCAAAATTATTTTTCATTAGTGCATAATAATTACGCAATATGAGTGCTCTGTTGGCCGAAATATGACCACGAACACTGAAGCTGACGTCAGCGAACAGGTGCTGACTAGCGCCACAGTGCTCGTAGGTGACGGCCCTAGCGGCAGAAGGTATGAACTAGAACGTGGGCGCTGGAAGAGGTGCTCTCTGGGCAGGTCAGGAGTGTAGTAGGTCATGGCTAGAACACTAGCAAACAAGAAAACGACTGCACGTTGTTGCCAACTGAAAACACTTTCATTACGTTTGCGAGGCTAAACTTGGCGTACTAGCTGAACATCGTAAAAAGCGTATTATTGTGTAAAACTTTGTCGTAAAAAGTGAACAATAAATTCAACAATTTTTTGTTGACACAAATAATTATTTATTGTAATATTTATTTTAAAACAAATATTTTGGCATTGTTAATTATTTAAACAGGGTTAAATATTGTTTTGAACCTCAAAGATCTGCAATTGTACTATCTTGTTGCTTAAGTTTTCAGAGGCCAGTTATTCACAGAGCTGCTAAAGCTATATAATAAAAAATAAGACTTCTTTATAATAAGTAAAAAAGTTCATTATGCTGTTTTTTACATTAAAAACAAGTAACTGTATATTTGTTATTTCACGTTAACCGTGAAAGTAACTGCCTTTATTATTACGACTGTGATATTTTAACGCGGCTAAGTTTAAACGCGAGAAATGGCTGGTTCGCTGACGCATCTTCGCAAAATCTCGAAGCGCTCAAACGGGGACATGCAAGAAAATGAAGATCACACCACGAATACATCGTAGCGCGTTGCGCGTTTATTTCTGTGCCATCGTCAATATTTACGAAGTTCGTGAAGCATGCTAAAATCCCAACAAACTAATAAATGAGGTGCAGGTTTCGACCATATCTGCTGCTGCTGCTGCTGTTTTTGATGCGCTTTGCAGTCAGCTTCTGAACGTAGTCCACGGCAATCTTTACTACAAGAAATATTCGATAAGTAATATACTAAGGCAATATATTTATTAAAATAGAGACGTTAGAATTCAAGATAATCGCGGAACTATTCTATTCCTTTTTCTGTGCTTTTCGCCGCCATTATAGCCGTCTGCAGTTGGTCGAAGCGACGGCTAATGGTGGCGAAAAGCGCAGAGAAAGGAATAGCATGGTTCCGCGATCGCATCCGTGATCAGGGAAGCTATTCTCGTGGTGTCCACTTCAGCCTTTAGTTGGAGCTCGGCGAGCGGCGCGCCCCCTGTTTCCGCAAGAAATTATGCCCCCAGATATACGTTGATCTGAACGTCCGGCGTGTATGTCCATGTATGTGTATGCATCTTTTTTTCCCCTTTTATTTTTCTACCTGTCTTCGGTGAAACCCCTACCCCCCCCCCCCCCCACCCCTATGCATGGTATCAAACCGGTTACGTTTACCAGGTAAACCTTCGAGCGTTTTCATTCGAGTGTTTACCAGGTAAACCTTCGAGTGTTTTCATCTCTCTCCCTCGCTCTTTCTCTCTCTCTCTCTCTCTTTCTCTCTCTATCTATCTATCTATCTATCTATCTATCTCTTTTTTTTTCTCTTTCTCTCTCTTTCTCTCTGTTCACCTTATGTAACTGACTAGACGATACAAACTGCATTGCCTCTAGATGATATTAAGCTGCGTGACCGTACTGGCTTGTAGTGATTGACTGAGTGACCAACCTGCACTCGGACTTAACTGAAGCTATAGTGAGTGATGAGGTGTTGACAGAGCCGCTATAGCACCTACTCCACGCTTCCCCTTCCCGTGTGCCCCCCTTTCGTGTGTCCACCCTTAATTTTGCAATTCTTTAACGTGACTTAGTGGGCCGCTTGCTGCAATATTCGTGGTGCAATGCCAGCAATCGGGATGAATGTTTAAAAAAAAAACGAGTAAGTACTGGGAATGTGAGAGCGACATATAGTCAGGCCACCCTTCCTGCCGATTTTTCTGTTTCCGATCTATCAATAATAATAATAATAATAATAATAATAATAATAATAATAATAATAATAATAATAATAATAATAATAATAATAATAATAATAATAATAATAATAATAATAATAATAATAATAATAATAATAATAATAATAATATAAATTATTATTATTATTATTATTATTATTATTATTATTATTATTATTATTATTATTATTATTATTATTATTATTATTATTATTATTATTATTATTATTATTATTATTTTTGGCGTTTTGCGTTCCAAAAAACCCCCATATGTATGATTACGAGAGACGCCGTAGTGGAGGGCTCCCGCAATTTTGCCCATCTGGCATTGTTTAACGAGCAGTAACAGCCCACAACACACAGGCCGTTAGCATTTCCACTGTATCAAAATGCGACTTCTATGATCGGGATCGAATCCGCGACCTTTGGGACAAAAGGAGCACCATAACCACTGCTTCCCCGTGGTGGATAATTGCTGACATTCATTAACGTAGCCAATGGAATGGTGAAGAACGAGGTGAAGAACTCCCCCCCCCCCCCCCCCCCGAAGTTTTCGATTTTTGTATGTGTACACAACAGTGGCGTAGCCAGGTGGTGGGAAAAAGGGAGGTTCAGACTTCTTGTGATATATTCAATTATGCATGCAAACGCACACACGAACAATGAAACGCTACTGGTATACACAGGCTCACATATAGACATATGAACGAACATGCGCAAAAGGTAGACGAACCCCCACCACCTAGGAAAAAAGTTCTGGTTGTGCCCTTGTCGGCATAGTGTTACTTAACTCTTTAAAGACGAGTTATTCCGCAACATGTCTGTCATTCGCAAGCACTGCGAAGTCCCGGTAACGTGTGCGTACGCCCGCCCGCATCTGCCCACGAAACAAACCAAATTCCTGCCTGGCGCTGCGCAGCCTCGGGCTATTTTTCCTCAAAGTTCCACTGCCCCATCTCGGGCCGCGCACGCCATGCACCCACGCCACGTATAGGGTCTCGCATGCAATCACCGTGTGCTCAGAGGCCATTCGCTATAGCGCGCGCCGTACAAATTAAAATGACCAGCGCTTCCCCGTTCTATACACGGTGTCGGCCGGAGCACGCAATCGGGTCGCCGCGCACCACACTACTGGTTGTCTTTCTCGGAAGAAGTTTGGGTGGCGCTGGTGGGCGCGCGTAATACACAGCGCGGCTGCAGTCGCGCGCGAGGAGTTGATAGCGCAGATGTGGTCTTCACACGAGAAACCGCGACGCGCGGGGGCGCTGACTGCCTCGCCGGGATCCGATACTCGCCCCCGCAGTCCGCACCGAGGCTAGCTGCTGCCGCTTCCCACACGAGGCGCAACATGTGGTGACCCGGTCGGCGTCTTTCTCCCGCCTCCTCCTTTAGGACGCCGCGGTGTTGGAAACCACGGCGCGAACACTGCAGACGCGCGCCCCGGACAGTGGAAAGAAGTGCGTGATTACAGCCGTTAACTGGAAGAGCAAGTAACCCAAACGCGCGGGGCAGGCTTTGTTCATGTGTTTGTTTATATGAACAAAAAAAAAAGAAGGGGGAAGATAGGGTATACGTTAGATCCGACTGTCCTAACAACATGGTATTAGTAGTGAAAAAGAACACAAAAGCTAGAGAAAGCTACAATAAATAAAATAATACAAAAAGAGAGAAGTGATTAGAAGATATATACGGTTGTTCTTGTTACTGCTGCTCCTGCTGTTGTTGTTTGTTTGTTCTTGTAGTTGCTTACACATGTGGCACATACTCACTGATGAATTACGCTCGAAGAAAGCCACTAAAGCGCGGAGAGAGAGAGAGAAAAAAAAACTTTATTTGCGCATAACGCGGAGCATTCCAAATGGTCGGGCCCCTATTCCAGGGCTCCGGTGGCCCTAGCCATCATCTCTACCCGTTGGACCAGCCAGCGCTGATCAACAATGGCCGAGCTGGACAGCAGCGCCTCCCATTGTTCCTCTGTGTTGTTCATGTTGTGGTGTTCTTCATTGTGATGCGTACACTCCCACGTGATGTGAAACAGAGTTGGTGTGGCCCCACACCACGGACATATATCTTTGTATGCTGTGGGGTAGAATACATGCAGCCTGTGGAAGTTCGTGTATGTGTTTGTTTGGATTCTGCGTAATGCCACCGATTCCATTGCTGTAAGTTTCTTATGCGGTGCTGGATACACTTTTCTATTGTCCCTGTAATACTGAAGAATTGCACCAAAGTTAGGGTCTAGGGGCGTTGGATCCTCTATTGCAGGAAATTGGAAAAAAAAAAACTGAGAGTAGAAAGGAGTATTAGGAATGAATAATTTGCTTATTTTACATGTTTTGATGAAAGCTATGTGAGCTGACATTATTATTATTATTATTATTATTATTATTATTATTATTATTATTATTATTATTATTATTATTATTATTATTATTATTATTATTATTATTATTATTATTGTTGTTGTTGTTGTTGTTGTTGTTGTTGTTGTTGTTGTTGTTGTTGTTGTTGTTGTTGTTGTCAGCGTTGAAATCGTTGTTTTCAACCATGTATCGCTCACACCCACTCGGATCAATAAAATATTGTGCACACTGCTAACAGTCCGAAAATATAGTTGGAAGTAAAGCTGTTCCCTTATGCGCACAGAGTTGTTGTTTTCTTTTTTATTAGAAAGCCTGCCTTTAGAGGAAAGACATATGTTTGGCACGGTCAGCCACTGTGATGTCAGCTTCTTACCCAAACCATGTATAAATGAGTGTGTGTGTGTGTGTGTGTGTGTGTGTGTGTGTGTGTGTGTGTGTGTGTGTGTGTGTGTGTGTGTGTGTGTGTGTGTGTGTGTGTGTGTGTGTGTGTGTGTGTGTGTGTGTGTGTGTGTGTGTGTGTGTGTGTGTGTGTGTGTGTGTGTGTGTGTGTGTGTGTGTGTGTGTGTGTGTGTGTGTGTGTGTGTGTGTGTGTGTGTGTGTGTGTGTGTGTGTGTGTGTGTGTGTGTGTGTGTGTGTGTGTGTGTGTGTGTGTGTGTGTGTGTGTGTGTGTGTGTGTGTGTGTGTGTGTGTGTGTGTGTGTGTGTGTGTGTGTGTGTGTGTGTGTGTGTGTGTGTGTGTGTGTGTGTGTGTGTGTGTGTGTGTGTGTGTGTGTGTGTGTGTGT
This sequence comes from Rhipicephalus microplus, assembly GCF_043290135.1. Taxonomy (NCBI): domain Eukaryota; kingdom Metazoa; phylum Arthropoda; class Arachnida; order Ixodida; family Ixodidae; genus Rhipicephalus; species Rhipicephalus microplus. Next base: position 18,620,283 of record NC_134708.1, on the reverse strand, counting down.
GTGTGTGTGTGTGTGTGTGTGTGTGTGTGTGTGTGTGTGTGTGTGTGTGTGTGTGTGTGTGTGTGTGTGTGTGTGTGTGTGTGTGTGTGTGTGTGTGTGTGTGTGTGTGTGTGTGTGTGTGTGTGTGTGTGTGTGTGTGTGTGTGTGTGTGTGTGTGTGTGTGTGTGTGTGTGTGTGTGTGTGTGTGTGTGTGTGTGTGTGTGTGTGTGTGTGTGTGTGTGTGTGTGTGTGTGTGTGTGTGTGTGTGTGTGTGTGTGTGTGTGTGTGTGTGTGTGTGTGTGTGTGTGTGTGTGTGTGTGTGTGTGTGTGTGTGTGTGTGTGTGTGTGTGTGTGTGTGTGTGTGTGTGTGTGTGTGTGTGTGTGTGTGTGTGTGTGTGTGTGTGTGTGTGTGTGTGTGTGTGTGTGTGTGTGTGTGTGTGTGTGTGTGTGTGTGTGTGTGTGTGTGTGTGTGTGTGTGTGTGTGTGTGTGTGTGTGTGTGTGTGTGTGTGTGTGTGTGTGTGTGTGTGTGTGTGTGTGTGTGTGTGTGTGTGTGTGTGTGTGTGTGTGTGTGTGTGTGTGTGTGTGTGTGTGTGTGTGTGTGTGTGTGTGTGTGTGTGTGTGTGTGTGTGTGTGCAAATAGATAGCTGAACGTTTTGAGGGAGATTTGAAAGCACCCTTTTGGCTTAGCAAGTGTCGTCTGGGTGTCTCGTTCAATATGCTTAAAATATAAAGAGAGGGAATGATATATATACACTGTCTGCGTCATACATGCCCGCATTTCTGGAAAAAATAAACACACACATGAGTTTGCAGGCTCGTCTGACCCGGAGGTCGTGAGTTCGATTCTCGGAAGCCCGTCCGCGACAAGACGGTAGTCACGTGATTTTGGCAACGAGATGCAGAAATGGCAGCAAGCCAAATTTCGTACACTTATTTTTTTTCTTCCGAGACGCAGACGTCGCCTCCGAAACCATTCGAACCAACAAGGGCAGGACGTATACGTATACAAGACGAGGACTGTATCGCACGAGATGCATAGGCGATATCATCTGCCCATTGGTGATATAGATTCCACCTGTAATAATAGACCAATGCAGGAGTAGATTGATTAACACATTGCTGATATTTGGCGTCCAAATCGAATACATGCGACATTATTGACAACAACGGCGTAACACGCATCGCGTTAATTTGTGTGTCTCTGTCTCATGAACGTGCGCACAAAAATACAATCGCATTCTGCGCTGGTCATGCATGCGTTATAATTGATTGATAGGCGGGGTTTAACGTCCCAAAACCGCCATATGATTGTGAGAGACGCCTATAGTGGAGGACTCCGGGGACACACACACACACCGGCACACACACAAACACACACACACACACACACACACACACACACACACACACACACACACTGAAATAGCTTCTTGTCACACGCAGACATTTCACCGATAGTTTTGTTTTTTGACTTCTGACATATCCTTAGATAGGTATACCACCTTTTCGACGTTAGCTATCTAGCATTATATTAACAGGTGACATCGTACACTAAAGTATCTATATTGTAACGCGATTTAAAGACAGTTAATATTGTAATAATTATGAGGCTTACCTGTTATATTATTTTTCATTCCTGCAATTGCTTCGTATACTTGCGAAATATGAAGAAGTGACCTGATAGTATACGTTCCCGTTTTCGTACCGTTTTAATCGCTGTTTCATCCTGCTTTCGATCGCTGCAACTTGTATGGTAAAGCATCCCCTCACTCGTGCATTTGTGTGTCAGTTAATAGATCCCCGCCATACAGAAACTGCCGCAAAGTGCACGGAAGTCCGTTGATAGCACAGGCAGCCCAGAATAAACATTCCACCGGAGCGAAGGGAGGCAGCGGACGCAGCTGAATACGGCGGACGCGTGGGTCCTCGCAGGATACGGAAAACTTCGCTTGCGAATTACCGTAGTTATAGCGCGAGAACAGAACGACAACAAAGAGACAAGAAGGACAGGAAGGACGCGAGCGCTAGTGTCCTTTGTGTCCTTCTTGTCTCTTTGTCGTCGTTCTGTTCTCGCGTTATATAACTATCGGCATGTCATGCTAACTAGCCCAAGCTGCCACACTGCGAATTACCATTACGATCCGGGGTTGGGGGTGGGGCAAGTTGTGGGAGAGGTAAAATATCGGTTTATTTAACATATAGCAGCTTGTGGACACTTTTGTTCAGGTGGTGTGCATAATTGTGAGAAATTGCAGACTCGGGGGTATGGATGGGGGGAGGGAAACTTCTTGATTTGGGGTGGGGAGTGGACCTTTTTTGAAATGTTAAATTTTCGCTCCGTGTACTCAGGCGAAAAAAAAATCGCGAGGGGGGGGGGGGCACAGGAATGGCGTGCTTCCTCCACTGGCTGCGCCACGGTCCTTCCTCTCTTGTCATGCGGTTCGCGACGTTCGTCAGGCTGATTGTTCGACAGGTGACAGAAGTTTGTAGGAGCAAAAAAAAAAAAACAATTATAATAACAGCAAATATGTTACGGTGGCAGCTGTACGTGTGGTGATAGTAACTCTGTGAAACAGCCCCCCCCCCCTCCCCCTCCTTTTCACTGCAGTTTTATACTAGCAACCAACCCCCCCTCCCTGCGAGATTGCGTGGGTATATCCACTACAAAGAGTATGCGTGATTTTGAAAAACGCGACAACCTCCGTGGAGGTTGTTATGCGGTTACTGGTGGCACAGGCTAGCAGCCCGACGAAGCAGGAGGTGAATGAATAAAGTTACATACTCCAAGTTACGCAATGTGGAAAGGGTACGAGAGATTCAGTATATACCGCCGTAGAGAGATAGAGGACGGAACGATAGATGCCGTACGCAGAGCAGACGCAACAAAACAAGTGGATGAATGAAAGAGTGCGAGAGGTGTGCACAGGAAAGGGAACATCACAACTCCCCTCGCCACGACAGAGTACAGGCAGAAACAATCGAGGAGAAATAGAGAGAGAACGCGAGGGAGAAAACTGCCCTCGCCAGCTGGAGATACCCGATTTAGCGGACGAGCCCACGCTCGGCGCTAAAGTAAAAATGTGAACCAACAGTCGGCACCGACCGGAGTAGCGGAGCGGCAACGCGCGTCTCTTCCTCCTCCGAAACGCCCGAGCCCGCTGGCGAGTCCTACGCGGCGGCGACCTCTGAAGCTCACAACCGCACATAACTGTCTATGATTTCATGGCGAGACCGCGAAAGCACGAAGGAAGAAGGAACGAGTGCCCACGTCTTGGGTGACCGATGACTCGATTCGATATCACCTTTCAGGTTGATTCGGAGAGATGAGCGTGAACGGTCGACGCTGTAACTTCGAGACGACGTCGCGACGTCCACCTGTTCACGGCGCAGTGGAGACGGCGGGCGTTCCTTCGCGACGAGAAGTGTGGCCGTAGTTCTATCGATTCTGTACAAGTGCGTGCCTGTATGTGTGTCCTTTGTGTTAGTTTTACTCGTGAGTGGCCGGCTGTGGAGTTGGCGTGTACCGCATTGTGGCGCACCACTTTCGCGATGCGCCGGACGCTCCGGCGTGAGCCGAAGCAGACGACACCGTCCGGCGGACCGTTATTTTGGGCCCGCGTCGTCTGCTGCGTCCTTGCGTTCTACGGCGTCGATGTCGGTGCTGCATCCGGTGAGTACGTTCGCGAACGCGGATTGATGGTTGATCCTTAACACATACGACTTGCGCGCGAATTACGATAGAGTGCCTGCGACTTAACGAAAGAGAAGTGTGGCGATTGCGGGCACGCCTTCAGCAATGTGTGATGGGGTCCTTTTTCCACTCCTGTTTGTGCATGTAATACATGCACAAACTCACCGAACAAACCGGTAGGAACCTTCCACCACCTCTGACACCTCGCACTCGATACTGCAGTGCAAGAAAGATCATGGGATAGGACTGTTCTTGATTTATTTTCTATATATGAGTCATTAAAAAAGAATAGAGCAATAAAATATCTCTTTATTGAGCGCTTTGTGATTCTCCCTTGTTTCAATAAAATCATTCGCACTCCTGAAGTATGTGCACAGTTATAATTTACAGGACGTAATATAGTAGTATCACCAATATTTTCGCTGCAAGTGCTCTCTAAGATCATCAGTTTTATTTGTAATATGCTATAGAGTTTCTGAGAGTTTATTGTTATACGGACGCGCACTTGCAAGTTACTTTAACTCGGAATTCAGAGAATTGAATGAAACATGTTACGTTAAGGAGTAAGAACAATGCCACTTTCAACCTAATTTTGCAAGCAGAGTTTTGATAAAGGGTAGCCGATCGATACTGAAGGATATCGGTAAATAAAGAGACAAATTAAAATCTTAGTAAAGAATTTGTGAATCACAAATTTTTGGGTTGCTTATGTTATTCTTAAACGCACACAGACGTTGTGCTATAGTTTATGACTCGGCACTGTCTAGGTAAGTTTTGCAAGGGAAGTATATGCACAATTATAGATGTAGTTCAGTGCACTGTATAACATATAAATTTCAGCAGCTTCTGGTTTATTTATTACAATAATATCGTTGTGGATTTCAGACAGAAGTCGGGCGGGGTGCCTCAGCCCCCCCACCCCTGAAATTTAAAAGGGGGGGGGGTACTAAAAATAAGTCATGAAAATAGGTGTTTCTTTAAAATAGTCAAGGTCTTAAGCAAGTGGACCGCCCCTATCCTCGATTCCCGAAAAAAATATTCCTGTCTACTGGCCTGGTAAATGCATACTGCAGCATACTTAAATATACACAAAGATTTCAAGAAAAGGAGAAGGCCTAATTCAGTAAATGTATACGGTGATATGCAACAAGGAAGTAATTGAATAATAGAAAAAAAGGTGCAGTAAATACGTACAATTAGAGGCAGTGATATAGTTCAATAAGAGTATGATGTTAAATAACACGGCTTCTAAGGGAGAAAGGAAAGAATCGAGGATGTCGCTATAGCCTCGGTCCTGGCAAAACTTCGTTGTCAGCTCTTTTGTGACCCGCTGAACGCAACCACGTAAGCCAGAGTCGCATCTCCACAACGATGCCGATGCGGGTACTCAATTGGATCAAGCAATGCGTCTTATGCAGATGTATCGCTTTGTGTATGCGTAAGAGAAAGATAGCTCGTTGCAGACAAGGATTGGACTTGCGAGTATACATACGCAACGGTCGGAAGCAGTGCTACGCGCATAAGGGCTCTCCCTCTACTTGTAGGATCATTGCACAGGCATATACGTACGTACAGTCAGCGTCGAAAGTTTATGGGACACCACAAGTAAAGGAAAGCTGCAGTATTCTTGCTGTTCGAGCAAACAGATTCGAATTTCATTTTCGGGCCTGTTCTAAGAAGCGCCAAACATGTACTGCGCAGTTTGGCCACATATACCATTACAAATTGCGAGTAAATTTAGCGTTTTCTCGGGCCTAATGACCCATAAACCTTTGATGCCGACTGCGTATGCATAGTAATTGCAGGTTTGATTTATAATGCTTAACTCGCCCCGGCACTCTTTCGGAACATGGGTTAGTGTATTCAGTTTTCCAGCTTCAGTTTATTTACTTTCAAATAAAATATACATGCTTGCATAGTGTATATACAAAAGGAGGTCCCAGACCATTTTGCTGAAGGGAGACCACTTGAAAAAATTGTGCATTTTATGTACATGTTGAATGCAACAATGTCGACAGCGTGGATGAAGTTATGCAAGAATTAAGAATATTACAAACTGCCAGGAGTGAAAATTAAACAATTATAGGTACAATACTAATACGGCTCAGAACATTTAAAAAAATGAAAAAAAAACTCCTAACAAACTACAAATAGTCGAAATTAAACAATCATAAGTACAAAACTAGTACGGCTTAGAAAATTTAAAAAAAAAATAGAAGAAAAAACTACAAAAACCATTGACTAAATGAACAATGGAATGATCAAAAAGAAAAAAAAGGTGAGAAGCAGTGGCAGTACGAAGAATACAGGAATGAGAACAAGTGAAGATAATATTATACATTTCAAAATTACAAGCGCCGACGTACTAATTAATAATTTATAGAATATGGTGAAGAGCGGTTGCCGTCACAAAGTAAAATTGAACGCGTTTCAAGGCGGGCAGCGCACTATACGTTGCCATGACAGCCATGCCCGGGTGCTACAAGAACAATAAGCTCCGTACTTCGCAACGTGTATATAGATTTTTTGTGCTATTTGACTGGTTGTATCCACTACGGTGATCTATGCGCAAAGTTGAACGAGTACCTCTCTCTGTCCTTGAAACACGTGCACTGACTTACGCCGTATAGGCATTGTTGAAGTTCGTTCGCAGTGTGAGTGCTATATCTAGCAACGATTAGGGACAAGGCTTAACTGGCACGTATATATAGGGCGCTATTTTGAGATAGAGACCATGGTGACCCTCGACTTTTGTTCGAAAGGGGGTCTGTCGCTAACGTTCATAAGCAAATATGACCCCTCGAAAATACCCGTAGAAATCAGTTGCAGAACAATACGATGCTGACAAGCTGACGATAGGCAGGCCACCCGGATGGGACGCTGTCTCTGGGTGCCGATAGAGGCGCGATAAATGGAACGTGTTCGTTTGTTTGTCTCGTTTGCATGGACATAAAAATGTCTTCAGGGCCTATGCACCCCTGAAGCACCTCTCATCCCATGCTTCGTCAACATGCAAAGTTCTAAAATGAAAAAAAAAAAATTCGTTAAAGCGTTTGTAGCACGGTGCTACAAAAAAATCCATAGACCTTTGAAAGAGAAAGTTTCAATGATAAATAAGTTTTTTCCCCCCTATTTTCGAGTAGTTATAGCAGCTCGCTACATCAGTTAGGTACGCTGCCCTATAATAAAAGCTTCGCAGTTTGCCCTAGCACGGGATTCGAACCCTGTTTCGAACTCACGAGAAGGCCATGGGGGATTGCACCACGAGCGCGAATTACTCGACTCGAGGCATTTTGAGAGCTGTAGAAAGAATCAGCCAAATTTCTCATGATCTCGTTGAATTATTTCCACGATGTAGGTTGAATTAGAGCGATAGTAAGCAATAATTGTCTTTCATAAAAGCTTCGCCTATACTTCACATGTGGAGTTTTTTTTTTTAATTGGTGCTACTCAGAATATAGTTCTTCCGGCAGGTGTACATGATATTCCCCGAGAAGGTGCACACAGGTGTCACAGGTGTTTTAGGTAAAAAGTTTATTCTCTTACGGAAACCAATATACTATTTGGGCTTGCAAAACTTTCTTGCACCACATTTTTTTTTTTCTGTACGCAATGTGGTTAACAGAGTGCGGTAGCTACAAGAACAGGCACGCGATGTTTGCGCCCTGTACCAGAAAAGCCAGACGAGAAGGGGAGAGGGGTGAAAAGCGATATAGGAAATGAAGGTTCAAAATGTAGAGCTCGGTTATCACTGAAATTTCTCATTTGAAAATTTTTATGACAGCGCTACATTGAAATCATTAAATTTATCTCCTATTAATCAAATTTCTCTCATCTGCGTCGAACGTGCTTTGCAATATTTCATACGCTGTAGATTCCAATACACAGTTTTCTTGCTGTGTGTTGTGGGAAAACAGAACGTATTTGAAGCATAGATGCATAACTATGTGAGTAACATAACGCGACGTGGAGTTCTCAAGAAGCTGTCGCACCATAGTACGGCAGTCTGATATATATTGCAACGTATTTTTTGTCCACTATCTCATACTGACAAACGTTTGCGCATTTGACTTCTGAGAAAGAACGCGAAACGTTTACTAAAAAATGACAAAAATAGTCATTCTCTGGCGACCATTCTATTGACAGTTCGTTGATGACCAACCAGACACCCAAAATAATTCTCTGCTCCAACACTAGTCTGGCGCCACTGCTTGTGCCTTGCCTATACAGCTATAGTATCACTGAGATTCTAGGCACTCTACTACAACCCACGCTTTCTCTCTCTCTCCTCCCCCATCCCCCCACCTCTTCCCTCCCTATTTTTGTCCTCCACCCGTATTTTTGTCTCCCTCGCGAGCGGGGACCTTCTGCCACCTTGAGTATGCAGCCGCGGTCAAGGCACGTCGCAGCCCAACCGAGACCCGAAACCATCAACGGGAAAAAAAACAAGGAGAAAAAAAGCGCGCGAACATTCTTTTTCTGGCGGGAACGCGAGCTATTTGGCGGGAAACTTGCCAGCGCCGCGACCCCCGTGAGTGCCACTTCCTATACGCTATTCCCACGTTGCCGTCCAAGTGCGCCCAGAGAAAAGACGGTCGTGAAGATAGCGATGCGATTATACGTTTTTACGCGAGCCAGAGTGCGTAGGATCCTGTCGTATACACGTATACACCTGGGTGGCTCGTATTCCGTTTAATTCCCATTGATACTTCCGTGTTGTGGTCGGTCTTTTGGGCAATGGCACGGTGCATGCCACCAGGGCTGGCTATACAGCGTATCAGTTTCCTATGCCTGATCGAACTCGTTCACACAACTATTTTGTCATCGTCACCTTTTTTAATATTCTTGCGATATTGATCCTCTTCAATTCTACCGCTACTACTTCATTATCGACATATGCGTCATCAACGCGTTATTTTCCGCCAACGTCTTATCCGTTATTTGTTTGCTTGTGGCCTGTCGGCTCTGACACATACCCTCTCTGGTGGATTGGCCTAGAAAAATTGTAGCCTATAGATGTTAACTACAGTATTGTTTACCAACATAATATTATAAAATGTACAATGAGAAAAAAAGAAGAATATTACGAAGATGTAGAGCAAGGGAGAAAAAATATCAATAACGGGAAATAAGTACTAATACCGTAACGAAGGTCACAAATTTCTCGCTAACCACACAGCTGAGTTTGCCTGAGCAGATGAAATTGGAATGTATTTCTTACATTTGTTCACATTAACAATTACATCCCAAGTATTCTCGACTGTATGTTAGAATAGACGCTATGTCGGAACAAGTTTAGTTGCTTCAATAAAATTTAAATAAATCATCAAATACGTTTCTATAGCATTCGAGTTACTCCTTCACCATCGTTATCTTCTTCTTCATTATCATCTTTATCTCCTCCTTTATTCGTTTCTTCATGATCATCATTAACATTCTTCTTCTTCTTCTTCTTCTTCTTCTTCTTCTTCTTCTTCTTCTTCTTCTTCTTCTTCTTCTTCTTCTTCTTCTTCTTCTTCTTCTTCTTCTTCTTCTTCTTCTTCTTCTTCTTCTTCTTCTTCTTCTTCTTCTTCTTCTTCTTCTTCTTCTTCTTCTTCTTCTTCTTGATGATCATTATCATCTTCTTTCATCATCATCATCATCATCATCATCATCATCACATTGCGACTTCTCAATTTTCTTCTCCTTCAACTACCTGTTCTGTTATTAAAAAATCTTGGAGAAATTCTCGGCGGTCTCTGGAAGTTTACTGATTGGCAGGGATGTCGAAAAATAGCATAGTAACACTGGATATACGTAAAAAACATTCTCCCGACACGGAACGCACTGAACGGACGAAATTGTATACGACCAAACGAAAACTCAGGAATGGTGGGACCTCAGACTGGCATTACCTCAGAGAGAAATAGGCAAAAATAATAAATAAGGATATTTTGGAAACGATACATTAACGTAACCTACATGAACGAAGGTTCATTCATTCATTCATTCATTCATTCATTCATTCATTCATTCATTCATTCATTCATTCATTCATTCATTATGTGTAACACTCCAATAACACACTGGCATGGACAGCAGTTGGTCGTAAGCTCCGAATCAAACGCAACCACCTGCCTTCTTTGAAGATGCCTTTATATCTTAGACGTTTCTTGCGTTTCGTTCCCATCGATACTTGGGCGGCGTGCCGAGTTCGCAACTTCGTAGCGAAAGCAAAATAAAGACACTAACGTGAGTAGATTAAAGATCACCACAAGTTTCTCTCGAAGGACGTATCCTTTTTCTTCCTGCCATCTGGAGCCGCATTGGCGCATCAAGTCGTTCCCATGGTGCCCGCCAGAACGCTCACCGCCGTGAGAAAAGTAAGAAATGCCTTCCAAGAATCAGAAATCGAATCTATGTCGTAAAGGTCAAGAACGATAGCATTATGGTCCGCTTTGTGTTCTGATGCTGTATGGTAAGCCTCTGAGGACTAATGAGAATTTAGTCGTCCCACGAAGAAACGATGGCGAAGGCCGGAGATATGGGTACACCGAAGTGACGTGATGGAAGTGGTTAGTGATGTCATATGGTAAAGGGAGACGCTTTGTAAAAGCGATACTTTCCACACTCAAAAGTCAATTTAGCGAATGAGTTTACAACCAGTTTTCCTTTAATAAGTTTGTGAAACTTGTGCGTCTCGCGGAGCCAAAAGAACAAATCTTTGATACAAAATTAATGAGATCTGACCCAACGATATAAAAAAAAGTACAAGTGATGCTGTTAGAAGTAATTCTAATGTGAATTTACATTACAGGCACTTTTAATAAGTAATAAAATTTCCGACCCTTTTATTGGTATCGTTGTCTGTCAGTTATCATTATTGTCGTGTTTAATAAAGAAAACGACTCCTTAATTTTACACATACTGCCTTCAAATCGCTGGCAAATACCTATTCTAACCGCTCAATTCCTGTTGTGGAGTTCACATCGCAAAATAATAGAAGAAACTAACAAAAGCAATATTTCTTATACGAATACCCTGTATATCATCTTCAGACGCGAATTATGATGAACTGTGTGTAAATATCTGAATATATCACAACGTTGTAAGATAATCGATATTACATTCCAAAAAAAGTTAAGAAGTAGGTTTTTTTTGGTGAGCTTTGCTAATTATCTTTAATTTGCGTATATTTAAAAATTCAATTATTCTGCAATCATTCATGTTCAATTTTTACACATAAAAAGGAAAATCTTGGGCCCAAAATGCACACGCTGTTCGCTTTTAGCTATGTTCATTTTCAGCAAGGAAAAATATAACCTATAAAGTTGGCCCTGAAACGCGGCACGTCGAGAGGCCCGTCGGACATCGCAATGTTTTCACTAAAACAATCAGCTGCAGATTTGCGCAGCACATTGGGATTTAATCAAGTAAGCGTTGACTGTAGAAGGTTCAGTCGATCTTATGCGCAATTTATCTTGCCCTTCATTTCTCACATGTCCAAAAGACTATTGAAAACAAGTTGTGTCCACATATATGGACGCTGCATGAGCCTGAAGGGGGTATGGATATGACACAGAGTTGTGCTGACGAGTTGACAGTCAACGCTGCGTTTCAGGTGTTTCTTTGACCATGGGTCTTTGTCCTTTTTTGTACTTTACAATTAACTGCAGCCCACTAGTTCAACATGCCGTCTTAATTGTTGCTGTAACCAAAGCGAGTGCAAGCAACAAATACGAAGGCCGCTGGCTGATCTGTCATCCTTGCGTATCCCACATGAGCCGATACGCCACGGCTCATTTCACAGCTGCGTTCGTATAAGAAATTGCACGAGTTCAGAGGCCTCTGACCTTTTCGGGAAGGCGGCCGACATGTGGCGAGTCGTGTGCGTGCTCAAGCCGCACTTTTGCTACTGCATTTGTTTATTTTGAACGGTATAGAGCCCCCGCCACCACATAGAAGCGAACGAGACGAGTGTTTGGGAGGCGGTAACACACACAATGGACCGTCTGCTTGAACGACGTGTACGACATCGGCGACGCGCACCGACGCCAACGTTGTCGAGAAATGACGGAGCCTTGCTGTCAGCATGCGGAACAAACCGTTCACATTTTAAATCAGCACACACACAAAAAGAAGAAAATGACAGCAACGCGGAAGAAGAGCACTATACAGACGTACTGAACCCTCTTTGTCCCGAGATTGCGTTTATTATAACTATTCATTCAAATTGATATTAATATTGTTATAGTATGTTATCTTGCACTGCGCTTGGCTTGAAACAGCAGAGTAGACGTAGGCACGACGAAGGCAGGCTATAACAAATGCATGGTTCATTGAAATCACACAAACTTGCCTCCTGGAACGAAGCGCTTGCGCAATAAATTTAAACAGTTATGATTGCGTAATGATGGTAAACTCCCTAAGCCCGTAGCCCGGATTTTTTTTCGGGGGTGGCATCTGTTGAAGGCCTTGAAAAAGACCTATTCTTTAGAAATGCCCTCTGAAAATACACTCCTCCATCCAAATTTTAGGTGTAGGGGGGCTGACAACGGGCCAGAAACTCCCCCATCACCCCCCCCCCCCCAATATGTCATCAATTGAACCTCCCAAGAAAATTTCTTCCGTGGTGACTGCTATTGCGCACGTACATTGTTCCAGGTGGCAAGATTGTGTGACTCTAATAAATAAGCTGTTCATCTGCCTTCGTCCCGTCTACTTCTACTACGGTGTCTCCTCCCAAGCGCAGTATAAGATCGCATATTAATGTCTTACCTACTACCCCACCCCCCACTCCCAACGCACGCTCATTGTGATAGTGAATTACCGAACGGAATACAAGAATCGCACAGCAATGAACACATTCAATTCGTCGTACTCTCATTTTATAACATTTTCGCATCCTTTCTGCGTCAGATGGCGTGGGATAATGCGGCTATTAACCGTAATGAAAGAATTTAGCGCAACCTTGACTCTCGCAAATACTCACACGACCACCCGAGTAACCCATCCACCCGAGTAACGTCCGGCGAGTAACACATCTACCCGAGTAACATCCACCCGTGTAACACATCCGCCAGAGTAATGGATGTGTGAGTGCTTGTATGAGTGTTTGCGAGAGAAAAGGTTGCGTTAAATTCTAACAATACGACGAACAACCAACTAGCCCAACCACAGGTTTTATTCGGCTGTTAACAGCTACCTGACTCTGACGCACATTATCGAGAAGCAGTGCGAAATCTGGCTGTCCGGTCCGAGCACCGAGGATCGTATACAGTGACGTAATCCGGGAGGAGGGGGGGGGGGGGTCAAAAGATTTAGACTCATTCTACCCACCCTGAAATTTCTACTTCCACAGTGGGGCTGTCAATATTTTTGTTATGCCGTTAGCAATCGGCAGAAAGTTATCATCATCATAAACAGGCACGTGTTTCTTCGTACTCTTCGTATTCTGCTTCCCTCCGAGAACTGGTGAGCCGATTTGACCAACGTGGGACGAAATAGCTCTAATGGGTGAGAGAATGAGTATGTATGGAGAGAAAAATAAAGGGAAAAAAAGAGGTAAGAAAGAGGAAAACCACCGAGAGAGAGAGAAAGAAATAGAGAGAAACATACACAAAAAATAGATAGAAAATAGAGGGAGAGGACGATTTAGAAGATAGAGTAAGATGCCATGGAATATATATATATATATATATATATATATATATATATATATATATATATATATATATATATATATATATATATATATATATATATATATATATATATATGAACTTCGCTTCACATATTTCTCTCTTCTTGGTCAACTTCGTATACCATAATGGAACCCGGCATGCTAGACTTTAGTCAAAAGTGATTGCGAAAGTACGGAAGAACTTTAAAAAATAGTTCCCGTGAGGTAATTCATTTCGTTACTATAGTAACAGCCCACAAACGTAACTCGACGCATTACTGGTTACGACGAAGCAATTGAATACTATAACTTCATTGCTGCCAAGTCTGAAACAACCCGATCGACCTTGGTTGTAGCGAATAGAATAAATGACTACAGGAGAAACAAACTGGTGGCAACAACACACACCTCGTTGGTTCTCCTCGCCCACTTGTTCTTTCTACAACAACACACACCTCGTTGGTTCTCCTCGCCCACTTGTTCTTTCTACAACAACGGACTCGGTGGACCTGCAACATTATTTGATGAATTTAATGGGGTCGTGAAACGAAAATGAAACTTCCCGGTTGCAAGTTTCTCTGATTTAATAAGGATTGAAGATACCGATGTCGAAATATTTCGGCACAATATCCCTTCTATAATTAATGACGCCCGTTTGAAATCGCAGTTTCTTGGGGATCGCTAGCGACTATGCGCGACCGTCGGTCGCTATAAGTACTAAAATGTGACGTCAGTGATACGTCATCCTAAGAAAAGTTAAAAAACAGAGCGATAGCTTTACTTCGCTCTAAAGTAATATAATTATAGGATAATAAAAAAGAAAAAAAGCAACAGAGTTGTTTTTGCGCTCTGAGTTCTAAGCTGTACAGAGATTGCAGACACACCGTGCACGTGTGCTTGCAATCGAAACGCATTCTCGGAGGTTTCAGGTGCGAGGGTTATTAAACGAAACGGGAACAAAACTCAATAAAAGAAACGTGCACGCACCAAAAGCGTGCAGCCGTTTTATTTTGTTTTTTTTTTTAGGTGCACATGCACTGCCCCCACTGGGCGTTCCGTGCGAGAAAAAAGGCTTCGGCCACGCTCGTCACGCCCCAACGCCCACAGGTGTCGCCGCCATCGCCGTGGAGCTTTCTGTCTTGCTCTATCTCTTTTGTTTGCAATCTCTGTTTGCCGGTTGCCGCATATACCTTTTCGGTGCCTGCCGCGGCACATGCGATGCCTTGTGTACCGTTGGGGGGGCCTGTTATCGGTGCCCTACCGTTGTATTCGCCCGGTTGCTGGAGCCGGCATGCACTTGCGGACGAGCAGCGCTGTACATAAGTGTGTGCCTTCTGTATTGACGCATCGCGCCTCTGTGAGCGTTTTTGTCCGAACGCACACACAGGAGGCACGGTGCGCTTAACTGAAAAAAAAAAGAAAAGAGGCGTGATTCCCGCTTATATGTTTTGACACTCGGTCGAAAATTTTTTGTTTGTCCAGACGCGGGTTCTCAAGAGGAGAGGAGATTGATTAATATGTGGGGTTTAACTTCCCAAAACCACCATTTGATTACGAGAGACGCCGTAGTGGAGGGCTCCGGAAATTTCGACCACCTGGGGTTCTTTAACGTGCACCCAAATCTGAGCACACGGGCCTAGAACATTCCCGCCTCCATCGGAAATGCAGAAGAGGAGAGGAGTCTGACATAGGGATGTTGATTGATCGATCGATATATGGTGATGATGATAATGGGGGTGGTGGTGATGGTGGTGATGGTGTCGAGTGCACTGACTCTGACGATCAGTGTTGTCGATGTATTAAACTTATTCACGTTAGGTGAAGGTTTTAACGACACAGTAGCAGTTCGCAGATAAAATTTCGTGAGATTGTTTCCTGCCCGACGTCCGTGTCACACACATAAATTTCCACGATGTTTAGAGATCTTCAAAGCCCAGTGCAAGTGAAATATTTTTTTTTTGCAACGTGGTCCAATCATTTACCCATCTCCATAGACGCTGCGAACATTGCCTATCTATCTATCTATCTATCTATCTATCTATCTATCTATCTATCTATCTATCTATCTATCTATCTATCTATCTATCTATCTATCTATCTGTCTTTTAACCATATTGATCTTAGTTCACATGTTATAGATTAAGGGAAGTAACTATTTAAGCATGGCATTTGTCTTCGAATGTGTATGAAAGAATGCTGAAACACATACATCAGAGGCTTAAAAATGAATTATTTTTTTACTGATTGATCGATATGGGGTGTTTAACGTCCCAAAACCACCATATGATTATAAGAGACGGCGTAGTGGAGGGCGCCGGAAATTATGACCACCTGTGGTTATTCAACGTGCAACCAAATCTGAGCACACGAGTCTACAGCATTTCCGCCTCCATTGAAATTGAAGGCGCCTCCATTGAAATTGCAGCGGGTCAGCAGCCGAGTCACCTTAGCCACTAGACCACCGCGGCGGGGCATGGCATTTTTCTCCGAATGTGTATCAAAGAATGCTAAAACACATACATCAGAGGTCTAAAAAAAAGAATGAATCATTTTTTAAACGATCCTTAGATAAGCATTCTTATAAACCCACCCATGGCACTCCTCAGCACTGCTTCAAGTGTAAAAGGCACTGCACGGTACTGCTCAGTGAGAGAAAGAGAGGTGGGAGGGAAGAGAGAGAGAGACAGTTAACACGTGTTTCTCAGTCCAGGCTGCAACAAATGCAAAAGAGGCCGTCCCAAAACAATTCGCCGCCGATCCCAGGCGGCTCAGATTCATTTCGCCGTTTCGTGCTCACTTCGAAGCGTGATGCGACGCCTGCGTGAGACGAGAACGCGAGACGCCACGTGCAAAGCTACCGTGACGAAGCTCGATCGTGACGGACCGAACGAATGATATTAAAGACAAAACAAAACAAACAGCTCGTATTTCTCTCTCGCCCCTTTTGGTATACTTCCTGCGTCGGTCAATATCGCTTATAGATGTTTTGCAGCTGCCGTTATAAACACTTGCCTAGAAGCGGGCTGCGTCGCTACATATTCTACGCACGTGCATACGGTGTTAGGTTTGTTTGTTGTTCTCTCGTGTATATAAAGGGCAGTTGCGTTTCGTCACGAGCGCCGATCGACGGTGCGAAAAAAATCTGCGCCTCGTCGTTCACACGTGCGACACGGGTCGGCGAACTGCGGCCGAAATCACGACGCGTACGCCCGTCGGAACGCGACGCTACAGAGCGCTTTTCGGACCCTTTTAAAAGTGCGCTTCGCCGTGACGAGCGGGCGAAAATTTTTCCCGTGTGAACGTCGATTCGTCCTCTCCGACTGCGTCGGCGCGTCGCGCCCGCGCTTCATTGCGCACGAAACACGCAGCTGTTGTCCGGGGCTCTTTGCCGTCCACTGCGGTGGTGTAGCGGGTGCGGTGCTATGGAGCTATACACCTTTTCACAGGAAGGGAAAAAACACCGCCATGATGGGCTGTGCGCGGGAGTACAAAGGCTAAGCGCGCAGCGTTGTCAGTGCATTTTCGAGGGGACGCGCCAATTTGCACAGCCCAAGGAGGGCTATGGCGGCGCCCAGGGAGGCGTTTATGAAAAGGTGAATAGGCTGCGGATGCGAAGGTCGTGGGTTCGATCTAGTCCGTAGCGTTCGCATTTCGGCGGAGGCGAAACGCTAGTGGCCTTGTGCAGTGTCGGTGCACGGGGAGGAGCACCAGATTGTCGAAATTTCCGGAGCGCTTCACTACGACGTGCCACATAACCATAGCGTGGTTTTGGGGCGTAAAACCACGGATATTGTTTGTGTTTTATTTATTTAAAGATCTTTTGACCTTATGTAGTCCTCTGCGTCAGAGAGATATCCCTTAGACCGGGCAATTAGTTTTCGTTGGGCGTCAGATTACGGACGCTTAACGTTTCTTAATGTCTCAAGAAACGACTATGGCAAGTGCGAAGAGTTGGGGAGCAGCGCTATTCGATGACCTGAGGTGGCGTCACACTGGCCCCATCTTTACACAGATATGTTCCATCATTGTTTACACTTCCCTGAATGGGCCTTCTGACGATAATGGTGGCCGGGGGCCCCCGACGTCGATTTCCAACTTCCAGGGGTTTATCCCCGGAAACCCGTGAATCAAAGACCTTGAACATATTGAAAACAGGGTTCTGTTTTCAGGACCTTTAACAACTATTGCCAGCTAGCGCTGCTATAAGATCTGATACAGACCAAAAGCAGGTCGTTGTGTGGAACACGTCAACACTACGTTCTCATTTCAAACCCACTGTGAAATCTATTCGTTATTGCTTTCTTTCGAACTGAAGGACGAGGAGGAGGAACGAACTGTTCGAAAGGGGTGAGGAGAGGTGGCTGAGGCAAAACTCTGCACCCCCTTTCTTCCGCTGCCACCAAATGAAAAAATATTCACACGACTATGGACACCTATATAATTCAGATAACGAATATGAACAAAACAGAATACATGAAATTTATCTTATTTTCACGAGCATACAAGGTGCCACGGGAAGACGTGGCATACAACGCGCAATGTATTCTTTATTTGGGCACACCAGTTCACCTTCAAATATGAATAACCAACTCGTCCAGCTGGAAGTTTTACAGAACGTCAACGATTGGTACAGACCAAAGTGATCTGTCTTATACGGAGACTTGCACAAGCCAGACATATCAAGTTTAATAAAAAAAACGAAACGTATATAAATAGGGGGCCCTTTTAGGGCTTCCACCTAAGACAATCACACGTTCTGGCGCAGATCCTCCAAAGGTGCAGCCTTTCCAGTTCCCGAGTCGGCCCCAGTTGGGCAAGCGTCTACGCATCACATGCTCGGTGACTCAGGGCGACTCGCCGCTAAGCTTCACCTGGCTCAAGGACGACGTCGAGCTGACGGCTTCTCCTTCTTCCTCCGACGGCGTCGACGATCGCCACCCGGTCTTCCTGGACTCCGGGCCCGAGAGCTCCGTGCTCGTGCTCAAGCGTCTGGGCGTCCACGACATCGGAAATTACACGTGCGTCGTCTCCAACGCGGCGGGCACCGACAAGTTCCAGGCATTCCTCAGGTTCCCAGGTGGGGAGAGAGACAAGCTTGCCGGGTCATTCTGCACGTTTCTTTGTCTTGGCAACACGCCTTTTGTGTACATACTCCGCGTCAAAAAAACAAAAAAAAAGACGAGAAATACGCTTTGGACGTGGCGATTGAAAAGTTCATAGAGAACTGAATAGAGGTCGTCTTGAGGGCTGAGGGATAGAGTTCGTTTACAGCTTGTGCAGTAAAGTTGAGAGCTGGGCTAGTTGGTGACTGGCCATTAAACAGTCAGGCGAAGTAGCGCTCTCTTTGACAGGGACAAAGGGGACAAGAATGACATAATACTCACTACACTCGCAACTTTAAGCTTATTTCAGAAAAAAGAATATTTCGTATATAAGCAATAATAATGTACCTTTTGGTGCGAAATAAACACGTAACACGAACAAGCGCAATCCGTCTTTCGCGTTTAAGCCACCCCCCCCCCCTCTTCGAGCGACACAGAAATGAAATAACAGTCAATGAAAAACTTATCAGCGCTCGTCTGTGCTCTGTGTGTCTCCTTGGTTTTCGTCTAAATCGCGCTGAAGCCTATCCGAGTATATCTAATAGCATATTTTGCGCACTAAACGACAGAATAATCCCCGCAAGTGTATATAAATGAGCTCAACAGTCCATGCATTCTTATCGATGAAGCAAGTTTTTCGCAAACACTCAAGGAATGGAAACACGGAGTATGTGCAGCCTACACACTTCGAAAAATAATAATAATAACGTAAGCCTAAATAATTTCTACGGTTGGGGGAAAATAATTCAAAGACGTTCAAGTAGGAACACTGCATCGCTTCTAGGCTGATACCTCGCTCCGCACACACGCGGTCACAGTGCCACCTTTCTGGAAGCGTGAGCCGGAGCCCGTGGAGGCCGTGCAGGGCGGACGTGCCGTCCTGTCGTGCGAGGCCGGTGGATACCCGGAGCCGCAGGTGACGTGGAAGAGGCGACACGGTCAGTACGACAGCAGCGTTCTTCTTGTCCTTATCAGCGAGCGCATCTATCTATCTATCTATCTATCTATCTATCTATCTATCCGTCCATCCGTCCGTCCGTCTGTCCGTCCGTCCGTCCGTCTGTCTGTCTGTCTGTCCGTCTGTCCATCCGTCCGTACGTCCGTCCGTCCGTCCGTCCGTCTGTCTGTCTGTCTGTCCGTCCGTACGACCGTACGACCGTCCGTCTGTCTGTCTGTCTGTCTGTCCGTCCGTCTGTCTGTCTGTCTCGTCTGTCTGTCTGTCTGTCTGTCTGTCTGTCTGTCTGTCTGTCTGTCTGTCTGTCTGTCTGTCTGTCTGTCTGTCTGTCTGTCTGATTTCCGGGAGTATGGCATATTAGTCCGTGGCGTAAGAATATATGATTCCAAATTTCATGCTTTGGGTACTCCCACGATTCGGAGTGGTGGAATGGACCGAGGATAAAAAGCAATGTCCTTCGATACATATGCAGTGCAGCTGCATCACGCGAGTTTTATGATTCGCATAGTTCATCTAGTCTGGCTGTTTCATAAGAAGGTGACTTGATGAAGTAGACGGGCGCTGTAGTTACGTAATGTGTTCCCTACGCGGCAAACTGCGAACGGAACAGCCCTCGAGGCGTTACGTCAGCCCACGTGTAGTCGGAATCCCGAAATCCCGCGGTCTCCGAGAAACGGCAGGCGAGGCATGACGAAGCGAGTAAGGAGTGTTCGCGTATAGCGAAGCGTGCCTACAGCGAAGAGGCACCCGCCTTTCCTCTTCCTCCTTTCGTTCTTGTGTCGGGTTTCCCGTCGTCGTTGCTAGGGTTCTTTGCAGAATCCCCGACACCGGCGCCCTCTGTCTCCTCCCAGTGGCGGACACACCCAACTTGTAGGCACGCGGTCGCTTCCGTTCGTCCCATTTCGAGGGTCACTTGTCGCGTACGCGCTGCTGTGGAGTACAAAGCCGCTGCCCGTGGAGGGAGAAGTCTTTCGTAGTCACTTCGTCGTCACGGCCGAGAGCAACGGCTAGCCATATTTGACCGCAGAATGGCCTTGACTTGTATGCCACGTCGCTTTAAGGAGCTAGGTGCGGCATGCACCAGTGTTTGCGACAAGCCCTTTCGCTAAAAGGAATGCCTAACGACACACCTTTGGGGGGCTCAAACTTATTCAGCTTCGAAGTTTGATCGCAATAGCGGACGGTATTGTTAAAACTTCAAAAACAAAAGGGAAAGTGTCGGTCTGCAGTAGGAGAAACGAGGGATGCTTCACCCGTGAGCCAACAAGGTGACTTGCACTCGCCGCTGCGTAATGGAAGAGAAGTAGAAAAGGCACTGAAGAAACCGCAAACGTACCAGGGTGACAGCGCCACATCTTGCGAGGGTAGATGGCGTTATTTGACATCTAAGAAATCTGGTGGTTTCATCTTACGTAATAATACGCTATATCCAAGGATGAAGAGTAGGTGACGAACTTAAAATGAAAAAAATCAAAAGCACTTATGGCTAGAGGTAATGTTACTCATGTCAGCTGTCGCCTCAACAACGTGGTTGTCAGGTATACATGCTATGTCAAACAAACAACCAAACAAAAAGAAACAAACAAATAATGGTAATGCGAAAGTTGAATAAATGAACCAGTGGACTAATTAACGGTCCAGCGGCACGTTTGTGTAAGATCGTTGCGAAATGGAGCCCACGTGGCAAAAAAAAAGAAGGATTGTTCGTTATAAGAGATAATTCACTGAACGACCATCAGAATGCCAACGAATGCATCTCCTGGTACAACCAAGGACTTGCTATTGCTGCAGAGATTGCGATGAGCAAGTTCCGTACTAACTGAGGTTTCCCTTTAATGTGAAACAGCTGTCAGCCCGGCTCATTAAAGGACCATATGGTAAGGAAGCAACATGAAGAGCTGCCTAAAGGCACTGTCAGCTTCCTGTCTAGCAGAAAGAAAGAAAGACAAAGAAAGAAAGAAAAAAAGACAGAGAGGAAGAAAGACAAAGAAAGAAAGGAAAAAATAGAAAGAAAGAAAGGGAGGAAGAAAGAAAGAAAGAGAGAAAGAAAGAAAGAAAGAAAGAAAAAAGAAAGAAAGAAAGAAAGAAAGAAAGAAAGAAAGAAAGAAAGAAAGAAAGAAAGAAAGAAAGAAAGAAAGAAAGAAAGAAAGAAAGAGAACAACGCTAGCAAGATAATCGGAAGCAAAAAGGTAGAAATAATGCGAGTTTTGTTCTTTCCCATCGATTACAACAGCGTAATAAGACTGAAAATCATTTTTTTCGCCAACGCCCTTCCCTCTTCTCTCTCTTTCCTTCCTAAAGAGAAACTCTTTTGTAGCGGCGTCGCTTTGTCTGTTCTTACTTGACGCGCGCATCGTTACGTGCATGACCCTATCCCGCATGCGAACCCTTTCCCCGCCCGGCGAAATCCGATTCTCGTGAGAAGCACTGATGGGCACCGTACGAAGCTTCTTGGTGCGTAGCTAGGGCGAGGGTCTGAAGACGACGGTGACAACGCTTGACGAAGACGCTTTGGTGACCTTGGGATCGGGAAGATGACTGACGATGCCGCCGGCGCCACCGCACAACCGCTGTTCGAATTTTTTTGAAGTGAAAGGGGTGCTACATCCAATATTACGTATACATACTTACGAAATCTTGTATAGGACCCACGTATACGCTGTTCGCATGCTGTCCCCTAATTGCGCGCGGCTGCGAGACGGTTTGTTTCGCGATGTTTACGTGCGGCGCTGGCGGCGGCGCGAGTGGGTCTTTTACGGCGCGATCGAAAGGGGGCGTTTGCTAATCACCGCCGATTTGGCAAGCTACACGAACGACAAGTGCCGGTTTTCTTTGAGCAACGCCTCGTTCCTCCTTTCCCACGCATTTCCTCGACCATGACCCGTCCTGCCAACGCTAATTTTGGCTGCGTGTCGGTTTGAGTGGTGGTAAGTGTCGACAAAGGCGTTCTATATAGTGTCAGCTATCTGCTGTTGAAACTACCGCATTTACTTCAATCAACCTCAACCCAGTCATGTCTCCGCACATATATAAATATGGGAGCTTGACGTGGGTTAGTTGGCGTGACGTACGTAATGAATACGCTGCGTCTAAAGACGAGGACAATAGAGAAACACAACTGTGGTCTTCGAATTCTTTTAAGAGAAAAAAAAAGGATGCAGTGATCGAGATGGTGATCCAAGCACACTTGGCGTGTGGTCTCTGAGCAGCCGACGGTGCCGAGCGTGCTGTGGTGAAGAGCGACCGCGTTCGCGTCACCGAGAACGGCTCGCTCCAGCTGGATCCCGTGCTGGTCTCCGACCGGGGCTGGTACACGTGCCAGGCGCACAATGGAGTGCCACCGGACGTACAGCGCCAGGTGGCACTCAAGGTGAGAGGTGAGTGAACGGAGGTGGACAACAAAGTGACACTGTTGTTTAAGAGCTTTTGAAAAAAAAAAAAAACTCACAGGGTCGCGTCTGTCTCAATCAACTTGAAGGCTAAATACATCGTCTTTTTTTTTTCTAATCGATGTGTTAAAGTTCTCATGCTATCCACCGAAAGCTTTCTACAACTAATATGATTTTGCATTGTCTTCAAGATCACAGACATTTAAAGCTTTCTACACCTCACATGGTTTCGCACCGCCTCCAGGATCAGCACACTTTTGACCGAGCAATGATGTCGTGCGATGACGCAACAATGTGTCGTCACAGTGACGTCATGTTGTTTTCACGAACTCTGGCAATCTTTGGCGCTATGATGATGTATCTTTGAAACGAGCAGTGCGAAAAAACGAAGAGACTTTTGCGCTGCCAATTTGAAATGTACGCAACCAATTTCAACTTATACCCAATTGTCAATTTTCTGCGGTACATCATGACGACGTCATACGGTTCTGCGATACATCATGACGACGTCATACGGTCACGCCATTACGTGGTGCTGATTTTTTTCTTTTTTTTTCATCATTCGTACTGACGCCACCCACGTAGGATGGCGGTCAATATTTGCATCTGATGAGTCGTCTAAAGCTTAGGCCTTAATAAAAGGACGTTTGTGAGTGATCCTAGTTGCCCCTGCCTCCCATATAGTCTTCGGCAGAGCCGTAGTTTTGGTAGAATATCTTTATCCTGACATTGTATATGAGACAGAGGTAGTATCTATTTGGTGTTAGATAGAGGTAGTATATATTTGGTGTTACGTTATAGCGCGCCACCTAAAAGACGAAGACTGAACCACGTGGACGCAAACAAAACTCTGCTTGTGTTCGCGTTGTCCAGTCTTCGTCTTCAAAGCGGTGCGCAATAACGTGACAGTGAGTAAGGTATGATACTATGACCAAGATCAAATGTACGCTATTGAAGTTATTAATTTTTGAGATGTAAGCATCATTAGGAAGCAGGAGAAGTGCGAGACACCAGGTCACGAGGGTGCTTGGAAACGTACGAAAATGTGCACGTAGAGGGTTCGTCAAAAGTTCCCTAACCACAATTAATTGTGCGCCTATAGGGCAGCACGGCCTCAGAACTTTTGACCAACCCCGTACCGCACGTTCTCCTCAACCAACGTGTCCTGGGGTAAACTTTCTTTGCTACCGTACACTTCCAATGTACACATAAGGCTACGATGGACCAGTACTTATTGCTGTCTTCGCGTGTTCTGTTACATCCAGCGCCACCCACGGTCAACGTAAACGCGAAAGTGGTGACAGTTCGCCGAGGGGAGACGGCCACCTTGGTGTGCAACGTCACGGGCGACCAGCCAATCACGGTCACCTGGACCAGGAACGGCAAGAGCGACCCCCTCGTCGAAATGGCCGGGTAAGTATATATACGCGTCGCGCAATGCATGAAACTGCTCGGGGGTCGCTCGCTGGATTCCGTGCCGACCGGTTGTGCCCTCGCGATCTCCGACGTCAGCGTAGCTCTGGCCGACTGGGCTGGCCCTACGTCATCTCCTGACGCCGTCGACCTTCGACGACAGCGTAGCTCTGACCGACTGGACTTGCTCTAGGCCATCTCCTGACGCCGACAAGAGCTCTCGCAAGTGGTGCCCCGTGCTCAGACTCCTGTGAGCGTGTTTCCATCTTTCCTGTCTCTCCTATCCCCTCGATATGTTGTCGCTCTCACGCTTACCTCATCTCTTTTTCTCTCTCTCTACACCTTTATTCCTATCATTTTAATCCCTCCTCACCTCCATCCCTTGTGAGCTACTGTTAAGGTGTCGCTCCAAGAAGCAGACAGTTACGGGGCTCACTTTTCTCTTCCTTTCTCTCTTAGAACCACTTAGTAGAAACTTCTCATGTGGCACTGAAACGGCCGAAATTACATATACACAAAAATGCGCGTCCTTCTAGTCAGCGAGCTACGCTTCGAGCTGCTAGAGTCGAAGGTGCGTGTACATAGTTCTATGGAAACGTCACTAACCATGACAGGTGACTTTCGTTTCGTCGGTCCGACTGCGAAGCACGCTACGCGGCCGCCATGGAAACACTCTGCGAAGCCAAATTGAATGTATGAACGAAGGGCGAAAAAAGAAAAAAAAACGAGGCGGAGGGACGTGGCGGAGAGAACGCATTGAAAAAAAAAAGAAAAAGCTCAGTGCTCCTTTCTCTATACGGCGCTTTGATAAACGAAAAGAAGGTGTGCCACGCAAGGACATATATTAGATGGGGGAAAGGTTGAAGCGCAACCATCATAACTGCACATGGTTACCAGAGCAAAGAGAATGCGACGTGAAGAAGAAACAAGGAACCACGCCCAGCCTCTGGTAACGGTATATATATATATATATATATATATTCCTACAAAATGGTTCTCTTAGGCTACGGCTCAGAATTTAGTTCCAGTGCGTAGCAAAAAACTGGCGACCATTGAGCTTCGCCTTTAAGAGTTAAACGCAATAGCTATATTCTGTTCTTGATGCGTTCTTCAAACGCATGAAATCTTTTCGAACTTGTTGTGCACCCACTACGTGACCTTAAGGGTGCCGTAACGTGTGTGCCTTTTGTAATGAGTGAGTGGCTTTGAACTACGAATTATGATAATGCCATGTTGTGAAGCCCGATGGCAATGTACGCTCATACCACGCCTTATTACGCGAATATTTCTTGCTGTATTGCGAAGCATGTATACAGGACGCGTGTGTTTGTGAAGCATGAAAGTGACACTTTCACTACATTTATACAAGCCCGGGAAGTTATTTTCACTATATTCACAAGAAAGAAAAAACGCAAACGAACCGGGTTAGATCTCCATTCAGACCCACAATTTTTATTATTTATTTTATTTGCATTTTTCTCGTTCTTTCAGTCATGCAAAGATAATGATTTTTTGCTCAATACCAACGACGCCGACGCGGTATTTCCATAAAGCGAGATATTTAACGGTGTCACGTTAAAGTTTACAGTGGATCTTGGTGAGCCGCGCCTCTAAATGAAACTCAAGGGGTCCTTGCGCATTCGCCTATGACGACTTGAAGACGAAAGCCACCTGCTGCTGCTTCTTTTCCTTCTATAGGTCGACATATTGATCTTCTCCCGCGCTTCTCTAAAAGCTTTCTGCGCGTAGCGTGGTTTTCGCATTGCCTGCAAGACTGGAGGCATTTCGAGCTCCCTGCACCTGCACCCTGCTTTGCTCTGCTTTGGCGATCGACCTGTCTTAGGTTAGCCGAACATGTCACGTGATGACGTCATCAGGCGCCATGGCGTTATGTACCGTCAAAGTGACGCCATGATGAGGATAGTTATAGCGCGAGAACAAAGGGACGACACAGAGACAAGAAGGACACGAAAGACACTGCCCTTTTCGTGTCCTTTACTGTCACACACTGTCTCTGTGTGGTCGTTTTGTTCTCGCGCTAACATGCCATACAAACTAGCCTAAGCTGCCACACTTCTAAGCCATGATGAGGTAGCAAGTACTGGCTATATGTGACGTCATGTTCACATCGGCCATCGACGTCATCATGCGGCGTCGCGTTATGTACTGTTAAGGTGACGTCATGTTGACGTAACGAGTATTGTTGACGTCGCCTATAGACGTCATCAGGCACCGCCGCGTTGCGTGCCGTCAAAGTGGCGTCATGATGACGTAACGAGTATTGGCTATGTGTAACGTCATGTTGACGCCGTCATTACTTGGTGATATTTTTTTTTTTGCATCACTCGTGCTGCCGCTGCCGGAAGTGTATTTTCACGTTTGACGAAGCATCTTAAGTCTCGCGCCTTGATCGGGCCCAAACGGCGTATACTGTCACCTCGCAGGCGCGAGGTGTACCAGGTGCCCTCCGAGGAGTGGGTGGCCTCGACGCTGGTGCTCAAGGAGGTGGACGGCATGGCCGCAGCCTCGTACACCTGCACGGCAGCCAACGAGCACGGGGCAGACCGAGCTGTGTTTGCCGTCAACGTTCTCTGTAAGACTGATTTGCACTTCATCACGCTGTTTGTGCAATGTTTTTGTCTTAAATAGAAAGGGAGGAAGGAAAGTAATAGAAATGGAGAAGGCGGAGATGTTAACCACAAATGCTACCAGTTTGATGCCCTACGCTGGGGAATTATGGAAAGGGGAATAGAGAGATGAAAAAGAGAGAATGAACTCAAAGTAAATGTACTTATTTTTTTTCCTTTGTTCTCGACTTGATTCTTAGTACCTTTCTAAAGTCTATCTTCGTCTATTTTATTGTTGTTATTATTACTAATGACTAATGACAGCATGGACACAAAGCATGAGACAGCAATATTGCTGTTTCACGCTTTGTGCAGCGTCTTCTGTAAGAGGCCCTATTGTCAGCGGTGTGCTTACAACCAAGTTGGTATTCCTAAATTCTGGAATGTGCACGCGGTCGAAATGAATGAATAAATATGCATTCTTAAATTAATTCTTGCCATCTCGCAGTTCCGCCGCCTACGCCGCACAGCTTGAAGACGACCGAAATCGGCACGCGATTCGCGCACATCGAGTGGTCGCACTCGAGCAGCAACGTGACCCGCTACGTTGTTCGCCACTGGAAGCTCACAGGTGAGAGCCACACACAAAATCGGGCCCTCGTTCAGTTATTTGAACGACCTTTCGTAAAGATCAAACTACGTTAATGAAGGTGGTGTTAGTACGCGAGTAAATACGGCCTCATCATACCTTGTTACAGAAAGTATAGCGGTTGGGGACCAGGACTCACAAGCAATCAACCAATCGATGGATCAATAAATCAATTATTCAATCGACCGATTTATCAGTTAATTAATCATTCGATTGGCCGATCGATCAATTTAGTTCATTGACATAAATGGAAAGACGACAGACGTATCACGGTGATACGTTTACATGAGAAGGCTATAATTTAAGGACTGTGGGGGTGTCCTTTGTCCGAATCAGATAAAAAAAAATTCAGTAAGCACACGAATGAACTGACAATACAAAATAGTATATATTATTCAGAAAACACACAGAAAGATTACCAATACAGATAATGCAAGATGTCAATATATATGCTAACAGATCCCTTGTGCATGACTATATACGCAACAAAAAAGACATACTATAAAGTAAAGAAGATGCACCCCGTGCCTTCTTCGTCCATGATCTCCTCGCTGTGCAGTCATACTCAAGTAACGTATTACTAACCTGCCCATAACACCGCTCTCGTACTAATTGATGTCACGAAAGTGAATGCGTTTTCAATCCACATCTAAAACGGCTCGATGACATTTTCAAAATCAGCATTTATTTCAAGATTCCTGAAAAAAAATTTATCTGCGACGATCGTCCAAGACGTGTTCCTTCGTGGCAGGAGCGACTTCTTCTGAAGTTGTATGACGTCGTTCCACTTATATCTTTGCAGGCGTGGACAAGGTTCTGTTCGAGCACACGGTGCCCGGCGCGTTCCACTCGGCGCTTCTGATGAACCTTCGACCCGGGTCTCAGTACAAGGCGTTCGTGGTGGCAGAGAACAGTGTGGGACAGAGTCCACAGTCGAACTCCGTCATATTCAACACGGCCGAAGAAGGTGGGCACTGCCTCTTGCGTCCACGGGTTTTCAGGCTCTGTGCCTTCGTGTCCTTGTTGTCTCTGTGTCGTCGTTTTGTTCTCGCGCTATAACTGTCGTCATGCCATACCAACTAGCCCAAGCTGCCACACTTCTAAGTTTCAGGCTCTCGTCATTGGCGTAGCCAAGGGGGGAGGGAAAAAAAACTTGGGGGTCTCGAACCTCCCTCCCCTGAAATGTTTTCAGTTTTGCACGAACTAACATACATAGAGTATGTGCCTACGCCACTGGCTCTCGTATGGTATACTCCGGTTCCAACTGAAGGGGCTTGGATCTTATCAATCGATCGATCAATCAATCAATCAGTTTATTATCATGTCATAAAAGGATGTTACAGGGAGTAAAATATACAGGCGAGGGTCCCAAAGTACACGACTGCAACGGGACCCTCGGTGATGATTACAGATAATAAAAGCACAAGCAGCTGTTAGAATCGTAGAAACAAAAATATACAAAGCAGAATGAAAACAAAATGACATGGAATCAAAAACAAATAATACAGTATAACACAACACAACACAAAGAAGATAAATCAACTATTTAACAGGTGCTGTTTTAATGAGTTTTTAAATGAAATTAAAGAAACTTTGCTTTTTAGCAAAGTGGGCAAATTATTCCATATGGTGAAGGTACAGAATGGAGAAGATGATTTACCATAGTTGGTACGAACCTTAGGAAATAAAAGTTATTATTAGATCTGGAGGCGGACTTAGCGGGTTCCGTTTTCACCTTTTTTCTTGTCCATCTCTCTTTTTTTTTCTATAGCCCCGGAGGCTTCTCCCACCGACGTGGACTGCGAGCCCGTCAATGCGTCAAGTATCGAACTTTCGTGGAAGGTAAGATGCCGACTTGGTTTTTCGCATTATGCTCATAACTTGACTGCAGACGGCGGACATCTCAAACGCGCCCACCGCGCCACCTATACCTCGCGCGTGGTTTTTTCGCCACGTTCTTTACTTTTCCCAACTCTGACCAAATATGTGTTTGCCTGAGTGTTCACGCACTGATGGTAGCTCAATCTTTAAACGTAAAAAAAAGGGACATTCTAAGTTTTAACGCGTCTACACTGTCGTTCTGTTAGTATACATAAACAGAAATTGTTGTGTTATTTACCGAATCACTATAGGTCTATACTAATTTCTTTGAGCATGCCGTTAGCTGATATAGTAATCGTTTACCTACACCTTTGTTTTTTTTTTCAATTCTAAAGCAACCTGTGTATTGCAGTTTTTGTTAACACACTTGCTTTTATTGGTAATCTTGGACACAAGGTCTTCCTACGGCCTAGTGCTATTAAAGCTCCTTCTGTAGGTTTGTCTTAGTGTCTTTTTTTTAGAGCAGCTTTTGGGCACCCGTTTTCCCGTTGAACATCGAGGGCTATACATAAAATAATAAGAATGATGTAATAATATTAATAATAAGTCAAACGACCCTAATGAGAAGATATTAAAAAAACGACGAAATATTGAATACTCTGCAATTTGCCTCAGTAGATCGCCAAGTGGAAACATACGTACAGCTGCGCTCACATTTCATGTTGCGGAGTACCGTAACCGTCGTTGTATTTACTCAGATCTCAATAAGCTTGCTCACAAATTCTCATATTTTGCTGTACTTTTTTTTAATTACCCCATTCATATCGCCATAGGAGATCCCCCTGTCAGTTTCTCTGAAACTTTGGGACCTCCTCTTGTACTATTCTAACCATGTAATCCAAGTGAAATATGTAATAAACTTGATTTGACTTAATTAACTTGGCCTGAGAAACTACAATGTGGTTATGCAGTCCCCGCCAGAGGAGCAGTGGAACGGTGCGGCCAAGGGCTTCTACGTGGGCCTTAAGCAGGCCGACCACGGCACCCCGTACGTGTACGAGATGGTGCCCTTCGAAAGCGCCACCGACGACATGCTGCGGCGAGTCTTCACCCGCATGGCACCTGCCACCGTGTACAGCTTCGTGGTCAGGGCATTCAACTCGGCCGGCTCAGGGCCGGCCACCAGGGAGCTGAGGTGCACCACGCTCTCGGGAGGCAAGTATGGACGCTTCGCTTCACAAACAGCAATCATGTCAATTAGCGCGTGATAATGTGCACATACGAATGCACTGCTGAACTATCGTGCCTGGTACCTCCTCCGCAGAGCTTCACTAGGCACCACCTATTGGTAATATTGTCACAAAGACACAGGTATGCAGGTCCAAAAATAGGTCGTTTACTTTCGTAACCCAAGGGCCAGAAACGCGAGCACCAGAGCACGCGCACCCAGAACTACTTCGTTGTCCTCCTCAGAGGCTGGCTACTATAGTTGCCAGCCTACCTTGCGTCCCCCCTTTCAAGAGCGACCGTCCCGGTCGACTGACTGAGATGCTAGAGGTGGCCATGAAAAAAAAAAAAATCATCACGTCAACGAAAAAAAAAAGCCCACGCTGTTGTGGATAATAAGGATAAAAGTTCGAAGTGTTTATAACTCGTGGGCGTGGTACGGTTTCATCCGTACTACATGGACTACCTGTTATAAAAACATGTTATAAAAAACGTATCGATCCCCTGTTTTTAGCAATTGGTACAAGTAAAACGTGTCCTCACAGACAGTTGAGTGTTCATTGTGCATTGTTTCACCACAAGGGCGAAGGAAGGAATGCTACAGTAAGAAATAGTAATGTCGTGCAAAGAAGGGCAAGCAACTCAAAAGTTGCAGCGCGCACCTCAAACAGGAAGCACGCACGAAATGAGCATACACAGGACGAGCGTGGACAAACAACTGTCACAGCTAGACACTTAAAGCACGCTGCTCTAACAACAAAAAAAGACGCGCGAAATGAACGCGCAGGTATACACAGGATGATCGCGCACAACTGTCACGATTCTTTGTGTGTGAGCAGCGCGCTCTTTTCGCAAACGCGGCCGCGGCAGTGAGCGAAGTGACGTTCGTGCTCTCTTTAACTACTGTAACTTCATAGCAAACTTGCGGTGGAAGCAAAAGAGCTACAAAGCACCCGTATCCCGAGATAAGCGCGTGCTCGAGTGAACCACCACTCCACATATATACGCACTTTGACCACGCGAAGACCGTGTGGAGGCGCACGCGCATAGCGACGGGCGCGGTGGCGCGGCACGACGAGTTTTAGAACGCGCGCGCCCAGCGCCATCGTCGTGTCACCTCGCTACTGATGACGAAAACGCACTGATAAAAACGCCGAGCTCCGAGGACTACCAGCGGTACATGGTGTATATAAATGACTTGCCGTTAACAAGTAGAAAAAGGAGGCTCCGTGGCTAACGGTGCTTAGCGTCGAGCGCCGAGAAGCGTGCGGTCGCTGGTTCGACGCCCCGCTGCGGAACTTTTCCTTCTCGTTTTTTTTTTGCACTCCGTTAGTATACATTTTACAACGTCATATCCGTGACGAAAATATGTCAGCGGAGCCGTGGCGGACCCCGGCATAAAGCAATTTCGTGTTAAAATGACTCAGATGGTGAGATGAAATCAGGAAATCTGTGAACATAATGCGGTAAAGGGAGGAAATACCTCTTTAATAAATCATCGAGAGGTTTTCCTAGCTGCCTAACGTGATAATGCTGTTGGAAAAATGAAATGCTATACAAAGTGATCAGGTAATCACCTCTCACAAGGTTTGGGTGACTTAAAGGTAACGAAAGCATGCCACTCTGAAATGAAATAGCAATGATAGTGATTGTTATGAATACGACAGCCTATAACGCCATGTTGCAATCAAGTTTTACCGATGTGTTGAGCAAAAATCACTTATATTAGCCGCCCCTGTTTAAATTGCAGATCCACCTCCGGCTCCAACCCTTTATCTAGTCAAAACGGAGGAGTCCATGGTCACTCTCAGCTGGAAGATACCCAAAATGCACAACGCCACCGTCCTCCGTAAGTGCCTTTGAGACACTTACGATTGACACCTCCGTTTGAACGTTAGACTTTTGACCGCGCAACACTTAAAGCTGCACCCTTCTAACCTTTTATTTGGCGGGTAACCATTTATTTCGCGGTATTCTTCTGTTGACGTAAGCTGTCCTTCGGTTCACATGCTTATTTGGTTCGTTGGCCGTTTCACTCATGTTCTGAAATGTTGTAAGCGTCTTTCGGGTGTTCAATCACTCGATCCTGTATGTGTTATTGCTCCTGTGTCATACCTCAGTGTGTTATTGCAAATGCTGTTGGGCTTGTTTTTTATGTTCGCGTCTTGAGTTCACATTCGGCCGGATGTGTTGTTATCATTAGACATATGTGCATTTGTTCTGTTTTTCTTTCTTTTTTTTTATTTCGGTTGTCGACTGAAACGATGCAATGTGATGTACCCACTCCTGCCATGGCTCCTAAAAAGCAGCCGGCAGTATCTGATAAATAAATAAATAAAACCTTCTTCTGACGTATACGCTCGCAGAGTACGTGCTGGAGACGAGACGCGACTACACGGACGAGGTGTCGTTGCAACACTTCCCGTCGACGACGAACGTGGCCACCGTCTCCAACCTGGAGAGCAGCGTCAAGTACAGCTTCAGGATGGCCGCGTACAACCGATACGGACGCGGCGCCTTCTCCAATCCGATCACCGAGTCGACCAGGCTCAAATGTGAGTGATAGGCGAAGTGAATGTTGACTGATTGATTGATTTGTGGGGTTTAACGTCCCAAAACCACCATATGATTATGAGAGATGCCGTAGTGGAGGACTCCGGAAATTTTGACCACCTGGGGTTCTTTAACGTGCACCAAAATCTGAGCACACGGGCCTACGACATTTCCGCCTCCATCGGAAATGCAGCCGCCGCAGCCGGGATTTGAACCCGCGACCTGCGGGTCAGCAGCCGAGTACCTTAGCAACTAGACCACCGCGGCGGGGCGGCGAAGTGAATGTCGTTCGTCCACTCACAATAACGTTCGTCGCGGTGGATCAGCGGCTTCTGTGGTCGGCTGCTGACACGGAGGTCGCGGGTGCGATCCCCGTTGCCGCGGTCGCCATTTAGTTGGAGGCGAAATGGTCGAGGCCCGTGTATTGTGCGACGACGTCAGTGCGCGTTAAAGAACACCACGTGGTCAAAATTTGCGGATCCCTCTACTACGGCGCCTCCAACAATCAAATCGTGGTTCTGGAACGCAAAACTCGGGATATTATTATTATTATTATTATTATTATTATTATTATTATTATTATTATTATTATTATTATTATTATTATTATTATTATTATTATTATTATTATTATTCGAAATATCGCCCCTTTTGTTATAAGGAGGTTTCAGTGTGTCGTCCACTCTAACTCCTCCCCCCCTCCTAAGGCTTCTTGTTTTGCTTCAACAAGTCGCAGTTTCTACGCGTTAGCGCATATTCCGCCACATTGAATATTCGCGATATGAATGTATGAAGCTAAGCGATAAAAAAATGACATTGCATCAAGATGGTGGTCAGCAGTGCAACAGCTGCCATGGCCAATAAAGGATGACCTAGCAGCGGTCACTGCAAATGACATCATCCGCACACCTGGCGCGGCCGTAGGCTAGGAAGTGTTCCCATCAGGGGGCGGGGGAGAGAGTTCATCGCAGCGTTTCACCCTATTAGGTCAATATATATAGCAGATTTTGCGCCCCCCTCTCTTCAATGACTACAGCGGGCGACCCCCCCCCCCTGCCACCCAGCACCCGTGCAAACGTAAAAGGTGTGGGGCCAGAAGTGTATACAGGAAGAAATTTGTGCCAGGACCGGGCTGGCAGGTCAAGTGTCATTTTGCGCCTTGTATGCAATGGCGAAAACAATTTCGGTGGGAGGGCGGAGATTGGGGGCACTGGACTGGCGTGCCACGCCCTGGCTACGCTGTTATGCCAGCGAGTCCTCGTCAAACGTCCGTGCCTCTGAAAAAGGCAATCTGGGTCAAGGCCAGCCCGCAGTCCGCCTGTCGCGAACAACTCAACGGCGTAAACACGCGCGGCGCATCTCTGGCCCACGTGCATGGAGCCAGCAGCGCACGTGACAGCGAGCCGGCGTCTTCGTGTCTGGGGGTAACGTGGCCCAGCGGCGACTCCATTGGAGGAATCTGCCCTGACGACCAGCGGCGCTTCTGATTGGACATTTTGGTTGGACCCAGTGCAAATAAAAGAAGCCCTGCGGCGCGTCGGGATCGGCGGTCCTATGGAGAGGAGTCCCCGTGTCGGAGAGCCGACATGTGTGTGAGTCGGCGGTCTTAGGCGAAAAGCTGACCTATGTGTTAGAGAGGAGAGCTCGGCTCTTCGAGTCTCTGTCGGCCCCAGTGCCGAAATTGTAACGCCTCTGTATATATGCTGTACATAAACCTTGTTTAACTCACCGTCGTCTCGTCCGCTCGTCTTATCAGCTCTGCGCAGAAGCAGTCGCGAGCTGAGAAACATACGCTACCAAACGGCTGGTGACCTTCCTGGCGGAGTTGAAAGCAGTGGCGCCTTCGCGACCGTGTTGGCGTCCCCGTCTTTCGCAACAGTGGAGGTCAGCGGTGGGATTTCGGAGGTGGCTTCGCAACAGTGGTGGCTTCGGCGGGATCGGCCCGTCGTTTGCAACAGTGGTTGGCAGCTGCGGGATCGGCCGGCGTCAGCGACATCGATGCGGTGAGTGCCTGATGTTTTCCCCTCAGTTCACCAGACTACTCTAGCTCAGGTTGTAGTAGTTTAGAGAAGGGCTGTGTGAAGCATTAGAGTGAGCTTTGATCGTTTCAAGCAAAGTCGAAGTGCTTTGAAACCAAAGTTAATGCGGAGGGGGTAAACACGGGAGAGTGAAAAATTGCTTGCGCGTCTTGCTAGTTGACTTATAGTGGGTACGGCAAGTAAATTGTTAACAGGGGCAAACAGCAAGAGGCTAGTGTGAACGATGGAGAACCTTAAAGTGAAGGAACTCATCGAAATTTGTGAGGAACTCGGCATTACTTTGGGCCGTGCGAAACGAAAGCAAGCGATCCTTGTGATCATGAAGGATGAGGGAGTGTCGGCTGAGGAAGTCGATGAGGCCTGGGTGGATATTAAAGCACGCCGTGAGGAGGCTGAAAGGCGAGAAGTAGAAGCTCGCGAAGAAGCTGAAAGGCGCGAAGCTCGCGAAGAAGCGGAAAGGCGCGAAGCTCGCGAAGAGGCTGAAAGGCGCGAAGCTCGCGAAGAAGCTGAAAGGCGCGAAGCTCGCGAACGTGAAGAAGCTGAAAGGCGCGAACGTCGCGAGGAGGCCGAGAGACAGGAGCGTCTCGAGTTGAAACGACTAGAATTGGCAATCCTACAGTGTTCGCAGGCGCCTAGCGTAGCTTCTCCAACAGTTCAGGTCAGCGGTTTTAGAATTCGGGACCAACTGCCACCGTTCGTAGTAGGCGAGGACATGGCGAAGTATCTCGTCAAGTTTGAACACGTCTGTGAGCGAAACGCTTTGGAGCGGCCTCTTTGGGCGCGGAACCTGTTAGCTCTTCTTCCCGGCGAAGTGTCCGACGCGATAACTTGCTTGTCGAGAGAAGCGTTTGAGAGCTATGACGAGGTTAAAGAAGTGCTCTTAAGACGTTATAAGTTATCACCCGAGGCTTTCAGGCAAATGTTCCGGTATGCTAAAAAAGGGAATGAGTCACACGTTGACTTCGCGTTTCGTCTTAAAGCCGATTTGATTGAATGGCTCAAGGGCGAAGGTGTTTATGACGACCGCGATAAAGTGGTGGAATGCGTTGCATTGGAGCAATTCTACCGCTGCATCGAGGAGGATGTCAAACTTTGGCTGCAGGACAGACTTGGGGAAGTACAGTTAAACAAGGCAGCAGAGTTAGCTGAGGAGTATTATACTCGCCGAAAGTTGCACAGCAGGGCAGTGCGCGTTGAAAAGGATGAGAGAAAAGAGGGCTTTTCAAAGAAACCTGATCAACGGAGACCCGCTCCGCACCGTAATTTCAAGAAGGACCCGTCTCTTACGAAGGACAGTGTAGGGGAAGGGCAAACAGAAGCGGAGAAATCGAGTGAGGTTTCTACCACACAGGCATTTGAATCGGAAAACAAACGTAAGCCGCTAATCTGCTACAACTGCAAAAAGGAAGGGCACATCGCGAGAAACTGTCAGGAAAAGTTTGCCTTCGCAACGATCCGAGAATCAGAAAAAAACATTCGGTTGTTGGAGCCGTATCTCCAAGAAATTAGGGTCAATGAGAGAACGTGCCGAGCACTTAGAGACTCAGCGGCAACCATGGACGTTGTCCATCCTTCATTGGTGTCTCCGGATGACTTCACAGGAGAATGCGCGTGGATCAGGCAAGTCGCCGAGGAGCAGAGTGTTCGCTTACCAATCGCCACGATTGTCATTGAAGGCCCGTTCGGTAAGCTTCGCACCGAAGCAGCTGTGTCTGCCGCGCTAAACGATCGTTTTCCTTATCTTTTCTCCAACAACTCGGAGCAGCTTCTCAAAGAGCAAGGCAAATCGTTCTTCCCCAACTTAGCGTGCATGGCTCTCACGCGATCGCAAGCGCGGAAGCTATCGCGGCAGCTTGATCTGGTTCAATGCGGTGAACTCTCAAGTGACCTTGTCGGCGGGTCGACGGAACCCCAGAAAGGAAAGTTTCCGCATGAGTCATGTGAGCAGTCACGCGAGCGGCCCGTCGCCGAACCGACCGGCGCGGTTTCCGTAGAAAGGGGAGACGACATGGCGCCATTGAGTCAGAGCGAGAGGGTTGCAACGCTCTCGCCTGTAGCGGAAAGTTGGAGCGAGCTGCCGAGAGTTGATCGAGAGACGCTCATTCGAGAGCAGCGTGAGGATCTCTCGATTGAAGCGCTAGTGGAAAGCCAAATTGAAGCGCTAGTGGAAAGCCAGAAAAACGCGGCACAAGTGCTGTCGAAGGAGCACTACGAGAAATCTGTGAAGAAGCGCGCTTTTGAAGTTGATAATCAGGTAATGCTGTTGCAGCCGTCCAAAAGGAACAAGCTTGAGGTTGATTGGGAAGGGCCCGCCACAGTATTATCGAAGCCTTGCGATTCAAATTGTGAAGCGAAATTAGGAAGGCGGCTGGACAAAATTTACAACTTGATGAAACCATACGTTCAACATCAAGCGGTCGTAAATCAGCTGTTGAGTGTTTCCGAGGAAGGAGCAAAAATTTTGACCACTAGTGATGTAATCGAAAGGGGATCGGAGGTAATCAGGGAGCAGATAAACCTAGAGCCTTGGTTAAGTGAAGCACGGAAGGAGGACACCATTGTTTCCGAGTTTGGAGACGTGTTTTCGGACCGCCCCGGAAACACGAGGGTGATCGAACACGATATCGAGCTAAGCGGTGAGGAGTCAATCCGTAGCAAGCCGTATCGTTGTTCCCCTGTGCAACGTCGAAAGTGTGAGTCGCTCTTGGTGCCGCATAGGTATCGTCGCCTAAAAGTGGCCGGTTACTGAAGTGGAGCATGTTGCTCCACAGCGCAACTTTGACGTTCGCTAAAAAAAAGGGAAAAGCTAAACGCTAATGCAGGTGCATTGAGCCGTGCGTTCTAGCTAGTACTTTCTCAACCTTTCGGTTTCTCGCTGGCGATTCGGGGCAAAGTTTTGACCTCATCACGACCTTAGCTGAGCGCTCTCGTCCAGAGTGAGCTCAAGGAGCCAACTTTATGTTGTATTCTAATTCGTTACGTTGTTGTACGTGGAAAAAAAATCTTGAGTTGTCATTTTAAGAGTCTTGTGTCCCACATGTGCCTCTTGATGTAGAGGGAACGAAATTCCGATAGACACTTAGCTAGGTATATGTTGTACTATACTTTGTCTGGTGTTCTGTCGGGTGACCGAGGGCACTTGCGTGTGTCGTGTGTTGTCTGTTGTCGAACCGTTCTTAGTAAGTTGCAGAACCATCGACAAGTGCTGAAACCGAAGATGGTCAGAAGAGACGAGTGAAGCTGGTCGACAAGTTGTGGTGAAAAACCAGTGGAGCTGGAATCCGTCGTCAAGAATGGGATGTGTTCCCGGAACGGTCTGGAGCTGTATTCTTCCCATGGCCCTGGAGGCGAACCTGGAGGGACCTGGCGAACGAGCGCACCTGACATCCGAGCCCCGTGGAAGCAGCTCGTCTTTCCGGTGCATTGTCTGGCGGCGGGGGTGCTGTTATGCCAGCGAGTCCTCGTCAAACGTCCGTGCCTCTGAAAAAGGCAATCTGGGTCAAGGCCAGCCCGCAGTCCGCCTGTCGCGAACAACTCAACGGCGTAAACACGCGCGGCGCATCTCTGGCCCACGTGCATGGAGCCAGCAGCGCACGTGACAGCGAGCCGGCGTCTTCGTGTCTGGGGGTAACGTGGCCCAGCGGCGACCCCATTGGAGGAATCTGCCCTGACGACCAGCGGCGCTTCTGATTGGACATTTTGGTTGGACCCAGTGCAAATAAAAGAAGCCCTGCGGCGCGTCGGGATCGGCGGTCCTATGGAGAGGAGTCCCCGTGTCGGAGAGCCGACATGTGTGTGAGTCGGCGGTCTTAGGCGAAAAGCTGACCTATGTGTTAGAAAGGAGAGCTCGGCTCTTCGAGTCTCTGTCGGCCCCAGTGCCGAAATTGTAACGCCTCTGTATATATGCTGTACATAAACCTTGTTTAACTCACCGTCGTCTCGTCCGCTCGTCTTATCAGCTCTGCGCAGAAGCAGTCGCGAGCTGAGAAACATACGCTACCAAACGGCTGGTGACCTTCCTGGCGGAGTTGAAAGCAGTGGCGCCTTCGGGACCGTGTTGGCGTCCCCGTATTTCGCAACAGTGGAGGTCAGCGGTGGGATTTCGGAGGTGGCTTCGCAACAACGCCAAAGGGTGGGGTGGATGGCTTCAACGTTCGACGTAACTCTAGGAGTTCTTATAGAGAGACTGGTTCTGCATTTGATCGCTGCGGGATAGTGTGGACCGTGCGAAAGTGATTAGACTGTCACTTACGGCAGAAACGATAGAAGGTGCTATCACGCGGAATACGGATTCACTTTGTTGAACGAGAACCAATTTTTTTTCTTTTTTGTAGCACTGTACGTCATCGCCTTTTGAGAATTGTCACAACTCATTCTCCCGTGCTTTTTTTTTTCTCTCTCTCCTGTGCGACTAGTCACGAATCGTCTCCTGTCGGGAAACCTCCAGCAACCCGAGAGTCCATTCTACATGCGCAGCTACTTCTTCATCGTCATCATCGCCTGCGTCACTCTGGTCACCCTGTCGGCCGTCATTTCCTGGGCATGCGTAAAGAGGGCCATCATCGCGCAAGGTTAGGAGGTGCTTTCCGATCTCTTACGGCTCGTTTATGTGCGTACATACGCCGCTTGAAATAATCTCTTAGTGTGTCTGCATGCCAATACCAGTAGTGACTGAAGGAGTCGAATCAATCAATCAATCAATGAATCTATCAATGTTTCATCGTAGATTGTCAAGAAGAATATGCGCACAAAACTATTTAGATCAATAGCCTTTCCAGCTATAGCATGCGATAAAAAAAGAAAGATTAGGGCCTTTCCTCTATCTCAAAAATTGGGACTAGCGAAGCCTGGCATGTGCGTGCTTGACCTATTATTTCTCATTTTTTTCTTTCGATAGCAATGCTCAATGTTCTCTTCTAAGTTTTTTCCTTCCTCCTCGCCGAGAATCGGACTTTCCTCCGCCTTCTTAGCAGTGCAACACTTCTGTTATTACAGAGAACAAAGACAGCCATGTACGAAAAAAAAAAATCAAGATGCACATCTGTAAGGCAGCAGTTTAATGTGCCAGTGAGAAGTGATGAGTGACCGATAAAAAGATCAGTATTGGCCTATCGGACACGGCTGATCGCCGACAAGCCCGTGATCGAGAGAGCATCGGTTGTCAGAAAACGGCTTACAAAAACACGCTTGTTACCATCGCACTTTTGAGGGCCACATATAAGTTGTCGCCAGCATCTGTTTTATGTCGCTAATAATAGCAGTGCCTAAAGGAAAATTGGAGAGGGGAGGTCAGCTGTTCGTTTTTGTAACACACATATCCCTGAAGCTTGCTTCACTGTAAGACCACTATGCACACAACAAAGCCAGAATAGGTGGGGGGGGGGTTGAAAAAAAAACAAACACATCAGTAAAGACTCTTGAGAATTAAGTGAAACCTTCCAGCAATCTTGAGTGTTTGTTGACAGTTTGCAGACACCTCTACGCGCATTTTTTTTTTTACTTCACGGGTTCTTTCAACTATCAAGTTTGGCTTTGTTTGCACGCTTCGTTGCTTTACAGAAAAGCAAGCTTTGGGTAGCGCGTAGTTTTTCGGTCACCGTCGGGTCACATAATTCAGTCCAAGTGTCACAACGTGGCCTATGTTATGGGGGTGGTAGTGTATTAAGCGAAGCTGCTGTGACTCCTAAGTTTCGATTTCTGATCCAGCGGTGACATAGTTCATGACAAACCTCACACCGGCGAGCCAGAGAAGGGTCATTCGTTCAGAAATGCGGAGGTACACAAACACGGCCCTCGAACGTGCACCGGTCACATGCATATTTATTTGATCTGATGTGGGAGCCAGGCAAGAACGTGTAGTTAAGTCCTGGGCTTCAAGCGGCTGGCCGACGCCATCTGCGGCGTGCGGGACTCCAGCACACCAAGCACGCCTGACTTGCGGCGATGGATTTCCGGTCTGAACCACAGGTCCCTCCTGGACTTTATGGAGGAAACGCAGCTGCACAATTTTGTGTGATATGTTTCGATGCCGTAGGGCAAACTCACGCAATAAAAATAAAGTCTAATTCCGTGCTCTATATATCTTGGTGGAAAAAAATTCAAGCTGGGAGGAGGGGGTGGGGCACGCACCCGGCGGAGGCACCAGCATCGAGCAACCAGTGACCAATTACACTGGCTGTCAACTGCTAGCCAATTGAGTCACCCACAATGCAAATTCACAATTCGAAACTTAATAAAGCATCCTTGCAACGCCTTCTCTTTAATCGTGCTAGGGTTTTTGCCCGCAATCATACTAAAATCATCGGCATTGTAATTGAGAAAGCCCGAGAAACAGTTCATTATATTACGGAGACAGAGAATACAACTGAAGTAATTCATACGCGCCTTAAAGAGGCACTGGCACGGCAATTTTTAGTACTTTTTTAATATCATCATTGTCTTTTAATAATATCATTATTGTCCCGGGTTCAAACCTCCAAAGAGGACACCGGTCTTTCTTCCACCAGAAAGTCTTTGATTGTGAGATACTAGTATTGAGTTATCTAATGGTTTCGTGCTAGAAACGGCCGGTTGTCAGCTATCCGTTTCTTCAAACTTTCGTTCGCAGAGCGTCGCAACAAGGCAGCCGCGGCGAGCCTCCGCTGCAGACCGTCCCTGTCCGGTGCGTACAGCCCACGCTGGGTGCACGACCCCAGGGTGTTCGACGACAACTACGACATGCCCTGGGACACCGCCAACCCGCAACGCGCCGTGAGTATAGACATGTCACGCTTGGCTGATCGGTCGACGTGTGTTTTTCGCAGGTTTCAGCTCCTGCACATATATACCGTGTGTATGTGCAGGGGTCACATAGAGACTGCCTGCGGACATTTCGCTCGAGACCCGACCCGCATGTGACTGTCCTAGTCGTTAACAGCGAAGCTGGCAATAAGACGTCCGTTAACAACAACAACAACAACAACAACAACAACAACAACAACAACAACAACAACAACAACAAGAACAACAACAACAACAACAAGAAAAAAAACAGCTGCCGCGCCGTTGTCATAGGAACCTTCGTCGCGCCGAGTAGCAGCCGACTAGCCGACGCCATAGCATCCTCCACAATATTTACAAAGTGGTATCAAGGACAGCGATTTCAACACTCTCAGAGTAGCCAGCTTTGCGCGTATACGAGATCCGCCCGTCACCGTCAATTGACTGCCGCTTCTTCGGCCACGTACGCTGGGTCCAATCGCCGCCGGCGTTGTGATTCCCGTGCTGCAGCACGACGACGTACAGGCGCAATCAACCAAGTTCGCTGAGCCAAACTTCACGCGACTTAGCTCGAGGGACGACTTCCTATAGTGGAACATGGTTGCCAAAGGCGACACTGCTCTCCGCCAGAATAGAGTATATGTGGCGACGGCATTCGGTTCACAGATCTGCGTTCGGATTCAGGCCATTTGGGAGCGCTGTATCGATATGTTTCGCGAATCGCGACGCCAAGGACCCCTCAGAAATGATGCGTATGTGAGACACGAGAATAGCCCGCCTTTCAAATGACAACATTATTGACGTTTCGTTCAAGCTGCCCACCTCGATCCAACCTTCCCCACTGCCCCAGCCCTTCAGTGAGTAAATTTTGTGTCTGTGCCCTCCCTACTAGCTGAGGTGAGCTTGAAACTTCTATAGTTGTCATAGTGTAGCGTTGTCGTACTTTCAAAGCGCAAAAGTTAGAGTATAAGAAATAAATGCAAGACAATTAAGCACAGGCGAAAATTGGCTTTGTCGTTAATTGGGTGGTACTTCACAGTGCTTAGTGTTTACCAGAAGTGTAAAAAGATGTCAGAAACTGCGCGAGTTGGTTAAGGTTCATTTTTAAGGCAGTACGAAAAAAACGAAAATAGAAGACAAAGATGACCACAGGACAACGCCTTGTCCTCCATTTCTTTCGGTTTGTGATTTGGTCTATCGCACTGCTTCCAAAATGTACCAGAGAAATATATACTCCGTGTTGTTGCTGCAATTGTGCTTACATAACTTGTTACTAAACCACAAGTTCACCAGCGATGGGGTGTCCTGCTGCTTCTTGTGACAGCTAAGTTGATTCCGCTTTGATGTGCATTATTTTCCCTCTATTGACCAAGCGCAGGCAAACAAACCACACGATCGCATTTCTCTACGTAGTCGGACATAACACGTTCGAATTCAAAAATTCGATAATGCTGCCGCTAACGCTGCCCTTTTAACGATTCGCTCGACCTAATGCTGGCTTCCTCCTCTGCTCTTCACTCGCAGGCTTCGCCCCACGCCTACACAAACGTGTATGATCCAAGTTCACGGTCCTGACGTCAGTGGTGACGTCACTGAGCACACCGCCAAAGACTGAAGGAGGGGGAGAGCCCCCTTACGTGCCTTGCTAGGCCGCCGTCGCATAGGAGGCGTCCTCGTCGATCGTCGTTTGTACAGAGAGTTGCGACTGATCTCAAAATAAATAGAACGCGTTCATACATACGGTGTCGTTGATATGCGCACTCCAAGTGCGTGCGCTCCATACGTACTTGAAGGTGATGTCGCGTGTCGCCATATATCCCTATCCCAGGTATAGGGCAGTCAACCAAATTGAAATCAAAGAACGGAAAATGGTGTGGTCAACCAAGGCAAAGCTCGGTTAACTACCCTACACGCCGTCCCATTCGTTCCTCGCTTTCCCTCTAAGTTATCTCTCTAACAGCCGCATGCAGCACAGAAAAGAGACGAGAAACGTGTTAAAGCTTAACGTTGCCCGGAGTTAAACATGACGATGCCCTGAGTTAAATCGCACCCAATGAAAATTATTATGAACTCCTGCTCTTCCCCCTCCTGTACCATGTCAATTGTCCTCTTTATACTGTCATGTGCAGAGTACCCATTGTGAGACCGATGTACGTGTTAGGATCCGTTTTCATACTTCTATACCACTGGTTATCTACAGGCACTCCACATTTACAGGAACTCTACACGCGACATCCGTACCTTCATATAGTTACGTAGGTGTTGGTGCCAGTGTCGACTAGAGGACGCTTCTAGCCATAGAAGAGGTTGAAGTGTCTCGGGCTCAGAACCGATCATGTCGCACTTGCCTGAGGGCGTATGCGATTTCAATTGCACGCGTATCATTTTAGTGGAGGTGCTGGGTACGTCTCTATGGAAGTCGGAGCTGGATCTCCGCAGCGGACGTCACATCGGTTCCGCTGCTATGGCTAACGGCAGTGTACCGGCCGCTCAGGCACCAGTGCGATACGTGATGCCTCCGCAGGCACACTGGCACCAACACCGACGCAAGTTCCCACAACTCAAAGGGACTACGGTCGTAGAACGGGACAGCCGAACACCAAATGTGTCCGCCTTCTTCTTCTTCTTCAAGAGAAGTCCCGAACGCGTGGCGCATATCAGCCGGGTCCAGCTGGATGCTCGTGCCATCATCGTCGTCTCGGCGCAACACTAGACGGCGCGCATGCATGTCCCTGGGCATGCGCGTGTGGAGAGGAAGAAGAAACTGCCGAACACTTGATAAGGTTTTTTAAAGGGCTTCACCCTATAGTTCTGGATGATGGCGCAGAGTTTTTCAAAGCACTGGGGTTTAGGGACAGGGAGGGCAAAATAGACTTTAAGCGGGTAGAATTAACTAGAAGGAAGTTATCTGATTGGTGGCTGAAGTCGAGGCACGAGCGAAAATTAAACCCTTCACTGCAAAGTACGAATCCTCAACCTCACCATTAAAAGGAAAAAATATAAATCTAGTTTCTGGTTCATTAAGTATTACGGCTTGGTAGCGCTAGCCACCGCCCGATCTCAAGGGTACAGCCATATCCATCCATCCATCCATCTATCCATCGGGCGCGCGGTGATAGGCGCGTTGTTTGAATGCAGGCAAGATGTCGCGGCGATATGTTACCAT
This sequence comes from Rhipicephalus microplus, assembly GCF_043290135.1. NCBI lineage: Eukaryota > Metazoa > Arthropoda > Arachnida > Ixodida > Ixodidae > Rhipicephalus > Rhipicephalus microplus. Next base: position 18,575,311 of record NC_134708.1, on the reverse strand, counting down.
GTTATGAGAACTGAGGTGGGAAAATGCCGGCATATATACCAACTATTATGGAAATCTACTTCGCGCGATGCATACGAGAAGGAATCGCCTATGCTGCTTAATTTTTTTTTAGGTCAGGCATTGCGAGCTTGATCGACGGCTTTGTGTAGATTGAGTAGTTCTGGGCATAGCGAGGACTTACCGGGCACATTAGGTTCACTGGCACCTGAAAGTACTTACCTCACGATCCGACGTAACATCGCTGCACACGTTTTAAAGCACGCGCGTTAGTTTTCTCAAAAACGAAGTGCCCTCTACGGCGCGATGAAGTTGCGCATCAGGGATTTTTGCGCATCACGAATGGCGCTTTGCGGAGTCTATAGGCTCGGCCAACGCTTGACTATAGCTTGCTGCATCATATAAGCAGATTAGTATAATGCTTACGTTGTTATCAATGCAGTTAGCCAGCCCTCCCAACAGCAATTCACGTTGCACCCATATTACTACTGCATATGGTATTTTCTGTAGCGCTTCCTAATAATAATAATAATAATAATAATAATAATAATAATAATAATAATAATAATAAACTGGGGTTTTACGTCCCACAACCACGATATGACTGTGAGAGACACCTTAGTGGAGGGCTCCGGAAACTATGACCACCTGGTGTTCTTTAACCTGCCCTGACATCGCATTGTACACGGACCTCTGCCGTTTCGCCTCCATAAAAATGCGGCCGCCACGGCCGGTATCGAACCCAGGACCTTCGTGTCGGCAGCCGAGCACCTTATATATAGTCACTGTTCTCTACCGAGGCAGACTTCCACTGCACTTTCATGTACTGGTGTGAATCTGTGGTTGGACACCCGACTGCTACGCAGAATGCCTGGATTCGATTCCCGCTGGAACCGTGGCTTCAATATTCTTCACGTCTAAAGAGATTTTCTACGACACGAACTCCTTTGATGCTAATCTGCAAACATTTACAAAGTATATTCTCGCCGCTGCTGGGCTGATATTGACCGAGGGTCGGTAACCTGTAGCCCTCGGCAATATTATGCGGCCATCGGCACGATGCCGAGGGCCGCATAATATTGCCGAGGGTAGCATAAAATACCCTCCACCCTGCGTCTATCACTTCCTATGTGAAAAAAAAGACATGCCAGTTTTAACCTAGAACGGCATTTTCGCTTGTTACCTATGTTTGATTGCAAGATTATGGCATGCGTGCTGATGAGAAGCGTCATTTCTAATCCAATTTGTAAATTATCGTCGACTCACTGTTTCTTTTTTTTGCCTGCGATGCCCCCCCCCCACCCATCCTTCTTACATGCCCCCTCCCGATTGGCCGTCCGGCCTCACGCTGTTTCGGCTTTATGCAATTTGGACCTCTGCCTGAAAAGGTAGGAGACACCTGATACAGACCGTCGTGTGTGGCCCATACCCGCAGCCTTTGGGCCGTGGTAGGCGGGTATGTGCTACCACTTGACTTAGGGAAAGGGTACCGTTATGTAGCCGACAGGCGTGTAACGATATTCATTTCATGATCTGTTCTAGGGTGTCATACGCTAATGTCTTCATATGCTAATTTTGGTTTGTACCAAGTAAAGGAAACGACCACGAGAGCACCCAGGTGCAAGTGCATAGATCGAGAGATAGAAATGTCTAAGGGCCTTTTGGCCGCCAAGTGCACTTTGGTCAGCAAGGCAACACTTTATAATAAGCAGTTCTAGGCCAAGGCGTCGTATTCTTGTAATTACACGTGTATTGCACGCGACAAAGTTCATGATAATGAAAAGTTAAAAACAAAAACGAAATCATGCGAGCGCGAGACATTTTCACGAGGGCCATGACCGATGGGCGAAGAAGCAGAAGAAGAAGCGAGGAAAGCCAGTCATTTCGTAAGTACGATTTACTAACGGCATTTCTCGGTCGTTCGTAGTCCGGTTTTACAATCGATGTTTTCACGATTATGCAAGGTGTTTCAGCTACCTTGCGCTTATAGTATTACGAAGCGAATCATAATTGCTCCGAGCCGCACGCAGCAGGACGGCATATTTTTTTCTAATCTGCTCAGCTGTGTAATTAACAGATTGCTTGTTTCAGTTTCATTAGAAAACCATAGCGAAAGTATGTTCGATAGCGAAGTTCTAGCAGTTGTTCTAAAACGTCGAAATTTTCGTTAAGAGAGTAAAATGCTCGTGGCAAAGAGTAACTTCCAATCAGATAAGCCAGGTAATCATAAATATTGCTTAATTAACCTTCAAAATGGCAAATAGAAAAGCTTTAATGTTTGTTCAGAAATCTCGGATTATTTCACCTGTGCTGCGTGAAGTCGGCGTGGCCACTTGGAACACCGAAAGAACAAAGTACCCGAGTACGCTGGAACGGCGGCACCCGATGCATACAAAATGGACGCGGCCAAGTGCCGAGCGTATGACCAAATTTATTGACGATGGTTTGCACACAAGGGCAATGCGCTCTCAGGAGGCAAGAAATCATGTTTCGTAATCGATACCGAAACCATTCCATAACACAAGCCCTTTTACTTTTTTTATCTCAATGATCGGGGTGCTGTACAGGTTACGAAATACTTGTAGGCCTAATCACGTCGTGTTTCCTCTTTTTTCGCGGGACGACAGCGTGGGACTGCACCCCGACTCGACAGGACGGCCACCTGTCTCCGGTGAAGCCGCTAAGCCGACCGGTAGAACAAAAATGGCGGAGCCTCAGCCGAACTCCGAGACGCTCAGTCTGCGACGAGCCATCCGCACCCTCCACAGGCGCCGACCTCCGGAGTCTCACAGCTCGTGGTCCGCCCTCACGGAACCCGTGGTGGACCACGACGAGGTACCGCGACCGCCGTCCCGCAGGCGTGCCCAGCCCACGGAGTCGGCCGTGCGCCTCTTTGAGAAGAACGTCAACTTCTTCCAGGGCATGTTCTACGCGACGCTCAACAGCGCCCTCGTCGGCGTCATCTCGGTACTCATCAAAATCCTCTACGACGTGCCCACCCTCCAGCTGACGGCCATGCGACTCGCCGGCATATTCGTCTTCTCCTTGCCTTTGGTCATCCACAGCGGCCACCATCCGATGGGCCATCCTTCCAGCAGGGTCCACCTGGTCCTCCGGGCAACGGTGGGCCTGGCGGGCCTGTACTTCCGCTTCTGGTCGATGAAGCTGATCCCGCTGTCCGACGTGGCCGTGATCCTCGCCAGCCTTCCCGTCTTCGTGACGGCGCTGGCCCGCGTCTTCCTCAACGAACCGTGCGGCGTGGCGGACACCTTCATACTGATCCTGACCATGGCCGGCCTCATGATGTCCGCCAAGATCCCCCTGCCCTTCATGCAGGCCTCGGGTTCTCGGGAGGACAAGCCGGACGTGGACAAGTACAAGGGCCTCGTGTTCGCCCTCCTGTCGACCATCTTCGGCGCCGCCAAGTTCCTCATCAGCCGCACGGTGCGCCACGAGCACCACTCGGTGACGCTCTTCATGTACGGTTTCGTCGGGGTCACCGAATGCGTCCTGCTGTCGCCGACCGAGCCGTACGTGCTGCCCCGCTGCGGTCTGGGACGCGTCATCTTCGCGTCCTTCACGGTGCTCAGCTTCCTGGAACAGCTGGTGCTCATCAAGGCGCTCCAGATGGAGAACGCCGGACCCGTGTCGGTGGTTATCGCCGCCATGGACGTGGTGTTCATGTTCGCCGTGGAACTCATACTGTTCGGCAACATTCCCGACAAGTACAGCTTCACGGGCGCCACGCTCGTCTCCGTGTGCGTCTTCTTGCAGATGGCCAAGAAGACGGTCACAGAGTCGCACGAAAAGTCGCTCTTCCGAAAGCTGTTTTATTGGCTCGCCTATTGAAAAGTGTACATATACATTTGATCGGTTCATTCATTGCGATAAGTATTTTATTCTATATTTGTGTCATGCTTATAAACACTCATAACGAGGCCTTGCTGCGAGCAAATGGCTGTAGGCACGCCAACTGCATCGTTTGTCGTCCCAGCGTATGCGTCTAACGCTATCGTCTTGGGGACACACGTCATAGCTATGAAACCCACTGTAAAACTATCTTGCGTCAAAAATTATCTTAGGTCTTAGGGGTTGTCCGAAAACTATCTGCAGTGCAACATACTGAAACCACTTTGCAGTTTCACAGAACATAAAGAGAATGATTTTTCACATCAAGAATTGCTCTTTCAAAATTCCAAAATCATCACGCTTGCCACGAGATGACGCTTGGTTAGCAAAAAAAAAAAACGTGTGAAAAGGGGTGATGGCGCCATTTTGAAATATCTGCACCACATGCCATGATGTTATATTTTGATGGCATCTGCTATTAACGTAGTTGTATGGCATCTGCATCTATTAACGTAGTTGTGATGGCATCTGCTATTAACGTATTGGTAAGGATGAAGAACATTCATCTGAGTAGCCATAGGCTCGAGATGAGATGTCGTTCAACCAATGTCGCCGTAATACGACCGATACACTTTAAAGCCGTGACGCCAACCATGAAGATTTCGCGTGAAATTTAAAAATGAAACATTTGTTTTGACAAAATTAACCGACGTTTGAGTTCTAGAAGTACACTGCATACATATAAACTATTGTTTCTCTTGAGTGTCCCCGAGGACACGCGATTCGAACGTAGCGCAGAACGTGGCCTGGAATTTACAATTCTCAAAGTCGGTTAGAAGTCGTTCACTTTTCTCCCAACAAAATGATGTGATGAACCCAAAGTCCACGCCCATTGGCTGATATGAGCATCGTGGTCTGCAATTAACGCGGAAAGGGGCCACACGTACGCGAACACACTAAAAGGTAGCCACGCATTAAAAATAAAAAAAAGGGCGGGGGGACCGGAAGCTTCGTTTTCAGGAGTTGAACGCCGCCAGGCGGCGACTGGCTAACACGGTTCCTAGTGCGTACTTCAAACACCGAGTGCATGAAACCTTTTCGAACGTACCATGAACCCATTACGTGACCTTAAGGAAACGGGCGCAGCAGCGTGTGTGCCTTTTGTAGTGGGTTACCGGCTTTAAACCACGAAATCCTTTTGATAATCGCATGTTCCGACTCCCGCTGGCAATGAGCGCTTGTACCACCCATTATTGCTGCAATATTTTATGTTACATTGTGAAGCATGCATACAGGACGCGTCTGTTTGTAAAACATGAAAGCTTTCACTGCATTTCGAAGCAGAAAAAGTTCTACACAAGCAGATGCATGTGGCAGAACATCCGCTTGCCTTGCAAATGACCCGGCTTCGATCCTCACTCTGACCAAGCGACCCTGGTTCGGTACCCACCCTGAACCAGGATTCTTTTACCATTTAATTCGTATTGTTCTCGATTTTTCGTTCTTAAGATGATTTTTCGCTCACGACGACGACGCCGGAATTTCAGCGAATAGAGCTCTTTTAGGCTATCATTTGAGTGATGTTAATGAAGCCACAACATACCCGTTGAGCTTTCGAAATACATAAAAAAAAGCCGTGTAAATCACAGAAAGTGCACCCTGTGATACCCACAAGGTGCCTCACACATTCGTCGAAGCCCAGCAAAAGGTGAACGCCACGATTTCAGTCGATGTACCCCCCTATCCTAAAACTTGCAAAGTGGTTTTGCACTGCCTCACGAAATCTTACCAGATTTGACCATGCGATGCAATGTTATGACGTCATATTTCGACGATCTGTAACAGGACATCAGGCTGGTTATTCTGAAATCTCGCGACTTTCTGCATCGTTCGCGTTCACGGTTCCGCCGACAGTCACTTTCGTGTGAAGTGGACAGTATGGCTTCTGTGGTCAAGAATAAGTACACTGGACACAGAAGGTCGAACTCATCGGTTTATTGATAACTCACAAAAGTAATACACAAGTGCCAAGTCGCGAGGACAGTGAGCAAAAAAAAAATGACTATATGACTTCACAGGGCAGGAATACACACACGGGTGAAGGGAGGAGAAAGATGCATGTGACATTTACAGACCTTCAGATATAGGGCATTGCTGTGTACAGAACGAAATTCAAATTGAAAACGAAGGGATAAGCAAATGTTCATTGAAGGATAGATACAACAGCTACTGCAGTTTACACACGAAGGGACAAACACCACTGTTTGTTGGGGAACACCAGTTATCACAAGGCAGTTTTTTTTACAGCCTCCGTAAAAATGACCACACACAGCATCCACTTTGGAAAAGTTGTTCCACCTGCTTGGTTTCCTTGCAGTTACCGACACAAGACAGTCACACTTTTACAACATTGCCAGCGCGACAGCCCAAGAAGGGTCGACGGTCGACTCAACACCTGAACATCTACTAAATAGTTATGAGATAGTTAAGCAGAGTCCAAGTTGTTTCACCAAGACAACCTGAGCAAATATCGCTCCAATACCTTAAATCTGCTAGAAGTTTACGTAAATTGCAAGCTCTGTCATAAAGGCGAGCCAGAAAAATACAGCTGCCCCATAAAGATATGGGAGGCACCCCCAAGACTCCTTGGATATATGGCTAATAAAAAGTATATTTTACATTAGTCAAATAGTGGTACATTCTCTGGTGAAGTTAACTTGAGAGATGAATGCTACACTACATATATGTTTACATCTACACGCACCATTTTTCATGCTTGCACACACTACTACGTCTGGATAACCTGGTCAGAATATCTCTGAAAGGGGCTTGCTTTTCCAATCACGTTCAATTCTTCACAGCTTTGACGACGAGCAGAACGTGTAGCAAACTCATGGAAGTGACTGGAACTTAAAAAGGCATAGTGTCTTTCGCGAAAATGCGCCGGCTGAGACCCTGCCGAGAAAGCATGCTTGGTCCAATTCACGGTACTTAAGGCAACAAGGCAGGCTACGAGATAGTATATGGCACACGAGGCTGTCACAGATAGTGATGGGAGATACGCTGAAATCAGTGCAAGGCCCAAAGCAACGGACTGAAGTCCGGTTACAAAGCTTGCAAAACGTGATGCAAACACTTCTTGCCTTTTTTTGTTCTATACACACCCTGCGTGACAAAACATACCTGAGGCTATCTTGAAGAAAGCTCGGATTCAAGCTTGGAAACACGCTCATCTTACACATACGCACAGCAGTGCCTTTTACAAGCCTGGCAATCGTTCAAACTGCAGCAGCAATCGCCACTTCTCGACGAACGACAAGAAAGTAACAAAAAAATGCTTGACATTAAAAAGAAATGCACGCCATTTCCTTTGAAAGTTCCTACTTTCAACTTTGTGCTCTGGGAATAGCAAAACGAAGGAATAAAAAAGGAATGACTGCATAAGTAAGAATATATAACATTACGAGTATATCTTGGGCGTATACACGCGACGCTTGCTGTATAAACGAGGCGACAATAAACACAGGTAAGGCAGTGACAACAAGCCTGGGCAAGTCTGAGCCTGGACTGTGCAGCAATTATCTAAAATGCTTGCATGTAGGCACAACCAGAGTTTAAAAAACGCAATCAACGAAAAATGCACGGGAAAGACAGAACGCCCGTGGTGAGAGAGGCCAAAATCATTGGTTTTGAAGCGTTCGCTTACGCGTATATGGTGGTACGAGACCTCGTAAGAACAAACTACAACCTGTAACTTAATTTAACGAGAAAACGAAAAATGAACGGTGAGAAACTGGGTTGGAACTAAACGTAGCCTTTGGGGATCTAGCCAGACACAGCGGTCTCGACGGCACCTTCCCGAGTGGGAGACTCTGCGGTCTGGTTCTTGTTCTGGCGCACCTCCTCGGCATGCTTCTCCTGAAACGAGGGCAATCGTGAACACAGCTGACGAGTATGCACAGCAGTTCAACTTCAATGCAACAAAGAAAAAAAATGCACCACCGTAAAAATAGGGTCGACCATCCCTTTGAGGGGGCAGACTGGTCTTAAACATTTTTTGTTTATTTCTTCAGTGATCTTGATCAAACTGCACAGGATTATGCAGTTTTTTCTGCTGAATTCAAATATTTAATTAGGCTTCCTGTAACTCATCTTGTTCCCGAGATAGTTTCACCTCCTATGGTTTAAGGCCACCATATAAATAAAAAGTGCTTAATTAAAAGTGATAATCAAGATATGTCAACGTAGACTAATGACTATAGATTGAAAGTATGCAAGAGTTGTTTTTAGGCTTTTCTTGGTTACTTTGCAGCAAAATGAGCTATCTATTTTCAAAAGCAGTTGGAATTGTGTTACAATTTTGATGAGTAATTATTTAAAAAGGCTTGGGCTTTAAATTCTGCTCCCATACTTGCTTACACACACATACAGGTTTCCTTTGCAAAAAAAAAAAAAAAAAAATTGTACCAGCCCTAGCTGCAGAAATATTGAGGCCTCTAAATTGAACTGTCGTAAACTTACTTTTTTGAGAAAAATGAAAAGAAAAAAAAACACACAGCTTCAAAAAGCAACAATTAAGATGTGCATGTTTTGCAATCTTCATAAAGGTGCTCATAAATTCGTAGCAGTGCTTCCAACACATCATCATCATCATCAGCCTGTCTACGTCCACTGCAGGACAAAGGCCTCTCCCATGTTCCGGCAGTTAACCCGGACCTGTGGTTGCTGTTGCCAATTTATACCCGCAAACTTCTTAATCTCATCTGCCCACCTAACCTTCTGTCTCCCCCTACCCCGCTTCCCTTCTCTGGGAATCCAGTTGGTGACCCTTAATGACCAGCGGTTATCCTGTCTACGTGCTACATGCCCGGCCCATGTCCATTTCCTCTTCTTTATTGCAGCTATGATATCCTTAACTCCCGTTTGTCCCCTAATCCACTCTGCTCTCTTCTTGTCTCTTAAGGTTACACCTACCATTTTTCTTTCCATTGCTCGCTGCGTCGTCCTCAATTTAAGTTGAACCCTCTTTGTGAGTCTCGAGGTTTCTGCTCCGTAGCTAAGTACCGGCAAGATACAGCTGTTATATACCTTCCTCTTGAGGGACAGTGGATATCTACTTGTAATAATTTGAGAGTGCCTGCCGAATGTGCTCCACCCCATTCTTATTCTTCTAGTTACTTCAATCTCGTGGTTAGGCTCTGCGGTTATTACCTGCCCTAAGTAGACAGTCTTTTACAACTTCAAGTGCACTATTACCTATCGCAGAGCGCTGCTCCTTTCCGAGGTTGTTGTACATTACTTTCGTTTTCTGCAGATTAATTTTAAGACCCACCTTTCTGCTCTCCTTGTCTAACTCCGTAATCATGAGTTGCAATTCGTCCCCTGAGTTACTCAGCAACGCAATGTCATTGGCGAAGCGCAGGTTACTGAGGTACTCTCCATTAACTCTTATCCCTAACTGTTCCCATTCTAGGCTTCTGAAAACGTCCTGTAAGCACGCAGTGAATAGCATTGGGGAGATTGTGTCCCCCTGCCTTAGACCCTTCTTTATTGGTATTCTGTTGCTTTCTTTATGAAGCACTAGGTAGCAGTTGATCCCCTGTAGATTTCTTCCAGAATGTTTATATATATTTCATCTACGCCCTGATTCCGCAGTGTCTGCATGACGGCTGATATTTCTACTGAATCAAACGCCTTCTCGTAATCTATGAAGGCTATGTATAGTGGTTGGTTATACCCCGAGCATTTCTCTATTACCTGATTGATAGTATGAATGTGGTCAATTGTTGAGTAGCCTGTTCTAAATCCTGCTTGTTCCTTTGGTTGATTGAATTCTAATGTTTTCTTTACTCTGCTAGCAATTACCTTTGTAAATAGCTTGTATACTACAGAGAGCAAGTTGATCGGCCTGTAATTCTTCAAGTCCTTGTCATCTCCTTTCTTATGTATTAAGATGATGTTGGCGTTCTTCCAAGACTCGTACTTTTCCCGTCAGGAGACACCTCGTAAATAGAGTGGCTAGTTTTTCTAACACAATCTGTCCTCCATCTTTCAGCAGATCTGATGTTACTTGATCCTCACCAGCACCTTTGCCTCTTTGCATGCTCTCCAAAGCTTTTCCGACTTCTTCTATCATTACTGGTGGGGTGTAATCTGGGTTACTGCTAGTTTTTATAGTATTAAGGTCGTGGTTGTCTCGGCTACTGTACAGATCTGTGTAAAACTCCTCCGCTATTTTAACTATCCTATCCATATTGATAGTTACTTTGCCTTCTTTGTCCCTTAGTGCATACATCCGCCTTTTGCCTATCCCAAGTTTCCTCTTCACTGCTTTGACGCTTCCTCCGTTTTTCAGAGCGTGCTCAATTCTCTCCATGTTATACCTTCTTACATCGCATACTTTACGTCTATTAATCAACTTCGAAAGCTCTGCCAGTTCTATTTTGTCTGTTGTACTTGACACTTTCATGATTTGACGCTTCTTAATTAGGTTCTTCGTTTCCTGGGAAAGCTTGCCGGTGTCCTGTCTAGCTACCCTGCCTCCAACTTCCACTGCACACTCCGTGATGATACTCGTCAGATTGTCATTCATTGTATCTACGCTAAGGTTGGTTTCCTCGCTAAGAGCAGAGTACCTGTTCTGCAGTGACACTGAATTCCTGTACTTTCCCTCTCAGTGCTAGCTCATTGATTGGCTTCTTGCGTATCAGTTTCTGTCGTTCCTTCTTCAAGTCTAGGCGGATTCGAGCCCGTACCATTCTATGGTCACTGCATCTTACCTTGCCAACCACTTCCACATCCTGCACAACTCCTGGGTGTGCAGTCATTATAAAGTCTATTTCGTTCTTATTTACACCATTAGGGCTCCTCCATGTCCACTTGCGGTTTTCTGGTTTACGGTAGAAGGTATTCAAAATACGCAGATTATTGCGTTCTGCGAATTCTACTAGTAGCTCTCCTCTGGCGTTTCTAGTGCCGATGCCATAATCTCCTACTGCCTGATCTCCAGCCTGCTTCTTCCCTACCTTTGCATTAAAGTCGCCCATTACTATAGTATACTGTGTTTTCACCTTACTCATTGCCGATAGAGGATTACTATAGCATTAATGAAAGGGTGGTAGGCATTGTAATTAAACTGAATAAAAGATACAAAATGAAGGTAGTACAGGCTTACGCGCCTACATCCAGCCATGATGACGCTTCAGTTGAAAGCTTCTATGAAGACGTGGAATCGGCAATGAGTAAGGCTTCCAACACAGGTGGCAGCAAATAATAAAGAAGCCTCGAAGTCAGTTCCCCATTTTTTTGCAGGTTCTGCATGTTATCAGCACCAAGAATATGGACAGTTAGAATGAAATTACAAAAAAATTACCACTTCCTGGTGTGTGAAAATTTGCACAGAAATAGAAAAATACTTGCAGAAACCAAATACTAGGTCACTTAAAAAAAAGAATTTTGGTAATTTTTCAGTCCCAAAGACCAGTCTGCTTTTTGGTCTCTTCGAGTCTCATTGGCTGGGATGACCAATGCGTCAGCAATTTTTTTTTCCTTTGTGTTGTGTTCGCCACTGTGGCTGTCCGTTTGTGTACGTCTGCTCTTGCGATCGTGTGTGTTTCTCAGCGCACTGTGTTTCTGCTTTGCGCCGGTACTTTTTCACTGTGATAGAGATGCCTGGAGATTCTCGTCTGAAACCATCGACGCGACGAGCTTTCGGAAGCCGTAAAAAACGGCCTTGGAACAAGAAGGCGCCGACCACAAGTGCCCTTCGGCAGCTAGTTGCAGTCGCGACCGGACACCCTGGATCCGCCGGAAACTTAACGACGCTGTCTACTCACAACGCCGTGGGACCAAGTTCGACGAGCAATACACTTCGGATTGATGCTGCGTACTACTCAACGGCGAAGCAAGCGCAGCGAGTTGAGAAATCAATGCAAATGAAGACCGTTTTGTCGGGAAAGTCGCTACCCGAAAGTTCGACCTCCTTGGAGTCTTCAGATTTTCGGCAACGCCTACACAGCCAACAAGATTGGAGTTGACGCGAGCACTGATGACACAGTCATCGGCGAACAGCGACAGCATTACGTATAGCTGAAATTGAGGCCGACATTATCGCGGGCAAGCAAAATGCCGCGCAAAGGAAAAATAGAATACTTTTTTGGGCCAACTTGTTGACTACTGCGGTGGCACCGGCCACATCTTTTTTTTAATATCTAAACGACGGATTTACAAGATCGCGAGAATTTAGTACTACAGCTGTGACCTTTTGTGTCAGCAAAAAAATACATATAAAAAAGGGCATTTTTGTGGACATTCCTTATTCTGGACAGATAAGCAATTTTCCGGACATTTTCATGTTCCCTTGAGGGCCCAGAACACAGCAACCTCTTACTCCGGGCAGCATGCTGCCTAACAGCTAGTCGTTTGAGCTGCATACCCCACAGCTTTTCCAGAACCCCTCAACAGCTTATCATGACGAGATTCTGATAATGCTTTCCACATTGGAAAAAAGTTTTTAAGAATGATTCCAAGGGCGGAATAAGGCACATCTTGTTTTTTTTTTTTTGTTTTTTGCAGGAGAACACATGTGTAACATGTGTATAAAATTTGTGGCAGAAGTTACTTATAGAAAATTTAGCAGTACATGTCAAAACTTCAAATGAGATTTTCTCAGCTTCACACTTTTTGCCAACCTGACCAGCGTTACGGAACTTCTCACCATGTTCTTGTGAAACAAGACTGCGGAGCTAGCCTATTTTTTTGTAGCTAAGAGGGACATATGAAATGTTATGAAGAATAATCCGAGCTAAATAAATTTCAAAATTGCGGAGCATTGATGCAAATGAGAATTTTTAGATGATGTAGCTCAGTTACAATATAAATAGCATAGCTCCACATGGAAGGTCTCTGGCTACAGCCGCATCCTAAACAGAACCTAAAAATATTGAGGTAAAGGGCCTTAACGACCCATAAGAAATCACCCAATTAGCCTTCACTTATGCTCAGTGTAATAACTAGTAGGTCTACATTAAAACTAAATATATTTTTGAAAATAGGAGAAAGTAACACATATACACACCCAATTTCATTACAGTATCTCAAATAATAAGGCATTTCAATTCAAGACCAGCGTCTCTACTTAAATGCAAATTAAAGTTGTGTATCTGGTGTATTTCCCTCTAATGTGCAAGAAAGTCCCCTTCGACTACACATACAATTTAGCTGAAACACCTTTGCCTAAAGTACCTTCTTATAAATACTTAGCCCTGACGTTAACAAGTACCTTGCACTCGAATTTACACATAAACACTTGCTCTGCCGCTTTCCGGAAATTATGCCTTCTCCGCCACAAGCTCGAGACTGCCTTACCGCTGTCCCATTTTCCCTAATTAGGCCAACACTTTAGTTTGGCATCCCAACACAAAAACTAAAGGGCCCATACACCCCCTCCGATATTTTCCTAAACACTTCAAGTAAACAAGCGCATCGCGTGCAGAATGCCCTCGCGATCAACGATGCCACACGCCGCAGCGCTACAGGTAGCAGGAGTGCCACAATTTCTCCTTGCCGGTCCCTGCCATTTCCGCCATTGACATGCATGACATCACCAGTGAAACTCGATGACGTTGCCACTTTCAATGCTTGCGACTGGCCGAACGACAACTGAAGACTTCCGATCACTTTGCAAAGAGCTGTTCACGTGCACCTTGCTGTTTTTGGTCATGTTGTCGATAGCGAATCTGCATCTGCGGCCCGTAACGCAACACAGCGTCCATACCGGCACGATTCGTAGCGGCATGGGCCAACACGACAGCAACAGCGGTTAGTCAACAATCAGTGCACCCAGATGGCACACACAACACAGTTGACAACGAGCTGGGTTGTTGGAGAGGCGGATCGCAGCAACCGGAAGTAGACGCTGTCTCGAACAGCGCATCAGTGGTGACGTATGCCATGCGAGATGAGGAGGGGAACTCAGCTGACTCGGCGAGGAGGGGCCAAGCGGTTTTGGAAGAGGGTAGCATTGAAAAGAGGGAAAGAAGCGATCATCGCGTTTCGATAAACGCGTGTAACTCCTATTACGGCACTATTCAAAAAAATTCTCGCAGCAATGTATTCGTTGCAAACTCGAGCACAACTTCCTCACCTCAACTTCCCTCCCTGCACTACTAACTGCAAATGGTATTGCATTATTACAAACCCGAAAAAAGATAGTTTACTAGAGCTTCTTTCCGACATAGTGAACCAGAGACTATCCTTAGACACCGCAGCGCACGTCTTTCCCTTATTAAGCAGACAGACTGCACTACTATACTCATTCCCTAACGCTAATCTAAGCAAGGACTGACACTTTTCGCTACTCTTTTTTCCCAAAAGCTATAGCTGATTGGAAGCATTCCCTTAATGGCCGTGACCATTTGTGCAAGTACTGTTATTTTACGACTCCATTAGAATTGTACTTAATGACCAAGTTGTTCGATTGTTTTTTTTTTTTCAAGTCGTAACCACCATTTTTACAACCAACAACATTTTGTAAAAAAACACTTTACAACTATATTTTCAGTTACAGTCGAAACCCGCAATAACGAAACCGCCGGGGAAACCGAAAAATTTCGTTTTCGCGAGAATTTCGTTGCCGCGAGTATGAGACATAAAAAGAGTGATACGGCCAGCAGAACGAAAATTTATTGCCAGAAATCGGTCAACTTACTTTGCCGACCCTTGCCATGCAACAACTTCAAACCTATCCCTTCGCACTGGAAAAAGTGGTCCATTGCTACGTCGTAGTCATGTGCGCCAAAGAGGGAGCGAAGAATGTCAAGCGCATCCAAAACAACCCGCGGGATGTTTTGGATGCGCTAGCACGTCGTTCCTGCCCGCAGTCTCGCTGTCAGTGGAGTTGGGGCTAAAGCCAACTCCGACGACGCGCCGCGCTCGTAGACCGCTTGCTCGCTTGCAGTAATCTTATCGTCCATCCGGTGCGGCCACTCTTAGTAATCTGACCGTGCCGCTGCTTACAGCTTCGTTGCTTGCGACGAAGCACGTTGCCACGAGTGCAGTGGCGCGTTGTTCCTGCCCGCAGTCTCGCTGTCGGCGGAGTGAGAGCTAAAGACGACTCCAATGACGCGCCGCGCTCCTAGTAACCTGATCGCGCATCCGCCTACTGCTCCTAACTAAAGCGTAATTATATCTTAACTGATCATCGAGCCGTTTTCGCGATCCCAAAGCCGCGTCCCCCCTTAAATAAACGAAAATGACGGTACCCACGCTTGCGTGGCAAAAGCAGACGTTTATAAATTTGGAGTGCGCATAACACGCATACGAGCATATTTTCAACAGTTAACCTCTGGCGGGAGGGTAAAATAAGGCCCGCACTGTGGTAGAAAATTTGTTAATGCGGGATCGCTGTCCAAAAACACTTCGTTACCGCGAGATACCAAATACATGGGCTTCTATGAACATTCGCCGGGGATTCGAAAATATTTCATTACCACGGAGATTTTATATTCGTGAGGTTTCGTCATTGCGGGTTTCAACTGTACTTGTGTATTTTGCTCACCCTGCTTGAAGTTTTTGTCTGTAGTACTTTATAGATAAATAAAAACGACATTCAGCAGATGGGTATCCAGAGAACAAAGGTCAATGTGCCACCTGGGTCAGTGCGATATACCACACCGAGATACTGCTTAAAATTGAATGCACTTTTCCAAGCCTAGCTGGCCTTTTGTCACTTTGTGTCCAGCAGGAATAAAAAAAAAATGCCAAAGAAAAGTCGCCACTCGAATTACTTCCACAGCTCAAAATTTTCTTCCCAGACACAACAAAAGGTCATGCCTTGCACTACGGTAGAGCAAACACGGACAGCATTTGTATTGCCAGTGCAAGAGACAATCCGCAACAGAGTGAGTGGTACTTCCACATGACACAGCATCCCGTTTTAACCGTCACTATGATGGTGCAAAGTGCTGTTACAATTTTGCAACACCGTCATGCAACAGCAAAAGTGCCCGAGATCAGAGGAGGGGTGCAGAGTTACCCCCGCCACTACAGACCTTCTCCTGAAGCTTCATCTGCAGCTCACGGTAGATGGCAGCACGGTTCTCCTGGGCAGTGTCAAGCTTCTTCTGGATCTTCTCGCGCTTCTCGTCCACCTGTTCATCCAGCTGCTTCCGCACATCTGCGATGTGCTTGTCCTGCAAACCAGTGGCGAAAGCGGTTGAAGAAAAGAAATTCGAGCTTGCCGGTAAGTGGACACCAAACGAGTCTACGATGATTTTATGCACCGCGACTACAAATCTGGTTCTTTTCCACTCCCGCAGCACACACATGAAAGACACTATGGCACAGTGGTACAATTTCAGTTCTTTGTTTATGTCGAAGGTTGGGGTAGCCCTTTTTGTCAGTATCAAAATTTTGGAATATGACAATAAGCTGCAACCTTGGTTGTATTGAGGCGTGAAGACAATGCAGGCCATGAAAACGGCAAAAAGATGTTCACGTAATTGTGTGTGGCGAAGTTAGGAGAACCAACGAATATAATCACAGAATCTTCTGTTAAACAGTCGAACACTTATATCGAACCCACATATATAGAATTTTCGGGTATATCGAACTTGCAAGTTATCCCCTTGAATTTCCTTTGTAAAAGTATAGAAATTCGCACGTTTATATGAAACGGTATTTACACCCACCTTCGGTTATATCGAACGCTGCGCCAACTGGAAAGTGCGCATTTTCATTCCTTTTTCACATATCGAACTAATTCACAATCTCTTTCGAGTTCGATATATCCGTGTTCGACTGCAAAACAAAAGAATAGCAGGTACCACTAGCAGTGCTCGACACAAAATAAAGATTTCAAGTTGCACACAAACCTTTGCCTTCCTTTCAAAAGGTTCAACGCCCATTTTGTGCTGGACCTTTTAAACATGGAAAACAGTAGAATCTCGGTAATACAAATCTGAAGGGGCAAGTAAAAATACAGTCGATCCCAGATATATCAAACAAGGAGATTGCGAAATAGTTCCGATATATCGATAACTCGAAACACAAAATATGCATATTTAAGGCAGAAATTAGAGCAGCTCAGACCTCGAAACAGTTTCCAAACAGTGCAACAAACGTTTACATAAAGATTGGCTCACAGTATGATAAAAAACAAGGTGTGAACATTTCCATTTGCAAGTTACTGTACTTCTCTTGAAAATAGTCCATGAACTTGTCTCGCTTCTCGTCACGTTCCAGTCGTCCTCAATATAATTGAAGCTTTCTAAATAGGTGAATTCTGCTCATTCAGCCACAACAACATTGATTAACGCTGAATGCCAATGTAAACTACATATTGTGTTTAAAACTGTTAGTGGTGGAAGCAACACACTTCTACAGCACCGGCAAGGTGAACCATAACCTCTGCATTGATTCTGTCTGAAAGAGCGACGTCGTCTGCACCAACGAAACTGCTCGCTGTCCTAGATGGTGCCCAGGAACGCTAACAAGTCATAGAATTCATCGAGCCATTGTACACCCCTGTCAGCAGTCATGACGCACCTAAAGCAGTCACCTGGTACCAAAGCCCACAAGGAAACAGTTTACAAAGGTGTTTTACTTGACGTTGCCCTCAGCACCAGTCATAATTTTTATAGATACGAGAAGTCCACAAGTCGCCAACCATTGAAAATGTAGGCGATAGCGATGCGACTTGTGTGTGTCGTTTTCTAGCAGGTAGGCACTGCTTTGGCGCATAATACTACAAAAATGTGTAGCCTCCAATATCCGCGTTCTGAAACTGATAACATGATCAAGACACCAAAATATGTTGCGATGTTGCACATCTTGAAGGCCATGCTTTTCGGCCCCAGATGCCATGCGAACGAGGGAATGTTAACATGCCAACGAGATCGCCGAAGCACTATTTTGGGGCCCTCAGCAATCTGTCTTTTAGAAAAACACCATGCCCAGGCGACCCTGCAGATCACGCATACCGGTGCCCTTGCAAGCACTGCACGAGCTAGATAAATGCAATAGGGTTTCGCTTTCTCACTTTCAACAACGCCTTTTCGTCACCTGTGCATTTATAGAAATTGAAACCAGTTTTAGAATCACAATATTCAAACAATGCATTCATTTCCATTGAAAGAACGCTTGTACGTTTTTCTGGGACACACATAAATGGACCAATAAGGTACAGCACAGCTGGATTCCACAAATGCGCGCATCTAAGGCGTGATCACTTGAGGCCAAATGAAAAGCAGGGGTAAAAGTTCTCTGCGTTCTAGTCATAAGCAGGAACGCTGAAGGGTTTCATGTCTTTATAGGACTACAGTCGAACTCCGCTGCGAGAACGCCGCTTCAAGAAAATTTCCGCTAGAACAAAAAATTCACAATGCCCCGTCAGCAGTCCATCGGAGTCAATGCATATTGTCACCACAACAAACACTTTTTCTTCGATCGTCCTGCTTCAACAAAGTTTGTGATGCAATTCCAGGCTCAGATACTCATTGCTATGCAGTAAACCCAATCTAACATTTCGATGCATTTTCAGAGTCTGAAAATGCATCAACCTGAAAATTCGTCAACATTTCTGGTGGTTGGCACCACCAGAAATCGCCGCTATACTACCGCAGTTCAGCACGCATGATTGATTGATTGGTATGCGAGGTTTAACGTCCCAAAACCACCATGATTATGAGAGGTGCCGTAGTGGAGGGCTCCGGAAGTTTCGACAACCTGGGGTTCTTTAACGTGCACCCAAATTTGAGCACACGAGCCTACAACATTTCCGCCTCCATCGGAAATGCAGGCGCCGCAGCCGGGATATGATCCCGCGACCTGCGGGTCAGCAGCCGAGTACCTTAGCCACTAGACCACAGCGGTGGGGCGTTCAGCACACATGAGCGCCGCCATTGCTCGATAGTGATGGCAATGAGACTGCCCTGCTTTTGTTTTGCCACTGGCTTGCTTTTGAGCTGCAGACGATTCGAAGCTGAAGCTCGGTCACCAATTTCATGGTTTCCTTCTCGCAATTGCTGGGTGCAGCCGCAACACAATGCAGATTCCGATGCTTATCATTATGTTCGCGCTTGGCCATTGCGGTAACTAATCAGAGCGGCCTATCATCACAATCAACAAAGCCAGCTAGCCGCGAGTGATGGATGATAATAATGGCATAGAATAATGCAAAAGTCTCTAATGCCTCCATCTCGGCGTTGCCGGATACTTTTGACGGCGGACAGCTGCTGGTGTTGACGTGTTAATGCAAATGTCTTGTTCGTTGATGAAAGCAATTTTAGGTGTTTCAGCGTGCTTTTCACCATGGCTTCGCTATGCATGGGTGAGAATCGCGTCGTGACCCTGCTGGGAAAGAATAGGAAGCAGTTGACATTTTTTGAATTTTGAGAATAAACGTTCTTTTGTTTTGCTAGCAGGGATATTTTTTTCATTTTCACTATAACGAAACTTTTTCCGCGCCCCGCAAGTTTTGCTGTAGCAGGGTTCGACTGTATTGCCTTCAATTTATCACTGTTGGCCGCATACTTTTACAGCTGCGTAGTTGCGATCCCCTCGATCACGCCTGCGGTTTCGTGCGCAGTGACTGAAGCTAACGGGTGTGCGCTTGCAATCGAGCACACCTGTGTGTGCTGGTTGCACACACAGGTTGTGCGCCAAGGCATGTGCACTAGCTGAGCACATGACTTTGCCGCACTGTGCACATGCCTTCAAAGCTATGTTGCAAACCATGATCACATATGCCATAGTTTTGTCTGCACTGGTTGCGGAAAGCAGCGTCACTTTGTCTTGAGTGTTGGACGCACAAGCACTTGCATCAGTTTCGTCGTCATTGCTAAACATAGCGTCGACAGCAACCGTAGTTTCATGTGGAGCAGTAGCCGCAAATGCAAGTGTCTTCAAAAATGAATCACTGCTATTTATGATCATGTGTTCGATGATTTTGTCCACTGCAGTTGTGGCAAGCAGTGTCGGTTTGGCTTGGTGAAGCTGGAGGCGCATGTATTTTTGGGGTTTCCGGAGCAGGCTGCTGCTTTTGGAAGTCACTTGATGGTTTCGGTGCCAATTTTGTATTCCCTGTCACAATGCAGAAAGGTGCTGTGAAAGCCCCAGGCGTCCCAGACTAGGGACTTCTAGAGTTTACACAGAGTCAGGCCCCCTATCTTTCTCACTCGTAAATAGTGTCAATAAATGTTTTGCACCACCACCATCCAAATTTTGGCCCATAAGATACAATGATATTAAGCCAGTAAACTAAAAATTTGTAAGAGACCGAAATTCGTATCCACCGACTTTGTATCACAGAGATTCTTGTGTGCTGGCTGGCCTGCTAGCACATCTTCATTTCTTTCAAGATATCTCTTATAACATGGAGACAAGGTAGACATTTGGAGTAAGAACTAGTGTACACTGTAAACACGCCGACACGACATTCGGCTGTTAATTAAACAAAGCTGAACCCACCAGTGATCTCAAGCTTAGCAGAGAGGTGCAAAAAAAGCAGGCCACAACTCACGTGGTTCCTCAGGCGCTCCTGGAGCGCTGCGATCTGAGCCTCGCGCGCCTCGTTGGCATTCTCTATCTTCTTTTGAATGCTGGCCAGCATCTCCTGTGTCTGTGCATCCAACGACTTGCGCACCTCCTCCACTCGGCTCACCTGCACAAAGAACAAACAATGGGCACACTCTGGCAGTTCCTACAACTGTCTGCAGGAGCTACGTGGCACGAAATGGCTTTGTGCAGCGCCAAGCTCACCAATGACTAGCAGACAAATCTATACTGCACGAAGGAACTGAGAACAATTCAAGGTGTACAAGGTTATGTCTGCCCAGTGAGCAGTTATAGGTGTGGATCTGTCATCAGCCAACCGTGTTAAAAAGTGCATTAATGCTGTCATTATCATCAACATACAACCAAACCAAGGAAAGTACTGGAGATGTTTGAAGTAATTACACCACAAACTTGAAAAAGTTGAAGCTGAAGAAGAGACAACTTGCCACTGGCAAAGACCGAAGCTGCAACCCTCGAATAACACGTCCAGTACTCCACTAATTGAGCTTGGGTGCCGGTCGTTCTTCCGTACACCACCGGGTATATCCATGCAATTGGATCTCGAAAGCAAGACTATCAGCCAAAGGAAGAGTGTTCCACACTCGCCGTCATGACTTGAGAGGCGTTGACCAACACTGCCAGGTTTTGCATGTGTCCATCAAAGTGAACAGGGAAGCACCTTCCATCGTATCTCAACTGGTAGAGTATCAGATGATAACTTGAAGGTTGTGCATCTAGATGACGCCGATGGAAAGGGCGATTTTTCGTACACTTGAATTACTTTCAATTAGAGTCACAATGACTACATACACCACAGTCAAAGACAATTGACGTCCACTATGCTTTCCCCATCATAGTTGTCTGTTGGATTGTGTCCAACGTTGAACTAGTGTGAGACTTGTTGCATTAACCACCTATCCTTACCTATAAATTAATTACCTACACTCTGAAGCAGAGACAGTTAACTTGGCCAAACAACGATCTCTCCAATGCGGAGAGGAACAGAGGCTTTGCTTCAAAAGAAAGAAATGCCCAATGCTCACATGCTCGCGCTGCTTATCCTGGATGGACTTGATGTGCGCCTCACGGTTCTCCTTGAAGGCCTCGATCTTCTTCTCGTAGTTTTGCCGAATGCTCTCCTGGAACTCTGCGGTGAGGCCTTCCTTCTTCTGGTTCACCTCAGCCAGCCGACTCATCTTCTCGTTCAGCTGGTTCAGCTTCATCGCCTCCAAGGACTGGACAGGGGCCACAAAATTTGCAATTATGAACAAAACATATTGAAAAAAAAAAAGAAAATGCCACAGTGTTCTAGGCAGACATTTCTATGAAGTCCTTTATTACAACCTTGGCCACATATAATAAAGGCCAATGGAACTACGAACAACACTTAAGTCCGTGTTTCAATGAGTACCGGTATTGAGCAGCACCTGTGTGAAATTTAACATTTTAGATGTGCGAATAAAAGCATCGTGGAATGCTCAGGAAAATGCATATGCAGACACATGAAAAAATGAATGCCGACGAGTGAAACAAACTGTTTTTACATCTCAGTAACATACTCATACACTTGGGTGTTACTGATGTCAATTGTTTCAGGAATTCGTCTGTATAAATACTCCTGTAGCAAGAGCCATCTCTAAACCTTCTTGACATCACGAGACAACTAGAATGTTGGTAGAATTGCGCCTTTAGTGGACTGGGATTCACTTGTTCATGAAAAGCTTCCATCATATGGAATTGCACTTTTCTAATATCCTACCCTATGTGTCTTTGATAAAATTAAGATGATCAAGTTCAATGCGTGAACTTCATGAAAAAAGAATTTGGGAGAGCTGGCATTCATGCATATGGCTGGCGCAACGTTTTTTAGGCACCATTGCAAGTTTGACATGCATGACCTCGCAAGACACCTTTGCGTCAAGGAGAAAGGACAAAAGGAAGGTGAAAGTTTCGAAGGCAAGAGTTTGCTAGATTTATAACCTGTGGCACTACTGTCTATGTTATAAATGCAAGTTTGTCCAGGGAATAAGCCATTGCATTGGGAGATTATGAGTTTTCCTTCAACCCACATAGACTGGTGCCCCCAAAATGTACTTCCTACCTTTTTCAGGGCTGCACTAACAATCTTACTTGACAATTTTTGCATTTCTACTTTCCAGAATGAAGCAAGCTGCACACTACATCCCTACTACACTTAGCTGCCCGACGATGGGATAGATTTGATGCAAAAGGCGTTGCTCTGCTACAGCTGCTTCAGATGCCAGAGAACAAGCACTCATTCCCACCAGGCGTCTCTCCTCAGCTTCCTTGAGCTTTTTTTCGATGTCCTCGGCAGAGATGCTCTTGGGCGGACTGGTGCTGGGCTTGCGCAGCGGCGAGTCCATGCAGGGGTCGGCCAGCACCAGCTCGTACTTGAGACCACCCTTGCTCTGCTCTTTGCAGCGCACCTCCGTCGCTGTAACGCCGCAACAGCACAAAGATTGGCATGTCAAGACAATGCATCATGCATCAGAAAATTGAGGTTTCGTGCTCCATGGAAAAACACAACTTCCACTTGCCCTACTGCCAATGTTTCCATGATCCTAAGCGTGTATTAAAAAGACTGACTTGCAATGCCACTGATAAGATGCGAACACAGGGACCACATCGCAAGATAGTGGCCTCACACAAAATGAACAAATACTTCATTTCATGGAGTGAAACTTTACCTTTGATTTGCTCTTTGAAACTACAGAGCCCTTTTAAACTGACCCCCACGGAAAGGCATGGCTCCAGCGTAAGCCCAGAAAATAGACCCATCTGTGGTGTTTCCGTTACTGAACTACAAACGAATCCCCTGTTTGCAATGAGAACGAGTTTTTTCATACTACGGTCATAGACTTAAAATAGACTTAAAATTCAATAGACTTAAAAAGACTTCAATAGACTTAAAAAATGTTTCTCTATACATGAACGAGTTCTGAAAGCCTGCTAAACCACCAATCGCACAATGAATGCTGCTTTCGCAGGCAGCAAATTTCACCCAACTACATCAACATTGAACAAGTTTAAGCAAGCTCCATGGTCTTGGAACTTTAAAACTGCCTTTTCTTTAACAGAAGCAATCTCAAAAACTGGTAAATTTTAATGTGAAATAAAAAGGCAAGATGTAATTTCACAAGTCAATTTTTTTTTCAATAAGACATAGAAGCTTGTGGTTATCTTCATAAATTCTCATTCACTATACATTGCAATACTATTTGTTCAGAAGTGCAGGTCTTCAACCGAGCTCCAGTGCACACCGTGCTGTGAACACCTCTGACACCGCAATACTATACAATGCGATTCTATACACACTGACTCATACAGGGCACGAAGACCGCATTATTTGGCATTGTACAACTCAGAATATAGCCTCTTGATTATGAAAATGTGCTACAGATGTTTAGAACATGATTTAGAGCAGCTAAAAAATATGATCACGAGAAGTGAATAACTCTTCATTCTCTTTACATATCATCAATGTGATTTAGCCTATGCCTGGCTCAATAAAGTGGTTCTTCACACGAGAACCTTAAAAAAACAGATGGGCAAGGAACTTGAAATTTATTTGCTTTCATCAAAGAAACAAAAAGCAGAAAGCTACAAAGGGCCAAAAAAATGCTCCTACAAACCAGATTTTCTTTGCGGACTTTCAACGATGTTTTAAGAAAATGTGCGAGTATATATAGCATAGACTGTTTTGCTTTTGCCCTGCTGAACAATGAATCAAGCAAGCAAGTTTTAGAGTCTATGGAATGGGAAGATCTACAATAACCTCTGGTATGTTAAACTACACAAAAAATGAAGACAAAAGAAAACACAGGACTTGTAATAAGCTCTGGTCAATTTCATGCTATTTTCATTTACATTGCAATAACTGACCACCATGACTCCCTTGGTTTTATTATCCGTCAGATTAATTATGTTTCTAAAAAAAGAAATGAGCCCTTGACACATTTGCTCTTATTTTTGAACTTTGAGGATGTCCCTTCAACCCCTCCCCCCCCCCCCCAAAAAAAAGCATGCTAGAACGTTTCTCCCCCCTGACCAAACAATGCTCCACCACTGTCGCAACGTCTGCGCAACCACAGACGATTTCGCATAAACGAAAAGCAAGAGTAGAACGGTCCTCTCGGAGAGCCCGGAAGTGGAGGCAAGTTCCCAAAAAGGAAGTGGAGGCAAGTTTCCAAAAAGGAACCCGTGGCCCAAACACTGACCCTCCGACGATCACAGATGGCAGAGGGGGGGGAGAGAAAAAGGGGGGTAGGCGAGCGTGAGTGTCAACACCCAACTCTCCGACCATTGCGGCGGCAGTCCACCGTGTTTCCGCAGAACCCTTAGAGGGGAGGAGAAGGGTGGCACTTATATAGTCGTGGGGGGGAGCGCGAGTGTCTAGTCGCCCACCGACAGAGCCTCGTCGCCACACAATCGATCCAAGTCGACGACCGCGGTCCGGTTCAGCTCCGCACCACGGCCGGCAGCCTGGTGTGACTCATCCCGGCGCCGTCGGGACGTCGCCGGCCAGACGTCGGCGCCAAGAGAGGCGGCGGCGACGGTAGATGCGCCGGGCGCCCGGCAGTAATCAGCCTAGCGCGCGCGCGCGCGCGCGATTCGCACGACTCTACAACACAATGCTGCGGCGCGGTAGTAGTTCGCTTATCTTGTTCGTCATTTCTTTCACTAAAAACGAAAACCGCGGGAAGTTGCGAGTAAAATGGAGGGGTGGCGAGACGGTACGCGGTAGTTGCGCTTTGTCTTCTTTACAAAAAAAAAAAACCGCCGAAAATGTGTCTGGTGGGTGCAAGAGTGGTGGCGAGGTAAATACTCGGGCGGGGGGGGGGGGGGGTTGTTGATGCGTCATGCTCTTATCGACTGCACTGCTGCCGAAGAACCATCTCGGTGGCCCGCACGTATAGTGCACCCGAAACAGTGGCAATGCGTGTGCGCTATCGCGAGCGCGGCTTAATATAACAATGAGGCGCGGTTGTGTTCCTATGCGAGAAAGCAGGCACCTCAGGGTAACCAACCCTCCCCGATTTGTGAACGGCGAGTACCGTACAGTCCTGGCCTGCCGTGGGCGTAGACTGAAATTCGTGCTGTTGGGGCGGGGGATCCGCACATTATATAGTCGTGTGTTGGCGTTTACGCGAGTAAAAAACGTACGCATACAACGTTAAAAAATATTTAGGGTGGTAGTGGTGGTTGAACCATCCAGCATAATACCGCCCCACTAACTACGCCGATCGGGTCGCCGTCGACAGCGTTAACAAGCTCGTTTCGCAGGAATTCCGGTGTCGGTGTCGTTTGCGTCCGTGAGCGAACAAAGATATCGCCTATAGATGACATTTGAAAGGTTGCCTTTTCCTTACCTCATATATGGGTCATACCCGAATGGAATTTGGCGTGGGTTTCGAATAGACGCCAATCAGCACGACTAAACTTCTTTAGTAGAGTTTTTTTTTTGTGCTACGGTGATGTTCCCACACATACTGACACAGGGGCAGGTCCAGCCACTCATCTTCGGGGAAAAGGTGGGGCAGACGCATGAAGTAAAACAGAGGAAAGAGAGAGAGGGGGGGTCCTGGATATCATTTGCAGTAGTTACTACTATCCCGGAAATCGCCACAAATACTGTTAATTTGTGCCCACACTGGTCCCACTTATGTGTCCTAATCAACGATAGGTGGTGGACGACCAGCCCAGAAGATAGGGGGTGGAAGCAGACACACGCTTTGGGAAAGGGGGACGGTCGCATCCCCCCTCCCCATCTGGATCCGCCACTGTAGTGACCTCATGAGATGCCCCCAAAAAAAAAGAAAGAAAAAAAGAGCTCGAGCCTAGTACCGTCTCTGTAGCTCTCCCAAACGAAGCGTTTTTAAGCCCAGTAGGCGCGAGAAATGCCATTTAGCAGCGAAAGTCACAAAAGTTCATTCCATGTGAAGCCGCGGACCGTCGGAGAAATGTTCGCGGCCCACATTAGGCCCACGGTTGTTTCGTACCTTTTTCTATACCGACTCTGTCCGAAGCGGGCGGGCGGGGCGGCGGCCAAAGTGTGCACCTACGCGCAAAGGTTGCGCTTAATATAGAGCGCCGCTTTTTTCGGCAAACCGAGTGCCCGGTATGGAAAGTCCGCTGCCGCGCGGCATCGTTCGATAAAGCCAGAAATAAAAACGCCGCGATATCACACCGCAGCACAGAAGCGTAGCCTCGACGCAGGATACGCCGTATCTTGATAAAAAAAAACCTCGAGTTTTCTTATGCAAGTAATCGATGACGCGTCGCGGTACCACACAATCCGAGAGCGATGCTATTTCAGCGGTAAAATTAGAACAAGGGGAATAACGGATTAGCGAAGGGTTGAAATAATGCAGCGACTTCACTCCAATGTGGCGTTCCTTTTTGGCGCTTCGTTATTGTAATTTTTGTAACGACGACAACGACGACAATAATATCAAATTTTTCACGAAATTGAAAAACCACAAGGCTTTTACTTAAGATCCTGCCGCCCGGTTCTTGGCCGATCCCCCTTAGCGGGAGTGCGCCAGAGTATCAAGGATCATCATCATCATCACACGAAAAAAACTAAAAGATGATTACGAGAGACACCGTATAGCCCTGGAGGACTCCGCAAAATTTCGACCACCTGGGACTTTTTTTTTTTACCGTGCAACGGACATCGCCCAGTAACACGAGCCTCCGGCGTTTCACCCCCCCATCAAAATTACGATCGCCGCGTCCCGTCCCGGGCCCGCGACTTTCATGGTCAGCAAGCAAGCCGAGCACCGTAAAGCGCTTCACCACCGTTTGGGACTGCGACAGGTGCACTAGTCTCGTCAGTGGTACGCAATGGCGTCACTCCAGACCTTCGTATTTGACGCAAGCCCGTCGCGTCACTGGTGGCGGTGTGGACACGCGAGCAGTCGACACCAAGACTCGAACGAGAGAATTTACAGTGCCGAGCGCCGTCTGGCGGCCCGAAGGAGCGCGAATTTCCGAGCACTCTGGGGAAAACAAAAGAAAACTTTTTTAAAGAAGCACGTGTTAACTCTCTTGCGGGTCACGAGACTCTTAGAAGAGAAGTACGATCTCCAAAAAAGTGGAGTTCACCTTCCTGCTGCCTCTTAAGTCTTAAGATTGTTCGAGGTATAGCGCATCCAGGACGGGACAGAGAAAAAAACACACAGAACACATACACGGCGTTGTGTTTTCTTCTCTGTCCCGTCCTGGATGCGCTACACCTCGAACAACATGAATAACCAACAAGCCCGCCGTGCAGTCCTAGTCTTAAGAAGAGCCGAATATGAGGCAAGCCAGAACTTTAATATATATATCGTTTTTCTTTTGTTAAGCTTGGCAGCGACAATGCTCTCGTCCTTGCCTTGCTGTACTATAGTCAGGCGTTTTGCACAGTAAACACGAGAACACTCGAGATGACTAACCAAGTACGAAGAAATAAAGAAAATACCCCACGAACGATTTCGTCAACAACAACGACACTTTCTTTTTTCTCCAACGCAAAATAAGCAAAGAAATAAAATAATCAAGCACTCACACCGACAAGAGGGTTGGTTCGCAGAACAACCAAGAAAAATTCGAAGAAGAGAAAAAAAAAGGAAAAAAAAATTAAAGAATAAGGTCTCGTCACCCGATGCACGCGCTGTTTCGTATGATTCCCCTCCCCTCTTTTCCCGCTCTCCATCCACACCGAGCGGGTGAGTCATGCGATGCAGCCCGACGCATCCTCCTCTCCCGCAATGAGCTCAGACGATGATGACGAAGCGGCCGCATTCAGGAATAAAATGAAAAAAACACGCTGCAACTGCGATGTCAATGGCGCTCGCATCACGAGTAAAATGACAACACGCCTGCTGCCGACGCTGTCCCACATAGCAACACCCTATAACGCGTGCACTCACCCCCCATATGCTGCCCGCGTGGCTGCAGAAGAAATGCACGGAAACAACAACAACAACAACAAAAAAAGAACCGTGCATCAACCAACACCCCTTGAAGGTTTGCACGCCCACAGGACACCGCAGTACGACGTTAGCGAAAGGTTGGCTGCTTGGTTGGTTTTACGGCGTTAACGTTCCACGGCGACTCGGGCTGCGAGAGGCGCCGCAGTCCACGGAGTGCTCTGGATAATTTAGCCACCTGGCGGCGTTCTGTAAGCGTGCTGCAACATCACAGTGCACGGGACTATACTATATCATCTTTGTCAAAATGAGAACGCCGCCGTCGGGATCAAACCCGCGACTTCAGGCGTGAGATAGGGCAACACCTTTAAGGGTCAGTTTACATTCAATGAAGCCACAGCACACCGAGATCAACGAAGAGGACAGGACGAGCGCTACAACTAATTTTTACGTCTCAAATGTTGTACTCGTAACAAGAACAGCGGATGCTATCACAGGGTAGCACGTCCTCTACAAGGTGCCTGCATTTTTCAACGCTATATTTTCACTGAATGTATGAATGTATTGAACTAACTGGCCCAAATGTCCGAATACTCTCGGAGGCCAGTTTACGCTCAAGTCGCAGGGTCACCCCGCACAGGGCAGATGGCCTACGCGGCGGACAAATGGCCTCCACGATCGTTGGGCTACGCAACTACGTAAGAAAGGTGCACAACGGCAGGGCAGCATTAACCACAAGAAACGCTACGACAGGTCATGAGCTGTCTTCATTCTCGTTTCTTGTGTACCTGTGTGTAGGACTGCCCTACCATAAATAAGAACCCAAACCAATTTGTCCACCTAACGAGGGGCCATAGCTCGATTTTTTTTTCGGGGAAGGTTCAACCACCTTTTACGTATGTTTGCACGCGCGTTCGCGTGTGCAGGTGTAGGTTAGGCATGAAAAACTGAAAATTTTCGAAGTGGGTTTGAATCCCCCCCCCCTTTTTTTTTTCAGGCTACGCCGACGCATTCGACCGTCATCCTGTAGTAAGGATATCCGGCAAAAATTTACTACAGCAGGCAATAGCGCATGGCAGTGCAAGAAATGGTCACACCCAGCCACTATCAACGCCACTATATAGACCACGATGTTGCAACACCGCCATAGCGTCGTAGCGGCTTCAGCGCCCTACTATGTCAGCGCTGAAGTCACCGCCCGACTATGTCGAATTCCGGAGAAGAAAACGCACGAATGTATTCTCTCGCGCTGTTTCTCACTGATGCAACATGGAAATGAACTTCATAACACTGCGCGCTCTGTCCATGTTCAGTAAGAACAGATTGACTTCAATCGAGGATGCCGCATCGTCCACAATACAAAATTTTATTTCCCAATCATGGGACGTTGCACGAATAATATCTCAGTTTTTCATTTCCAGGTCGCCAAGTCAAAATGGCAGGGCCAGGAAATGCCGAATGCATTCATACAGCAATTTTCCCGCGCATGTTAGATGGTGCATTACCGTGCCTACACACATATACAAAACTTAAGGGACACTCAAGAGGTAAAATGACTGTTTAGATTGGCAAACCGCAGTCTGAGCACTCTAATGCCATAGCCTTCACTGTCACAAGTTCCCTATCAGCGGGGAAAATTAAGGCGGGAATTCTATTTTTCAATTTCGCGCAAATAAACTAAGTACGTGACGTCAAAATTTTCAAAATGTATTCTCGATATTTTCGAGACATGGACTCGATCAAATTTTTCTGAAGCATCGTACGCTAGGTCTATGGCACCGACAGACAATAATGCACTCAATTTTTATCAATTGGAAGCTACGTAGGACCCGGTAAACGCCTTCGAAATATATGACGTCACAGTGATTGGTGCGGGAGTCTTAAGGTGGCGTCTCCACTTGTATTTTATTTTCGTGCGTTTTCTCGCTCACCATGCATCGTGTAGAGGAAGTAAGAGTGACGTTTTCGCGGTTGAAAATTCGTACTTTACTGATACGCGAAAAACATTTTTGCTCTTTAGTGTCCTTTTTAAAAAAGGACACCAAACAAACCGGTTTAGACCTAAAAATTGTACTCCGAGAACTCGAATGAGATTAATTTTACCATCGCAGGTCTATTAACAGAAGAGAAAACTAAGAGCAAAGTCCCCCTTAAATTTCGCGCCGAAATCTTCGAACCTGACGTCACGGATTTCGAAGTGTACAATTACCTGTTTGGGCCACTTTGGCTCAACCAAATTTTCGAAAACTTTGTACGTTAAGAAACACACTGGCCCTCTCAAACGGCTATCTACATCGTTTTTACCCATTAGGAACTACGCAGCTTCTAGCAGATGCCATCAAGATGCGTGGCGTCACGGCGGTTATTGCGGCAGCTTCTAAGTGGCATCGCCAGCAGCGTTTTGCTTCCTTGCGCGCTTCCTCGCTCACCGAGTATCTTCTCACGGAAAAAGCGTGGTGTCCTTGATATTGTGAAAGAGTATAGTTGCCTAATACAGGAAAAATCGGTGCTCTCCTCGGTGTCCATATAAGACGTATTCCGTAAGGTTGTCCATACTCACCCATGAGCATGCCAGTCCGTCGAGGAGGCCGCGTCCTCACCAGAGGCTTCAGAATCATTGGCTGACTCTTGTTGCGGTCTTAGCAAGCAGCAAAGAGAGGAGGAGGAGGAGGAAAGACAGAGAGAGGAGGCACAGCAGACACCGACGCTCAATCAAAAGTTCGTAATTACCGAAGCACACGAAGTTTATTGCTCAGTGAGTTAAGCGAAGCGATACACCCACGATGGTCAATGCGGGCGACACACACACCCTGAGCGAGAAACTATCGATTTCAAGAAGGTACGCATGCATCGTTGTGCATGTTCGTGCTCGACGATTGCTTAGCGAAAAAAAAAAAAACTTAACAAGGAACGAAATGAATGCGACACACTCGCATTAGTTTCGTTAGTAAACTGCGCTAGGGAGAAACTCAAACTACGCACTGGCACATATTCATTGCAAGCACATTAACTTGTTGAATAGCATGTTAGGATAGATTACTCGAGAACATTTGAAGTCGTTTACAACATACACAATCAGCAAACACAGCAAACGAAAATGGTGGCGAAGGAAAGAAGGGGGGGGGGGTGCAAGCTCAAGGTCATCGTGCCACGAACGGCAGGACAGGGGACGCCTTTGATGGGACACACACGCGAAAAAAAGTCGGGCAAAAAGAACGAAAAAAGAAAAAGAAAACAGCTCTGCGAGTGGCCCGAAGTAACGACAAAACAGCGTGCACGGTCGTCGGGGGCAGCCAGCTTGTGAACAGAGGGGGAGGGAAGGAGGGGGGAATCAATAAATTCGATTGTCCCAAAGGTCCCACAGCCCCTCCATTGTCTCGCCGGGGAAGGGTAACAATATGGAGGAAAGAGAGGGGAAAAGGAATACGACTACTTGCACGCCGCAGCGGACCTGTACCTGTGTAAAAGCAGCGGCAAGAAGGGCAGCTCCAGTTCCCGACATCGCAAAAACCAAGCCCGATCCATAACGCCGATACGAAGGTGCCCTTCCCTACACGACGCACGTTTCGCATAACAGCTACAGCGCCGAAAGAAAGCGAGTCCGTGAATTTATTAACGCAACCGACGAGTACGCGAGGTTCAAGGTGACGCTTCAATAAGGCCATTCCCGAACGGGACTTCTCCCGTATAAGAAACTCTACTAAGCATGAATGCAACTGGAACCAATGTTCAATACTTATACGGTCTAGGCAAAACAGCCAGTGCAGTCTGTAGACTTAAATGACTTTGCGGTAGTGACGATAGTTATAGCGTCAGAACAAAACGACGACACAGAGACAAGAAGGACACGAGCGCTCGTGTCCTTCGTGTCCTTGTCTCTGTGTCGTCGTTTTGTTCTCGCGCTATAACTATCTTCATGCACTACCAACTAGCCCAAGCTGCCACACTTCAGCGGTAATGTTGAGTTTTACAAGTCCAGCCGGCGCCTCGTCTACACGCGGCGCTGATCCAGTAAAAACGCAGCACTGAAACAACCTAACCAAAATTACAACGGCTGACAAGGGTGCATGCTGGTTCACGATTCGAAGTGCTGAACTGCGCAGACAGGGCCGGCACTAAAGAGACAGAGACGACGACGATGACGCACACAGCGCGAAATGCGTAGTCTGGCTTTTTAGCCACTGCCCTGTTGGCGCAATTAAACATTTAGGATATAACCAACATGTTCTCAGTTGCAGTAGCCGCGCGTACGTTCACGGCACGCATAAAGTGGCGCCACGAAGCCAAAAACCGAAGCATTTGCGTTACGAGATCCTTAGACTCGACCTCACTTTAAAGCACGCTAATTAGCGTGTTCGCATAGGTGTGCGCGCAAGGTGGAAAATTTTTCGGCGGTGGCATCGACGGCGCGGGAAGCGAACCCGCGCCCTCGAGCTCAGCAGGTCGACGTATTAGGTGCTTTATGCTACACGTACACTGCCCGAGGGAACCCTGAGGGGAAGGCACAGTTGGGATCGGCGCATAATAGAATTACCGAATTCCGAGGAATATTATACGCTCGGCTGACACGCGACAGAGGTAATTGGATATCGCTCGGATTGATGCCTGCGTGCTCCTGTGTCCGGCGTAAAAATGAACGTGTAAGCCGTGCTTCGACCCGAATCAATGCGGCCTTTCCGATGGATGCACCAACTGGCATATTGCATGCAAACTTGCTCGCACAAATAGAGGGTCCATTCTTCGATACCCGCGAGACTTGGGACGAAAGAAAATAACAATCGTCATAAAGTTTCACGTCCCAAATCCACGACGTGATTGTGGAAGGGCACCGCAGTGGAGAGGGCTGCGCGAATTTCGACCACCTGGCGTTCGTTAACGCGCACCTACATCAAAGTACACGGGCCCATGGAATTTCATTTCCATCCAAACGCAGCCGGGATTCGATCCGGAGATCTTGGGGCGAGCAGTCAAACAACATAACCAACTAGACCACAGCGACGGGTTAAGAAAAGCACAAGAGAGCCCGAAACGAAACGAACAAAACGCGAAGGCACAATTTTCGTTCAAACGTCCCACGTCGGACACTGCGCGTAGGTGATGGCTAAGCTAGACGCGAATTTCGGACACGGACCCCTCGCAGACGGCGTTTCTTTTTTTCTCTTTTTCTGGAAGTCGTTGCAAGACATCTAGGAAGTCGGGGTGGCTGGAAAAACCGGCCAGAAAGGGGCGTTACAACGTCGAGACACTTTTTGCGTGGGAGACCAAGGGTGCAGTGAATAGGACAGAGGAAAAGGTGAGAGGGGGGGGGGGGTCGGAAGCTGTAACATAAATGCAGCACTTGGCCATTACAGAATCATAAGGGGTCGGAAAAAGCGAAAGAGTAAAAAAAACGAGAGACTAAGACAAAGAGGGAAGAAACGGAGGAAGGAAGAAAGAAGTATAACGAGGTCATTCACATCGAAGAAAAAAAAACAGCAGTGCTTAGCCCCCCCCCCCCCCCCCGCCAAGATCTACCACTACTTCCACGGCACTATGTAACGACTGCTTAGTGTGCAGCCGTTGGAAGTCGTCGAATGCTCTCGCACACCGAGCGGTAGAAAACGACAGCGTGCATTTGTCCCAAGGTTCCTGCGCTACCGAAGTCTGGGAGACTATAAGGCGCGCATTACGCACGGCCTATTCGCGAGTTACTGCAGCAGCAGCAGCAAACGATACGCGAGAGAGATCAAAGTTGCGAACTCCGGAACGAAGCTTCGAGGAGTTTCAAAAGCAAAAACAGCCCTAAAAACTGGTAATAATTGTCGGGGTAGGTCTAACGCCCCAAAACCACGGCCTAAGACAGACAAGGACGGAGGAAAGAGGGCCAATCACGGCAAGGACGCCGACACAAAAACTGAACGCTTATAATAATGATATCTGGGTTTGCTCGCGCCAAAATCGCGACGTTGATAATGAGACACACGGTGTAGCGTATGGGGGGAGGGGATCCAAAATAATTTCGTCAATTTTTTTAACACACTCCGACACCGCGTAGTTAGGCGGACCTCCATCGATTCGCCTAATATACACGGAAACGTGACCGCTGCAGCAGACGGTATCGAACCCGATACCTTACAAGTTAGCAGACGAGCATTGTAATTAATCACTGTACCGCGGGGGCAGATTAGGAAGGTTCATTTCAAGAAAGCGCTTACGACGCTCGGCTACTGACCCGAAGGTCGGGGGTTCGACCCTCGGCCGCGGCGGTCACGTTTAGACGGTGGCGAAAGGATAGAGTGGTCAGCGCAGGTTTTAAACACCCGACGGTCGCGAAATTTCCGGCGCCCGCCACTGCGGCGTCCCTCGTGGTTTTGGGGCGTTTATCCCCCTAGATATGATTAACAGTGATGTTTGGAAAGCTCGCAATATTTACGCGCATTTCCAAGTTGGCGACCACAAACCAGTGTATGAGAAACGTATCTTCATCTGAAGCAATGCAATTAGTGCCTGACGTCAGCAAAACGAGGAAATGCGATTGGAATGTGTCACCTATACTATACACATTATCTGGCCGCAATGACGGTAGTGAGGCTTGTAACTACTCTTAAGTTTGTAATTGATTATACACATACAGAGAAATTATTTTTCTATGTATTCAGTACCCTTGGTGCAAAAATAAAAGAGGCGTTTATCATAAGAATGCATTGAACTGAGATTATTGACAACAAGCCCGCCAGGATGGCTCGGACTTCGCAAAAAATAGTTACACGCGCGACTTCGTTGTAAAGAAGGGTCGCACACCTATACGCTCAGAACTGTACATGACCGGCACGTGAGTGATATAGTTACACGCAGGCCGTTTAGTTTCGCTCTAGGCGCTTGATCGATACCAAAGTGTTCAAAGCAATGCCCACTAAACAAATAAACGCGTAAGGGAGGCGAAGTCGCTAAGCTGCGATAACGACGCAGAGATTATGGAAAGGCCGTGGGGCACAAGACTATTTGACAAAAACAAAATAAAGGCAAAGGAGTTGGCATGCGATTGGGCAGATAAGGAAGTGTGTGTGTGGGGGGGGGGGGGGGGGGAAGAGGCCGTGGGGCACTTTACTATTTTTTACAGAAACAAAATAAAGGCAAAGCAGTTGGCATTCGATTGGGCAGATAAGGAAGTGGGGGAGGGGGGGAAACGCTGACCACGAGTCTGAAAATGGTCACGGGGCAGACATGGACGATACACACGTACCAGCGGCGTGCGTGTTTACCCGACCTGCGTGCATGGTTCGCGGTCAAGTTCGCCAGACCAACCAATAACAAAAAAAGTAAAAAAAACGAACGCATCGGTGTTGCAGGTGGCTCTCTGTCAACAAAGAGTAACCCTCGCCTCTTTTATTCTCGTCCTTGTTTTTTTTTTTTTTGTCACGCTAACATTCGTTCAAGGTAGTAACGCTCCACCTGACAACGCACCACGAATCTAACAAGGGAGTTTAGTGCTGGGCACACGCACTACAGCGCGGTTCATTATTAATGGGAAGGGCGGCGTTTTGTCGCCTTTCCAGGCACTTTTGCGACGAGTGACGTCAAACGGCACTGCGCAGGTGTGCAGAAAGGGTCTACAACTAGCTAAAAACAGAAAGGAATCCCCACCCATGTACTCAGTACAGATGGCGAACCAGCGAAAAAAGCGTGCTGCCTGTGTGCTAAAAGGCAGCCGCTAAAGTGCAATAATAACCTGACACGGACTGATAAACTTTCACCACTAAGCTCATTATCAATTAAACAGATCAAGGCTGAAATTTCATGAAAAAGTATTATGCGTATTTCGCGTCTTTGGCTCGATGAAAATTTTCGAAACTTCGTACGATAGGTCTATGGCACTCACAGATTGCTATGCACTTCATTTTTATCCATTAGAAGCTAAATAGTGCCCAGAAGAAATCGTATAAATCTAAGCGTCCTGTCGAGGTAAGAGTGGCGTTTTCGGGACTGCGAAATTGTTTTTTTTCCTGCAGTGTTCCTTTCATAAATGGGTCGACCCCGACTGTTCACCGAGGTTTTTTTCAGTTATCGGTGACGTCTCGCCCAGAAATTCCCGTTGGCGTTTGCCAGCCGCGTGTGTTCCTTCACTTTTAGGGCACCAGTGGTTAGTATTGGATGTGGCGAGCTTTTGTGGAACATACGCCGTGCTACGAGGTTTTGCGTACATGGGACGAAATTCTTTTTTCGCTGTCGTCATATACATGCCTACTGT
Source organism: Rhipicephalus microplus (assembly GCF_043290135.1). Classification (NCBI taxonomy): domain Eukaryota; kingdom Metazoa; phylum Arthropoda; class Arachnida; order Ixodida; family Ixodidae; genus Rhipicephalus; species Rhipicephalus microplus. Next base: position 18,538,747 of record NC_134708.1, on the reverse strand, counting down.
AAATAAGAATAGTTACAATTATCTACTCTCCTGTGTTTTTTTTTTTTTTACCGTTACGCGTTCAGCACACGGTTGCTACAACACAAGAAAGTATTTCAGCAGTGGGCAGTACTGTACAGGGCTATTAAAATCGCACTAACGTGTCCTCGTTAATAGTGCACCGCACTGTACAGTTCCCAACAGAACGTAATGAGCAGTTAATTGACTACAATAACTAAGACCGAAACAGTACAGGCAACTGATAACGCGGCGCACGGTCTTACCGACGACTCTCGAAGGGTTTTAGAACTGCCAACTTCCCATACGGAAAGCTGACCCGCCAAATCTGTTTGTAGGAAAGAACGGCTTTTGCACTCGGAATAAGACTGCACAAAGTATACCCAGTGCTTTTTTTTTTTTCTTGGTACAACCCAATTCGATTCGTAGTTGGCCGCTACACTAAAATAGACAACTTTCTCGAGCGCCTAACAAAAGTAAAACAACTGCACCGTATTAGAGAGACACCTATGCTACATAATAAATTAGCCAGCGCGAATTTAAAAAAAAGAAAAAAAAGGGCCCATAAGACGAGGCGAGGAGGCAAAGCGCCCCAGAAAACACCGCCGAGAAAGTGCCACGCCCAGACGATGCCAAACCCCATATTTGCTCTTGCTTCTCAGACGGAGTGGTGGGCAATCCCGGCATTCGCTCCTCTTGCCTTTTAAGGAAGCGAGACGGCCAAGAAGACGGGCGACGGAGCGAGAGAAACAACGCGCATGCGAAGTTATCTCCAGCGGAGAGAAAGATGTAAGAGGGGTGGTGGGGGGGGGGGTGTTGCTAGAAACACAAAGGAACGTGCCAAGCGTAGCAAGACACAAAGCAGACACATGCCTCACATTCAAGGGCACTCGATAGTACAGATCCCGTTCTACAATGCGATACTCGCGCAAATGTAACGAAGTAGACGAAGTAAATGGGATTAAGAAGAAGCCCTGTGGTGCCGCATGACTCACCGAGGGTGGGTGCACTCCTGCACGTGTTGCAAAAGCAGCGCAGCAGAGCCTCCTTGACCAGCTCGCTCACGATAGTGGTGGGAGAGCCGAAGATCACCATCGCGAAGCTCTGTTCGAGGTCGTGGCGACGTAGAGGTTTTTTTTTTATTTTTGTGTTGGGAGGGTTTCCAGACTCACCAACCGCAATCAGACGCACGTCTACACGTCGCCCTCGTCAAACGAACGAGCTTTGAAGTCGCCTAAATCGGTGCAATGAAGAAGACGACGCCGTCGTTTCCTAAACCGTGCAGCGATAACCAGTAAGCACGACGTATCCCGCTTATCAACTGGCCGTTAGGGACACTGCGAAAAGTGTTGCGCCGCGCACGGAGGAGTCCCTGAATTATCAACTCTTCAACTGATGCTCGCCAGAAAGGAGGCGCCAGATGTAGCGGTATAGGCCGAACTCGGCGAGCTGGAAATGACTCACCGATACGGTTTGGGCTAGCCGCGGCCTAGTAGATGAGGTAGAGGGTACAGTGCAAAACGCTGCGCGGACGGAGTCTCCTCTCTGGAATCTTATTTGTCAACTAAAAGGTCTCGCTCGAATAGAGTTAGCTCGAAGCTAGCCGTGAAAATCGCGAGCTCCCGAAAAGGATGCGTTGCGAAAATGGAAACACCTAGCCGGCTGGCGACTGGAGTTTTAAAAACGGTCCCCTTTCGACGAGCTTCGAAACCGCGCCCTTGACCAAGACCCGTCCGTGCCACACCGCCGTGCCGTGCCTCGCGCTCTGGCAATCTCCGAAATCGACGCCGACCAAGTCCGCGCAGACGCTGCTGCTGCTGCTTCCCCCGTGGGATTCCGGCGCGACGCTGGCTTCGCGGAGGGGAAAGAAGGGAGATCGGAGGGTCAGTCGGGATTGGGGAATCACGGACGCCAGCAGCGTCAGCTCAACGCCTGGCGGTAGGGAGCGGCGTTAGTTGCAAGGTGCTGCCACCTGCGACAGCCACCGCGCCATTTTCGAAAAAAATACGATATCCGTCAGAAGGAACCGGTGTTGCTTTCGCGGCTGAAATCGAGGCTTCGACAGAGACCCGTCCGGTCGGGAAGTCAAGTAATGTAAAATGTAAAAAAAAAAGGTATACCGGTAACAAAAGAACGGAAAAAGACGTTTCGGCTCCCCCGACGGGAAGCTTTGTTTACAGTGAAGTCGAGGATCTCAATTCAAATGTGATCAAACTCCCGTAAAGTCTTGTAAGACGTCTTCGTATTATAGTCCAAAACGTCATTGAATCGTGATTTATAGGCTATACAATGTCCCTCTCATTACAGCAGATAGCCGACCGCAGTGCATCGGGTTGGTTAACCACAAGTGTTGCTGTCAGGACAGATGATACTGCACTTGTTCAACATGGGGCAACGCTGACATTTGCAAATAATAACTTATGGGGTTTTGCGTCCCTAAATCTGAATATTGTTACGAGGCATGGTAAAGGAGCCCGCCGCGGGAGGCGAAAAGGCTGACGTGTGGCGCGAGATTCTGGCGGCAATTCAAAGGCACAATTGCTTGCATGTAAATACGATAAATATACTAGCTACTGTCTATACTAGGTATTCGCGATTACCATGACAGTTTGATGGAGGAGCACAGAAATCCAAGTACACTGGCCTCGAAGAAAACTTTCGCCTCCATCAAAAACACTGCCGCCTCGGCCGAGATTCGATCCCGCGGCCTTAATATGTGGAACAGGAAAACTTGCGCTACGGTAGATTAGGTTTACCTGAAGCTGAAAAGTCAATGTGACTGTGATAAAAAAAAACCGGTTTCGAATAACAAAAAACACGTAATTTGCGGTTTGACAACAGACACTGATTTACTAGTGCATCCTGAATTAAATATATTGAATAGAAGAAGTACTCCATCAAAAAAAAAAAGAAAACGCAAGACATATTTCGGTGCAGTTGTACGAAAAAAAAAGTACGCGCCGGAATTGGGAGTACACACGGTACTAAGTTAATGGCCTCTAACAAATTATCTCAACTCCAGCAGTCAAGAAAAAGAGGAACAGGCGTTTACGAAATACACTTCGTAAGCACAACGCACCCACCAACACAAACTAGAACCCACGCAAGCAAACCCTCCGGGGATTCGCGTACTCGAGTACCAGCGGCGGAACGGGTGGTTCTAGCACCTTCGTTATCCCCAATGGTTTCGTTCACCCCGCGACTGGAACGAAAGGGTGAAGAGGAGGGGAGAGAGGGTGTTACCGTTAGCCGCTAAAGCGACGAGCGGACAACAACAAACGTGGACGGCCGAGGCGCCATTTGTGGGAAGGTTAAAAAAAAAAAAGGCGATGGTGGCGCCATCACTCCAGCCGGACAGCGGTTATAGCCGCGAGGGGCGGAGTTAATTAACCTAACGACTGGAGGAGAGAGAAAGGCCACTCCGTATGGCAGGCGGGCAAGCGTCCATCTGGATGTCGTAACCGCTACGCGGAATGGACGTCCATACACTGCTGCCCTTCTCCACCCCCTTGCCCCATCAACTCGGCCAACGGACGTACGTCCAATCGCGGGCAGCCGCATCGACGCGCTCTCTCTCGGATAGTTTCTTTTTTTTTTTGCAATATTAACTACAGCAGCAGAATCGAGGTCCACGATGGGTATACATGCATAGACGAACGAAAGGCACACAACAAAGAGACAAATAAAATGAAAAACCATTTTCTAAATGTCCGATATGCGCGCAAAATAAGATTGTGAAAGTAAAGGTCGCGACCGCAAATCAAACAGAATTGTTGGGGTTTAACATTTCAAAAACCACACGACTATCGGGTTTATCGTCCCAACACGACATGAATATCTGAAAAGCAGTTAGTGAAATGGGCTAAAACGTACGCTATGGTGCTACGTATACCATACCAATGACGTTTTTCTTCCTGGAATGAGGCGGAGTAGGTCTTCAAGCAGCCTTTATATATGTTCGTGAGCGGGTTTGTAAGTGTGTGTGTGTGTGTGTGTGTGTGTGTGTGTGTGTGTGTGTGTGTGTGTGTGTGTGTGTGTGTGTGTGTGTGTGTGTGGTGTGTGTGTACACATGCCGATTTCGGTGGGGAGGCTAAGTGTCCCTGTATAAGCTACCGCTTCCGTAGGGAGCATATACAGTAACTGTAACAGAGCCTAAAACATTACCCCCCACCGGCACTCCCCTCCTGGCTGTGCCAGTGCATCAAGGACTTCATATGTGGATTAACAATGCAACCGACGACAAATGATACTATGCTAAACAGCGCGAAAAACGAGGACACAGAAAAACACTAACGAAAGAGCGCTGACAGCATAGATGAAGACGTAGCAACAAGCTGGAACACATGCACATTTAAAGACAAATAATACGTAGACATCCATTTTTGAAGGTCACATGGTAAGTGTCGTAATGACACCAAATAATCGCTGCACAAAACACGGCACCTTATTTTTCTTTTCCGTCATTTCCCCCCCCCTTTTCCAAGTGTTGACAAAGTCAGTTCACCACACGCAATTAGCAAATACAAAGTAGTACGACGATAAGCTGCCACTGTCATCTTCTTGTTCGGCATGCATACAATAGTGCAACCCAAAATCTAGATAACGACAGGCTAAGCTATGATCACCTTTTGCTTGTCATGCCAAATTGCACCACTGGCACATGCTATGGCAGACAGGATAGTGAACACAAACAGGTACTCTTATTTTTTTGCAATTGTTACCAGACTACTGCGTTCGTGTGGTTAGTGCTTAAGTTGAACACCGCACCTAATTTTAGTAATTGTTTGCCAACAAACTACGTTCAACGCACTAATCAGATTCATAAGAATTAGGAAGCTTATGTTCAGTTTTCCAACGACAGCTGGTATTGTCCAAGCCTGAAGCGTTATTTCATGGCAATGAAAACCGTGCGAGTCAAAAACAGTGTTTTTTGCCATGCAAGCCTCCATTGTACTGGCGGTGCATCAGAAGGGTTCAACATAACGAAACAAAATTTGTCAAGGTTTTTAATGAAGGGATGCAAGGTTTCTACCAAGCGTTTCACCGCATGGTAACTTGTCTATTGATGGAGCCAAAGTGTAACCACGTGAAGAAACAGACCAATGCAGCAAAATAATAAATCAATAAATAGCATGAAATAATAACACCCTTCATTCAAAAGGGACATCAAAGTGCAAAAAAGCAATTTTTATTTCTGGCTGCAATAACTTGCAAGCTTACTGCAGGTTCGACTCTCATTGTAAAGCAATCCTTATACTTAGATGAAAATTAAGGTGCTCCCTGTTTTGCTCAGCATCACCTGTCCCTTGTGCTCAACGGAAGTTAAAAGAATTGAGGATTTCCATTTTTCCGATTCTTAGTGCACAAACGAAAAAAAATTGAAGCCCAAGTGTTCAACACTGCACAGCCTGTTTTCTTTTCCTTTTCTTTTTTATTCACAGGCTGAATGCTTCACGTAAGCAGTCCCCAGCTGTGCAAGAAGCAGCAAGCGTGCTTTCGTAGGTGAAAGTTTACTGTCCCTCGCTGCAAAGAACACTTGTCGGAAAGTGTGTTGTTCTGCAACCCCACTTCGCTGCAACAAAGTGTGTACCGTCAGTACCAGTGGCTTGTACCGAAATAATTTCTTGCCTAAAGTGGCGCTCACTATTTATAAACCATTGTTTTCATTATAAGGAATATGGCTATGTATTAAGATAAGTCATAATAGAGTGAAAAGCCTCCCTGCTTTCACCATCGAGCCGGTTGCAGCAATGTCCTCTAGGGGAATGCGGCAACACGCGCTGTGCAATGGCTGCGTCGGTCATGTTGTTTACTTCCAGGCACACTTGCACATGTGTAGGTGAGTCGTTCTTTAGCCATTTCTGATGGCGTATACCACTGACGCTACTATTACGATGACAACGTGGTGTGACGATGAGACACAGGTGCTAAGATAACAAAAATATGTTGTGCTACAAGTCCGTCAATTGCCACTGCCACCATTTCCAATGTACACTTTACTTTCTCGTGTAGCAATGAACTGCCAAAATGACATCATGAGCATAAGAACACTCGCTCAATGTGCACTCAAGCTGCCACAAGTCACAGAAGTACAAGTTTCTTCTGAAATTCGTGGAAAATAAAAAATGACACAATGTTAAGGGGAAACGGTAGCTTGAAGTGATCAGAAGCTGAATGTTTCGACAAGTGCACTTGATAATAATTTAATAGTGATAATAATAATGGTAGTAGTGCTAATAATAATTTGCATTTTACAACGATTACCACGATTACACTCTAGCAGAGAGCTACAGGAATTCCAACGACATGCACCGACATCGAACAGTATACAGGCCTCTACCGTTTTGCAACCACTGAAAGACCCCGTCGAGGCAGCATCTTAACAAAGACAAGTTCGCTCGTTGAAACGCTGGTTTCGGCAAAATACCTTGTTGGAACGATTCTCAGCACTTCTCAAATGTGGACCAATCGTGCTACCCCAGATATAATTTACAACAAAAATATTGCAAAAAAGAGGGGATGGATGGGGGGGGGTAATGCAGTGCGTCTACACAAAAACCCCAGCACATGCAGGTTCTTTAAATAAAAAAAGTTGCCTCATTTTCAGCAGTGCGAACATGAGCAAAATTGGTGGTCCTCTGTGGCAACGATAATTCCATGTGGGTAGGCCGATTCACGTTTGTCTTTAAATTTGAAACGGCATGGAAACTCGCAGGGTCTACAAGGCAAAAAATGTTTTCCTTCCCAGCAGATTGAATGGATATTCCCACCTACGAAGGCATTCTGCACCTGGCACGGTCTTGAATTGGCTCCAAGATCGGCCTACCGATCATCAAACAAAAAAGTGACAATGTCTTCACACAATATGTCACCAATTTGGGTTGAAGTGCAACGTCATGACGATGTCTTGGGCTGACATCATACGATTTCTTTCGCATCACCCGTGTCAGTGCCAACATTCACTTTTAATATTTCTCGAGGCATTTAGGTTTTCACCCAATTAAGAAACAATACAGGAAATGGAGAAGCGAGAGCGTCAACAAAGGCAAAGAAAGACAGGGAGCTCCAACTTTGATTTTTTTTTTCTACCAAATTTCTAACGGTGCTGCAAGTCTAGAGACAAGTGTCGGTGATGTGCCGGAAGGGCAGCACCATTTGAGGTTAGAGTGAAAAAGAAAGTGCAGAAGTGTTTGTACACTATTTAGAGATCATGCACACAATGCTTAACATCAATGGCTAGCCGCACCTCCCAAACAGCAACACTGGTGCACGTGTACAGTGGTGACCGTCGAATACGCTTGAGGTGTACCGATCCAATTCTGGCTGGTATCTAAAAGGTGCAAGAGGGTTCAGTGTGCTTGGACTACAGGTTTTGTTTTTTATTTTTCATTGTATGGTTTCATTTATGACTCCCGTACATAGCACAGACACACCTCAAAACAATCTTTCGACAAAAAAAAATAAAAAATACCATGGCCGACTGAGAAATGTTAACTTTTTGAGAGTATGCCTCAACCACAGTAGCTAGGCATAACTTGAAGAGTAACAAGGTACCATGGGTGCAACATCCAAAATAAAATTCCGAGTAGCTTTAAGAGAAGCAAAATGTTGTTTTAGAAGCATGAAATCCCAAGTTGGGAGAGTAGCATAACAAGGGAGGCTTACTCTTAGAAAAGAAAAAATGTGTACAAATCACTCAACATTATGTACCTTATGAGCACTCACTGCTATTGTAATAAAAAGCAATGTGCTAAAGCACTCCAGAGTGAGAACACTGACAAAGTCCACGTGAATATTTGGAGTGTCTGTCAACCGTTCAACAGGTGCTGCGAATGCTACTGTGCATATTCCAAGATGGAAACCTTGAAATTAGGGAGACAAAGCAAAAGCTCGTCGGGATGAAAAAAAAAAAACTAAAATTTGTCTGTTTTTTCTCGGAACCCCAGAAACATTGTACAAAGCTCCAGATAATTACCAATGCTTACGTCAATGATCATACTAATACTCGTAATTATAGGGAGTGTGCATGAGTAATTAACGAACACAGAACAAAACATGCTATCTTCTCACAGTTAGGATGGCGACACCTGAACTTGCTTTAACCGAATACCTTCACTTCAAGTCAGTTTTTACTATTTATGTGCCAAATCCCACCTTTTGTTTTTCAAACTAACACCTGTTGAGACAGCTGGCACTTTTTAACATGAATGTGTATTCGAATGTGTTTGTATTAATTTCTTGAACTATTTCATACCGTGTTTTCACAGTTCATGTTTGTTATCTGTACTGAATTGCAAATTTTAAGTGCATCATTATCAATTGTACTGGCTGTCACCTGCATTTGCTTTTTAAGTTTGTCTCATTTAGATGCGTGCTCTTAAAAAAAAGTTCAGGTGTTGTGTGTTCTAATCTTGTTCGATTATGCACACATGAACCCGATGATGGCTACCCCTGCTCTTATTCCTATGCAATTTAACTCCATTCAAAGGGCCACTCATCAGGTTTGACAATTTTGAGCTGAAAAGCACAATGCAAAGATTAGGCAGTCACGATCACGTCTGCCAAAATTTGCAGCACTACACGCCGCGGAAATGGGTCAAATTTCAAGCTGAACGCTGCTCCCCCGTCCTTTTGCGGGCGCACGCCTAGCGAATGAGGGCATGACGTGCCTCTATGAATGGCCCTACGTACACGGGAAAGCAGTGACCTTGGTCCTCTACGTAGACTATTGTCCTCTGACGTTGCCAACAGTGGCACGTGACATGGGGAAAATTATTTACCACGACATGCGTGTTCGTGTATTCGTTGCTTGAAGAGATTATAAAGCTCTAGATAAATAATGAGACGAAACAAGGGAATAAGAGAGTTTTTTTTTCTTCTCATTTTTTCCCCCTTGAATTCCAACGAGATGCGGGGCTAATGTGCCGGCGTTTTGCATGCCTTCATGTGCACGCGGTTAGTGTATTGAGCAGACTACAGCCGTGGAACGCTCCTACGCGTTTGCACACTCGTTGTCCTCATCCATTCTACCGCGTCTAAGCCAGAGATTCCAAACCATCCCGCAGAAACAGGCAGTAGATCTCAAAGCAGCACTGTTCAAAAAAAAAAACACCACTCGCGTGCACGTGAGTTGGGCTTGTTCGGTCACGTCATGCGCACGTGACCTCTTGGTCGAATGCCGGAGAGGGTAGAGAAGCGATTTGGTTTGTGAAGTCTACGCGGAGGAGCGGCAAAAGTGTCGAACTCGCCTCCTCTCGTCCTCGTTTCGCGCCGCTTCAATAAAACAGTTTTCTCAGCTCGTAATGAACCGGTTCAAAAAATTTTTCTGGCAAAATCTTCCTAATCGGACACGTAACAACTACCACGGTCTAACTAAAATTTGGTATGGGGCCTGGTGGGTGGCCCTTCAACAAAGTTGTTGGGGTTAAACGTCCCAAAACCAGCCTACTATTACGAGAGACACCGTAGAGGAGGGCTCCGGAAATTTCAACCACCAGTGGTTCTTTGATGTGCACCTAAACCCTCAAGCATCTTCGCCTCCATCAAAAATGTGGCTGCCACGGCCAGGATTCGATCCCTCAACCTGCAGGCCAGCAGCAGAGTGCCTGAGCGACTAGACCTCCAAGGCGGGGGGGGGGGGGGGACTAAACTGTACTTGAGGCGTAAGGGGGGATGTAAGGCTAAAAGGCTAAGTGTAAGCTTGTGAACTGCTGCATTAATTTTGCATGAAAACTTCAGGGATGACTCATCTTGATATTACAAAATACAAAAAACTTATTTCAAAAACAATGAATGTGCACAAGTCATTTAAAGGGGCCCTGGAACACTTTTCGAGCATGATCAGAAAGCGCTGCCGATCGGTAGTAGAGGCTCCCGACAACACACGAGTCGCATATTACAGCGCAGCACGTGGCCTAGAATTCACAATAAATTATCAAAGTCAGCTAAAAACTGCTTTCTCTTCTCTCAACAAATCAAAGAATATGCCCAGAAATCACACGTAGCAAGCCCATCTATCAGCCATTGGCTGATTTGAACATAACGCGTTCACTCGTTGCAGAGATCGTTGCAGGAGGCCGATACTTATCTGCACGTGATCACACTGAAAAAGCCGCGCACTCAAGGAAGAAAAAAAAAGTGCTCAAAATCAGGAGGCGCACGGGACATTTTTCCGACGCCCTGCCATCCCTCCCTCCTTAGCTTCCAGTGCTTTCGTAGGGACGAGAAAATGATCTGTGGGGTTTAACGTCCCAAAACCACCATTTGATTATGAGAGACACCGTAGTAGAGGGCTTCAGAAATTGCGACCACCTGGGGTTCTTTAACACGCACCCAAATCTGAGCACACTGGCCTCATCATTTTCACCACCATCGAAAATGCAGCCACCGCAAGGGACGAGAGAAGAGAATGCAATTGCAGCATGCGAGAAACCTTTGTAAATCCACCCGCACTGAACGGATAAGGTAAAAACACTTTTGATGATGTTTCTGTAAAAATGTTATAGTTCTAAAAGTGAGCACTATTTTTTCCCTTGTCACTGCATGTCAGACTAATAAATTTTGTTTTGCATTTGAAACTATTTAGGTATATCAAAGGTTCCCCGTCTTGTTCCTGACAAATTTCAGTCTTAAGACGTTTTCAACAGAGTTTGGCGAAGCACTTCAATGATATTTTACTGAAGAGGCTCATCTTCTCCCTTCCCCAGAATGTGAACCAATAAGAATTAGTTTAAAGATTTCATGAGCCATTTATTTCAATGGTAAAAAAAATTATCAGAGTGACCTCCTACATGAATACAGCCTTTCTCATACATAAGGCACTTTTCTGTGATAATTTTAAGCAATCATCTTGAATTTTTCGCACATATTGAGCTGTGAATTTGGCGTACAACATGTGATGGTCCCAGAACGAGCCATGCAAAGAACAGCAACAAACTCCAAGAAAAACAAACATATAAACTGTGTGGAGTACAATCACAGCAGGAGTATGCCGGGATGTGCACGAAAGCAGCAGCAGACAATCGTGCAATACATTTGCACCAATTTGAGATTCAGTTCCAGTTTTATACGACGACTCTGCTGCTGGTACATAACTCAAAATGTACGTATTCAATTTAATTGTCCTCTGATGTACTTTCAATACGTATTGTGTGACAAGCACTAAAAAACAAGTATTCTAGCATAGGCACTTCTCATTCAGCTTTTGCCCAGTTTGCAGGCACGCCTTGACAGGGGCATTTTAGATATGCTTTCCCCAGCAATTTCGCTCCACCCTCATAACTGTAATTCAAAGGGGTCGTGAAACGGCCGCTTTACAACGACAATGCGGCACCATCGGCAGCCACATGCGCTAACTATCATCAGCCCGAGTGGAACTGCATAAACACTTTGCCTATTGAGGAACGCGGAACTCTATGGCATATTGAGCAAGCGCAAGTGGCACTCATCAGCGTCTGCCATACGCGATCCGCGTCCCACAAGGACGCCACTTAATATGACGTCGGAGTTCAAGTTAGCACCGATTGCGTATGACGAAGACGCTGATGAGCGTCCCAGTTGCACGCACTCGCAAGTACCGAAGAGTACCATGTTCCTCGATAGGCAAAGCATTACTTAGGATGACATCACCTAGTTAGCGCGTGTGGACGCCAGTGGCTTCGCACTGTCGCTTTCGAGCGAGCGATTCATGACCCCTTTAAAGTTCCTTTCTACAGCACAGTTGACAACCAAACTTGGCGAGCAAGTTCTTCAAAGAAAATTCCACCCAAAAGAACTCAAAAGTGAAAATGCACATCTTTTTTTCTAAATAGAAATGTGCTTTTAGCCCCACAAGCCCCATTAAACAACTACATAATATTTGAAGAAGCGAAAAACTCGCGAAAACCAGGTGTCACTAAAATCTTAACAAGCCGACCAGTCTTCTTCAAGGCCACAACTGCCGACTTTTTGAGTGCATGCAGCCACTGGAAGAGCTTCCTATAGAAAGCTAGGTCTTGTACATTCAAGTGCAACAAGCGTGTTCTCCTAAAAACCTTTTTTTTATAATCCTTGGCCAAGCGTTAGTCAAACAAGCTGGTTCAGGCGCAAACCCGGCAAGCACAAGCTACACGAACATCAACATCTTCGACGCTGGCACCACTCTGCTTCTGTACATAACTAAAAAAATACGACTCCCTCTGTAAAAAGGCACCCACACAGTTCAATGTTCACCCAGACAACGCTCAAATCCAATTTCCCCACTCTTCGATAGGTTGCGATGTTACACCATCAGGCCTCCAGTTAGTGACTAAAGCCATTCAAATGCACAGCATGTCCACATTCTAACACTTATACTCTGTTTGAAACAATCTAGCTGGCATTCACAGTAATGCATGGTACCGGTTCGTCCCAAATGCAACACCTAGCGGCTTATAAAGGCCAATGCAGCAGAAAAACATTTTCAGTAAACCTGGCTTCTCAATCCTGATCTGCCTTCCAAGTCGGGTGGCTCTTTGTATTCAAAATGTATGCACCATCTCTTTAGTAGCACTCAGCCACAAATGATTTAAAATACTAGCAGGATGCTAGGTGGAAAAAACGTAAAATCGTGCTGCACTAGCAGTCAGACGCGATTCCTTTCGCTGGATGGATCGGTTGGTACCATTCCAATGTCACTTAGAGGCAACCTCTGCGCACCGAGCACCACACACAAATAAATGCCCAGAACTTTTGCGCTGAATAACTTCCTAATCCAAGAGGATGCAAGAAGTATCAAAACGACAAAACAAAAGAAACGAAAGTGACGTTTGCTGTCAAATCGCAGATGACAGGGAAGCACACTGCAACTGTTGCTACGCAGCGGCGACAAGCGCAGATGCGGCGCATGTGCTCAACAGCTGCGCGATATTTGGAGAGCGAAATACGCTAGGAATATCAACAACAGAGCATGTGACGTTGACTCATCTGATGCGTTCGATGGCCGTAAAAACTCTCACTTATAAACAAAAGGCTAGCTCACATTAGCGACTGAGAGTATTAGTCATTAAATCTACCGCACACAAAGAAACGGTTGCACCAATCCACTCAGTTGCATCGGCGATGTCAGAGGTGTTGCACAGCACTTGACGCAAGAACCAGCAAGGCCACAAGAAAAATAACAATAAAAAAGATGGAGAAACCAAAAAGCGTGTTGTAACAAGCTCACGTTCGGAGGAGTTGACGGCGCCACCAACAGCATTGATATCTGAAACAAAGGGGGAAAAAAACGGTTGTGGGAACGCACAGTCAACGATAACACGGGATATCGCAAAACAAAGCAACAGATGCAAGCGTCAAGTGGGCAACACTCGAAAACGGCGCGAAACGACAGGCAGCGTTCGGGAGTGAACAATCGAAACACTGAATGCAAAAAGCCTTTCGAGCGAGGTCTTCAAATTCTCGAAGCGGAACGAAATTCGGAAAAGCACACAATGGAACGAAAATGCAAACACTAACAAACGCTTTCGTTGGAGCTTCACTTAGTATTTTTCATAAAATAACGGTCCGAAAATATATCTCCCGCCACAGAGGCCATGCCGCCCGCCACTCCCTCCGTTGTTTGATTTCACTTTCACAGGCACAAAAACCTCCTCGCACAGCCAAAAAGCTACGAAATATCTACGTGTGCTAAGCCGAAGAAACAAAACACGACTTTGAGCGCTTATCTGACGGGCGCCGAACGGTTGACATTCGAATATTCACGAGCAGCTGTCGCACTACCGAGCTAGCTCACGAAAACAAAGCGTTTACATTGTAGCGGTAGGCTTAGGAAGTTTTTCGCGCATAAAGCCAGTCGGTGGACAGCGCGAGATTGACACGCGTTGCGCGAACGCTCAAATGTGGGGACTTCACCTCCGGTCTCCATCGTCGGTGCGTTTGTCGAGCACGAATGCAATGCGCAGGATATATCACGAAAGGTGCGAACGGTCCGAAGTTGACAACGATTTTATACGAGCCGCCGCGCTAACTCGTCACTGGCGTCTATGAGTGTTGTCAAGTCTCGGGAGGCTCGGGATTGGACGAAGCGAGCGGATTGGTAGCGCCGCCTAGTAGCGTTTCAGAGTTTCAGTTTCGATATTGAAACAAAACGGGAACTGCGGCTTATACGCGAATCTATTTTACGAACAGCTGCTCATTAAATGAACACGCCAGTTTGAGCAAGTTTTCACAAAACCGGCAGACATATTTTCGCCTCAAGTTATTTGTATTCTGGAAAGGTAATTAACAAAATCGACACTGTCAGATCAACATGTGGCCTGAAATCGTGTCCTCCCGCAACACAGAAGCGCCAAATACAAACGAGACGTGGAAACAACGTTTAGCGATGCATACGCAGTAAAAATGCGCCGGTGGACTTAAAAATTGCAGTAAAGCAAGCAAATGAAGCATTGTTCAATGTTCGTAATAATGTGAAAGACGGCGGCGTTTTTATTAATAATTTTTTAAACAACATAACCATTAGCGCTTTGTTCAGGCCCCGTAGCCCGACTGCTGCTGCCGCTGCTTGCCTTTTGGCACTGAAATCCGCAGGCCCTAGGCTGGAGTTCAAGACCGGATAGCTGCGGTCCTCCCCACGAGAAAGCAACGCCAGGAGGCCCCGGATGGTTGAAGTCTTCGTGGCTCAGGTCCTCAACCCGACGACCCATCTTCAGTGTCCGGTCCGGTAACCCCTTTCTGTTCGTATCGTTCTTCTCAAACTCTCTGCTCTTCTCCAGCCCTGGCTTTGCCTGCCCTCGGGCACACTTGTCCACTCCTGATTGGACATGTCGGAACTTCGTGGTCGTTGACCATTGAATCTTTCTTTTGTTGGTAGGTTGGTTGACCCTTAGAAAACTAGCGCAATCTTCCGTGTGGGATCGGCCATGAAATGGTTGGCTGGTTGGATCCTCAACAGATTGACGCCGCCAACTTTGGGGTATAGGCCATGAATCGGGTGGTTTTCTTATTGAACTATTTCACATATTGATGAAAATGGTTGAAAATAAATTCGCTAGCCATTACAAGTAATAATTTTAACTTGTAAGGGTTCAAAAAAAGAAAAAACTTGTAAAGAAATAACACGAAAAAACACACAAAAAAATAAAACACGTTTGTACACAAAACATCTGAATTAAGCAACCCCTATCATTCAATTCTTTTAGACAGTCGTAAGAAAATTCGATACAGCATTGAAAACGCTCCTGTGGCTAATACCGAATAAGATTTCGCCAAATGAAAAAAAAAATCTGTGGAATAAGCGACAAATATAAGTCCAATTTTTGTAGGGGTTCTTCTAATAGTCTTTTCCTTTGTATTTTAAATGTTCGGCACATCAAGAAGAAGGGCTCCAGAGATTCGCTCTCATCACAGTTGCTAAGGCATAACGGCGACCGGGCCACACCTGATCTGTGAAGGTAAAAGTTCAGTGAATGTACTCGACAGCGCAGCCTTATAATTCCTCCTTTCTGGGGTGAACGCCACCTGTTCTGCCAATGGAACTTTACCTGTGTGAAATGTGATCGAAACGAAGGAGATTGGGTGGTGCACACGACACCACACGTGTTCGCTGTCTTCGTGTGGCGGCCTATTCAAACACGCACGGTTGAAGCACGCACGCCACTTATCACAGCAGCAACCTCAGGACTTCCTCATACTATGGTAATAGAATGGCACCAAACCAGTCCTGTCACCCGTACTCTTCAACAACCTCATGACATCCTGAACACGACACCTCAGAATTTTTTCAGTGTGTTTCCAAAACAACCATTGTGCGGCTGGTTAAGTAATGAAGGATCATATTATTTCACAGAAATTCGTTTATTTTAACATTTATTAATCGCAACTGGTTACGAGCACAGCTTTAACGAGCAAGAGTCCAAGTCGTCTGAAAAGAAAGCAATATCAAAGCAGCCTACACAACAATGTGGTGTTGTAGCAATACGTTGCAACTGAAGCTAGATCGAGGAAAAAAAAGCAAACCAATAGAGCTATAACAAGTGAAACTATGAATAAAAACGCACCATCTGGAGTTGCGATTCGAACACGGACCTTTTAAGTGGGAAGCGGGCATTCTACCAGAGAGCCACTTCGGTGGAGCCTTCCGACACATTGCAGACCACCGACCACAGCGCCACGAACGAATTGACCTTGTTTGTGCTTCACTTTCTGAGCATTGGTGCGGCCGTTCCGGGCAGTCTTATCACCTAGTACACTCTAGAATAACGGAGAGCTGAGCTTTAGTTGGTTCGTATTCATTCTTACTAGAAGGAAGTCGGGACACCTATAACAACTGAAGGTGCGCACAACGGCGGAAAAGAAAGAAGGCACGAAAGCTTACCTGCACATGCCCATGCAATATGCGGACATAACAATCTGTCACACCTGCAAGTCTGCGTCAAAGATAACTGTCGAGGTACTTGGTTTCAACTTTATCCAAGTTAATCGACGATTGGCTCACGCATGCGCTATTGTTATTACCCATATGTCATGCCTCATCATCAGGCACGTTTCTTCATTCCTGCAGCATTGGTACAAAACTGCGCATTCATCGAATTTTGGCATTGATTGATTGATATGTGGCGTTTAACGTCCCAAAACCACCATACGATTATGAGAGACACCGTAGTGGAGGGCTCCGGAAATTTCGACCACCTGGGGTTCTTTAACGTGCACCCAAATCTGAGCACACGGGCCTACAAGATTTCCGCCTCCATTGGAAATGCAGCCGCCGCAGCCTGGATTCGATCCCGCGACCTGCGGGTCAGCAGCCGAGCACCTCAGCCACTAGACCACCGCAGCGGGGCGAATTTCGGCATGCACTCATCGCCCAGCCATACACAAGTTTCGGTTTCATACTTGCAGCAGTGACGTAACAATACAGTATACTGGCGGCCGAGTGCCTGTGATGCTGCGTTCCCAGGTACCAGAACTGTCTACGTGCCACTTTTGACTCCCGCGGAACGGGGACCAAAGGCAAGCCGTGGTAAGAAGGCCGTCATCGCTTCTTTTCGAAAAAATAAATAAATAATATTTCATCCAAGGGAAAGTATGCTTTCTGTCAGGCTCGACTACCAGAGGGAGTGGTTGGTTGGCTGCGGTGAACCTTGGCCGTCCTTATAGTGGCCAACCATGCACAAACCTCTAATCCAGACATCGATCGGCGCAAACAAAAAATCTCATGGATCAAGAAAACGCAAAAAATGAGCAAAAAAACTGCCTTCATCTAGAATCTTTGTTCATTCAAACCACTGCGCACACGCTAGATAAGAAGTGTGGTAATCTTCCGCCGGTAATGGTGTCTTGCCCCAAGCATGTGATTACAACTTGTTGCCGTTCCCCGTTGTGAACAAGGCTCTCGCGTGGAAGCCGAAAGGTCATTTAAGAATATATATTTTAGACACTTTGGTTAGCGCTCTGTTGTTCTTCGTTCATGTCCTTCCCAAGCCAAGCGAGATTCCGCCCAAAAAATCTCGACTTCGTAAAAAAGGAAAGCGCTACAAAGTGTGCGTCTTGCTACGGCGTGCGAGCGGCTTCGCAGAGAAATAAGCGAGACAGACGATGATTGCCAAGCAGATCAGAACAACGCAGCCGACGCAGAAGTTCTGCTTCTCGACTACCTCGTACGAGACGTCGTCGTGCTTTGCCATTCGCACGACGTCCCGCAACCACGGGTATCTCTGAGGACACGGTCTGCAGCCGACGAGGTGCCGGGCCTCCTTGATGGGCGAGTCCGGAAACGAGCAAGCGTGGACTTCCGGACAGCGCTTGAACTCCGACGCCTTCGAGCAGTCGACCTGAACGTACTCGCCGATGGGCTTGGGGTCTTTCATGAAGCGCACCACTTCGGCCACGGTGACAATGAAGACGTCGTCCAGCGTGAGTAGCCAGTCGACGAAGTTCAGGTAACCTTGCCTTCGACCCGGAGTCCAAAGCCAGGTTTCGTGGATGAAAACAGGAAACGGAGCCCTGTTGCTGTGGTAGTAGCGCTCGAAGTTGGACCTGCGCGAGAATGGAAAAAAATCAGCAGTGCCTTAGCTCGGCCATAGCCTACCAGAGGCTATGTATATATGTAGCGTGAACAGACAGACAGACAGACAGACAGACAGACAGACAGACAGACAGACAGACAGACAGACAGACAGACAGACAGACAGACAGACAGACAGATTATAAACACTGACATCTGCTCGGTGATGAACACGAAACACGAATTATCCCAAATACATATGCTTCCCTATATATTATCTTTTTCGCATATCCCTCTCCCTCTTTTCTATCTCTATTTATAAATTGTTTTTTTACAATATTTTTTCACAAACTCTACTGCCACACGTTTCGTGGCCGATCCTCCGTGGTGCGTTTTGCCATTCCTCTGGGCTTCATGATCGCCATCGTCTTAGGCGATTGCGTTAGGGACCCTAATCCATCGAAGGACGCGGCCACCAAGTCAACCACCTCAAGTGCGTCAACCATAGCCATCTTGCTAGGAAGCGCAGCCACTATTTCAAAGAACACACAACACGTACAAGCGCTTGAAATAGTGGCTGCGCTTCCTAGCAACATGAATCCTTACTAACTGACCCGATACAATTGTTTATTGACCATAGCCAGCTGTAGAGCACCCTATCAGCGTCTTTTTGTCCCCCTCCCCAGCCCATGTCACACGCACCTGAGGAAATCCAGCGTCTCAGCGTCCGTGGTTGGCTTCGGGGAGCACGTGTCCGGCATGGCGCAACTGCTAACGATCGTACGGGACCCGTCGCCAGCCGGGGTGGTTGTCATGTAGTAGCTGTTGAGCGGCACCAGCCAAAGGCCGCGGTGAGCGCGGTTAGGACACGACGGGACCGTGCAGTCCACCCCGAGGCCGTAGTCCAGTGTGTACGGAAAGAAGGGCAGCTTGTCGGTCTTGTTCATGTAGCTGCAACATTCGACCCCGTCACCCAACGTTTCACGGTTTTCAGAGAAAAATATGAGTGTCTACTGTGGTTGCATAGCTATGAAAAACGTACTGTAACAGAATATTTCGGGGCGAAATTAGCCCTATAGGTCGCCGGATATAGACCACTCTCCTCGCCGGGAAACGCCAATACTGCCATGGCGAAAGGTTGGTTGATCACATTAAACTGGCGCGATCTGCCATGGGGGATTGGTCATTAAACTGGCGGTGCTTTGCCATATAAATGAATCTGTTGATGTTCTCAAAATGTTTAGAAATAGAAATTTTATGCACAGACTCATTAGCATATAGTTCAGATAAATAAAAGAAGAAAAAAAGCGAATATATAAGTGGGTGCGCGCCAGAGTTAATAGGTGAAGAATAACAAGAATAAGCGGATTTAAAAATCCTTAGACTTCCATTCGTCTGTGATGCCGTACAACCTTAGACTTCAATTAGTGTAAGGCGTCATATCCTGCGTAAAGCGTAGCCATTGTCTTCTACCGATAGTTTTCCTGCTGCACTGAGATCACTCAAGTTCAGTGCCAAGCTGGGGAAAATTGAAATTTTACGTGCAGCTGACCTCAGTAAAAAAATCCTTTGCCGGAGTCGGATGGTCACAAAGTGAGCAGCTTTACGTCATGGCTTGCGTTTACGCCCGTGTTTACCGACTGTCAGGCCGCTAGCTTGTTCATAAAAATATTCAATTATACGACCAACTGCGCTAAAATTACAACCGCTTGCTTGCGAACGCACAAGGATTAAACCACATATTACATAGATTATGATCGAAAATTGGGCGTCGTGGCGCCTTTATGAACTGCTGCTGTCAGCAAAAAAATTGCGCCATCTTCTACTAAAGGCAACGATGTGCGGATGCGAAGAAACGTGGTGTCTACTTCTGTTTCCATTTGTTATTTCCATTTATATGTTTCCGTGTATGTTTCATTTGTGTGTGGAGTTGTGTATATGTTGTGTACCGCTTATGTTAAACCCCTTCAATTTGTGTATATTGCCGTTTGTGTGCCACTAAGTGAACACCCAACGCTACTAGGAAAGCACAACGAAGCGAGCGAGCGCAGAAATTCGAGCGCAGCATTGGCGGAGAGATAAACGGGAGAGGAGAAACGAAGCGGAGGTAGCGCTGGCCACCGTAGCAGCGCTTTGCCACTTCTTCGCGTGAGCGCGAGGAGAGGGGAGAGAGTTGACGCATGCGCAGGGGGGGGGGGGGGAGCGGACGGTCACCGAGGGACGGACGCAGCCCCGAGCTTAAGCTGCTTCGTATCTAGAACTGTCGTGTAAAGAAGCTAATGTGGACCGAAAATGCAAGAAAGAGGACGAAGGACTTTATAATGATTGTGGCCGGGTTTCAAGAGTTTGTGGAAAACGAGATTGCAACTGCACAACACAGATTTTCACGTTAAATCTTCTAAAGAAAACTTTCTAAATAGTGTTGTTCGAGTTAACGATCGAGCTTTTCAGTGCCCAGCCTGAACCACCAGACTGTGTCACTACCCTTAATGTTGTGATCAATGTGAAAACTTTCTATGCATTGTCGTTCGTGAATCACTGATATATACATTTGTACGTACGTTGATCTTCGTGTTATATGTTTAATAAAGTGATAAAGGAAAAAAAAAGCACCGAAGCTCAGCTTAGAGCACTGATAGAGTAATGCGTAGGTTTCGGCTTCGATCCCACCGGCCACGATTTGTTTTTTCGCCAGCAGCGTGATCAAAATATCCGTGGCAATACATATGGCGGTAGCACAGGATGATATGCTGGACGCTGTCAGGTTGCGCAGTATAGTGAGGAATATTTAACGGCGGCAGTTTAATAACACTATCTCGAGTTTTACATCTCAAAACTACCACATCGTGCACTGACATCGCACAGTACATCGGCCTGTACCATTTCACCGACATTGAAATCCGAGATCGAACCCCCGAACTTCGGATCAGCAGCCGATCACCACTGATCTACAGTGGCGTACAACGGCGGCATTTTAAAGAAACAATAGAGAGATAAACGATTTTTCTCATATTGGTGTAGAACTCCTTCACAATGACAACATCACCACGCTCACCACGACAAGGCGGAGAAAACGTTTAAAAAGGAAACGCGGGAGGCGGCGTCACATTAAAATACCCCAACCAAATTCTACGACGGCATAGATTTTGACGGCGTCTACTAAAGGGCCTACGTTGCTCCTTATTGGTAATAGTACTAATAAATATTGGTCTTTAACGTTACAAAACTACGCTACGAATGCGAGGGACGGCGTTATTTGGAGGGCTCCGGAAAGTTCGATCACCCGGGGTTCTTTAACGTTACCTAAATCTAAGTACACGTGCCTCAACCATTTTCGAATCCATCGAAAATGCGGCCGCCTTTCGTGTCAGCAGTCGAGCCCCCTCAACCTCTAGACTACCGTGGCTGGTAATTGGCAAAAATAAAAATGCATTGCTCTTTGAAGGGGAACCTAACGTAGCAAGTTTTAGGCGATTTAGTTGAGTCAGCGCGTCGAAAGTACGAAAGATACCTTTCGAAATCCGTGACATAGCGCGCGGAGATGTCGGCATCAAATCGTATAAAAATGAAAGATGATGAAATGAAACGTGAAAAAAATTATCTTGATTTTCTTCTCTATCAATAAACCCAATTAGCCACACTAAAACTTTGGAAGAACAATTTATCAATCTCAACAGAACCATGGTTCTGTTGAGATTGATAAATTGTTAATCTGGCTGTATTAATCAAAGTGTAACGATGCATCGTTACACTTTCTCTAATACAGCCAGATTAAACTCTAGACATGCCTTCTTAGACGTGTCACAATCGTTGGCGATTCAGCATTGATGAATTCGAAAGTACCCTGCGTCCAAACCAGGGGCGTAGCCAAGGGGGTGGCAAGTCTGGCCCATGCCCCCTCCCCCCTATTTTTTTTTCACCCTGGCATAGAGAGCAAAGGTTACCACTTCAACAAGACGTCCTGCTCGAAATAATAAAAGTCCCCCCCCCCCCCCGCCAAAGAAAAAAAATCTGGCTACGCACCTGCCCCAAACGAATCAACCCAATGTCATTATACGAATGTACGGTCGGGACTCACTTGATGCAGACGGAAGAGTCGTAGACGAATCCGTTCTGTAGCAGCATGTCGTACGCTTCTCCGTTGCCGATCTCCAGGAACGGTGCCCTAGCGCCAATCATGTCCCCCTCTGAGATCGCCGCGTAATCCCGCAGGAGGTCGCGGTCGCCCACAAACTCACCCTTCCAGCCGGCAACGTCCAGTGTGCGCCAGTAGGTCAGATTGTTTCGGTGCCTGCGCATTCAGCATTCATGGAAGTTCGCCGAGGCAACCACGCCTTTTATGTTCTTAAGAGGAAGCCAAGCCTGCCCTATACCTTTTATCAGTCAGACCTGTACCGTCATTGTTCAAAAGTGCGGTGTTATGGCCATGGACGGGCGCAGGGGTGCCCTTGATAGGGGGTTGGGGGGAGCCCCCCCCCACACTGTTATTTCATAGTATATGGGACAGACTTAGCGCCCCCTCTTAAGCAACTAGGGGGAGAGGACAGGGGCGGATCCAGTCATTCATTTTAAAGGGGAGGGGCGGTCGCTTGAGGGAACACCGGAGATGAGGCGTGGCAACCACTTTTTTGTTCTTACTAGCACAAAAACTCTCTCATAGCTTAAATACTGTTAATAGGCACTCAAAGTGGTAACACTCATTTGTCCTAATTGGTGATAGCAGGTGGACGGCAAGCACTAAAGAGAGGGGGAGAGGGTGCTGACTGGATTTCGGAGGACGATCGCCCTTACCGCATCCCCTCTGGATTCATCTCTGGGGAAAGGGGGGGGGGGGCTTCTATTGGACAACCGTGCGCGCACCAAGAAGACGAATAAGGTGTTCAATGAGAAGGAGGACAGGTCGGCCTAGAAAGCTGGTTTTTATAGCCTGCTACTTCTCACGGGGGTAAGAGGAAAATGGCAGAACCAATGCTAGAACTCTAACATGACGCCGCCATGTCATAAACGGAAGCAACCTTATGCAATGACCTTAACACGCATGTGGCGCACTCACGTGATGGAGTGGATGGCGATCTCGCTGCCCACGCTGTGTAGCTCGTGCACGAGTGAGTAGTCAGTGTAGCCTGCAGACACGAAGAACGTGGCGGCCATGTTGCAGCCGTTGGCTCGATTGCGGCGCTTTCCCGGGTCCAGTAGCTGGCGATAGAAGGCCATGTTCCCTTCGTTTATTGCGTCATCGAACGTGAGCATGACGAACTGGGGCATGACGCTGGCGTTGAGGTTTCCCGGGGGCTGCGTGCTTATGCAGGCGCAGTTTTGGCGCGAGCGACACTCGCTTGGGTCGCATGTGGTCGCAGATCCCGTCGCAACAGCTTGCCAGAAGCACACCAGCGCTATAGAAAGCGAACTAAACAACTGCGTTGACATCACGCTATAGAAGCACGCACTCGAGGTAAACACGATCCAAGTACGACCACTCAGCTTGCAACGGGAGTTCTGCACGTCAGCATTAAGTTTAGCTGAACGGAAGAACTGCAAACGGTGCGCCAATCTGCCTGACTGAATTGATGGCAGAAAGCTGTCAAGTGCGCTCAAACAAGAAAAGAGCGATATGATGGCGACATATGCGATACACAAGCATGACGAACACTTTATTACCCCAACGGTTGACTATACTCAGCGGCTGGGACGGCAACGAACTATTGTAACGGGTATACAACCTGCCCAGATTATGAAATCGCGCGCATATTTAAAACCTAGCAGCTGGTACAGTTGACTCACCAAAACAGCGACATCTCGCAGTGGAAATCATGCTGGACTACGAGATGGCCTCCGCAACTCGCAGTAGTCTCGTAGTCCGTGCTAATATGAATTATGTCGACGCCTTGTAGCGGAACTGCAAACTGTCACGCTTGCTTGGGATACTGCACCGATCTGTAGCCGTTGGCGGTGTACTCCTTCGTCTTGGAATCACGGTGACGTTTTGCGACAGAAATCCACCGTACCGGATCTTTAGCTTCACAGCAGAAGTCGGTCGTCGGACAACGATGAAGTTGCCGCTCGCTTGTATGGCGACTATGTTTCACTATAATCGCGACAGTTCTGAAAGTAACGGTGCATCGGCTTCAGTAGATGCCCGACTTGAGAGAGCCAAATCCCTGGCAGGCGTACAATGCGGTCACGGCACTTCGCGTTTCTGCTAGCAGCGGCTCGAGAGCGCGGTGACGTAGACGTCCGTGCGGCCACTTTCGAACTCCGCTCGCTGAACAGTGGACGCTCGAAAGATTTGTCTGCTTGCGTCGGTACTGAACGTGCCCCTTAGTTAAACCACATCTATACGGTGAACTGCGTGCCTTTACGCGAATGTCACGTAAGCATTGCGAGCAGTGAACAGCAAAAAAAAAAAAAACATAGACGTGCGTCAACAGCTGGAGTCGCGCCATGTTTTACGCAGGAACCCAGTATACACATATACACAGATGCACGATCACCCTCCGGTGTTGCCTGTCGCACGTGTCTGCAAAAGCTGCATGCGGCTAATCGACGTCTTCCTTCCTGTCACAGCTGAGGCCAAACAGCGTGTCAGTCCCGAATTAAACGAGATCAATTAGGCTGTGGAAAAAAAAATGAGAAGAGAAACAGCCGTAAGCGAGCCCGTTAGCCGGATCCATGTACACGTGTGCCGGTTTTTTCCTGACATTTACTTCATAGCGTTGTTTGTCGCTTTGTCGCTTTTTGAGCTTTGTCGCGACGTGGAAAATGATAATCAGCATTGAACGTAGCGAAATTAACCAGAATGAAGTCAAAGGAGGTCAATACACTAGTCTAGAACACTGCAACGGCGAGCTGCACTGACAACGTTTGCAGATTCCGCATGTTTGAAAGAGGCCCGGTAAATCATAGCATGCGTGGTCGTAAAAACCTATGCTGAAGTGAGGGTTTACCCGCAGCAATGGTCTATATAGGCTAAGCCCCGCCGCGGTGGTCTAGTGGCTAAGGTACTCGGCTGCTGACCCGCAGGTCGCGGGTTCGAATCCAGGCTGCGGCGGCTGCATTTCCGATGGAGGCGGAAACGTTGTATAGGCCCGTGTACTCAGATTTGGGTGCACGTTAAAGAACCCCAAACGGTCGAAATTTCCGGAGCCCTCCACTACGGCGTCTCTCATAATCATCAGTGGTTTTGGGACGTTAAACCCCACACATCAATCAATCTAGAGGCTAAGGCACTTGGCTGCTGACTGGCAGGTCGCGGGATCGAATCCCGGCTGCGGTGGTCGCATTTTTCGATGTAGGCGAAAATGATCGAGGCCCATGTGCTTAAATTTGGGTGCACGTTATGCAACCCCGGGTGTTCGAAATTTCCGGGGACCTCCACAACGGCGTCTTTCGTAATCGTCTGGTCGTTTTGGGGGCGTTAGACCCCGACACTTTAACGAAGCGAGTGCTATTTCAAACATTTTTTGTTATTGGTACATGGCGCCACATCGAGATGGAACACACCGGAGAGTGCAGTTCCAGCGTTCTCAAGAACAAAAGGACCCCCCCCCCCCCCTTCCCCTAAAAAAATCGCCCTTGCAACGAGCATGCTTATAATCACATTCACTACATTACTGAAAAAAAAATAATAACGCGATTGAAAATGTATTTTTTTGTCCCACAATAATTGTCGTCAGATATCTCGTATGCCTTTCCTTGCATTATTATACGATAGTTATAGCGCGAGAACAGAACGACGACAAAGAGACAAGAACACGAGCGCTCGTGTCCTTCTTGTTTCTGTACGTCGTTTTGTTCTCGCGCTATAACTATCGTCATGTCATGCCAACTAGCCCAAACTGCCACACTTCTAAGTTACTTGCATTATTGTCATGCGCCCGGCTCTTCCTGATCACGAATAGCATACACGTGTTATAAACGTGACATAACATTCGTGACAGGAATGTGCAGAGTTTTGAAGAAAGGAAACGCTACAACGAGCCAGATGACTATTATTGTTTGGGAACAAACAAATGCGCCCATTTTACTCCGTTTTTAACCACGAAAGCTGTTGTGAGACCACAACAGTAGCCGAGGTCACGCTGTCGCCGGTGTACGTAACCGCTATCGAAAGATATTATTAAAAAAGTACAGCATATCCACGGAGTGAATGGTGTTGAGTGCAGCGAAGCATCTATCTATCTATCTATCTATCTATCTATCTATCTATCTATCTATCTATCTATCTATCTATCTATCTGTCTGTCTGTCTGTCTGTCTGTCTGTCTGTCTGTCTGTCTGTCTGTCTGTCTGTCTGTCCGTCCGTCCGTCCGTCCATCCGTTTGTCTGTCTGCTAGGTACGCTGGAGGGATGTACTGCCCTAGACCATAAGGAGCTTCGTCCCAAAAATTGGGGATCCATCGCCTTCAAGAGTTGAACGCGATAGCGACATCCGGTCCGAAGTGCGTACTTCAACCATTATTGCATACTTTTTTGTGTGTGTATGATGTCACTCGAGAAGTTTTAAATTGTGGATTACCACAATCGATGCAGTTCAAATAGGCTTGTGCCATTGGAGCTTTCGCATATGCCTGCATTCTGCGTAATCGGTAGCACGCTTTAAACCACGACCAATCATGCGCGCGAAAATGTTTTCGGACTTGCCATGCACTCAACGTGTGTGCATACCCCTCGTAATATGGATGACCGGCTTCAAGCCACGAGGTCGTTACGATAATCACATGTTCTGACGCCCAGCAGCAATGTACGCCTGTAGCAATCAATATTACCGCGGCATTACATGTTGTATTGATTGATTGATATGTGGGGCTTAACGTCCCAAAACCACCATATGATTATGAGAGACGCCGTAGTGGAGGGCTCCGGAAATTTCGACCACCTGGGGTTCTTTAACGTGCACCCAAATATGAGCACACGGGCCTACAACATTTCCGCCTCCATCGGAAATGCAGCCGCCGCAGCCGGGGTTCGAACCCGCGACCTGCGGGTTAGCAGCCGAGTACCTTAGCCACTAGACCACCGCGGCGGGGCTTACATGTTGTATTGTGAAGCCTGTATACAAGAGGCGTGTGTTTGTAAAGGGCGAGCCTTATGTTCACTGCATTTCCAAGCAGAGAAAGTTAGTTTCACTGCATTCACCAGCAGGTGGGTAGCTGTGTGGTATAGAACATCCGCTTGCCACGCAAACGGCCACGGTTTGCCACGGACGCGATTTTTTTTTTTTGTAGCGTTAGCTACTCGCTTAGCTTATCGGAGGTTTGGTAAACGCAGTGCTAAGCACTTGGAGGGCGAGGGTGACGTGCAACACCATACCCAATGAAATATTTGAGTTTTCATATTCTCGCAGAGGGCGATTCGCGCGACTTGCTCTTTCACAATTCTCTCTCTCCCTCTCTCAAAAAAAAAAAACGATCATTTCCTTGATGCGCACGCGTGCATCCCGTACTTATTTGGCGCAAAAGCCGCGCAAACACCAGTTTTCGTCATCCCGTGATTTCACTCTCAATGCGACCCCAGCGCCAGACTTATACTTGCCCCATGATCCCAACTTTAAAAGCCTGAAAAGAAAACGAGCCGGCATAAACAGTCTCCTGTGAAATGGCTGCAAGATAGGATATGTAACGGTTCGTTGGCGTTCAACAAGTGGCTAAGCCAAAATTTAACACTAAAATATCCCGGTCTCGCACTGGAAAGCTTATGCCCCCCCCCCCCCCCCCCATGATGCAACCCGGAGGGGAGCCGGGCTCCCTATAACACCCCCCACCCATCCTTCTCTCAGCCTGTGGTATGAACATATTAGCACGCACACGAAGACTAACGGCTCCCTCGGCTGACATAAAGTCGGGGACTAAGCCACTCCAAAGAGGTTTCAAACTTCAAAGCGTTAAGACAGGTCAAGTATCTCAATTAAATAGAGAGATGCCACTCAATATTCATTTCTCTCGTTGGCTCCGTTTGTTTTTGAATTTTGCGTGAAACACACAACTAGTCACGTGATAAAAAGTGCCACTATTTTGAGTGGTTTAAGCAACAACTTAATTAAAATATTGCTTTCGAATTTGATAAGCTTGCTTGTGACACAGTTAGTTACCCTTATTTATTCATGAACTGTTTACGCTGTGCCTCTCACCTGTATGACGTCACGGTGATGGAGTGAAGTATAAAAGCCAAACTCCGTAAGCGCGAAAATGCACGCGACAGCGACGAGCGACGCTATGAGCGACGAAACAGGGCGTTCGCGCGACGTGTCGCGTGCTCGTTTTCGCGCGATCGCTCGGTTCTCCAGATTTGGAAACCGTCGCTCATCGCCCGGAAGTGCTGGGCTCAAGCAGCCAATAGCGAAATACCGGAAAAGCCAAAGACTACATAGGTGCACGTGACCCTGCCCGAGTCACGTATGCGCAACAATGACTGATTGATTTGTGGGGTTTAACGTCCCAAAACCACCATATGATTATGAGAGACGCCGTAGTGGAGGGCTCCGGAAATTTCGACCACCTGGGGTTCTTTAACGTGCACCCAAATCTGAGCACACGGGCCTACAACATTTCCGCCTCCATCGGAAATGCAGCCGCCGCAGCCGGGATTCGAACCCGCGACCTGCGGGTCAGCAGCCGAGTACCTTAGCCACTAGACCACCGCGGCGGGGCACGTATGCGCAACAAGAAATAACGCAATGTTTATTACGCATGTGCATATAAAAATGTGCTGCAAGGCAATAATAAACACCTTCCGTTCCATTACACAACAATATATCTTATTTTTAAATTGGAAACCGCTCGCTACGCGGTTTTCTTGGTGCGAGTTGACGGCCTCATGCCAGCAACAGTGGAATTCGCTCGCCGAAGCCGTCGCGTTAATGAGGTTTGCCTGCGCTAGCGACTGATCGCGCGACGCCGATCTACGTCGCGTCGCTCGTCGCTGTCGCGTGCATTTTCGCGCTTATGGAGTTTGGGCTTAATGCGGGAACTGTGGCGGGAACCCCAAGCCAGCGCTTCGTCACGGTTCTCTGCGCCTTGGTTAGCACTGTCTACCCTATTTCTCCATCACTTCTTGGCCTTTAAGGTCTCCACTTGTGGCGAGACACGTTTTTAGTGTTACCTTGAAGGGTAATTTTCCTCAACGGCCTGTATGGATAGAGTGACCTAGTATGTGAGCGCCCGCATGCGCACTATAGCGTAGCGGCCTATCTAATCGGCAGCGCCACCTGCGGCGCCATTACTCAGATAAACTCCAAGCCCAAGCGAGGGCCGGGGGACACGTTTTGTCAATCTCGCTCCCGCCTCCGGCGCGGTCGGCACGTTTTTCATGTTCGAATAAAGCGCATTCTTCTCGTTCACAACGCCTCTCAGCCTTCATGCCTAGCCCGCCCAGCCCTCACAACTGGCGCAGTCGACTCCGAACCATGCCTGGAACGTCGCCTTTTGCCCGCCTCGTGAAGTGATCCGCCGGACTAGCCGCGCGGCGCTCCGTCCTGTGTTTACCGTCCGCCGCCCGATACGCCTTTCGGCCGCTTCGTCCGAGTCATTTCGTGCCTTTGCCTTTTGTTTCGCCGACCGTCGTGCTGACGCCCACCCGCCCGATGAAGTAGCTCGCCTGCAGAGCCGAACCAACTTGACCTGCCCGCCTTTTTCGTCTCTCGTGAGTCTTGTGCTCCTTCTGCTAATTTCTTGTGAACGCCATGCCGCTTGTGAACTGGAACGAGGCTACGCCTGAGGACCTCGCCGGCTTTACAGCAGACTTCCTCCGTGAAGAGTTGGTTCGCCGAAACCTGGACGCTACGGGGCCGAAGGAAGAAGTGATCAATCGTCTCCTCGCCGATATAGCCCAAAACCGCTCAATGACGCCTTTGTCGCCTTCCCCAGACTCCTCAGCGTCCAGCCAGCGCCCGAACACTACGCCGCTTCCTTCGAGCTTCGACGCAGCCCAAAGTACCGAGTTGCTGACGGGTTTACTTCAACAGCTCCTTCAAGTGTCACAACGCGCTGCAGCGCCAGTTCAGGTCACGACTCTTCCAGACCTGTCCGCATCGCTTCCTACATTTAATGGAGACGGCAGCATTTCAGCGTCCCACTGGATTGAAGAGTTGGAACGAACTCGAAACCTAGCTTCGTGGGAGCCTTCAACCGTACTCGCCGTCGCTCTGGGAAAGCTCCGTGGAGCAGCCGCGGATTGGAAAGCAGTCATTGGCCGTCAGTGTCCCACCTGGGAAGCCTTCAGGCAAGCTTTCTTGGATCAATTCAGCGCCAAGCAAACCTTACTACAGTGGCGACAAGCTGTTACTTGTCGCGTGCAAGCGCACGGAGAGAACCTGGTCCACTATTCTTTGGCGAAGTTGAAGCTCATTTCGGGATGCCCAGTCACTCTTACCGACACTCAGCGCATAGAGTACGCCCTTCAGGGCATTTCCGACGAGAACCTGGCCACTACTATAGCAGCACAACGGCCAGAAACCGTCGCCGCCTATATGGACATCGTAACGCAGCTTGACCAAACATTGAGCCACTTGTCTCGTCGACTCCCACGCCCAGGGTATTCAAGCACCAAACTAGTAATGCCAAGCCCACAGGTGCCCCACCACAGTGAAGAGGGCACGAATGTTCAGGCGGTACCAGACAAAACAAGACAGCCGCAGCGAATCGCAGCCCTACCACCAGACCAACAAGAGGCTCGGTACCAGACCATCTCTACGAGGCATGGCGCTCCTGCCTACCGTTCTGGCCAGAACTTGGCCGAAGCCGTGTGTTTTCAATGCCGCCAAAAAGGACATCTAGCTTCAAAGTGCCCATCCAGAGCTACTGCCACACAGTCTACAACGCATCCTTCGCCAGCTCTTCACAGCACGCTTTCCGAGACCCTTGATGGATCGCTGGTCCAATGCGCCCTTGTAAACGCCACAATTGCTGGAAGCGGCCAAGTGGACGCATTTCCAGACAGTGGTTCCAAGGTGACACTTGTTTCTCGTCACCTTGTCAGATCTTTGCCCCTCCTGCCCTGGACCAGACCCCCTCTAGTTGTCGTTGGAGGAACGACAGTGGCTCCTGCTGGTGCTATCTGCTTGAAGATCTCTGTGGGACCCATTACCGGTTTGGTGGAAGCCGCCGTCCTCGATAACAATGCCATGCCGCTTATATTGGGGGAAGACTGGTTTGCTGCCAGTCACGCACAGTTGGTGTTCCAGCCACCCATGCCAACTGAAATTCGTCATTCCACCACAGGAACAAGTGTGCGGTGCCATGAGCGACTGTTGCCCAGGATGTCGAACGCTGTTATGATCCAGGGGTCATCTTTCAATTACCATGTATCTGGACACCACAGCTCAGCAGGCCTCCAGCGAATGCCACTCCCAGGCCCAGATGAACCCCCGTGGTTAGCACTATCTTGCCAATATGAGGTTTCAAACTCCAACGGCCCGTCTTCTGAATGCAGGCGAGGTGCTTCTTCAACAATAGAGGTTTACATTGACCCATCCTTGCCTGCCGCTCAGGTTGGTAGCCATTTGCCAGCACATCAACAACGGGAAATCACGAGCATTCTTTCGAAGCACGCTGAAGTATTCGCTCGTGAAGAGGATGACTTAGGTCTGTACGAGGGTGTTGAACACTCAATCGACCTTCTTCCCGATGCTGTGCCATACAGTCGATCCCCTTACCGTTACTCTGCTGCAGACCGTCGTTTTCTTGAGGCTCAAATAAGCACACTCCTTCGGCAAGGCATCATTCTACCAGCCTTAGGACCTTGGGCATTCCCCGCAGTGGTTGTCAGCCGAGGTAGCAAGAAGCGCCTTTGTGTTAACTATGTGCCCCTAAACAAGATGACTGTGAACGTCGTGCAACCACTTCCACATGCGGATGACATCATGGATGACATTGCTGGGTCACAGTACTTCGCCTGCCTTGACCTAAAGTTTGCTTACTGGCAAGTTCGCGTTCGTAAGGAAGACCAAGCAAAAACTGCTTTTGTGACCCACTATGGCACCTTTATGTGGACCCGCATGCCATTTGGGCTGAAGAACGCACCTGCCACTTTCCAGCGAGCCATGCAGTCAATTTTTGCTAACCTGCAGCCCCATTGCCCAAAGTGCGGTGTGCGGGTGTACTTGGATGATGTTCTGGTTTTTGCGCCAACTTTTGACGAGTTTGCAAGGTTACTCGACGAAGTACTTGGTGCACTCCTTGCCAGTGGATTCAAGGTTTCACTTGACAAGTGTAAGTTTGCTTTGAAGTCTATCAAGTTTCTCGGATTCATTTTGAGCAAAGACGGCAAGCAGCCTGACCCTGCCAAAGTCGAAGCCATCATGAAAATCCCACAGCCTGCAAACAGCAAAGCAGTTTTGTCATGGCTCCAGACAGCAAACTTCTATCGCCGATTTGTGAAGAATTTCTCTCGGATAGCAGCACCGTTGCAGAGTCTCATACGGTCTGAGGAGTTTGCCTGGACCAGCGACTGCAATGAAGCCTTTCAGCGAATTCGCACAGCATTAACAGAGGCACCTGTACTGGGCCATTTTGATCCAGACGCCCAAACCACAGTCACAACAGATGCCTCAGGAACCGCAATTGGTGCTGTGCTCTCTCAGAAACAGTGTGGAAAAGAAACTGTGATCGAATATGCGAGTCGTGCACTCACGGCCGCAGAGAAGAAGTTGCATAGCAACGTTTGGGAGTGTATTGGTGTCCACTGGGCGGTTACGATCAAGTTCCGACACTACTTGCTCGGCAAGAAATTTTGCCTGTTGACTGACAACTGGACCGTTGCATGCTTAACAGCCAACATCAGGCCTTCACGTCGTTTTACGACCATGTTGATGGATCTTACAGAGTTCGACTTCACGGTGCAGCACCATCCAGGCCGTCAAAACGTGGTTGCTGACATGCTGTCACGATTATCTGCAGCAGTCCTCCATCAGACACAGTCTCTCGCAGCTATGCAAGCAGAAGACAAAGAGTGCCAGGACCTTCGTCGCTCTCTGTCATCTTCAGAATCGTGGGACCATGACCTTGCCATAATTGATGACATCCTGTACCATAGTGACGCGACTTCAGGTTCTCAAGCTATTGTAGTGCCGGCAAAGATGCGCCAGGCTGTCCTGGAGGTTGTTCATGACGGTGGAGGCCACATGGATGTAACCCGGACACTGACCAAAGTGAGAGAACGTTACTGGTGGCCAAACCTTACGTCTTCAGTGACCCACTACGTCACAGCATGCCAGATCTGCCAAAGCAACAACCGCCCAATATCTAAAAGTGTTGGCAAAATGGGTCTCATGCCAGTGTCGGACGTTCCTTTTGCCTTAATTGCCATTGATCACATCACAATGCCGGCTGCTTCAGGAAAGAAGTACATTTTGAACGTCATTGACTTTGCCACGCGTTTCATTGTCCCAGCGGCTGTAACTTCAACATCAGCTAAGGAAGTTATAGCACATTTACAGTCGGTGTTCTTCCGCTTTGGTTGTCCTGATGACTGCATGTCTGACCATGGAGCAGCCTTTGAATCTCACCAGTTTAAGCACTTCATGCACATGCACGGTGCTGAGATTCATTATTCAGTGGCATACCGCGCAGCCAGCAATGGTCTTGTAGAGAGAAGCAATGGGACTTTAGTCTCCGTTCTTCGTAAGCTGTGTCCAACTGACCAGACCTCCTGGGCAAGCAAACTCGAAGAAGCTGCTTTTGCCATCAACACAAGCTATAGCGCCAGCAGCTGTTTCTCTCCATTTGAACTACTGTATGGATACGTCCCCAAGCTCCCATATCAACGCCACCGTCCCGCCACAGCCAGGACCCTACAAGACCGTCTCCTAATGCTGTCTCAGAACCGGGCCGTAGCAGCAAGTAATACCGAGGAAGCACAAAGGAAACGGAAGACAGCATATGATCAGTCCCATCGAGACCACTCCTTCCAAGTCGGCCAGTTCGTCTGGGTGCGCCGCCAAGAGCCTGTAGCAGATGGAACTGGAAAGTTGGCACCCAAATTCAAGGGAATATACCAAATCACCAACCAGAAAACACCCGTTACGTTTGTCGTTAGCCGCGTAACTGGTCAAGGTCCTCGTGATCGACTCCAAGACAGGATAGTGCACGTCTCTCAACTCAAGCACTACGTGCCACCTTATGTCGAGCCTTACATTGTAAAAACCCAAGAGTGGCCTTTGTGTGACTCATCTGGCTCTCCCAGTGTTGGCAATGAGTTATCTCAACCACCAGTTTCCCTTGGCCCTGCAGTTTTGCCTCCAGCGGTACCCTCCTCGCGACCTCACCGCCAAAAGCGCCCACCCGAGCGCTTGAAGGACTATTCTCTCTCGCAGTGAAGCCACCAAGTAGTGCTCCTTTCCTAGACCAATGGGACTTGGTCAGACAAGGAGGGGCCGGATGTGAGCGCCCGCATGCGCACTATAGCGTAGCGGCCTATCTAATCGGCAGCGCCACCTGCGGCGCCATTACTCAGATAAACTCCAAGCCCAAGCGAGGGCCGGGGGACACGTTTTGTCAATCTCGCTCCCGCCTCCGGCGCGGTCGGCACGTTTTTCATGTTCGAATAAAGCGCATTCTTCTCGTTCACAACGCCTCTCAGCCTTCATGCCTAGCCCGCCCAGCCCTCACAAGTATAGGTAAGCATAGTGTCTGCTGCCCCCCCCCCCCTCGCACCACGGTACCACCGTTTCAATTATTATTGACAACAAAAAATAATGCTTTCAAAATGGCAATATACCATGATGTGTCCTGGGGCAGTAATCTCTTGACTTGTGCAAATGTTGTGCCTGTTCTACCGAACAAGAACCGGAGGATTTGGCGGGAAAACCGATACTCTGCGCACATCGAAACAACGCGGAAACATTGTTGATTGACGTGATTTATATGTAAATTTTAACGTCCCGACCACCATATGATTGTGAGAGACGCCTTAGTGGAGGACTGCGGAAATTTCGACCATTTGGGATTCTTTAACGTGCACCCCAAATCTGACCACACGGGCCTACAGCAGGATACATTATTGACTTTAAAGTTTAAACAAATATCTAAGTTGTTACAGAACGGAGTTAGTTCGCCAACAACGTGGCAATAGCTTTGACAGCTAACCAGAGAACTGTTTGTGATGACGACTTACTACATTAACATATTGTTTTATTAAAAATAAAAGTTTTCATACACTTACCCGAACCTATTGTATTAGGTAATATTGTCACATGGTCACAAGCGAGTACGGTTTATGCGAGACCACCGTTATCAAAAAGAGCCAGCGTCCGCTAAGACATCATGGAATCGTCGAACGTGATTCGCTGGCGCATCTACACAATTATGTCATCTTAGGATCAACAAGAAGTTTTCCACTGTATAGAATAAAAGAATATCAACAAAGTGGAGTAATACAAAGCGATCCATGCTATAGTTCATGAATTTATAAAATTATCATTACATTCAACTGAATTAGCATGCTTGCCATCGTCAACGAGCTTTTTCTCTTAGGTGGAGGGGTACATTGATTGAAAATTTCACTGAAACGCTACATTGCTCACATGAAGTTTGGTGAATCCATTTTTACAAACTACATATTGGGACATTTGAGAATTATGTCCACAAAAGCAATCTCATAAACAAAATAAACAGTGGATGAATTCAGCTGATCCTGGAACAGCGTGATCGCAGTCAGGTGATGGCCCATCAGCCGTCATCACAGATAAAAAATGCTAAGTACAAACTGTAATTGTGTTTATGAAATCGATATGACTATTTAAATATAATGCTTCTATTGGATGAAAATTTCTCGAGTTTTTCAGTTTTAATTGACGGGACATGAAGGACCACTATTAGCAGAACCTCAGTCTCACAACTTGTATTTGTTAAGACATTCGGGTAGAAGTAACACACAACTTGAAATAAGCTATTCACAATCTTTATTAAAATGTCGCTTTATGTTGCTTTGCCCTTCTTTTTTTGATATAACACATCTTTTCAATTCCAGGAACATTATTTGCTGGAGGATGCCCCTGTTATGGTGTTTTGTTGTGTACTTAAAATTAGAGGAATGCAAATAAAATGCCATTCTACTACGTAGAGATTTCATCTTCAGGCACTACGGTGAGGTTCCCATCAGACACTTCAAGCTCTGCTTCAGCAGGTTCCTGCTTCAGTTCGGATAGCTGCTGAAGCTTTGCGTTCGTCAAAGTTGATATTGTACGTTTAACCTCTTGCTTTGCAGCATCTATTTGAAGTAGTTTCTGGTCAATCTTGCATTGCGAAGCTTTTGACGGTGCTGGTGCGCAGCATTCACTGTGGTCGCCGCTTTCCTGGTCCCTTGAAAAGTTGCCTGTGTAACAACAAAACGCCAATGTTATTAATGTTCCGATTCGGGCTACAAATACAGCATATATATAGGGCATGTGGATGTGTGTTTGTTAGATAGCACAATTCTGAAACAGTACAGGGCTAAATGGAATTAATGTTGAATTGAAATGGCAGAGTTGGAGGAGCCGATGGACTCTGTGAGCGAGCGCTCAACTCTGGCGCAATGCAAGGCCTATCAATCCACGATTGGAACACAATCTGCGCTGCCGGAGCAAACATGGAAGCGAGGAGGAAGCGGAAGGCCTCGAGTTACCCGAAATAACTTGTGCCCACTTATTCCATTTGTCTAATTCTGCTGTCGAATTCTGTTGAACTACTGCTCGGATACCATGGACGACTCATGCAAGAATAATGATAAATTTTCGTCATTATTCATATCTAATCATTAGGATAAAGTCGCATCTGGCACAGTACTCTTGGTATGTTCAATATACTTCATAAAGTTACATCTGTTACACTGTGAGTGCACCGAAACAAGAACATTTTTAATTATGTAACTGGAAAGGGAAATAATGGCAGTTGCGTCCAAGAGCCAATCTATGCATGTCAAGCGGATGGCCAATCTTACCAAATGTGTGCTCCAGGCTACAGTAGTAGTAGCCTTTTGCTTCTTTAGGCTTGGACATACTCAGAAGCTGAAGGCTGTTCACTTTCTGCGTCCCAAACGTCTCATCCTTGAACGCTGCGTACCATTCCTCTTGGATTTTCTTTATCCCCTAGAAACCACAAACGAGCATAGACAAAAGAAATAAGCCACCTGGTTGCGAGAATGCCTTGAGGGCAGCTTTGGAAAAATATAAAATTGCACTACATACGCTTTTTCTCCTGCTTTGCTTGCTCAGTTTCGCCAGTGTGAGATGTGGCGCAAATGCCTTGTTTCCAGACAAATCTAAGTTTGCTTTTTCGAACTCTTCACGGCAAACTTGAGCGATGGCCTTGAGCCGGGACACCGAGTCTTCGCCGATCGCTTTCACATACAGGACCTTCAATAGCGATGTTTCAAACTTACAACATTCAAGAACATCAGAGGATGCATTTAATGACCACAAGGTTTCTATGCCATTCTTTGTATTATGCTAACTGTTAATAAAATATTGCTATGGTGTGTCAGTACATAACCATCACTAACAATTAGTTACCGAGGTTGGTTAGTTGAAGTCAGCACTGTGTTCTGTGTTCTTCCTAGTCGTCCTGTCTAGTACCTATACTGTTATTATTATGTAGTCATAGCTTAAATCCTCTTTTTGGGAAATCACATATGACACGACCAAACAGTTTCACACTGTCATCTGTTCACTACTAAATAATACCTCAATGAGAATTTTTAGAAACACACTCCTTGTGGTAGCATAGCCATAGGGGAGAAGGGGGTTGGGAGAGGTGTTTAAACCCCTTCTGCAATTTTTACATTTCGTACATGTAACATGCACATGCACAAACAAACACATGCGTGAAAACCCATAAAGCAGGGTAAGACCTCCTCGAAAAAAATTCTGGAAATGCTCCTGGCTTTAAGAAAAGCTTTATCGAAGCACCCTCTTTCCCTCATTGGCCAATTTTGAAAAATAACAAGCTTTGCAATGGATGAAAAAATTTAAACGAAGTGTTGATCTACTGCTCACAGCGGCCTGCCGACGGTTCCTGCTTTCCAGGTGTAAAGGTGAGGGGTGGACAGTTCTTGGATTGAAAGATCACGGGTCTTTGGTGGCCATTACTGCCAAAAAACTGCATGGCCACAACTCTGCGAGCTAAACAACAATGGAACAGGTGCAAATAAATAAATATATGGGGCGGACTTGATGCTCTTCAGATAATTGGTGGAGGTGTGTGGCTACCCAGCCTGTGTACATGCCTTTGGGCATGTCACACCAACTCTACGTCTTCTTTCTTTTCTGTCGCGATTTTGACTAGCAGTGTGCTTTGAGCATCCAAACACAAGTGTTATACCTAAGTCACAAATGGATGTACTGACTTCTTTCTGAAAGTGGTCGAGCCCCTGGAATTGCAGGATAAGGGGAGCAGCTTCAAGGCCATCTTTTACAGCCTGGTGACTACGGCTCAGCGAGTCCTTGGCTCTGAAAGTGATCAAATAGTTTCTCTGCAATAGCTTTCATAGCTAGCAATGCAAAGCTAGCTAGCTCTGCAATGAAAGCTGCATTCCCTGAAATAAACCGACGGCACTTGCCTGCGTTTAAAAGGGATCTCGTGACAAGAGCTTTTGATTTCTACCTTACCAAGAACGTTTCGTTTTCTACGCAACTCTTGCAGAGATTTCACTGGTGTTTCTGTAATCATGGCATCACCAGGAGTTGAACGCGTCCAGACGTTACATAATTAACACCGCAATACAGTGCCAGATCGAGGGACCTTGCTCTCGGTAATCTGCCCCCCTCCCAACTCGTCACTGCACGACTCCCCTACTGCTTATTTAAAGAACTTAACTGGGTATGTTGGTATTGACTGAATACTTCCATATTACTAGCGAACACGCACGAGAACTCCAGAGAAAGGGACACGACAACTGCTAGCAGTTGTCTCGTCTCTTTATCTGGTGTCCATGTTCGCTCGTATCATGGAAGCATTTTGCACTTCTATTCTCACACTGGAATGCACCTTAGGATTAAGACTTTTTTAAGTGAACTAAATAAAGTTGAATTATCTGCACTTGGAATTTGAGGCATGAATCTTATTATATAGCCAGTCTCACCGTGTTTTTATTCCTCACTAATGTGCAGTTTTGTTGCTCTGAACATGGCTCCTTTGAGTACATCTGGTGACACACTATACTTTTGTTTAATTATGATGAATGTAACTTGTGCACTTGCACAGAATAACCTTTTTGTTGTCTTGTTATGTTGAGCTGACATTTGTATGTTGACTGCATTGTATGTATTCAACCAAACTCCATAAAACCTTTTATCCAACTTTGCCTAAAAGTGACATTAAGTAGTGCTTGTAGTGTTTCTTGAACACGTGCACATCATTAGGAAATGCTGCTGCTTGAACAACTTTAATGAAAGCTACATTTGAACACCAAGTGACGACTGAAATTACGTTAACTATTCGATGCCACAGCAAAAAAGCATAGATAATCTCAAATAGGTATATACCGCTGTAGTGAGTCGTCTCCGTCGTTCACTCGAAGTACAAGGAGGGTGATATGCAAGGTAGGTATGCCGACGAGCACTCCTGCGATATTGGGTTCCTGGGTACGCATGTGGTCCTGGACTTTCTTTGCTGCTTTGTGGACCTGGTGAAATTGTGCTCTCGTTAATATTTCGTTCAGGAAGTTTGTTGAGACACTGCAAGTTTTATGGCAAAAAAGTCATATGCTCGCAGAAGCGCCAGACAGGACACTTAGGGACACTTGGGAATAAAACAAATTTTCTGGAAGTAGTAAATTACCCTTTCACCGTGCCAACACCACCACACTAGGTTTGAGAAGAAACTTGGTATCGATACATGCTGCAGGTACGTAATTGCTGACCAGCCTCTTCTCAGCAGTCTCCGTCGTGGGGATGCGCCCTATTGTGTACTTCCCTTTCTTGCCGCTTGAGGCGCTGTTCTCCGTAGCACCCACAACAAGCGAGAAAAGGCTCAGAAAGACAATATGGGTGACCACGCCTTCTTCAAGGCCTGGCGCCCATCGTTGGGGGTTTGGACAGTGTCTACTAGGGCCCACTTAGTTCCTGATGGACTACAGTGAAGTGCATTGTCTTATGGGGATGCTATTGACGTAACATACAGTTTCAAGCAATTTTGTTAAGCTAATGTGGATAAAATATGGAAAAACACTTTGAAATCTGTGACGCCACCATGAAAGATTTTGGAGGAAAATTTTGAAGTGATACTTTTGACATGGATTTTCTCAACCGAATAAGGCTGTGGTGGTGAAATTAATGACACTGGAGTTTTCAAACTATAATTTATCAATTAAACCATAGTGTCCCTTTAAAGACGCTGCTGCTGGGCAATGAGAACGTGACTCACCATGTGTCGTGCAAGCTGAACACTTACGTAAACATTATTGTGTGCATAAAGTGTATATTCTGTATCCTCTTTCGCACTGCTGTGAACCTTGCAAACGCTCTTCATTTTTGTAGTTAATGGTTACAGAGACTGCGCACCCTTTCAGCGCTTAAGAGACTTTTGTGCTCCATAACTCCCCCAGGTTCAGGAACGTTTCAGGACGTGGGGTATTAAAAAAGACAGTGGCAGGAGACAAAAAGAATGACCTGGGGTGTCAGCAATCAGATGATGTACTACAACTGCTCTGATCTGTGGTTCAAGATCTAAACAGAAAGGTGTGGGTATATTTGTGCAAACATTCTTCCATTAGTATATTGGAGAATGATTGCATTTTTAAGCTGTCTTTGGGTCTGAAGAGGATGTTACCATGTCAATAAGGGTGCAAGTGCAGTGCCAATAAGAACACATACCCACGTTAAAGTAAGCACAACTAACAGAAGTTTCTGAGAAGTGCATTATGGTATTGAGAGGCAGACTGTTGGTTTAGTTGGTAATACATGACGATAGAAAAGAGTGCGAAATACCAAGGGACTATCTTCATATTGTCCCACATAATTTCGACATAATTTCGCGCTCTTTTCCATTAAGCAGCTCCGCCGCGGTGGTCTAGTGGCTAAGGTACTCGGCTGCTGACCCGCAGGTCGCGGGATTGAATGTTGGCTGCAGCGGCTGCATTTCCGATGGAGGCGGAAATGTAGGCCCGTGTGCTTAAATTTGGTGCACGTTAAAGAACCCCAAGTGATCGAAATTTCCGGAGACCTACACTACGGTGTCTCTCATAATCATATAGTGGTTTTGGGACATTAAAACCCCACATATCAATCAATCAATCAAAATTACCATTAGGCACTAAGAGAACACTGCCCGTGTTCCTCCTGTTAGTGTTTCTCTCTCCCATCTTTTTGATGTCACAATGCAGCAGTAAATCGTAGAAAAAGTGGCTCTCACATTTACGTCATCCACTTGGATTGCCACAAAGTAGTTCGGCCGCTTATCCTTACTGGGCTTTGACTTCTTAGATGACGACGACGACCTATGTTTGCCTTTAATGAAAAAAAAAAAGAAAGAGAGTAAGCTCTTCGGCAAGCTTCCAGTAACCTAGGCAATAATCCAACTTGTTTCTCTCACTTCTAACCAACCTGTAAACAGCGGTTTGAGACTGTAGACAGGGTCGTCGTCGTCATCTTCTGTATCGGCCGATGAAATCAAACCGGCCGGAAGCTCTGAAATCCACCCGGCAGCAACCACGCCTTCTCCGTCACGCTCATCACCAATGACCGCGCAGTTTTCGTCCGAACTACAGTTGCCATC
This sequence comes from Rhipicephalus microplus, assembly GCF_043290135.1. Taxonomy (NCBI): domain Eukaryota; kingdom Metazoa; phylum Arthropoda; class Arachnida; order Ixodida; family Ixodidae; genus Rhipicephalus; species Rhipicephalus microplus. The sequence continues at coordinate 18,497,104 of NC_134708.1, read as the reverse complement.
TGAGAGACACACGCTTGCCGCCTTTATCTTTGCAGTCTTCTGACGTTTTCGCCGACGGCGACGACGGCGCTGTTTAGTAGGCGTAAGCGCCGAGTTCGCCCCCGCGTCGTAGTCGTCACCGACTTGCGTCTGCAGACAGGGAAACAACAATCGGCACTCAATTTTATTAGACAACACGTACCAATAACACTTAAATAATACCCAAAAGAGATGTTGTTCGATTGGAGATAAACATTAAGGCCCGAACAAGGGGCGGCGGCGATCGTTTATACATAAATAACACCCAAATAAAGGGAAGGAATGATCACTAAAGTGCAACGAGTCTCGAGTCAGAAGGGACGCCTTACAGCGGCGGACGTCGACGACTGCTCCAGAGCACTGTCGGTTTCGGCTTCATTCGTGTTGCGCAGAGCGGACAGCGGAGCGTTCAACAGAGTGGAGCGGTCCGTCTGATAACTTTCGGCTCTGTCTGTCTTGCTCGCGGACTCGCCTTCGTTCTCGCCACTGTGATGCAAGCGCCGTATGCGAGTAGAATCGGTCTTCTTCGGCATGGGTTCGGCGACTCTGTCTTCCGCGTCCGGGTCGCACAGGCTCCAGTCCAGTATGGCGGGGTCCTGCGTGGAAACGTTGGCATCGAGCTCAACAACTGCTGCTGACGCAGTGGGGCTTGTGCCGCCGGGGTCGGAATTCCCTATGCCGAGAGCGGAGCGGAGAGCGGACTCGACGGCGGTGCTCGAAGGAACCGGGCTCGACTCCTGGCGCAGCGCCTCATCGTGGACGGTCAGCGGCGACGGTAGCGGGGCCCCTCTCTTCTCGGAGAAGGAAGGCAGGTTCTTCTTGGTGACCACGATTGCAGTCATGGGCGGGCAGTTCGGAAGGTGCGCGTCTGACATGCTGCCGGCACGAGCGCTGTTGCTGGTCTTGCGGATTAGCGACTGGCGACGCGCAAGCAGCAGGTCGATGCTCGGCGCGCAGCATGAGCGATTTCGGAGACTGAGCCGTAGGCGACTTGCAGCGAACGCTACTGGTCCGCTACTCATTGAAAACGAACTGCCAGACAAAAACGAGTATTTTGTAAACAGCAGCGCATTTCAGAGGTTACAGCATTCGTGAAAAATACGAAACATCGGTATCTGGATTTGGCTTGGCTTGATTTGGGTTATTTGACAGCTCATGTTGTTGTACCGGACAGCTCAGTCAAAAATAATAACAAACACGTAATAATACGTAACTGTTTTTTGACTCAAAATTAAATGTTTTTGTAATTATTTAGTCCTAAAATGTTGCTCAAATACGCAACTTTTGCGTACCTGCGAGACGTTGTGACGTTTTTCGGCAGTTTCGGTATAATGTCTAGAAACATACTAGAAATAGAAAAAGTATTTTTCTAGACACTGTAGTTTCGGTGATTACTAGTAGGTGTTCTTTAATAGAGTAGTTTCGGCACAGCTTACAGGTCGTCTCGTAGCATTTCATGTTCGTTTGTGGCGCTGAATAATTTTTATTTGAGAGATTCAGTTTCCGAACTCCTTCTTTTGAGGCGGGCGTGATTTGCTCCAAGGGAGTGTGGAGGCGCTGCAGTCTAGCCTTGCGCCAAGTTATCGGCTGCTCTCCGCTGGCTCCAGTTTCGTGCATTCCGTGACGGTGTTCGGTCACACTTGCTTTTTTTTTCCTTATTTGTGTGTGTCACGTCGCTTTCTGCACATGTGGCATGCTTCCAAAGTCTTCTGAAGACAATTAGACGGCTACAGTAACGAAGACGGGTTCTACGACGTAGAAAGCTCTCCGATTGTTGACATTGCAGACACGACCATGCATGTAGGCACACCGAGCTTCTGAGCATGTACTACGTCTCCCGAGGTTGATTCAACTGTTGCTGCTATCCCGTGCGCCGTAGTTCAAACCTTCCGGACATCATAACAATTTTTTTTTTGTACCAAGGCGCACCAGCGAGTACAGGAAAAGCCCCGAGAAATGCCACTTCTCTCCGCCGTCCGCCCCGCTGTTACTGCAGAAGTGGGAAAGATCCATGGAAAATTTTGAGAAAGACCCGCAATGAACAATGTTCGCTTTCAAGAGAGCGGCATCGTCAAGACAGATAAGCATATCATAAACGAAAAATGTTGAAATCGACCCAAAATCATAGGCATTGAGGAGTGATGCAGTTCCTTGTTCCTGAACCTCCCATTGCACTTGTCATGAAGCCGCAAGAGAAAGGGTACCTGTACCACAACCAACTGCCGCTGCCTTGCGATCTACCAGAAGAACTCCAGCAACAGGCACCTGCTCCTTCGAAAGACTCCGGTTTTTCTGAGCGATTGAAAAAAAAAAGTGTGCTTCTACTTCCCTACAAACTAAAGTTCAGCGGTTCTTTAGTAGGCGGAAAAATGTCCGGTAATACTATTCTACAATGCAGAATTCAAAAAGTATACCTACTGGCACAGAAAAAGGAGAAAGCGCGTTGCTAAGAAATATTTACAAGGGCTGTATGGACATACGACTGGTGTTAACAGAGGTATGTGTGCCTTGTGTCGTTTATTTAGTGAGAACGCCCCCCCCCCCCACCGTCTCAAAAAAAAAACTGAATGGCAAAGACAACCAAGAACAAGGTGCAAATTGCAACCAGCGAATCAAGGAAATGCTTGATCTGTGCCACGGCACCGATAGAGAACAGAAAAAACGAGGTATGCTGGCTGAGTGAAAATAATAATAATAATTGAAGACTGCATTTCCAGCGACTCCCATTGATCTAGTTGAAGAATTACCTAAAGTGTCCATTGTACATTCATCACGCAACAAACAAAATCACTGAATGGGTATAGGTACACAACAGATTGGCTCATGCTTTGTTTGCTGCTCACAAGGCCGAATTGCTGCAGGAATTCAGCGATGCACTTTGTTTGAAATTCGAGTGCTCTTCGAGTGTTATTCTGTCAATGAACTTATGTCTCCCGATTTTCACAAAATTTGCCTTTTTAATGATCGCAAGTATTATCCACTCATAGACACCCATAAACCTGAATACTTCAGAAGAAAAAAGTGCACTGGTTCATATAGTAGCTGAACAGAGAAATAGCGTCGGCAAACGCGTGTTTTTCGAAATAAAGAAAAGTAGAGTCGTTTCAGTGGGTTTTTAAACGTGGCTGATGCCTTACAGCAATGGCTTGCTTTCAACTTCCTTTAGGGTACGGCCCGCCGAGGTGCTTATGGCTGCGCTAAGCCTCACAAAAGTAGCTTCTAAATGACTAAGCTTGAACGAGATGAGTCACGGCTTTTACCCATGCTTCCGTGAGATGTGGCTAATACAATTAAGCTCTAAATTTTGTTTTTGCTACCTGGAAGAACAAGAAGTTACTGGGCGGCAATGCGGCTCTTTAATCGACGAATGCTCGCCTAGCACCGCGCTTATGCGAGCTATTATTTTTACCAATGGCCAGGAAAGACGCCGCACACGCATCTGGGCTTTACGTTATACACCTCGTTCCTAAACAAAGAATTCGCAGTGTTGTGTAAACGCTGCTCACCGGCTACGCTGCGGCTAGCTGTAGCAGACTACCCTCGTTTGCTTGGCGCAAAGTTGGATTGCAGCGCCGCGGTGGCGGGATCTGCAGCCTGTCGCCTGCTCCCCGAAGGCGAAGCGGTGAGTTCCGAAACTAAAAAAAGTATCTCTAAACGTTGCTTTCACCAGTGTTTGCACGTGTAACTGAAGCAAAAAAAATCTAATTATGCCCATTGAAAATTTACTTGGCCTCTAATTTACAGAAAGACGAGCGCAGGTGTAACTTTATTCGTTTCATTATTCTTGCCAGATAAAAAATAGCCCAACACATCTGAAGTGACTGTTATCTCATAGCCTTTGATACTACGTTTATTACAGGTGTCAAATGCTATGCTTTTATGTAACAAAAAATTTTTATGCACGTCACAGCTGCCGTGTTTTAAAAGTTTTAGTTTTTTAAGGCCCCCGCATGGCGGCATTCCGAGCGCATGTTCGCCGTGCACAGGTGCCAACTGGATTTTGTAAATAATGCCTGCAGCTACGCTGATCTGAGTGCCCGCCGGTTTTTTTTTTTTTGCTTTCCCGATTGACCTTTTAAATGCACTGCGCACCGATGCTCGTCGATCGCTGGATGAGTGCACATTAGTGTGCGCGGATTAAGCACTGAAGTCTACAAGCAATGCGGGAACGCCCAACGTGATTGACGACCAGTTCCTAGTTGAGCGGTCAAGGTAATTACACCTGTCTTACGTTAATCTCGTTAGCGAAAGACACACACAAGAGTGAATACACGTTACTAGACCGCCACGCCAGCCGCACATGAACTTTTTTCCCGCTCTATAAAGTGCTGATCGGTGCGAGTGTGCGTTTGATCGTAGCGCTGTCTGCGCGTTGGCACTGCTTATAGCCCGGAGGCCTTATTGCAGCGAACTTCGGTTTCGTCTTGCTCCGAACTGGCCTGCAGTTCCGGTGTTGTAATCTGTCCTAGGCGCTGCTACCTGTCCGCTGAACGTGGCGCAGGTGTACATTGCATCGTGGTCGAAAGATCGGCCCGATCGCGATCAAAATCTCCGTTTATTGGCGTACGTGGGCTTTGTCGCCGGCTGTGTAAACTTCAAGGGACAGGTGAGACGACAGCCGATCCTGCTTGCGTCGTGTGGCAGCGGATCTTCGCTAGTGCGCGGCCGCGCATCGCCCTGCGAAATAAAACGACCTCCTCTCTTGTTGTCGGGCGCTAATTTTCGCCGAAACTATTGAAAAAAAAAAAAGTGCGTCCATTTACGAACTTCGGTGCAGTGTGACCGACCGACCGACCGAGAGCGGTGGTTTAGGTTTTTCTCGGATTCGCACGCCGTGGCTTCGCAAACGTGTCGAACCGTAGAAAAGGGGCGTGTTTTTTGATAACGCCGCTATCAGCGCCTCCAGATGATCCACCGTGCTTTTCGAAAGTCGGCAGCGCCCGACTGTATCGTTGTTCTAGCTCTCGTATCGGATCCGTTCTCATTTAGCTTTCATAAGAATCTAGCACTTCATTAGCGGCTTGTACAGTGGAAAGAAAAAAAAAGTACATTCATGACTCATCCGCTCCGGTTTCAAGGTTTCGGCGTTGATCTGCGTACGTGAAACATTTTTCATTTACAAAGATTGATGAACGCTGCACGCTTTACGATCCAATTCGAAGGCAGCGGCAGTTTCATCGATTCTTGCATTCGACGCCCTTAACAATGTGACGGCCGGCCAGGGCACTGCGTCAAGTTTCGAGTGTCAGATTTAAGTTACCCAGCTACAGCTTGCCTATTAATAACTGTCATTGAAGCCGGCGCGTGTTGTTTCCAGGTTCGGAAATGCGAGTGTTTAATTGAACAGCTGATACCAATGCATATATATTCAATAGTACTTGACAATTCTGTAGCACTCGCCCGCTGTACAGATTTGTGTCGTTCAAGCTTGGATGCCTTTGCACATAAGGGCATCGTGATGTGAGCAAGTTGCCAAGAAACAATTTCCCATGGGGTTTATACAATAGTAATGACAACAACAATAATAATAAACTAGGTAAATTGTGAGCATTCATTTACCTGTTGTAAACTTTGTCCTTTGTATCTAGCATGTCTTACTAGGTGTCCTTTAAGGCAATAAACTAGCTCTGCTTATCTTGATAAAAGCTGTTTTTGTTATCTACAACTCTATTGTGTTACCTAGAACTCTTATCTACAGTGCTATTATTTTCTGCTCCACTTAGCTTGTGCTTCTTTTCAGAGTTACAATGGGAAATTTGTGTCACTATTAAAATTTTTGCGTATGTCCACTGTATGACAACGGTCTCTTGAAACAATGTTCAACTTTGTGTGTTTTGTGTCGGCTGTGTCCAGTCAGAGGCTCAACACCCGTAGGTTTGCCACCACTAAATGCCCGTTTCTTTTCCACCACTTATTTGTTTTGTGCATTGCTTGACCGGCCAACACCAGGTTTTTCTCCTCCTAAGTGTAACTGGAATATGGGATATGCTACTGTGGTGTAGTGTGAATTTGTTCTACGTGGAATTATACGCATTTAGTCACATCACAAATGAAAGTTGGGGCTGGCACGATACAAACAGATGTTTTTCGATAGTGGTACCTAACCATTGATACAGTGATCATGAGATGATGGGGGGAAAAAAAGGTAGAGTTAAGAGAATATCCAGTGCGTAAAAGGCTGATCGGCGATCAAGGGAGAATTCAACGATAGGAAATTAGAAAAGTCATGACTAGGAATCTGTCAGCAACATATCTGCTACATACGGCAGAGGGAAGACGACTTCGTTTGAAGTTTCTATGTTTTCCGGAGCAGACAAAGGAGCCACTACTCTATTTTTCGTTTGTCGATTCTCGTACTGACATTATTTTTAAAAAAGAATCTCCATTGGCTAACTTCCTTGAATTGAACTTAGTACTATATGTCAAAGTTCACTGTGGTGAAAGAGGATCCGTCAAAAGGTCACGAAGGTAACAAATACGAACATTTCACTTTTTTTTAATAGTTTTTCAGGTAGTGTTCTGTTCTGTGTGTTGCAGAAGTGTACAAATGTTTTGCAACTTCAATAAAGGTATGGGGTCAATGATTTATCTCAGAACGCCTTATAGACAATGCACAAGTACATTAAGTGGCATCTTGAAATTTATGGGATGACGTGGCTCGACCTTTACTTAGTGCATTTAGGGTAAAAGCTCCTTTGCCTTGGCTTCTGTGATTAGTTTACTGCTTTAAGACAGTGCCGACACAAAAATTTTGCATCTTTTTTTTTTTCTGTGGCAGCGAGTAGCTAACGACTCACTCATTATGGCTGGAAACCTCACCTGTCTGCTTGAATAACTGTCTGCTTGAGTGCGCTACGTTTTATTATATAGGGATGTTTTTTAGAGAGCCCAGTTGCAGTGTAACTTTCAGGGAGGACTGATGGAGGCAGGACCAGGTTTGTGTTTTATAAGTACACTTTGCCACTTGACCACACAAAACAGTGCCGTGCGTAGCAGTGTGCACCACGACTATGAGAGAGTACACGCGAGGAGCATGGCAGTCAACACCAACTCATGGCATAGCTGGTTGTTGGTTGTTTACTTTACAGCCGAGTTTATAAAGATATCCAAAGGTGCAGATTTTTTTTTTCACTCGATTGTGCATGACGGACTTCAGAAGTTAAACATGTTCTAGCTTGTATTTACCTTTGGTATTGCCACACTTGTTCATTTTGTTATACTGATGTGATCAGGCTTCACCCGCACAAACTGTAACCACCTCTCGCTGCAGGACGCGCCACAATGTTAGGTAAACTTCTGTATTCTTTCGGAGCATGCTGGTAAAATTTTGTCCATGTCATGATTAGTAAAGTTTATTTTGCAAGCTCACATGAACCTCAGTGATAACACTGGAATTTTCGAAAGTTCATGTATAAAAATGACACATTTCATTGGCAATCAGGTTATTGGTGACTAACGTCCATGCTTGCAGATTTCGCTACACTTCAATGTTACTTCTTTAACTACGTTCAAGTTCGCCATTTGAAAATTTCTTCTTTACCGGCTGCATTTTCCTCTCTTCACCATGACAGCCGTGGGTCCACATGATCCTGTATTAGATGTGATCTTCCCTACGAAATTTCGTGTCAGTGCTAGTAGAGGACCTCTTTAATTGTTGATGCAGTCGGCCCAGGGGCAGCCTTGGTTGAGAAGAACGGGGCCATGGCGACAGGCGAGCGAAGTCTGGCGGAGAAACGCCTTCTAGAAAACCTGCAAAATGATCTGCGGCTGCTCTCCAATGAGGCGAAGAAGAAGCACCCGCCCTTGAAGGAGGTAATAGCGTGCCTTCCACTGTTATTTGATGTGTCAATCAAACAGGATAGTTGGTCGTTAGCATGCCAGCATTAGTAACGCTGTTATGAGAGAAAAGGGCAGAAAAAAGCTTTATTGAGCATTCCTTCTTTGAAAACAGGAACGCCTAACATTGAAAAACCAAAGAAAACAACACAAACAGCAAAGCAAGGTTTTTGTAGGTTTCAAATGTATAGCCTTGACCACTGAGACCTGATGCTGCTATGACCTTGTAATACTTAATGTGGTAGTGGAGACTAGATATAAGGAAGTAAGTTCTGTGCAGTGTGTGAATTATTCCTCATGTCTGTCTCGACTAGCGGCCTAGAGTAATATTTAAAGGAGAAAGTAGTACTCACACAATTTTAGGTATCCTAAAAGAGACATTTTTCGTTTCCATGGTGTACACTATAAACGTTCTCCCCATACCAGAGCCAGGCTGCACGTATAAAATATTTTACTTTGATTTCAAAGTCTTGTCTCGCAGGATCTGCAAGCCAACCCCACCGCAATGAACATTATCATGACAAGTGAACACATTTCACTGGGTTTGCAAAATCTGTGTCCTGCTCGCAGCCTACATTTCAGACATCACTGTTGTAGTCTCTGGATGACAATTCGCTAGTCGTCGTTTACGTGAACGGCGTGCGACTGGCAGCCAGCCGTGAGCTGTTGTTTGTATTTTGTGAGCTGCAGTGTTCCTGGGGCACCAGACTTGTGTGGACTCATCACTGTGAAACCGCTCCCTTTACACTGAGTCGAACATTGGTGTTTTAAAGTAGCAGTATTAAAAATGTAGTCGATGTGTCCCCAAGCTCTATTGACGCTCTCTTTAGGGTTCTCGACACCCATGTTCTTATGTGGAGCAATGACCTGAAAATATTTTAAAATTCGTCTGAGTACTCCTTTAATTGCTGTTGCCATTGTGCCATGCACGCCTGTCGATGGAGGGAATAGAACAACCTCTAGGATGTCTTGTGTGCAGGCTCGCTCGTTGAGATGCAGGTTGCGTTTATATTTTGCTCCAAATGCATGGGCCCCACTAGCTTGACGTGTCTGCATTTTTGTTGTAAAATAGAGAACACCCAGATTGCTAAGACGCATGCACAAAGAGCAAAGAAATTGCACAAACGTATGCACTAGGGATAGACTGCATTACGTGCTGCACTGATACCAAGTGGCGACGCATTGCACCAATTGCTGTATCTAGTGCTGACACGATTTATGCATTGCTTCGCTGTTTGATAGCTTGGCTGATGAATGGCACGCTATATGCAAATGGCACGCCAGCACCAACCAACATCTGTCATCTGTAATAACAACAGTAGCATTTTCTTTGTTCAGTTCAAATCCAATATTTCACCTGCATGTAAATTTTTAAGTTTTACCTCGTTCTCATCAGCAAGCCATTTGCCTGCAAAACTGGTTTCTTTTACAGGCGGCGGAGTCTGGAATCATCAAAGTTCGGAATGCGGCATCCAAGCACCATGACCTCAGGCTTGGTATGTGATCACGCAGCCTTGCAACCGAGTTTCAGGGTATACCTGAACTGTCATTAAATTTTCAGTGACTGTCATGACTATGAAGTCTGGAAGGATTGACACAAGATAGAACTTTGAACAGTTGCAAGTGAAAACAGTGATGTGAAAGTGAAATTCATAGCTTTGTCACAACGAGTCATCTGTATCATTAGCTTGGTTAATTGCATGCATCTCAAGTGGCCAATGTATAGATTGTCGTATATGGTTGCTTTTTACAGATGATGTCAAGTACACGGTACCATCAATTACGCTACATTCACTGTTCTAGCTTAAATGATAGCATGACGCACACCTCGTGCGCACATGAATTTCGCCCTCGTCTGTGGCAAAGGTTATTGCCTATTCAGTCTTCATGAATAATATAATTCTAAATGTAGTTTTAACAAATTTAGTTGCCTTTATGAGTATCTGTTTTCTTTGACTGTTTACTTTGAGTGCTTTTTAATATATATATATAAAAACAGTAGTGCCTTTAAATGCAACCAATTGTTCTTGTTCAGTGACCATATTAGTTTTTTTATTAAAACTATCTAAGAAGGGAACCAGAAACACTGATCTCTCCAACTAATGTTGCCAGAGTTATCTGCGATGAACTCTCAATTTCACTAATGTAGGCTGTTCATTGTGGACGTATTTGTTGATATAAGTGTCGAAACTGTTGAGCCTTTTAATGCATTAGGAGGAACGCTGAAGGACAGTAAAATTTTCAAGTTTCTGTGAATTGTACCATATGCACTTGCATAACTCCTTAGTGTTGCTTAAGGGGGCAGACTGCTCTTTGGGACCAAAAAGTGACAAAAATTCCTGCAGAAACCAAATATGTCAATTTTAAAAAATGAATTTTTTTGTCACTTTTTGGTCCCAAAGAGCAGTCTGCCCCCTTAATATTGGGTAGCATTTGCTGTCGAAGTAATTAAAGGTAACTAGGCATAGTTAAAGGTAATGGGAATGAGTTTCTCGTTTACTGCAACATTTCCACTGAATTTCGTACAGCCCTGCTTTCCGAGAGCCCGGAGATCTTGGAGCCCTTCTTCCTTGGCTGTGATACGAGGAACCCGAAAATTGTTCAGATCTGCCTGTCAGCCATCCAGAAATTGATCACCTTTGAAGCAGTCTCATTGGTGAGTTGAGCCTTGTCAATTGGGATGTTTGATACCAAGAAAATAATACCAAGAAAAACTAACTGAATGAAAATAGTGATTGTAGACTGTGCCATAACATCTGGGGTATTAATTAAAGAGATCACATTGTAAGAACTGCAGTGGTGAATGGGCGGCTATGGTGCCCACGTAGAGGCGGAATGTCAAAGTGCCCGTGTAACGGGAGAACCCGCGTGCCTTGTAGTTGTTCCATGCTCTGTCAGCCGGGGTGCTGTAGCAGTTTCGGTGCTCGACTGCTGAACCGAAGGTCGTGGGTTCGAATCCTGGAACCATTGATCGTGATTTAAGTGGAGCTGAATTGCTAGAGACTTGTGCACTGTGCGATGTCAGTGCACATAGAAAAGAACACCAGGTGTTCAGAATTTCCGGAGCTTTCCGCTACAGTGTCCCTCTTAACAATGTGTTTAAACTTGCGCCGATATTCGAGTTATTGGAATATTCGAACCAATAATGCAGAAATTGAAATTATTTAAGATTCTGAAGTATTTGAGACGGAACAAATAGATGCATATTAATGCGCATGTAACATCTTGTAAAGGTGGTTTCACTGCAGTGGAGTTATGCTATGCCATGAAAGCACTTATTTAAGGGTATGTAGTTTGCACGTAACTTTCTGTAAAAGTGGTTTCACTCCAGGGAAGTGGTGCTGAGACGTGGAAACATGCATCCAGTAAAAATACGCACTGCCGCGAAACCCCACTTTAAGGTTAAATGAAGATATTGTTCTCACATCGCTTCATTTTCCAAGTTTAAAAGCTCACTTAAAATGCACAATAGCACATTTTAAAACTTCATGTATTTTACAGGCATCACTTGTGTTCTACCGAAAGTCAAATCCTGCTACTATCAAAAGTTGTTTTCACTTTCTTCGATGCAAAAAATGACATTAACACAAGCCTTTTTTCAATTTTAATTAAATAGTGTGTAGGTTAGTTCGGTCATCACAAATATGCACATTTTCTTTATAATATGTGATGTATATACTATTCGAATTCTATTAGAAATAATTCGACCAAAATCAATATTCACTTCGAACCTGAAATTGGCTATTCGCACAAGCCTACGTGTATTGGTTTTCGGACATTAAATATCTAATATTATTATGGTTTTGATTCATGCAAAGTGTGATCTCATTGTCAAGTGTTCACGTGTTTTTTCAACTTGTTTATTGTTCTTCGGTGATCTACAATGGAACCTCGTTGAAACATTCCTGTTTTGTATGATTTCTCGGTTTTCAGCGTTCAAAATATCATTATCAAGCGAATCTACGCAAGGCTTTGAAAGTGAATTCAGATTGTATATTTTCCGGGATGGTATGTCTTTTTTTTCCTTCTCTTTAAAGAATGATGATAATGATATGTGGGGTGTAACGTCCCAAAACCACCATATGATTATGAGAGACGCCGTAGTGGAGGGTTCCGGAAATTTCAACCACTTGGGGTTCTTTAACCTGCGCCCAAATCTGAGCACACGGGCCTGCAACATTTTTGCCTCCATCGGAAACACAGCCGCGGCAGGCGGAATTCGATCCCGCGCCCTGCGGGTCAGCAGCCGAGTACCTTAGCCACTAGACCACCGTGGCGGGGCTTGTTTTTAAAGTATGTATGGACAAGGTTCTACTGTAGCTTTTAAAGGCTGTTGTGGTCTCAAGTGGCAACCCTTTTGCAGACGGCAGCTGTGAACATCATCACCTGCCTATGGAATCTCATGGAGAGCGGGATCGAGGAACTGAAACTTTTGCAGACTGTCACACTCTTGCTCACGGCCAACACAGTCGTACAGGGTGACGCACTAGCCAAGGTGAGGCCTTAGTTGTATCAACATTAGTGTGGTTAAAGTTGTGTGGCATGTTTTGTTGCTGGATTGAGACAGAGCTTTCTTACAAACCCTTTTTGGACATTGTTGTCCACGGCTGATGCTCAGCACTGTAAATGTTCTGCCGTGTGGCTTGCTCTTGGGTAACAACAAATTTGTGTGCCTGATGATGATGAAATCAGCGCATGCAAGACGGGGTAAGTTGGGGATCATTGAAAAAGGCCTTCATCCTTTCGTGGGCACACACTCGGACCTCATTGTAACAAAGTTGCATCTGACACGAAAATAAGTTTGTTATATCCGAAGATTTATTATAAATGTGTATTCCTAGCCCTCTAGCTATACACTCAAACCGATATTTCGTTATATCCAGGCTCAAGTGTAGAATAGGCTGGTGATGCAGTTGCTTCTGATGATGACTGTGTTGGGATAAGTCATGGTCTCCCGTTGTGACAGCTTCTCTAATCATTAGGCACTAAAGGTGGGCGTATTTCTCTTGTGCCAATGGCAAGCAGTATTTCTAGACGCACGTGTGTGTTGTGTCTTGTAGCAGGAGGTTTCCTGTAAAAGAGTCATTTCGCATAGTTTCCAACAAGTGCACTGAACCTTTACGGCTTTTCAATATGCCTCTTTTATGTAGGTGTGAGCAGATTTTAAAGTTATTGCTTGTGAAGTACATATAACATGGTTTGACCTTTTAGAGGGCACTTGTTAGAGAATTAAGTTACTTTCTCGGGGAACCACTTGTCTTTGCAATTAATTAGAAAGACTCACTGGATACCCGTCTACTTATTTGTTTTGAGGGCAAATGCTGTAATTTCAAAGTGAAACCAAGCACTAGTTAAGTCATGTTCACTTATAATAGAATTCAAGACTATTACCACTTCATCGATTTCACAGTTTTATTTCTAGTTGTGGGAAAACATTATTGAACCTTGATTTAACGAAACCCCACAAATGAGTTTGTTAAATCGGGAACTTTCAGGATTGAGAATGAGATTTGTCGATTCTTCCAGGTTTAAAATTATGTTGCATCAAGTTGCAAAAGCTACCACATCAGCGTATTTGCTATTAACTCACCTGCGTGCTTAAATAGTGTGCAGGTTAGAGTTAATGCATGCTCTCCCAGTCTGGTGAAACAGGCCCAAAGTCCGGAAAGAAATGTGCATTCTGTTGTTCTGCGCAGTTCGGTGTTTAGTGTCATAAGAACCGAAACGAGAATGCTTCCGCTGTGTCGATCGCACCCCTCCTACGCTGGCAGCACACTGCCAGACTGTCTAGACAAGATAAACTTTTAAAACCTTCTTTTCTTGTGCAAATTTTTTTCCTGTGTGCTTGATTAAGTCAGGTTTGACAGCGAGGCTTGTGTGGTTATTTCGAGTTTGTAAAAGCATTAAGCCTACGGGCAACTGCAATAGGAATCCAGATTTGTTTGTGAAATCAGATAATTCGTAAAATCTGGTTTCACCTTCCATCTTAGTAACACACGGTATTTTCAGTTTGAAAGTGCCACAAACCTCTCACTGCCGGTGAGCTGGATGACACTTTTGATTGATATGTGGGGTTTACGTCCCGAAACCCCCATGTAATTATGAGAGACGCCATAGTGGAGGGCTCCGAAAATTTCGACTACCTGGGGTTCTTTAACGTGCACCCAAATCTGAGCACACGGGCCTACAACATTTTCGCCTCCATTGAAAATGCAGCTGCCACAGCCAGAATTCGATCTCGCGACCTGCGGGTCAGCAGCCGAGTACCTTAGCCACTAGACCACCACAGCGGGGCTGGATGACACTTTCAGTTATCTGTAAAACTTGGAATGCTCATCTGGATGACACTTTTAGTGATCTGTAAAACTTGAATGCTCATCCCACACTTGTTGCCATAAACTGAACACCTGAGTTTTCTGTTTCTTGTACTTACTTCTTCCAGGCTATCGTGCTGTGCTTTAGGTTGCACTTCACTAAGAACAGCACCACCAACAACACCGCATCGGCGACCGTCCGCCAATTGGTCTCCGCTGTTTTCGAGCGTGTTCAGGCCGAAGATGCAGCATTGGCAAATGGTCAGTGAATATCCTGGTAACATCTAGCATTGATTGCCCTGAAATTGTAGTTGTCACACTCGATCGATTGATGGATCGATCGAATAATCAATCAGTCAATCAATCAAACAACCAACCAACCAACTTTGGTTACTTGTATTCTGCGAATTTCAGAATTGAGGCTCATTGATTTGATCTTGAAAATTTAGCTGGTACAATCAATCAATCCATTTTGGTTACTCATTGTACTTGTTTTTCACAAATTTCGGAATTGGGGCTCATTGATTCGATCTTGAAATTTCAGTTGGTACAATCAATCAGTCAGTCTACCAATCAATCAACTTAGGTTACCCATAGTATTTGTTTTTCACGAGTTTAGCTTAGATAAGAATCAATTGCAGTTGTCGCATAATGTGCTTCTCAAGATTCTAATCCTAAGTCCTGTAGAATTTCTTCTTTCCTTTCAGCATTCAGAAAATGCACCGAGCATGACGTGACCCAAGTTTTTTTATGCTGTGATCTTACAGTGGTGAAAACGGAGGAAGTCAACTTGGAAGAACTTAAGACTGGTAGCCGTTGCCCACCAAAGTCCTTGCAACCATGTGCAGCGGATGCCTTTCTTCTGTTCCAGGTAAGACACGTCTTTATTTGGATAAGAATGATGCATTCTATTGCAGTCACATTGCCACTGTTGTATTGTGTGTTTATCAACGCTGTACCTTTTTTTTTCTTGAATGACCTAGTGCGTAGCGCTTTATTGAAAAGATGTCACAGTTTTGCCAAAAGGGCAAAGCAATGAATGCAATAGCAGCATATTCGGATGTTTTACGAAGCAAGGCTAGCATTTTTGAGAGCAATGTAATTGTAGTAAACATGCACCTGCTAAGTGACCAAGTTTCCTGAGGCACGGCCGTAGTGAAAAATTGCAATGTTATACGAAGTGGGGCTGGCAGTCAACTCATTTAGATCAGATCTCACGTAACTCTAGAAAACGCTGGTGTAAGAGAACATGGTCACTTCAGGTACACTTTTGGCACCGTTTTTTTTCGTGTTGAGAGCGCAGCCCGCAGAAGCTCCCTCCTGCTGTGGGGGCACAAGCCGCGATAGCGCGGCAAATGTAAGCGCCCCCTCTTCCTTGTTCACTCACGAGGTAAGCACACGTGCAGACGACCCCGGCCGGAAAAGTGATGTTCGCTCTGCAGAAAGAGAAGGTTAGCGCATCTTTCCTCGTATTTGTATATACATACATATGTGTGAATGATGGCGGCGACGACTATGACGGCAAAAATCAGCCCAGGCGGTCCATATAACTGCTATCACGATTAAACTTAATAAGTAACTAAATTATTAACCAAATAAAGTTGCTTTTCACATACCTTATGGCAGAAGAGCATATTTTCAGAATTCGCTTTGTAAGTAAAGAGTGACCATGTAGATGGTTCGTAAGCTCAGGCAGGGTGTGCTTCTCATAGATATAACACACATGTTGAATATAATTATTTTTTTCAATATTCCGCAGACCTTCTTAATTTGAGCGGGAGTGGTGCACAAAGTATGCTGTACAGTTACGATGGTGTTTCATACAGAAAGAGATTAACTTAATCAAAAGAAAACAATTTTTGATAGAGTATATTGGGAACAACAGTGTACAGTTTACATTGTTCAGCTCACCTGCGAGAACACTGGGTGTGCGCGTGTGCAACAAGCGTAGAGCAGTGATGAACAGAGTTTCACGAACTGTTGCGAAAAAAAAAAAGGGATACTTCAAACGGACAGTCGGGCTGTGGTCGATCATTGCGGCTTGAAATCTTGCCCGCTTTTTCTTTTCCTTTGCCCTGAGCTGGCGCAAATTGTCGATGCCAGCCAGCCATTGTTCGTGGTGGGCCGATCAGGTTCGTATAAATAATTTGGTAGTTGGTAAGGTGGTAGCGAGGAAGTTTAATTTCTCATGGAGACACCACAACTTAAATGGATATTTTGAGGATTAGCTTTGCAAGGAAAGAGTGACGGTTTAAGTGGTCCAAGAGCTCGGGCAGGTTGGGGTTCACAGAAGGCAAAGTGCACAATTAACTACACTCATTTTAAGGATTACGAGATTGCGCAAGTATGCTGGTGAAGGAGGGGAACAATACGTGCGTGTGCATGCAAAAAGCGTAGAGGGGTGATGAACAGAGTTCCACGTAGGGTTGAGAAAAAGAGCTCACAGGGTTCCTTATGCATTCACCTACGATGACTCAAAGAAGATAGTAGTTTTCATCCTTTTCTTCTCACTGGATTGTATTTATTTCCCCGGCACCGAAAATATTTCTGCACGTAGTGTGGTTTTGCACTGCCCACAATATTGAAGCCAATGCAAGTTTTCTGTACCCCACTTGCTTCCGGAATCGGCCCACCTATGACCAAGTGACAATGCCACATGGTGACAACATCATGTGGTGTCACATTTTGTGACGTCACAATGATGTTATTAGATGATGTTATCATATGATGGTTATTTTTTGCATCGCTCGTATTGGTGCCGACGGCAAATTGCCGCTCGTCACTGGGCATCGAGCGCTTCCACTTCAAATAGAATGTTTGAGATGAACGTGTTGGCCATCGGTCGATTGTCATAGCTTCCGACTCTGCTTTCGCTCTCTTCTCCGTCACCAGGACCTGGTGCAGATGGTGAATGCCGACCAGCCGCTGTGGCTGGTGGGTCTGACTGAGATGACCCGCACGCTGGGCCTGGAGCTGGTCGAATCCATCCTGGCGTCGTTTCCAGAAGCGTTCCTGCGACACCCGGAGTTCCGATTTCTGCTCAAGGAGCGTGTTTGTCCCCTGGTCATCAAGTTGTTCTCGCCCAACGCCCGGCAGGCACCCGACCGGCCCTTCTTCCCCATCTCCATGCGTCTGGTGCGAGTCGTCTCCGTCCTCATTCACCGATTCTACGGGACCCTGGTGAGCTGCCTTTCACATTATGGCGAGGCCGTATCTGATTTTTGTTGTGTTACATGCTAGAGTGCCACATTAGATCAGTTTAGATGGATAAATTACTCCTTGAGAATGGTATTGTCATACTTCTGATTATTACTGTACAGTTCAGACCACTTACAATGTAACCGCTTATAGTGCATGGCTTGTTATAACGCAGTCTTTTTTTTAAATCTCGTTCACCCTCCCATAGAAACCCTTGTATAAGCATACTGCTTATTGCGCAGTCCCTCAAAGTAAATGGCCGGTTATAACGCGTTTGCTAGAAAATCTTTCTGACAAATGCAGTAGCGGGTGGAATTCTCAAAAGAGATGTGCCGCTGGGGAGAGAGCGATGAGGCTGGGATGAAAGACGACGGGACTTGGGAGTGAATTAATGAAGGGCAGAGCGAGGAGAAAAGGAAAAAAAAAAATGTAAGCAGTTTGCATTAAGTTGTGCAAAGTTTGGCACAATGAAGCATAGGCCCTTTGCCACTCGTACTCCACGTCGACCAACACGTGTAGCTTCCTCCTCGAGAGTTGGCATTTTCGTCAGGCGTCCCATGACTCTCTGAACATGATTTATTTGTATTTCTAAGTTTCTCTCTCTCTCTGTTTTTCTCTTCCTCTTTCATCCATTTCTTGCTCTATTTCTTTCTCTCTTTTTTTGTTTTTGTGCAACCCACCTCTGATAAATGTATGGGCACATCATCATGGGCATAAGCCTTCCATCGCTTTGGAGTTTTCTTGCAGTTGTCATCGCCTTTCGTATCATGCGTGCTGCTCGTGGATCAGTGCTTGAGAGTGCGATCTTTTTCACACCTGACCTTCAAGTTGTCTTTAACGAATTGCTTGCAACAACACGCCAACCCGCAGGCTAAGCCTAATCAGCGTTTGTTGCGTTTTTGGTAGTCGTGGGCGATGAAAGTTTTAGTTTTGGTACGTAATCAACAAAATATTCATGGCGGCTGCACTTACAGGAAAGGGAACCATACCATTAATGAAAATGAGGGCGTGGGTGGCATGTGTAACAACTGAATGGTGGTTTGTGGTTTGTTTTGTCCAAGGCATGCACGCAATGTCCGAGACATGCAATATCATTGCATGCAATGCCTTGGACATTGCATGCATGCCCGTGAAACAGCGGCAGCGCAAGCGTGGAGAAATGAGGGGGCAGTAGCTCCCACAGTTTTCTCCTGCCCCTCTCTGCCCCCCTCGTAGTCGAAAATAATCATAACACAACGGATGTTTCCTTTTTCCCTGCCTCCCTCATAGAGATTCGTTTGTCTTCTTGAACTTCGTGCCTTACCCTTGTGCGCTTGCCTTCTTTTGGAATCCAGTCCCACTCTTAGCCCAGTCTTAATGACCATTGGTGATTATCAATGGGCTAAGGTATGGAACAAAATTCTCAACGTCATGACGTGCGGCGAATCCCCATAACTCTGCTCATACTTGAAAACTTCTAAAAAATTTTGTCGCAGTTGTTTCATGAAAATTTTAACTTTCTTCGTGAAGTCATTCGGTGATCACTACTTGAAAAAGTGTTGCAAGGCTTCTTTATTCGTCCCATGATATGTGCTACTTGTGAGCTTCTCGTTTGGTCTTCTGCTTGCAGGTGACCGAGTGCGAGATCTTTCTCTCACTGGTTGTCAAGTTCCTAGACCACGAAAAGCCAAACTGGCAACGCACACTAGCTTTGGAGGTCTTGCACAAGCTGTGCTCGCAGCCCGAACTTCTCAAGTAAGCGCTGTGCCGACTCGCACCATTTTTTATTACAAGTGCAGTTGAAGGCAGTTTTTTTACTGTGATTGACAGCTTAAACCTAGGAAACAAGATTTGTCTTTACGTTGCATATTTAAAATAAAACATCATGCTAATTTCACGGAAAGTGGCATAGCCTAAAAAGGGGAGTTTGTAGGGTGAACTCCTTGTGTGTGCATAAAAGTTTTGTGTGTGCATAGTTTTGTGTGTGCATAGATAGGTGCATATATACCAACACACATGTGACCATACATTAAAGGATATAGAACCCTTCCCCCATTCATAAAAAAATCTCTATCGATACTTTTGTTTATGAATGTTTGCTTTTGTAAAGGGAAATTGAAATGTGATGTGGAGATGGGATTTGGAATGGGGTAACTCCAGAATATAACTGATGCAAAGGTGCATAGTTGAAAGCCGGAGACTACTCTTGTTAATGTAAATAAGTTACAGAGGAAGGGGTACATGAATTGCATTACATGAATGTCTGTGTCCTCAGTGTCTGAGTGTCCTCAGACACTGTCGGTGTCAGTTTTGTTTTTTCACCCCGTGGCATCTTGTAACAGTGGTTACGATTTGTGTTCAGCGTCTGTCGGTGTCAGTTCTGTTTGTTTATACCGTGACATCCCGGTGGATACCATTGTATTCTGTGATGCCGATCAATATCTCTTTAGAACTTTGAAGCACAGAGGGCAAGAGTAGCAGTTTAGTGGGTGACGCTGTCTAGGTGCTAAAACGGCGCTGGCCCTAGCGTTTAGATGGACCCGATGTTTCGGAACCCATTCAGCCCTTTCCGCAGGCGTTGACTGTGTCAGGGTTACTGTGTAGGTGTTGAATGTATAAGGGTTGATTAGAGGCCCCGCCGCGGTGGTCTAGTGGCTAAGGTACTCGGCTGCTGACCCGCAGGTCGCGGGTTCAAATCCCGGCTGCGGCGGCTGCATTTCCGATGGAGGCGGAAATGTTGTAGGCCCGTGTGCTCAGATTTGGGTGCACGTTAAAGAACCCCAGGTGGTCTAAATTTCCGGAGCCCTCCACTACGGCGTCTCTCATAATCATATGGTGGTTTTGGGACGTTAAACCCCACACATCAATCAAGGGTTGATTAGAGCTTGCACTGAACTTTTTAATATTGTCAGCGGCTGCAGCATGCTTTCCCTTTTTGGCCTCATTCCTGCAGGAGCTTTGTCGAGAGCTACGACATGAAGGACCACAGCACCAAGATCTTCCAGGACATGGTCAACGCCTTGGGTGCGTACGTGCAAGCACTCTTCGTGAGTGCCCCGTGCCACCACCATTATCATCACGGCGGAGGGGGCGGTAGCTCCAGTGGTAACGCGCCACCCCCTGCGGTACCACTCCCCTCCAGCGCACCTGGAAGCGGCAGCGCGTCCTCGCTTGCCCAGCCGCCCCAGGCGGCCTTTCTGTACCGCGGCGTCTGGATGCCCCTGCTTCCGCACGTTGCCACTCCCGGCATCTGCAAGGCCACATAGTGAGTGCACGTCAGAGTTTCGTCTCCCCGTTGGTCTGGTGTGTGTCGATTGCTATTAGAAAAGTCTGCTGTGGTGAAAGTCGGCATTTGGTACTGCTTCCTACCTGACGAGATGATGACATTCATGGAAGGAAATGACTGCCGTTGCAGAGGAATATGAGAGCAGCTCCTGGTGTCACAGAACACAATTGAGACTGAAAATCGGGCTAGTAGGATTTGGTTCATGGCGGGAAGGAAACCAGTATAAACATGGAGACAGTAATGCTCGTGTTGTTAATTTCTTTTGTCCCTGTGTTTGCACTTGTTCTCTTTCCACCAAGAACATAATTTGCCAGTGGCAAAATCGAGATAAGATGGAGCGATGTAAATACAAGACATATGCCGTTTGCTGGGGGTGTTTTCTCTGGCATTTGTATTGCATACACCTTCTCAGTTAAGTCTGAAGTGTGCATCTCCATTAGTTCTATATATAACGCAACATCCGATAGTAGTTGTCTGATGAAAGCCTGAAATGGAGGTGGTGTTTCAGAGTGAAAATGCAATGAATAAGACCATGTCAGTTTTAATGTGCACTATAGAGCCACATGCATATGTTTATAAAAGAAAAAAAACGCACGCAGGAACAACACAGGTACTGTGTGGGAAAACATACTACTCTGACGTCGATATAACAAACATAGATATAACGAAATATCAGTTACAACAATGTAAATACAAAATAGTCTTGCAATATATACAGTGTTAAAAATCAGCTTCATAACAAGTTTTTGGATATAATGAACTTATTTTTGTGTACAATGCAACTTTGTTAGATTGAGGTTCGAGTGTATCCAGATTCACGGAAACATCGCACAGTTTCGCTTGATGATGACATCGCAAGCGCTGGCACCGAGGACATCGTACGGAATGAGAACGTACCTACGAGGTTCTATTGTGATTCCATAGCCACTGACTCGCGGCAATGGGTCCAGTTCTCTCTCTGAAAGGGAATGTCTCACTCGCTGGTGCGTTCCTCAGCATGGAGATGCTGGATCGTGTGGAGCCTCCCGTGGTCGCCGAGGGCTACGGGGTGTCCCTGGGATACGTGTGCCTCCTGGACGTTGTGCAGAGCATCGCCACCGTGGTGAACCAGTCCAAGGGTGCCACGGCGAACGACTCTGCCGCCAACCTGCGCCTGCACCGTCAGCTGGTGTCCTCCTCTTGGTGTGGGCTGCTGGCAGCCCTCTCACTCCTCCTCGATGCCAGGTGGTCATTGTTCGTCTTCATAGCGGCTGGGTGCCTCACCTAATGCTTATTGAGACAAAAGTCTTACACACGGCTAATGTCGTATGATGCTAAATCGAAGGAAAATATTGTTAATAGTATCGGTCATGACAAGCGGGAGCAATGACTGGTCGTATGGTGCACGAAATATGTTCATAAGCTTTAGCCTTGACTCATAGGCAGTACTGCCTGTGAGCCTGAATATCGATTGAATATATTAAGTTTCAATTTGAAATGATATGTCCGACTTGTCATCTTAAATAGGCTTGTTCAAAGGTTGAAGCGAATAGTAATTCTGGCAGAATAATTTCAAATCAAATTCGAATTGTATATACCACATATTATGAAGAAAAATTGGTATACTTGTCTTGATTACCAAATAACCCGCACAATAATTAAAAAAAATTTAACTAAGGCCTGTGCAAATGCCATTCTTTTTGGTTCAAGAAAAGTAAAAACGACTTTCAATGGTGGCTGGCTTTGTTGACTTTCGGTAGAATGCAAGTGATAGCCCGTAAACTATGTCATGTTTTAAAATTTACCATACTTTGAGAAAGTAAGCCGCCATGAGAACTTTGAAAATGATGAATCGGTGCAAAAGTAATATGTTCATTTAATCACCTTTACAAAAGATTACGTGCGAGTTAATAATGTACACCTAAGTAGGTGCTTTCACGGCTTAGCACTTTTTTACTGCAGTGAAACAATCTTTGCAGAAACGGTTATATGCGGCTTAATAAAACCTATTCATTCATTTCGAATACTTCAAAATTTTCAACAATTTAAATTCGAATCGAAGTGAATTCAAATACAAAGATATTCGTTCGATTATTCGAAGCATCCGAATATTCACACAAGCCTAATCTTAGAGCACTTTTGCAGTGCTAAGAACTTGTGGAAGACAGCAACGAAGCGCTAGTGTTAACCATTCATTTGTCTCTCATGTAACGTCATTTGACTGGGTGTACATATTTTAAGAGCAGCAGTTGTATCAAATATTCTAAACAGGGCTTTCTTCTTCAACAGTAGAATCGATTCTGTCGTTCTTGGTACATTCCGAAATGACGGCATCATCAGTAATTGAGAAACTATTTGAACGTTGTTGTTCTCACATGTTCACATACAACTTTACGTGTCACTTGAGACCAAATGGCTGATTGGATGAGTTGATTCATGCAACTTGCAAACGAGTGCATAACTTAACGGAGGACTATAGCAAGACAAGCAGTCGTCTTTCCGTTGTTCTTGCGTGAGTCTTTTTTGCCGTTTCAAACCTGATAATTTTTTTTTTGTTGCCATTGCAAAGCTTCTAGTCATTATATTTCGATGTTGTTGTGTTTGAAATGATTGCAGCACTGATGAAGCGGCCACGGAGGAGATCTTAAAGACGATGCAAGCGTACGCCAGCCTGTGCGGAAAGCTTCAGATGTCGACACCCCGGGATGCCTTCATCACAGCCATGTGCAAGGGCTCCCTGCCACCCCACTACACATTAACAGTGAGTTTGTTCAGCCTGACCGGGAAGTTTGGACCCTGAAGTGAATGACTTGTAAGGTCGACATGCATTTAAAGCAATGTGCAGACCAAACTTGACAGTTAAAAAATTGCAGTGACTTGAATAATTTTTGCTATAATGAGTAATATAGTGCATTATTTTTGCATCCTGGTAACTTGGAAATGTAGCAAATTTTTTAGCAGTTATACTTGCGACAGAATGACATAGTTATCATGAGCAATTGTACATGGCAGTTATTATATTACTAAAAAAAAAAGAGATAAATTATGCCACCTTTTAGTTCCTGAGTGCTGTACTCCAATGTTCATGGCTGACTTGCAGAGTTGATTGACATGTTTGATTCTCAGTTTTGGGGGTGAATCTCGCACCAAACAGTTAGATTGTCACTGTGCTCACTTACCGCCCAAGGCTCAGTCAATGTCATCTTTCTCCCTTTCAGGTGCTAAACGCCACATTCCCCAAGGCGTCGGCGTCTCCGCATCCGCGAGGCGACGGCTCTTCTGAGAGGCCAGGGTCCACAGGTCAGGGCGGCTCTTCTCCTGTACCTCTCCCACAGCAGGGCCCCAACCTGGGTCCCTTCCTCGGAGGTCCTGGGTGCGACCCCCACGACGCTCCTCGACAGCAGGTGGTGGCCGTGGGCACGCCTTTGCCTACACCTTCACTCGGGGGACATCAGGGACCCGTTATGGTGAGCGAGAGACAACACCTGTATTGCTAATACTTTTGAGCAGCGGACCTGTAAGTCAAGCATCTGCCAGTCTCTATGCCTGTCTGGCGTCACACAGGTCATATTGTCACGGGCTAAGTAGATGCCTGAAGATGACGACGACGAAGTGCTGAACGGGAACGTGCTCGGACTGCAGCAGCGTCGTACGCAGTAGCTCGCCAGTATATTCGCCAGTACAAATTTGCTCACCAGTGTATACTTTATTCCCCGTAACATCATTGGTGGAGGTGCGGGGTATAAAGTATACACTGGTGAGCAAATTTGTACTGGCGAATATACTGGCGAGCTACTGCGTACGACGCTGCTGCAGTCCGAGCACGTTCCCGTTCAGCACTTCGTCGTCGTCATCTTCAGGCATCTACTTAGCCCGTGACAATATGACCAGTGTATACTTTATTCCCCGTAACAATATGACCGATAGGTCGAGTGAATAAATAGAACAAAATGATGATGATCGAGGTACTCAAAATGATGATGATCATGTTCAGGATGCTTGAAATGATTATGATGAGGTCGTGAATGAGACTAAGCTGGCTTAGTTACCCTCACCTGCACTCGCATGCTTACACCTTCACTGTCCGCCCGTTTATACTTCTTAGAATTGGCTGAGATATTGTACCAAGATGACCGATTACTTTGACAAGGTTGGCAAGCAGGTGACGGTCACAAGCAATCACTTACTCTCTGGTATCTGCGGAGTGTCAGGTGGGTCTGTGGCATTGTTCATGGGGCCTAACAAAGGGGGGAGGGCGCCTTAAGGTTGCTACTGAAAGCAAGCTCTTTTATGCGAGGTTGCGAGCTTCATGGTGCATGTGACAGAATAACATTTGGCTCCTTTGTTATGGTCATATTCTCGACAGAATGCTTATGTTTTCTTACCATGAAAAGCGATGCAATGCCCCTTGAAGTCATTAAAGAAGGACACCATGGGGTGAAGATCGATAGCCTAGTGCAGTGGTTCTTAGCCATGGACTTTTCGGGCACCCCTTGTGGACTGCTAGACCGGTGGAAGCAAGAGAAAGCGGGGGTCATGAGTAAGGGCAACATGCGACATGCAACTTGAAATAGGTGCACTTCTTTCCTACATGGCAAAGAACGGTCAAAGTAAACTGCCACGCCAATTTGATCTCAACAGCTTGCTAAATGGCTGCATGGTCTGAGGCCACAGTCAGGCTGTTTCCGGCTATGTTTTCTTTTCAGGTATGCAAACTTGGAAAAGCATGCCATGCATGTCTCATAAGAAACTGCAACAAAATTTTTACAGCCATATCATGGAGAAGGGGAAACATACATCAGCTCCACAGAAATGCAAAGGTGTCAGAAATGTAAAGGTGAAGCAAACTAAAAATAGGAAGTGGTCGTCACAGAACTATGTGGCTCCAAGAAACTGTTTTTTTTTTTTTTTCTGAGCATGGGTTTCGCAGGCCCCCAAATTAGCTTTGTGCATCCCCATTCAGTGATGGCACAAGTTGGTTACTCTTGGGAAATTAAAGAAGTTGCTTGATGAGTTGTACATAGCACTGTGACTCGTGTCTTTTTCGTTAAATGTACAAAAAACTGGGTTGCATGCTACAATCAGTGATATCTTGCAAAAATTAAGTGTATGCTATCGTCGAGGTCGTGGTGGAAACGAGTGACTGATGAGCGTGCTTTGTCTTTGTGTGCAGCTGACGGCCAAGAATCTGCAGTGCATGCGGGCCATTCTCGGGCTGGCGCAAGCCCACGGTGCAGTGCTGGGCAGTGCGTGGCACCTGGTTCTCACCACGCTGCAGCACCTCGTCTGGATCCTGGGCCTAAAACCGTCCACAGGTGGCAGCCTCAAGGCTGCTCCCAAGAATGGCTCAGACGGCACGGCGGCCGGCGGCGGCACCAACTCCTCCTCAGTCATCACCACGGCTGTCATGGCCGACCTGCCCGTGCTGTCTGCCATGTTGTCGAGGCTGTTCGAGAGTTCCCAGTGAGTGGAGATTGGTGTGCTGGGCGACATGCTGGAATCGTGCTGGCTCGGCCCAAGGGGAGGGCACTGCTCTTTAAGATCTTTCTAAAAATTTATCAGTTTTGATGAATGCGGTGGTTGTGTAGGTTTGTGGGCTGATTTCAACTATGCAACTATTTTTCTAGTACGTTATGTCATTATTAGAATATCAGATGATTTATGTGCATTTTGAGAGAGGTTTTCTCCAGAATCCTAAAGTGAAGAATTTGCAAAGTAAATTAGCATATTAGAATAATCTGGAATGATAACTGTGTGCTAGAGTGGTAACAAAAATGTGTGCTAGAGTGTGCTAGAGTTGTAACTGGGGTGCCCAGGTTGTGCTCTGATTGAGTGAAATACCGTGCCACGGTACACTGGTGCCATTTTGTGAACATGCCATTAGGCTCTCGAGACGTAAGCAGCTCTTTTCAGTTTCGAATGAGGCTGCAGGAGAAACACACAAAGAGACAATGAGCAGCGAGGCGTGCAATTCATTTTTGAATAATTTAGCCTGTTGTACTGAAGTATTTAGTAATAAGATATACTTCAGAAAAGTAGAGGCAGTGTACTTGATGGTGCGTGCTACTACGCTGAAATCTCGACATAATGAACGCAGATATAACGAAATTCCTGGTATAACGAAGTAAATGAAGAATAGTCTTACGATAGTGTTATGAATATAAAACTACCTTTATAACAAAAGTTTTGTTATAATGCACTTATTTTCTTGTAAAATGCAACTTTGTTATAATGATGTATGAGTGTACTTTATTTTAATGGACTTGTGGGTATACCTCATATTACCACCAATGGCAGTAGAGGCAAGTTTGCACAAAATAACAGGCTAAAAGAGCAATGATAACTTTGTGTCACGTAACCGTCCATGATAAGCTAATAAGTTCCTGCTTTTCCGTTCTTGTTTTTGTTGAACATGAGCTTATGAAGGCTGGGTGGACCTTACCGTCAAGATAATTCATTGCAGCGTGGTTATGTTTGTACGTGTCGCGGCAGTGTTCTGTTCACATGAGATTTTCTCGTGATCTTTCTGTTTGTTGGTGTTCTTTACCTGTTGTGAGTGCTTAAAGGGCCCCTGAACCGCTCGGAGTTCAAAGACAAATGAATGGTTTCTTTCTCGCCTCCACTGTTGCAGGCGCTAGATCCTCCTTACCATTTTTTTCTTCGTCAAACATGTGGAGAGTGTCTGGCATAGCCATTGAGCCTGTGAAGATCTGGCACTTTTCGGCTACATGTTGCTATCTCTGCGCGCGCAGTCAATAACGCCCAAAACAGTGCGAAATTCGTCGATTGCACGTGATAGTGATTAGAGGCAAAGTGGAATGGGCGTGCAACTGCAGGTTGTAGCATGGTATGTGATAATTCACCACTGAAATCCCTCGTGTATGGACCAATCGAGAGCTTATTCTCTCATGAGGTTACGAGAACAGGCTGCTGGCATTGCGAACTGAGCCAGAAAGGTGGGGAATGCCAGGAGAGAACAACTCACTCATTCTTAGTGTGTTCAGGGGTTGTTTGGGGGCCCTTTCATGTGTGTTTTGTGTCCCTGTTTGAC
Organism: Rhipicephalus microplus; assembly: GCF_043290135.1. NCBI lineage: Eukaryota > Metazoa > Arthropoda > Arachnida > Ixodida > Ixodidae > Rhipicephalus > Rhipicephalus microplus. The sequence goes on along the minus strand of NC_134708.1, from coordinate 18,469,443 downwards.
AAGTGTCTGTCACTGATGTCTTCTTTTCGCCCTCCCTTTTCCTCCTACCCGACCTCTTTTCCACTGGCTCCACCTCTCTTTCTCTTGCCTCGTCTGGATCGTCGACGCTTCTCCAAATACCCTGTTTTATTTGCCCAATTTTCCGTAACAAACTGTCCGGTCACTGCCCGTCTCTTTCTTTCTTTCTTTCTGGAAATGAAACACCCTCTCCCACCAACACGTGCGAAAACGCTCGGTTGACACCTCAGCTACGTGCCGCTGGCTGGCACGCTGTCACGTGTCTTTCACAATTCCCAGTAAGTGTGACCTTGTCGTCATCTCGGCTTTCTCTTCCGTTCTCTTTCGTTCTCATCTTTTTTTCTCGTCCTTGTCTTCCTCTGTTCTCTTTCTTTCTACTTTTTCGGTTTCATTTGCGTCTTTGGTTTTGTGCAGTTGTTATCTGCATTAAATTTATTATGCTTTTGTGCATTTGGTTCAAGTTGGTAGAATAAACAGAAGTCGCTCAGATTTGCTCATGAAGCGTACCTCTATAGTCTTAAACACTAAACTGACTTCTTATGCAAAAGCTGCAGGTTCGATTGCTGCCGTGGTGGTTCAAAGAACACCAGACAGTCTAAATTTCTGGAGCCCTCTACTAGGCTGCACTATAATCATATAGTGGCTTTGGCTCATAAAGCTCCCGAAGTTATTATTACTAAGCCAACTTCCCAAGTTGAATTATATAAATGCTAGAATCATCCATATTTTTGGTGTGCAGGCTCAGTCCGTTTCTGTGACCAGTGTGATGTTTTTTTTGGTAAACATTGGCCCTGCATTTCGTGGATTAGGGTCTAGCTAGAACTTGCGCAAGTCCGAATTAACCAAGTCCACTCACGCTCCTCTTGTTTAGTCCTGCCTGTGTATCTTGTCTGTTTTGTGCTTCTAAAGGCACGTTTGCGCTAGAGCAACACAACATCGATTTTGGCCTGCCGGCTGTCTTTGGGAGCGTCTTGTCTTTTCATCGTCGGATTTACACTGCAACAATGCAAACAGTCCGCCGATGTTCTCTGGAAGACTCCGTCCGCGCCTTTTCGTGCTCACAGTCTTTCGTTGGCCAATTCATCAGTCACACTGGAGGCACACAGGGTGACATGGGCTATACTTGCACACCTGCTCATTTGGGGCCACATCAAAAAACCCCAGGTGGTCGAAACTTCTGGAGCCCTCCACTACGGCGTCTCTCATAATGATATGGTGGTTTTGGGACGTTAAACCCCACATATCAATCAATGGATCTGTACAAACTGAGCAAACTTTTTGTGCCAAGTGGCACTAACAGGTTTCCTCACACTCAACTTTGACTGTCTCAAATTTACGGACTCAAGGGCTCCCTTAAACGTGCAGGATGATTGTCTCGACCTGGATAAGAATATAGTCGGATTCACTTGTATCCACATGCATTCAAACTTTCACAAAACAATGTGGACTTGAAGCAATTTTTAAAAGACCTGGTTCAAATTATTGTTGAACCTGCTCAACATCAGAGCACTTCTGATTTGCTGTGCGTACCTTTGCCTCGCAGTCATGTCTAATTCAACTTCTTGAATGGCCCTGAGAAAAATGATAGGTGTAACCTCAAGAGACAAGAAGAGGGCAGAGTGGATTAGGGAACAAACGGGAGTTAAAGATATCATAGTTGAAATCAAGAAGAGGAAATGGACAAGGGCCGTGCATGTAGCCCATAGACAGGATAATCGCTGCTAAGGGTAACTAACTGGATTACCAGAAAAGGCAAGCGGGTTAGGGGGAGACAGAAGGTTAGGTGGGCAGATGAGATTAACACGTTTGCGGGTATAAATTGGCAGCAGCAAGCACAGGACCTGGTTAACTGGCGGAACATGGGAGAGGCCTTTGTCCTGCAGTGGGCTTACCAGTCCGGCTGCTGATGATGATGGTGATGTCGATGATGATTGACTGACACCTACGCGGCCTATTCTTTGCTAACTCATACTTGGATGCTGGCTTCAATGACTCAATCTTAGTGAGTCTACATGTCAGTTGGCTAGTGTGTGCTGTCGTTTAACATAATACCTTAGCATAATACCTTAGCATTAACATTATACCTTAGTGATCATCAAAAGCATAAACCAAAAGCTTATTAAAAACAGAACAAAAAGATGCAGTGCCATTGACCCTTCTTTCTGTCAATATCTTTTTGTTTCATAATCTACATAAAAATATCAGTGTGTTACTTGTACGTATCATATTTTTCCTGTTTTTTGCTTTTTTTGATTGCATGGTTTCTTTCAGGGAGCAGTGATACTAACCCTTTCGAAGCTTGACATTTTTAAAATGTAGCTGTATTTCTTTGGACAATTAAGACATGTATATATATATCTTTCACATCTGCAGGAAATAATTGTCCAGATTTCATTCTAGTGATTGCTGTGCTTGCTTACCCACTGATAGCACATATGTCTTCTCAGTTCACATTTCAATGTGATTGAGCCGTGACTGAATCAGGGCACTTGGCTTACGCTAAAATTTAATTTTTTTTTTTACAAAAGGTATTGCTGGATGAAGCTGTTTAGGAAAGTTCATCTTTTGTTTGTTAGACCACTCTCAAGTATAATACTGATGCTGTCAAACCTTGATGTGATGAAAGTGAACGCAGAAAATATTTCGATGTAACATAATAAGGTCGTAGTATATGAGGTCTAAGGAAGGCATTTTAGTGATCGAGTTCAACCTTGTTATAGGTGGTTTTTCTGAAAACACACAAAGCTTAGGCTCCCAGGCTTGACTGCAGTGTTTCACGGTGTTTATTGTAAGACCATCATACTTGCGAGGCTGTATGTCAAATGTCCTATTTACGCGCACAGGTACCTGGACGATGTTGCGCTGCACCACTTGATCGACGCACTTTGCAAGCTTTCAACTGAATCGATGGAGCTGGCCTACAACAACAGAGTAAGGAAGCGTCCTTTGACACGTACATTCTTTCGTGTCCTATGTTATATTTAGTACACACTTGTACTATGGGATGCAGTCTGTGCTCATTGGCATACCTGCATGCATTGCCCTGCATTACAGCCTGAGTGAGTGCCACAGCTTGCTTAAATGAAGAAAGTGCGCCGCAGTACCGCAGGCTTGCTAGTGGAAAGCCTTCAATGCCTCATGAAAACGCGAAAATTGACCGTCGCCGGCCGCCTCTTGTCGCATTGGCGTTATCTTGAGTGATTAAAAAAAAATCATCTTGGGATGGACGTCGTCATGGCGTCACATACGAGATTTAATGTGAAATGGAATTGCACGACATCATCGTTTAGTCAGAGCCGGGCTAATCACAGAGGCACTGATGAACCAGGTGAAGTGCATGCCTCCGGTATTGGAGGCACTGCAAAACCACGGTAGTGGGGGAGTATAGTGGGAGTGCTATCACTCCTGTAAAGCTGTTTGCGCCTCGTGATGCACACGTAACTCGCGGATGTGCAGTATTTGAGGTTAGAAGCCACTGAGCGGTAGGTAGCGCAGTGCTCGCGAGAGTTCACCGTCATAATCACCATCATGGTTGGCACGGTAGCGCCAGCAGTGACGCCTGGCGGTGAGACTAAATGGCCGGACATAAAATATTGGCGGGTCTCTTTGGCGTGTGGCTGCTAATGCGAAGGGGTGCCTCCACGCGGCAGCTCCTAGGGGACGGTGCTGCGGTCTGTTTCTCGTGGGCCCATTGTGGTGAGTCGAGTGTTGGCGATGCCGCCTTTGCGTTACCTTGTTTGTTGTTATATTGTCAAGTGTATTGGAATATTGTATAAGGTTGTGTTTTAGTGTGTTGATCACTAGTGATGTATTTGATCCGGCTGGCGATATCGTCGATGTAAAGTGATTGAATAAATGTATGCGACGTTTGGTTTGGTTCGATGGTGTCATCTGTGTCCGTGTGATCCGAGAGCGGTGATCTCATTTCGAGACCACACAGTATCAATACATCGACTGAGATAAAAATGAAGATGACGTTAGCCATTGAGTTGTTTTAGGCGAATGCATAAAGACCCAGTGAGTTTCGTTTCCTTTACAGAATGTGTCGCATTAGAAAACGGGACAGTTCACTTGTCATTGTTGGCGCAGGAGCCTTCGCTGTTTGCCGTGGCCAAGCTGCTCGAGACTGGTCTGGTGAACCTGGGTCGCGTCGAAGCCTTGTGGCGGCCCGTGACCCAGCACCTGCTGGAGGTGTGTGCTCACCCGCACACACGCATGCGTGAGTGGGGTGCCGAGGCGCTCACCTACCTCGTCAAGGCAGCCCTCAACCACTCGCCCAGCGGAGGAGGTGGAGCCGGCGAGGCAACGACGGCCTCCTCCGTTGTGACAGCCGCTGCCATGGCGGTTTCATCGTCGACATCTGACGACGCAGCAGTGCCGGTTCATGCAGGTGAGTTTCACTGGCTCTTCTCACCGTTTTGTAGTTATGCTCTAGTCTTATATTTAGATCGCTGTTTCATACCAAACAACGCCTTTGACCATAGTGTCCCGCATAGTTGTCGTAATTAACTAGAGGAGACTCTGGCGCTGCGATCGTTCAGCGACCGTGGGAATGGGGGGTAGTACACGAAGGTGCCCAGTCTTTGTGCTTACAGGCCTCGAATGTACTTGCGTCGTCGTTTATTGCAGTGTTTTTGTTTTTGTTTCGAATGAAAGAATGGAAGGTTATGAACTTCGAAAGCAGATTTGAAATGGTGAGCATAAGAGGTTGATGTGGTGAGGGGCAACTGCTGATCATTTGCTGATTGTTGTTTGGTGACAAATCAGCTCCAAGCCATGCGAAGCCAAACATAGCTGGAAGTACGAAGGTCAGACAAATCTGTGTACCACTCATCATTCCCATGCTCGCTGAAGCGCCGTGTGTTGCAGCTACCATGGACACAACCACCAGAGCTTCCTCTAGTGTATCTATAGGAAGCTCTGTGGTGTGCCCCACATGAATTACTAGAGTAGATAGTCAAACCTGAACATTGAAAGGGCTAAGCAAAGTAGATAGATGACCATCCGAAACTTGTCTAAAACACTGCATGTCTCATGCAGTCTCTTTTGTGATAGTTAAAAATGGGAATTTACGGATTTGTTTTTCTGATACTGCATTGAAGGCACGACGTCGTATGCTGCTGTAAGATGGTGCACTGCTGACTGGGATGAAACCCATTCAGGATCCAATTTTCCAGCTATCTTCGGCAGCTTGCATAAATAAGCCAAGCATGATCAAAGGAAAAGAAATGGAAGTTTATGGACTCGTTCATCTCTGTTAAACACAGTATTAATGAGAACTAACGTAATCAAGAAATTCGACGTGTGTCAAACCAGATTGCAGGCAAAGGTGACCATGTGATGCAGGCATTATAAATTTTATAATCCATGCCTTCTTGTGGGATGTGGATATCGTACAGGGAAGTCTTTCTGCATCTTAAACAGTATTGGGGTTCTCTTTCCAATCATGAACAATTGCAGCTAGTAATCTTCACTGAAGTTCTTCTAAGTATTTTTCACCGCATCACACAGCTGTGCTGTGCTGAAGCTAACAAAAGTAAATTCATTGTCGCAGAAAGATTCCTAACTGCATGAGTCATCCACATTTTGAGACCCTCATTTCCCATCAAGCCTCACACTGTCCTCCAGGTTCTATGTGCTTTCTGACAGCACCTACCGAACGATGCCGCGTCATTGGTGTGAATGTTTTAAACGATGCCAGTGACTCTGAGTGAGTTAGGAATTAAGCTCAGCATGGCATAGCATTCGTTGTATCGAATGTAAATGTAAACAGATAGTGGGAGTTTCATTCATGTATTGTGTACAATGCTATATAGTTGCACAAAATTTTCTCGAGGGAACGTTGCTGCTGTTTGATATCGTCCAGTAGTTTTATGCACTCGAACTCAGCTTTATTTTTCAGTCTGTTAGACACCCAACAGTGCTTTCAAAGAATGTCTGTGGTTCTGATGGTTCGCAACGTTCGTGTAAGGACTGAAACGTGCGAACTCTTGCCGTGCATGGCGTCCTCAGCGACGGCATCGCGGAGGAGCTTGCAGGTGCTGCTTTTGGCACCCCTCGTGGAGATGGCGTCCGCTCACCCCGACATCCGACAGAAGCAGCTCGACTGCACCCTCTCCCTGCTGCACAGCAACGGCGAGACGCTTACCCACGGATGGCCCCAGGTACATTCCTTCTTTGCTTCAATGCGTTTGTGTGTTAGCCAACATGAACGAAAGCAAAGGAATAAAACAAGTTGACAAATTCTTGGCAGTACCAGGTCATTAATTCTAAATTCAACGTGTCTCCCTGACTGTAGATTTCCTCCTGTTTTGTTACTGCAGACGTCTTGCACACAGATAGGACGACGAAAACAAGAGAAAGGACGAGGTCACGTGTAAACTTTGTAATGAACTTTATTTGCCAAATGAAAGGCAGTTGAAAGTTCGTGCTTGTGTTTGTCCACCCTTCAGTTTCCTGTCGTCCTACTTGCATGCAAGCCGTTCGCAGTTATGGAAGTGCTGTCAACCTGCCCAAGCCTCCAAATCTTTCTGATGCATGTTTGTACATGCATCAGAAGGATTTCTTTATGATTCTGCTGTTTGTCATAACTTTTGGATATCAAGTGTTTTTGGAACCCTTGTACATTTGACTAACTGCCTCCTTGCGGCCTTACCAAAATCTTTGAAGTGCTCTAAGCACCTGGCTTCTCCAACTTGGGTTGTTTGTGCGGCATCCGCTTTGCACTTTCTGGCAAGACCTTAGCACATGCATGGCTAAGCCATAGGAGTCGGGGTCAATTCCAGGCCGCCGTCAACTGTGTATCACTGGGCTTGAAATGCAAGAAAGAGAGAAACGAGAAAAAAGGAAGGCGGGGAGATTAACCCGATGCTAGTATCTGGTATGCTACTCTACACTGGGGTTGGGTAATAAGGGGCTAAAAGAGAGAGAGAGAGAGAGAGAGAGTGTTAAAAAATAAATAAATGCGAAACACGGACACATACCCATACACAAAATCAGTCCACTCAAAGGCGTTCTGACAGGCAAGTAGTTCGCAAAAAGCCCAGTAGCGCTTGCACGGCCTTCTTCTGTGATGATGAGTCATGACGATGGCACAGTATACTTTCTTCTGACAGTGGCTGGTCATCTAACTTGTTTAGTGTATTAGAAAGGTATTGTCTTACTAGGTTACATTCCGGGCAGTCACACAGGTCGTGTCGAATTGTCTCTTCGTCTCCGCAGTGTGCACAGGCGGCGGTGTCGGTTATCCCTATGCGGAACGCATACCCACGGGTAAACGCGACTCCCAACCATAGTTTGCACAGAGCAGTGCTCATGCACCTAGCATGTGCATGTTAAAAAGCCCCTGGCAGTCCAAGTTGACAAGCGGTGTCCCCTACCACGTTGGGTCTTATAATTGTATATTGGTCTTGGTTTGTAAAAACGCCAAAATTTACTTTTCTTAATCTCTCACATCTGCACACCCTTCTTTTTTTCTTTCATTTAATAGATTGTGGGTGCTCACAATAGAACCTGTGCAGACTTTTTTTCCATTTCCAGCTCCTGATAGTTCAACTGAAGTGGGCATTTTGTAGATTACTTATCAATTAATTTATTTACTTATTTATATACTCGTTGTGGGTAACAATAGGTGATGGAACAGTTGCACCCCTTTATTAGAGACACGAATATAAAAAAAACCATTGGGTATGAGAGACACCAGAGTACCTGCACTGAAACGGGTTGATCAGAAAATGAGGACATAACACCATGCTAATGACAGAGGTTTCTTTTAAGGGACAAGAACTGCTCGCCAGTGCACATAAAGGGGTTCAATTGTATATAGTTATATAAAAAAACAAAGAAAATAGGTTGTCAGCCAAACAACTAATCAAACAATGTTGTCGCTTAAGCAGTATCAGCAACACACAAATATAACATTGGAAAAGAAAATTAAAATGCAGTTAGATTAACAGAAAAATGAAAATAACATCACATAATAAAGGCAGTGGTTGAAGGTATTTGGTTCCTTTCTGTGATTGTTTACTCAGATAAAAGCAATGTCATTGAGGTGCTCCTTGGGGTGCTTTTCACTCTAGGTGCTGACAATAATCGGGGCCATCTCGGAGAGCCATGGAGAGGCGCTGATTCGGTCGGCGTTCCAGTGCTTACAGCTGGTCGTGGCCGACTTTCTGCCGGTCATGCCGCGGGCCTGCCTCCAACTCTGCGTCGACACGGCCGCACGCTTCGGCTCGCAGAACCAGGAACTGAACGTCTCGCTTACTGCTGTCGGACTCCTGGTCAGTCAACGGCGAGCTTTTGGGTGCATTTCATTGCTTGCCATTTGGGTCGTGCGAACGTTAAAAAATTTAGAATATCAGTTCGACTACACTCGAACCTCATTATAACAGACAAAATTGCATCTTGCGTGAAGATAAGTTTTTATATTTGAAAATTCGTTATAAAGGTTTATTTCTAACATTATATCTATTGCAAGACTATTCTTCGTCTACTTTGTTATATTCGATATTTCGTTATATCTGGGTGCTATATTGAGGTCTGAGTGTAGTGTTCTATCCGATTTTACGTTTGAATTAAATAGTCAATATTTGCAAATAAGAATACCTTTTAAATAGTTTAGAGATTGTTCACTCTACACAAATAAACAGGAACTTGGTGGAAGGTAGTTGTAAGTTTCATCTGAGCAGTCGCACTGGAGGCATGCATGAAGTGCAAGAGCTTTTGCAGTGCAGCAGGTTATGTTGCTTGGGGAGCCAGACTTGGCCAGCTATATGGCTATAAAACGGTCATTCGCACTCTCTGAAGAATTCTGTCCTCATGAAGAGTCTGCCTATCTGATTTCGATGTTTAATGTGGGCTTTTAATGCCAAAAATATGAATACTGGGGTCAAAAAATGTGAGTGGCTGTGGATCAAATCCCAAAATCTCGACAAGAGCACCAGGCAGTCTAACTCAATTTGGCGTCCTTCTCTACAATGTATTATACATTATGGTATTGTGGTTTTGGTATATAAAAACCCCAAGGTTCGTTATTACCTTGAATTGACCACTACCAGCTTCCGCTGATTGCTTGCTTCTGCTGAAGGAATTTTGCACCCTTTTCCCTCCCCCTCCCAGTGGCACATGGCAGACTACTTGTACCAAAATGCGGAGAAGCTGAAGCAGGAAGAAGGCGACTGGGATGCCCTCTGGATGTGCCTCTTCCAGCGGCTGGGCGAGCTCTGCGTCGATCCGCGCTCCGCCGTGCGCAAGAGTGCAGGGCAGACCCTGTTCTCGACCATCAATGCGCACGGCTCAGTGCTCAGACAGGAGACCTGGCAGGCTGTGCTTTGGCAGGTGCGTACACGGTTTGAATAGCGTGGTCTTCTACTTCTCAACGCGTAGTACACGGTACGGTTGAAAGCCATGCTAGAATCAGCGTTATAGAGTCTTAAGGGGGCAGACTGGTCTTAGACATTTTTTGTTTGTTTCTTCAGTGATCTTGATCAAACTGCACAAAATAATGCAACTTTTTCTACAGATTTCAAATATTTAATTAGTTTTCCTGTAACTCATCTTGTTCCTGAGATAGCTTAAGTTCACCCCCTATTGTTTAAGGCCACCATAGAAAAAAAAGTGCCTAATTAAAAGTTATATTTAAGACATGCCAACATAGACTAATGACTATAGACTGAAAGTATGCAAGAGTTTTTTTTTGTTTGTTTTTAGGCCTTCTTTGTTATTTTACAGCAAAATGAAATATCTATTTTCAAAAGCAGTTGAAATTGTGTTACAGTTTTGATGAGTATTTAATTAAACAGGCTTGTTCTCTAAATTATGCTCCCATACTTGCATTTTACACACATACAAGTTTCCATTGCAAAAAGAATTATTGATGTACCTTCCCTAGCTTCAAAAGTATCGAGGCCTCAAAATTGAGCAGTCGCAAATTTACTTTTTGAAATAAATGGAAAAAACTGAAAACGCATAGCTTCTTCAAAAAGCAACAATCATAGTGCGCATGTTTTGAAACCTCATAAAGGTGCTTATAAATTCGTTTGCAGAGTTCTTAAACAGGTGCTGGCAAATTATAAAGAAGCCTCGAAGTCTGTTCTGCATTTTTTTGCAGGTTCTGAATGTTAACAGCACCAAGAATCTGGACAGTTAGAATGAAATTGCAAAAAAATTACCACTTCCTGGTGTGTGAAAGTTTTCAGAGAGATAGAAAAATACTTACAGAAACCAAAAATGTCAATTAAAAAAAATTAATTTTTTTGTCACTTTTTGGTCCCAAAGACCAGTCTGCCTCTTGAAGTACGCTTACCCATAATCTGTACTTACTGAGTCTTACCTAGTATAACTTACCCGACCGTTCCTAGCTAACTGTAATTCACTTAAATAATACCAGCTGGTGGTAGCTCAGCAGCTGTGGCATAGGACAAGATCTAGGATTTGAATTTATTTATTAAAAATAAATGATTTTTAGCTGTGGTGACTATATTCCTGTAGATGCAAAGTCTTTAGAGACTTGTGTTAACTCTGAGGGAATGTTTAAGGGATTCTACAGAGAAAACATATTGTTACGGGGAGAAAGCGTCTTAAAAATACCTTTACTTTTGGTAAACAGGCAGGCATACAATATGGAGCCCGGTCTTCACGAGCTCGCCCTAAACATCGTTTTCTTTTCTACAATGTTCATTTATGGCACCCCGTAGCATCACCCTCGGCGGCGTGCGGAAATGTTGTAGGCCCGTGTACTCAGATTTGGGTGCACGTTAAAGAACCCCAGGTGGTCAAAATTTCCGGAGCCCTCCACTACGGCGTCTCTCATAATCAAATGGTGGTTTTGGGACGTTAAACCCCACAAATCAATCAATCAATCACCCCCGGCAGCGAAGGCGCCGTCTCGGTGCTTAGTTGGTCCGAGTAATATCGCTTCAGCCGAGTGACGTGAACAACGTCGGAACACGATCGCGCGCTGGTGGCGTTAAGAGGTTCAATTTCATATGTCACATCGGTGACTTGGTGCGCCACACGGTACGGACCCGAGTACGGTGAAGTGAGCTTTTCGCACAAGCCAACTCGCCGCGACGGCGTCCAGAGAAGGAGTGTGTCACCTTGACTGAAGTAGACATCACGATGGCACGCGTTGTAGACCTGTCGTTGTCGTTCCTGCGAATCGCTCAGACGCCGGCGAGCGATCTCGCGTGCCTCTAGAGCTCTAGAAATCACATCGCGGGCATATTCTGACGTGTGGCTAATGGCAGGAAGGAGCGTGTCGAAAGGCAACGTAGGTTCTCGTCCGTACAGGAGGAAAAATGGCGAGAAACCTGCAGTGTCATGCCGAGACGTATTATAGGCAAATGTTACAAATGGAAGGGCGGAGTCCCAGTCACGATGGTCGGAAGAAACCTACATGGCGAGCATGTCCGTGATGGTTCTATTTAGCCGCTCCGTGAGCCCGTTGGTTTGAGGATGATACGCCGTTGTGAACTTGTGCTTCGTAGCGCAAGAATGTAATATGTCTTGGATAACTTGTGATAAAAAGTAGCGACCCTGACCCGTAAGCAGTTGCTGAGGAGCGCCGTGGTATAATATGACGTCTTCTAGAAGAAAGTCAGCGACGTCGGTCGCACAACTGGTAGGAAGGGCCCGCGTGATGGCATACCGAGTGGTGTAATTCATGGCGACTGCTATCCACTTGTTTCCGCTGGCCGATAAAGGGAACGGTCCTAGTAAGTCAACACCTACCCTATAAAATGGTTCGGATGGGATGAATGGGCTGAAGGCGTCCCGCTGGAAGGGTTGCTGGTTTTTCGCGGTGTTGACAGGATTTGCATGAGGCGACGTAACGGCAGACGGATCGGTAAATACCGGGCCAAAAGAAGCGACGTCGAACGCGGTCATAAGTTCTTAAAACTCCCAGGTGACCAGCTGTCGGAATATCATGCAACTGTGCAAGGACAGTCTGGCGCATAGGTTGTGGTATGACCAACAGCAGCTCAGGTCCGTCAGGATGCATGCTGTAGCGATATAAGGCGCCATCTTGGAGCAGGAACATACGGAGAGACGGAGGAGTTGTGGGACCACTAAGCCGAAGGATTATACCTCTGAGGTGAGGATCACGACATTGCTGATCTCCGATGTTGCTAAACGCGGAAAGTGCCAAAACACAAGTAGACTCATCGCTCTCAGAAAGGTCTGCTGGGTCTACTGGATGACGCGACAAGCAATCAGTACCCTCATGGTGGCGACCTGATTTGTAGACAACCGTGTAGGAATATTCCTGTAGCCGTAGAGCCCACCGACCGAGACGTCCACTAGGATCTTTTAAGGACGACAACCAGCATAAGGCATGGTGATCAGTGACAACCGTGAACGGGCGTCCATACAAATACGGCCGAAATTTAGCCACTGCCCAGACGAGTGCGAGGCATTCGCGTTCTGTGATGAAGTAATTTCGCTCTGCTGGCGATAAAAGACGGCTAGCGTATGCAATAACGCGCTCGCAGCCATGCTGTCGTGCCAAAACGGCTCCGATTCCGTGGCCGCTGGCGTCCGTACACACTTTCGTTGGAGCGCATATATCAAAATGGCCGAAAATCGGTGGCGTCGTAAGTCTACTCGTCAGTTCAACGAATGCTGTGGTTTGTTCAAGTCCCCACACAAAAGTTCAGGTCCCCACACATTTTTTTAGTAGTTTCGTGAGAAGGCGTGCGACGTCAGCGAAATTCCACACAAATCTACGAAAGTAAGAACAAAGGCCCACAAAGCTTCGAACGTCGTTCGCAGAGGTCGGCACAAGGAAATCTTTGACGGCGCGGATTTTCTCAGGATCGGGACGAACACCAAAAGAATCGACAAGGTGTCCAAGGACAGTGAGCTGCCGGCGGCCGAAGCGACATTTCGACGAGTTTAGTTGGAGCCCTGCTTTGCGGAAAAATGAAAGAATTGTTGAGAGACGCTCAAGGTGAGTTTCGAAAGTTGGCGAAAAAACAATGACGTCATCAAGGTAGCATAAGCAGATTGACCACTTGAAACCGTGAAGAAGAGCGTCCATCAGTCGTTCGAATGTAGCCGGGGCATCGCATAACCCGAACGGCATTACTTTGAACTGATAGAGCTCGTCGGGAGTTATAAATGCCGTCTTTTCACGGTCCAGATCATCAACTGATATCTGCCAGTACTTGGAACGAAGGTCGATGAAAGAGAAATAATTTGCTCCACTAAGGCAGTCAAGAGCGTCATCTATCCGCAGCAGAGGATACACGTCTTTTTTTGTAACCATGTTAAGATTTCTGTAGTCGACACAGAAGCGCCAGCTGTTATCCTTCTTTCCCACAAGCACAACGGACGAAGCCCAAGGACTTGAAGAAGGTTCAATAATGTCTCGGGCAAGCATCTTGTTGACTTCTTGCTGGATCACGTGGCGCTCGGTGGAGGAAACCTGATAGGGTCGCCGGTGTACTGGATTTGCATCACCGGTGTTGATCCGATGCTTTACGACGGTTGTTTGACCTAGGGGTCGGTCGCAGAGATCAAAGACGTCTTGATAGGACGCAAGAAGGCCACAAAGCGCAGACACATGCTCGCCCGGGAGATCAGAGGCAATCATTCCAGTTATGCAGTCTAGTGTACTGCGCGACTGAATACTTGCAGATGACAGTGTGTCCTCTGTTAAGGCCGATATGTGATAGTCGCCGGCCGGGGCAAGGGTTGCAAGGGATATTCCTCGTGGCAGCACTTCAGAGCAAACTCCAAAGTTCACAATAGGGAGACATGCAACGTTGTCCTTCATTGTGATGATGGTGTGGGGGAACGCAACATTGAGCGAACAGAGCACTGTAGGATTAGGTGAAATGACATAATCGCCGTCAGCCACAGGTGGATCAGAAGAAACGTCGATATACGTCACAGTTCGACAAGATAGCCGAACAAAGTCGGCGGAGTATAGCTTTGGTGGCGTAGGATCAGGAGGGTCAACGGTGTGTGGTAGGACAAGCTGAACAACACCAGCAGAACAGTCAATTAGGGCGGAATGCTCCGACAGAAAATCGAGTCTCAAAATGATGTCATGTGGGCAGTGGTCCAGTACGTAAAACACAACAGTTGTATGACGTCCAGCAACAGTGACACGGGCGGCACACATCCCGGTGACCGCTGGTGTTGCACCATCAGCTACTCGGACACGAGTGATCGGAGCAGGAGTGAGCACTTTCTTGAGTCGAGCACAAAGGCTGGAGTTCATGACTGATATGTGAGCGCCGGTGTCAATGAGTGCTGCCACAGAAGTACCGTCAACATTTACTTTAATCAAGTTGTTGTGTCCGGGTATCGTGTGTAGAGGAATTTCGGGTCGGGTCGTCGAAGCAGGCTTACCTCTAGGAGCTGCGCCCGTGAGTTTTCCGAGGACTGGTAGTAGAAGGGTGAGGGGGAGCGACGTCGGTTAGTTGAGCGGGACATGCGTCCAGAGGGCGACGGGGAGCGCTTGGTTGGGCGGGTTTGGATGGCGAAGCATCATCTTGTGCCGTGTAGATTGGCATCGGAGAGCCAGCAGGTGGGCGTCGGGTGTTGGCATAATGCGACCATGGCTGCCAACCCCAGGAAGTGCGGCAATGACGTGAAATATGGCCGACTCGTGCACTGTTGAAGCAGATCCGCCTGTGATCGGAAGTTCGCTATTCTGCCGGGTTCCGGTAACGTGGGCGGTTGTTCGGTTCGCGGGACATATTAGGTGTACTGGGCAGTCGGTAGTCAGGTCGGTTAACGGGGCATAGCGTCTGAAGTCCGACGTTGGCCAGTTCCTGGCGTACAACACTCTTGATCAAAGAAATCGTGGCGCGAGAGTCGTCAGGGGCCTGGACTTGGTCAGACAGGGGAGATGCTGCCTCGATTTCGTGGCGCACGATGCACACGATATTGTCGGAAGCAGCACGGGCTGGTGGCAAACGGGCATCCTTGCAGGTAGATGTTGTAGCCGTGTTGGAAAGACGTGAGAAAAGTGGAATGATACGGCAACTTTTCGCGTCTTCAAAGCGTCGGCATTCATTAATAACGTCGTCTACGGTCGATTAGTTTCGAAATACGAGGAGATTGAAGGCGTCATCGGCGATTCCTTTGAGGATGAGCGCGACCTTTTCAGATTCCGGCATCTTGTCATCAACCTTCCGGCAGAGGGCGAGCGCATGTTGTATGTATGTGACGTACGACTCGGTGCAGGACTGGAGTCGGCACGCTAGTTCTTTCTGCGCAGCACGACGACGCCCGATGGGCTTGCCGAAGATATCGATGAGTTTCTGCTTACAGATGTCCCAACTCGTGATATCTTCCTTGTGGTTAGAAAACCAAACTTTAGCTGTACCATCAAGCTAGAAAATAATATTGGCCAGCATGAGCGTCGGATCCCAGTTGTAAAGAGCGCTCACCCTTTCGTACAGCTGAAGCCATTCCTCCACGTCAGTACTGTCACTGCCCGAGAAGGTGCCTGGGTCACGCGGTTGAGTCAGGACGACGGTGCGGTTAGTAGCAGCTAGATGCGGTGCTGTTGGTTGCTGCGTAGTTGGACGAAGCACGGTTGGGGTAGTCTCCGAAGAATCCTCATGCTCGTCTTGATCAGGCATCGCACAGGCAGCCAAGGAACGTCCGCTGCGTAGAATCGTCGTGGTTTTGATTGTGGGAAGACTCGCACTCTCCACCAAAATGTTACGGGGAGAAAGCGTCTGAAAAAATACCTTCACTTTTAGTAAACAGGTAGGCATACAATATGGAGCCCGGTCTGCGCGAGCTCGCCCTAAACATCGTTCTCTTTTCTACAATGTTCATTTGTAGCACCCCGTAGCAATATATTTATCATATTAGTAAATCACTTTTTTGCAGTTCTAATAATGCGAAGCTTAGCACAAGAAGATGCTTGGTAAGCGAGAAAATGCACCAAAAGGAAGTGCTAGCGGCGAAGACGCCTCGAAGTTCTCACACCAATCACCGCAACTTCATAGATATTCATGATATCTGCTTGCTCTTATATCATTAATAATCGGTTAAAATTATGTAAATTGCCCTCTGATGAAGCCAAGTACTGAACATACCAAGTTTCAAGAAATTTCGTTGTGCCACTGTCGCCAAAATACAAAAAATGCACTTTCAAAGTCGTAACGTCACATGCAGAGTAGAGATATTGGTGTGAAACTTGTGGAAAAACGAGACCTTGACCCTAATGTTATTCTTTATTATTAAAGCAGCGATGATTGAATTAACCACATTAAAGTTTTTATTGTAAAATTTATCAATATAAACAGACTAATTGCTTTTCTTTAGTACCTCTTGAGCATCAGGTGGTTAAAATCAATTAAAGCGTGCTGTACTATGTTGGAAAAAAATGGTTTGTTTGTCTTAGTGAGTTTTTTGTATGCAGTCAACGTCCGCACATATTGTCCTACTTTCGTGCAGGTGCTGTTCCCCTTGCTGGACCGAGTCCGGACGCTATCGGGGTCGGCCTCGACGGAGAAGGTCAACGACATGGGTGGGAACATTCTGATCCACCACTCGCGCAACACCGCTCAGAAGCAGTGGGCCGAGACGCAGGTGAGGATCGAGGCACACTTGAATCGTGTATGAGCTCTAACTTGTAACACACTGCCAGGTTTGATGTAAGACAACGAGAATGATGCATTAACTACTGTGATTTCTCGTTATAACAAAATCGCTTTGCTCAAAATATTGCTTTATTCGAAATTTCTAATGGTCCCGACCTGGACACATGCATATTGAGCTGAATTACTGAATGCGCATGAAGAGCTTAAAATGAAGTGGCAAGCGGAAAAGCTTAGAAAGCAGTGGCGGCCCTTTTGCGCGTGCAGTGTCCATTTGATGCTGCCAACTAACTGCTCTCTTTAAAGCACAGAACAGGCCACAAATGTCCCATGACCACCTAGTAACGGGTACCAAGCGAGTGCAGAGTGCTCCCAGCCGTTTCCTGTGCAGTGAATGGGAGCTGTCAGATGGCATTTGCAGAGGCCTTGTATCTGTTTTGAAAAAACATAATGTGCAGGTTAGTTTGGTCAGGACAAATGTGCCCCCCTTTTTTTACTGGTGTGATACAAAATATTTGAATGTAATTTGAAAGCATTCTCTTCGAACTCGCTTCGAACCTAACATTCACTACTCGCACAAGCTTACACTTTTCGTGCTCAAACGCACCACCTGACATTGAAAAAATAGCTTGTATGTATACTAGGGTCATTAAATGTTGTTCCTAGATATTCTTCAATGGCGTAGATGTGATGGTGCGTGTACACTGATGCTCAAACGATAGTAGTAATAGCAAAAGGGGTGAAAAAACAACAACAAACACTTGTTTTGCAGACTTCATGGCTGCACACTTTTGGGATTATCTCAACGTGGTCATGCAACGTGACACTTTGTGGTCATGCAACGTGAAACAATTAATGATCATGCAATGCACATGTCGCCTGCCGCATTCAGTAAATTTGGTGCATGCTTTTGGATCCGTGCGGCAGGCCTTATGATTGTGTAATTCAAGATGCTTTTTCGGCACCTGAATAAAGTTCTGCTCTTCTGAATACGTTGTGTTTTGACTTCCTCGTAATTGTGGTCCAAAAATATTTGAGACTGCATGTTTTTCTTCGTTTCGCCCTAGGTGTTGACGCTGTCGGGTGTTGCAAGAGTGTTTCACGTCAAGCGCGAAGTGCTCCACACGCTGGGTGACTTCCCGCGTGCGTGGGCGCTCCTCCTTGAGTTCATTGAGAACTCGGCCCTGAGCAAGAACAATGAGGTGAGCATGAACATTTTGCAGAACAGGCTCGCATGTTTCGGTTTAATGGAACCAGCAAAGCAATGTTTTGTGTTCAATGCACTGTTGCGGCTCTTATTCAATGTCCTTTTATTTGTTGTACTGTCAGCCGCAAAACTTGCGGGATCTGCAGTGTGTGGCGGAGCAACAAAAAACTGCATCACTGCATCACCTACTGTTACCCAGCGAGTGTTGAGGCTATCGGCCACGGCCTGCGTGATAAGATCTGGCAATGGTGCATTGTCTAAACGCGCCATTGCTAATTGCCGAGGCCGTTACTCTCAACACTCGGCGCGTTACTGATGCAGCGATGCAGTTTTTTGTTGCTGTGCCACGCGCTGCAGATCCCGCAAACTTTTGTAGTCGAAAGTACCTGGTTGAAGCTCTAGTGTTGTGATAGTTAGTACTAATGTTGAAGGAAAAGTTGAATTAAGTTGCCGTACTTAATGAGCCGGAATAAAGTTACCTCTTGCATAGTAATGCCAACACAAATTCGTAGCAATTCTCCTGACTTTTGCTTCTTTTATATGCAGCAGCTTGTCTACTAAGATACAACATTTAATTCAGTTCTTACCTAGCTTAGATAAAGGAGTCATAGATGAATGAATGCAGGCATCATGCCTGGTAAATAAATTTTATTTCTAGTTAGATTCTGTTTATAGTCAAGGTGGACGATTGGGCGAGTTGGTGATGCATGATCGACGTATGTAACTGCGCGGTAGTAAACACGGACGACAAGAAGAAACAAGGACAAGCGCAGTCTGTTTATAGACCTCGAAGCACTACATCACTGCAAAGCTTCTTTCTTCCGTGTGACAGTATTATCTTTACTGCTTACTGTGAATATCAGCATTAATGTGTGCTATGAATATTGTGGTTTAGGCTGGAACTTGTGATAAGAATACTTTAATTGAAGAAATGTTTGATATTATGCATTTATTACTCATCTAAAAAAGTAATGCTATGAACATGTTATGAGTCCGTGTGAATGTAAATGCAACAGGCGTAATTTCAAACAAAGTTTGTAGTACGCATGCAAAAAAGTAAATATTGCATATGTTTCAACATAGTCTTGTAGAAAAATTTTAGAAGTACCATATGCATAAAAAAAACAATGGTACAACAGCAGCAACAAAAGCAACAACAAAAGCGACGTGAGTGCAACTTGGGGGCTGATAATTCGAAAATTTGCGCTAGAAATGTCTTCGATGCACTATTGTCACACGTATGTCTCGTATATGTTTTTGTACGTGGAAGTTCATACTGAACCAAGTTCATGCACATTGTCATTTTATTTCCCAGGTGTCGCTTTCAGCGCTGAAGAGCTTTCAGGAGATATTGCATTTGAGTCGTCCTACTGACGGAGCCGGGAATGGTGGCGCCCTCCTGGGGCGATCTGCTGACCCACAGGGAGAAGCGGCCCTCTGGTGTGCTGCCTGGAAGGTACGGATTGACAATTGAGCCGGGGCATGTTGCATTTCCTCAAACTGGGGCATTAAAGGAGCCATGAAAAGTTCGCTCCTAAAGCGACAATGCTGAACCGTTGGCAACCACACGCACTAACTAGGTGACATCAGTCTAAATAGAGTAGATATGCATAAGCGCTTTGCCTCGATAAGTGTTGACGCAGATCTACTCTGCTTAGGCTGACGTCACTTAATTTGTGCATGTGGCTGCCAGTTGTTCTGCATCGTCTCTTTAGGAGTGATCTTTTCACGACACATTTAATTAGAATATCAATAATAGCTAATCATTTCTAGAGTTTTGCATGCCAAAACCTTGAAACAGAGACTTAAAATTCCTTTTTTTGTTCTGAACAACTGCAGGTTTGGTACAACATTGGCATTGAGAGCACCAGGCCTCCCCCGGACGTCGCCGTTGATGACGCACGCTTCTCCAACAGCCTGTCTTTGCTGTACATTCCGTCCCAAGCATTCCTCACCGCACTCGTTCAGATCTTCCCGCACCTGTTCCAGCATATCAAAAATAGGTGAGTCATTTGAGTTGCTCATTGCTCAAGCAGTAAGTAGGCTTGAGGACACAGGAAAGCTATAGTGGCATTTCTTCGTTTGTTTGTGAGATGCTTACTTATTAGAAGAGAAAATCCTAGCTGGGAACTGAATCTCCGATGACATATCTTGGGACTCAGAAAACGCGTTGTTACATCACAATTGAGCTTCTGTAGCTATTACACGAATTCGAGATGCCGTAAAGGTCTTAAGCAGTGTCATTAATAAGCATGGATATCCTAGTAGAAAATTTTCAGGTGTAACAAGATAATTGTAAATTATCATTAGTCTTGTTTTATTTCAGTGAGAATTTTCCCGCTTTAGCAGAAGTTTAAATACAGTTCGAGGCACCATTTGTCGTGGCTAAGAAAGTACTTGGGGGTTTCCAACTGTGGAATGGCCCTCATAAACAACTTAAAAGTGGCAAAAAGTGAATGCATCTTTGAGGTTTGGCTAATGGCTTGACTAATAGCTACTTTTAAATCTTTCTGGTGTCCATGAATTGACTTTTGCAATGCCGGAATGCTTGGCCGTGAGTCGGAGAATGCTTGGCCATGATTTAGAATGAATTGTCATGCAATGGTCTAGTGCTGTCACTGTGGTCAACTTACACTAACACGAGATGTTTTTTTTTTTTCATGTCTTTGGGTTACCAGATTCACGGTCTCCGACTTCCAAAAGTTTGCCGCCGTTGTCCAAAACGCTGTCGCTGCACCCGTTCACGGCGATGCCTCGCCCTTCATTTTGCCTACCCTGGCCGAAGTGGTCCTCACGACGTTGCAGGAGTCTATTCTCAATGCCATGGACACCCTGCACAAGGTGAGCGTGGTGACTCTCGTCTTCGTTAACATGATGGCGTTAAAGATCTTGTTTCTCGGAAATTCCAATACACTGAAGCCTCGTTATAACAAAGTTGCATATTACACGAAAATAAGTTCGTTATATCTGAAAATTTGTTATCTTTCATTTATTCTGTTACAACTGATACTTCGTTATATGTGGATTCGTTATACTGAGGTTTGAGTTATCAGCATCAGCATCGTTAGCTGTCAGGAAAAAATTGGCACTGCCCGTGAACAAAAATTGGAGATGTATCCAAATAAAAAAAATGACAAAAATCTTTGGTGGCAGGGGGATTCTAACTCAGAACTTGTGCATGGCCAGCAGGTGTTCAACCTAAGAGGCACACTCGTGCTCGAAACTGCTTCCGAAAAAACTTCTATTTGAATGTCGCCCTATGCTCTGCAAGCATGGAATGTTGTGTGGTGGAAGCGTAGGATTGTGCCAGGGGTCAATACGTGTTCCACTGCACATCAAGTGAGAGGTTTTGTAGGACCACCCCTTACAAAGCACTGAGACACATTTAACCCATATATTCCCAAACTTGAGAAAATTAACAAAACTAATTTATTTTCCCAAAATGAGTGCTTCTACAACCTCAGAAAACAGAGTAAGGCTTTCATTTGAAAAAAAGATCTCTTTCAAACAATGATTTGGAGCCGTCCTGTATGTAGGACACCCATGTTTGACACACCGTGAACAAAAACATTAACGCCTATTGTTGTCATACAAAAGTTACTGCACACCCAATAACTGATAAACAATCGACAAAAATATCAGCAGCATCGAGAGCAATTTGACTCTGTATTACTTATTTTTATTTTTTTGCGGTATGGCTATCAGTTACATGCACATGAAATAGCCATTTTGTGACTGCCAGCACATGGCTAATTGTAGCCCAGCGATCACCTAGACTTGCACGTGACGAAAACAGGGCATCATAAACACACCTTAGGTGGCGCTACCTTTTTTTACAGAAAAAAACATTCGAGTTACGCTGAAAAGTTTCAGCGTCCTACATGTAGGACACTGGGCATATATGGGTTAATCATCATCAGCAGCAAGAAACAGCTGCATAAGTGGGCTTACGGATGCATAACGGGTACTTCGTTAATTTCCAAAAAGAATAATTATATCGTAGTGGGCACTTTGAAACTGTACTTGCAGGGGTCATTCCAAGATAGTTTTAAACAGCCCACGTAACTCGCGCATCCTTTTCCTTGCGGCACAGATAAGGTGTCCACTTGAAAGTGAAGCTAGGTTACAGATTGTAAAGATGATGCAAGCAGGGTCCGATTGCACTACTGCATTCTACTCTTGAGGCGATTTTCAAGCAACCTCTATTTTCTTGTATGTTTTGCCTTCTTTACACAGTTGTAGTTTGTTCCTTCCACCTCAGTGAGATGGTATAACATTGTTTGTAATTGTATGTACAGAATACCGTAAAGAACCTGAATATAGGTCGAATTAAAAAAAAATAAATGCAATGAAAAATTCATTATCATCTTAAATACCAATCATTGGCAGAAAAATATGTCAAAGTCCCTCAACATTGGGCAACTGAAGTCAAAAACCTCCATTGCTATCGTGAGCATTAGCAGCGGGGCAGTTAGGCAAGGCTAGGCAAGGCATGCAGTACAGTGTACTAGCAACACCATTTTGCTTCGGTTATGTTTGTCAGTCTGCTGTTTTTCTTTTTTTTCTTTTTCCTTGGCTTGAAATTTTTATTTCTTGGCTGAAATTTTTGGGATCCACATGTAGTTTGGGGCCAAAATTTTCGATCATAAAAATTAGAAAAAAAGTACACTGGGCGATATGCAGGTTATTACGGTAATATTTGTTAGTATGCCAGGACTTGTTAAGAAAAAGTGATAAGAGGATCTAAAACGGTTGGGGTGAGGTGGGCTGATAAGAACTAATGGCATCTTTGACTAGTCAAATAAGGGCACACTGATGTGCCACTTTGCCCAGTCATCATAGCTCCTGCGTACCCTAAGGCACGCCAATGTAATTTGTTAATGCTATAAGTGCCTAGACAAAGCAGCCTCTCCATGGATATATTTTTTCTGTGCTCCGTCTCCTCGACTTTTTCTTTTAATTTTTTTGTCTTACCGAACGCTTTTGAACTTGGATGGTAAAGATAATCGAGTGCCGTCCCCACAATGTCTCTCAAGGAATGCATGTTGCTTTGATCATCGTTACCAGCCTAACTGCACCCACTGCAGGGCGAAGGCCTCTCCCATGTTTTGTCAGCGAGCCCAGTCCTGTGCTTTCTGCGCACAAGCCGTTACCCACGTTAACTTTTATCTCATGTGCTCACCTAACTTTCTGCCTCTCCCTCACGCTCTTGGCTTCTATTGAAATCCGCTCTGTTACTGGCAAAGGCCATTGGTTATCTTGCCTATGCATTACTTGCCCTGCGCAAGCCCATGTATTCAACTCAGTTTGGAATACCGTATATACTCGTGTAAGGGCCGCACTTTTTTTTCGAAAATTTTGCTAGGTGCGGCCCTTACACGAATCAGGCCGATTTAGTACAGGCAGTACAGGCCAAAGGTCTGTACTGTTTATGCAACAGTAGCAGAGTGCAAGAGTCACAAATGACATGCCAGAAATGTTTTTATTCGGATTCCATTTCGCTGTCCTCGTTCTCGGAGGAGCTCGCCTCGGCGTCCGCGTCTTCCCAGAGACGGTCATCTTCGGTGCCGTTCATGGAGTTCGAAATTCCCGTTACCTTGAAGCTTTTAGCAACTACTTCTACTGACATGGCACGCCACGCATTCAAAATCCATTCACACACCTGTTGGAGCGACGCCCGCTTCAGCCGTCCTGTAGGGGTCTTCTCGTGGACGCCTCCAGCCATCCATTCAGAGTAACATCGGCGAAATTCCACTTTGAATGGTCTGTTGACGCATACGTCGAGCGGCTGCAGCACACTCGTCAGGCCACCGGGAATGACGGCCAAGTCCGTACGAGTTGCGGCAACTCGGTTCTTGACGCGGTCGGTCAAGTGGCCCCTAAAGCTGTCCAAAACAAGGAGGGCTTTCCGTTGTAACAGCCCTCCAGGTCTGTTTGCCCAGACGGTCTTAATCCAGTCAACGACCAGTTCCTCGGACATCCAGCCCTTCTCTTGCGCACGTACGACGATTCCCTGAGGGAACTTCTCTTTTGGGAGAGTCTTCCTTTTAAATACGACGTACGGCGGAAGCCTCCTGCCGTCTGCCGTGATGCACAACATCACAGTGCACCTTTGGCGTTCTGCACCAGTCGTGCGCACAGACACACTTTTCGCACCTTTTAAATCCACTGTGGTGCTTTCCGGTGCATCGAACCACACAGGTGTCTGGTCCGCATTCCCAATTTGGGACAGGTCGTATTCATGCTCCCTCCTGAGAGCATTCACGAAGCGATGAAACTTAATGACGTGGTCTTCGTACTCGCGCGGCAGTTTTTGGCAAATCGTCGTTCGGCGCCGAATAGAAAGCTGGTTACGGTTCATAAACCGCGTAGCCCAGCCCCGACTTGCCTTGAATTGTGCCGGGGGTATTTCCATGTGGCGAGCGATGCTGAGGGCTTTGACGCGTATCATGTCAGTCGATACGGCGTAGCCGTCCCTTCGTGTGTCGACGACGTAGTTGACGAGCTCGCTTTCGAGTTGCGGGTACTTGCACTTTTTCCCGCGAAACGCCTTTCGGCTCCTGTTAGTAGCGGCGAGGGCATCTTTCTGATTCATCCAGTAACGCACGCGCTTCTCATCGACGTCGTACTTTCGTCCAGCTTCCCGCTTCCCGTGCTCCTCGGCATAGTCAATCACTTGCAGCTTAAATGCTGCAGTGAATGATCTCAGATGCCGGCCCATCGTCCGTCACGTGCGCTGGCTTCTGCAGGGTTCACTACAACCAACAAAGTGACACCGACGACACCGATCTGAAGTCGCGCTGCCAACGTATCGACACGATGCTAGGAACGATGCCAACAAAGAGGCCGCACAAGGCAAATATGGCGGCGCGCTGTCAACAGCGTGGTCGGCGCGTCGGCGGAAGTAGAATAAAAGCGGAAAAGCGTGCAGCGCCATCTGGCTGTAAATGAACTAACTACACTTTTCTGGCGGGACATTTTGAACTTTTGTTTTTTTTTTTTTCGAAATATCCGCTTTCAAAGTTGGGGTGCGGCCCTTACACGAGGGCGGCCCTTACACGAGTATATACGGTAGGATGTGATTATTGTACATTTCTTCCCTGACACAATCTGCCCACGTCTTCTTTCTTAACTTACACTTATCATTTTCCTTTCCACGGCCTGCTGATGCTGCCTGATGAAGCAGCACGCAAAGGTCTTCGACACCACAATTACAGACGAACTTATTTCACTAAATTTGATGCAGCTCAGATGACCAAAAGACTTGCGATTGAAGAAAATAACAGACGCTGGAACCTTCCGACGCATCATTATGCCTTCCTTCACTCAATCGACCCCTCTCTGAGAAGAAGACTCTCATTCGAAATTTCTCGCCATCTGGAAACGCTATACCATCGTCTACATCTAAACAGTGCCTCTGTTAACATTTTACGATACCGCTTCGGTCAGTCAGCGAGTCCATATTGCAACAACTGTGGTTCCATCGAAACTGTGGAACATACTGTATATTGTTTGAGTGTAGAGCGTATGCTGATGAGCGTGCGCTTTATGAACATTGCATGCATTCTATAACCGAGATAACTTTCTCCCTTGACTGTGTATTGGGACCTTTAGCCTGCCCCACTTTACAGAGGCGTGCTATAAAGCTTTTGTTTGCGTACCTTGGACAGCATCGGTCAGCTAGACGAGCTGTAGCTGTAGCTTGACACCACGGAAAGACTATTAGCACGTGTCCTCATTCAATGGTCAAAGAGGTGACCTCTTCCTTTCTTTTCTTTTTATTCTATTATCTATATTTACATTTTGTCTTTTTTTTTCTCTCTCTCTTCCTCTTCGTAGTTTCAATCCTCGATCCCCTTCCCCATGCAAAGTAGTAAGTGAGCGAATTTCATATGCCGGCTAAATTCTCTGCATTTCAATAAAGAGTTCTCTCTTTCTCTTTCACGGCCTGCTGCATCGTCCCTATTAGCTGAACCATACCGGTACTTTCCTACGGAGCTGAAATGTGAAGTCTTACAAAGAACTTAAAATGCTTTGATATATTGTTACGACCTCAGTAGGCGTCTGGGGGTTTATTGATACACGGTTCGAGGGACGAGCCGTATCAGCGCAGGCCGATGATGATGATCTTCTTCTTCCACCCTCCTTGCTTCTTTTTCCTTCTTCGTCCGGCACATACGTGGCGTAACATTTCCCCCCTCGCAGACAAAGCGCGCCGCGCGTTTCATACAGTGTCGCGTTGACTGAAAGGCTTCAGGCGAGCGACATGCGTGACCTCTGTCTTTCTGGAGCGTCTCCCGCTAGCTGTAAGACGTGCGATGCGGTAGTCGACTGCGCTCAGGCGGTCAAGGATAACAAAAGGTCCGATGTAGTGCGCGAGCAGTTTTTGGCACAAGCCACGTTTGCGTAAAGGCTTCCACACCAACACGAGATCTCCCGGAATATATGTGGCCTGCCGGTGCTTGCTGTCATAACGAACTTTCGATCTGTCTTGCGAGGCTATTGTACGTAAACGAGCAAGACGACGAGCTTCTTCGGCGAGACAAAGAGTTTCTGCTAGGGAGATTTCTGATTGGTCCCGATCAGAGAAGGAAAATATTGTATCCAGAGTATAACGGGGGGGTCGAACATAGAGGAGGAAGAACGGGCTGTAGCCGGTGGTCTCATGTTGGGAAGTATTAAACGCGTATGTGACGAACGGCAAGACATCGTCCCAGTTCTTGTGGTTCGAAGCAACGTACATAGAAAGCATATTTACCAGTGTTCGAATTGTTCGCTCGACGAGACCATTCGTCTGCGGGTGATAAGGCGTCGAGTGTCTGAGCTCTGAGCCACACATACGGAGAAGTTGTTCGACAACGTCTGCCGTGAATTGACGTCCACGGTCACTTATGATGACGCGAGGGGGCCCATGACGCAGTATGATAGAATGGAGAAGGAAGGACGACACTTGACCAGCAGTCGCGGATGGCAGGGCAGCAGTCTCGCAGTACCGAGTAAGATGGTCAGCACATACCACAATCCATCTGTTGCCTTTCGATGAACGCGGAAAAGGGCCCACCAGGTCAATGCCAATTTGTTCGAACGGAGAACTGGGAGGCGTCACAGGTTGTAGATGTCCGGCCGGAGCTGCTGAGAGAGATTTGTGCGCCTGGCATTGCGCACAACTGGCCACGTACAACTCAACTGACTGGCGCATACGTGGCCAGTAGAAGCGTTCCTGGGTACGATGAAGAGTGCGCGTCGTTCCGAGGTGACCTGAAGTGGCGTCATCATGCATGGCGTACAAAACAGATGACCGTAGTGCCTCTGGAACCACCAGCAGGAAGCGGGAACCGGTGCCGGAGATGGATTTCTTGTACAGTAGACCATCACGGACGCAAAAGCGGCTTTCCGGAGTGGATGCTTGTGCGATCACGAATAACGGATTCAAACTCACGTCCTTCCGCTGCTCAGTTTCAAAGGTGGCCTTATCCGGGAACGCTGGTGCTACGGACGCAATCAGATGATCGAAATCGTCAGCGTCGCAAACTGTAGCATCAACTGGCATCCTTGAAAGGCAGTCTGCGTCCGCGTGTTTCCTGCCGCTCTTGTACGATACCGTGAAGTTGTACTCTTGCAGCCGGAGGGCCCAGCGTGCTAGACGGCCTGACGGATCCCGAAGGTTGATAAGCCAGCACAAAGAATGATGATCCGTAACTACTTGGAAAGGACGACCGTACAGGTATGAGCGGAATCGCTGCACAGCGAAGACGAGTGCAAGGCATTCTTGTTCGGTCACAGTGTAATTGCGTTCCGGCTTACTTAAAGTGCGACTGGCATATGCGATCACGTGTTCCACTTGATTACATCGCTGTATCAGGACTGCACCTATGCCAATGCCGCTTGCGTCGGTGTGAACTTCAGTCGCCGCAGAAGGATCGAAGTGCCGCAGGATAGGCTGCGACGTGAGCAAGAACTTCAGTTGGTTGAAAGAAGTTTCACAGTCAGGAGTCCATTCAAAACTAGCACCTTGGCGGAGAAGACAGGTCAGTGGAAAGGCAACTTCTGCAAAGGCGGGAATAAATCGGCGAAAGTAAGAGCAGAGGCCCAAGAAGCTCCGAAGCTCCTTCACTGAGCCAGGTGGTTTAAAAGCTCTAACAGCCGCTGTCTTATTCGGGTCGGGCCTGATGCCATCCTTGTTGACGAGATGTCCCAGCACCAGTGTTTGTCGAGCTCCGAAATGACACTTCTTTGCATTAAGAACCAAGCCAGCATTTCGAATACATTTCAAAACCAGCTCTACCCTTTCGTTATGTTCACTGAATGTACGCCCGAAGATAACAACGTCGTCAAGATAACACATACAGATGTTCCACTTCAGGCCGCGCAGAATGGTGTCCATGAATCTTTCAAATGTAGCGGGCGCGTTACATAGACCAAAAGGCATCACGTTAAATTCATATAGTCCGTCCGGAGTAACGAAAGCCGTCTTTTCTTTGTCCATTGAATGCACAGGTATTTGCCAATAGCCTGAGCGTAAGTCTATGGACGAAAAGTAGGATGCTGAATGGAGGCAGTCTAGAGCGTCATCAATGCGTGGGAGAGGGTAGACATCTCTCTTTGTGACGGAGTTTAGACGGCGATAGTCCACACAGAATCTCCAGGTACCATCCTTCTTTTTGACTAGAATCACGGGAGCCGCCCAAGGACTCGATGATTCTCGAATGACACCCTTCTGCAGCATATCACGCACTTGTTCATCAATTATCTTGCGCTCAGACGGCGACACTCGGTAGGGTTTCTGGCGGATGGGCTGTGCTGTTCCCGTGTTTATCCTGTGGAGAATCCGAGACGCGGGAATCGAGGGCGCATGGTCATGGGAAAAATCGAAAATCGTCACGTATTTTGACAAAACGTCCAGAAGCATGCGGCGTTTGTCAGTAGTAAGTGACTTGTCGATCATAGGTAAGAGTTTTGAATCGGCCGTAGAAGTATTGGCTGAGGCCCCACCTGGAGCATCACTGAGGGCAGCCACTGCCATCGGTGAGTATGTTTTGAACTTGGCAAGCTTCAGTCCTCCTGGTAGAACCACCGACTCAGCTGAACAGTTTACCGCCCATAGTCCTGTGCGTCCTTGAACGAGTGACACTATGCAATGCGGCACCAATGTGTTCTTCTTAATGCAACTGAGATGAAAGGGCTCCACCAATGCGTCGAACGCACTGTCATTGTTTTCAATGCGTGAAGAGTATACAGGAACACATACTGCAGAGAATGCCGGCACAATGCTATCTTCACTGACCCGGAGCGCACCGTGCTCCCTGTCTGAATTCTCTAATAGTTCTCCAGGGGCAGCATCACATATGTACACCTCTCCATTTCTACAATCAACAGTGGCGCCACACATTCGAAGGAAGTCAATCCCCAGGATTATGTCGTGTGTGCTCCTTGGAAGAATCGTAAACTCTGTGACAAACACTTGATCACCCAAGCACACTTCTGCGGTACAGACACCAATGGGACACAGCGAGTTACCACCAACGCCACAGAATGTTGTTGCCTTCTCCCACAAAAACATCACCTTTTGTCCTAACCGGTGTTTAAAAGCAGCACTCATAATCGAAACTGTAGCACCAGTGTCCACCAAAGCCATCGTACACACACCATCAACAAAAACTTCTACCTTGTTCTTGAACATCAACACAGACGGGGGTATTTCGTTTTGCAGCAAGTCACCAGCGACCTCACCCCCATCGGCCGCACTGTTTAGTTTTCCTGGTGTGGTGACGATGGGCGGCGCCGTGGCGATGGAGACCGGTGGGATCGAGGCGCAGGAGGTGGCGTCACACTTCGATCAGAGGCAGGGGAGTTATTGCGCCAGTGTCCGTGCCAGGAGCTGCTGCCGGGTCTTGAGTCGGTGGGCCAGTGTCCTTGAAAAGGTGGGACAGCAGGTTTATCGGTCAAGCTTGTCCACTGATCATAGCGTGGTATGCGCGAACGATCGCAATACCTCGATATGTGACCAGTCAGACCACAGTTGTAGCACACAGGCGCAGGACGAGGTCGTCGCCGTTCTTCGAAGTGTTCACGTCTGCGAGCGTTCGCGTAAGCCCGAGACTCAATGAAATCAGTTGTCGGTGGGTGGTATGAGCGTACGGAACGGAAACGTTGAGGGTACTGTGATCGCTCGTAAAAAGCCGGACTTGACTGCTGAATACGCCGAGGCCCTGCAACCTCCGTTGCGTTGACGGATGGATGTTCATAAACTGTAAGCTGTGGGGCAGTGGTGTCCTGCGGGAAATAGGATGGAGACGTGGCAGCTGCCCGTTCACGTGTCATTTCGCCATGTCTGAGTAACTCTTCCCGAACAATTTGGCGGATGGTTGCCGAAAGGTCAACAGTTGAGGCCGCTTCTATGCTGGCTACTGAGGTGACATTTGCCAGACGACCAAACTTAGGCGCTATTCTGCGCTGCTTCAGGGTTTCAAACGTGCGGCAGTGCCGTACAACGTCAGACACTGAAGTCAGGCTTTCCCTGCTAATAAGGAAGTTGTAAACATCTTCTGCAATTCCCTTCAGCAAATGCCCCACCTTGTCCTCTTCCGACATGCTGGAATCGACTTCCCTACACAGCCTCAAAATCTCTTCAGTATACACGGTGCAGGTCTCACCGGATAGCTGGGCCCTCTGTGCAAGGCTCTGCTCGGCAAGCTTCTTTTTTGCAGCTGAGTTGCCGAAACACTTCTTGATTTCTTCAACAAAGCGTTCCCATGTTGTCAGAATATCTTCATGGTTCTCATACCAAACGAGGGCAACATCAGTGAGGTAGAAAACAACGCGTGACAGTTGGGAGGCAGCATCCCATTTGTTGCAGTTGCTTACTCGCTTGAAATGTTTGAGCCATGAGTCCACGTCGTCGTTGGCCCTCCCGGAGAAGGTTCGTGGCTCTCTGTGATACGGCCAAGAACTGCTGGGGACTGGTTCCCGAGCTTCTGTTTCGTCAGGCATGATGGCCAAAGAAGGAGGCAGGCCGGCGAGGCGACGACTCCGGCGAAATCCGAGGGGTAGCGGTCCCGTCGTTGGTTCCTATACCCAGCACCTTCCACCACTCTGTTACGACCTCAGTAGGCGTCTGGGGGTTTATTGATACACGGTTCGAGGGACGAGCCGTATCAGCGCAGGCCGATGATGATGATCTTCTTCTTCCACCCTCCTTGCTTCTTTTTCCTTCTTCGTCCGGCACATACGTGGCGTAACAATATCAAACTGTTTCAATCACTTAAATGCACAGTTACCCACTGTGCCTGCAATTTTATCTATCAATTGATCAATCAATCTACCAGTTTGTCGAATCTTTTTTTCAGGAAGCGCTTGCAGGTCCCGACAACCTGCAGGCCATGGTGCCGTCCATCTTCGGCCAGCTGTTGAGTTTTGCGTGCTACGCCTGCCAGGCGCCGGCGTACGGGAAGCTGCAGATGCGCTCCGGTGGTGTGGCCCCCAAGCACCTGGACTGGGTGACGCTCAGCTTTGTGCCATTCGGGGAGCGTGCCATGGAGATGGCCGTGTCCCTCTACGTGCAGACGGCGCAGCGACCGGTCGTCATGCAGGCCGACATCCTCCACGCCATCGTCAAGGTCAGAGCCGATCGTCCAATACCTCGTAGTCTACTCATGTTGCGGGTACTTGTGCTTATAGAAAAAACTTGAGCATACAGTTGCTGCGGTCTACGTATTGATCGTTTCGGGATCACTGCCGGGTGACCTTGGAATACGATGGCCTAGCTCACATGGTAGCCTTTCCAAATTCGCCAAATTACCAGATTTATCCCGGACGTTTCCTAATTTCGAACAATCCTCTTGATTATGCGGGCATGGCCGTAAATTCTTAGAAAGAAACAGTACTGGCACCACCCACGAAAAAGATAATAATTATTGGCAAGGACACCAGTTCTAAAATTTTCTGGTCGCGTGTGGAACATCTAAGCCACTTTTACCACAGTACACCGGCAAGGGGCTTTTAACTGTCATGGCACACAGCGGACCTTGCACTTTAATAAGCGCGAATGCGTGCACCGTATAGTTACAAGCACCTCTATGATCACTGATGTCAAAAACTATACTGACAATTATCCATTAATGATGTTGCTGCGACCTTGAGAAATACTAAATCAATATGTACACCAGAGTTTTTTCGCGGTTTACTTGTTCTACTCGTCCAGCGAATTTTGAGGTCACCAGGTTGGCAAGTGTGCCTTTGCTTTTCAGCCAGTGGCAAAGCTACAAGGCACAGCAGCTGTATGTATAGATAGTCTGCGAAGCGCTAGGTGGTTTGGTGCATTTTTCAAGTATTTTTTGAGGCACGGGAATAACTCGATGCAGTAGTATTCGTTCAGTTGATAGTCAAGCTGTAGAGATTGATGTTGCCAACATGCGGTGACGTTGTCATCACATTTTCGTGGTTGAATACACTCCCTGCTGACCGTGAGTTCTGCTCGAGGCAAGAGGTGTCGATGGGTTCGTGTTTACGAAGATTGCTTCACCAATATCGTTTAACGGTGAAACTGGTAAAGCCTAAGGTAATACGTACAACTGGAAAAAAACTGTTGTAAACGGTGTGTGTTCCCTAGAATTAGGATAAATCCAACTACTCAAGACTGGTCTACTAAAAAGTGAAGAATGCAGCAGCTAGCCCAAAAAATGACTGCAAAGCAACGCTGGCGAGCCGAAGACGCCGTGTACGTACAACAAGAGAACACTCAGGAAGGGGAAAGGCAATGGCGGTTTCGGAGAAGACCCCGAAGCAATGGAAGCCCCTTCGCAACGCCGACGTTCCTGTAGATCTCTGGAGCTTCAACAACTCTGGAGCCTCTGAAGCTTGACAACCAAGTCATGTCTGTGATTGTGGTTTGACTTGAAGGCGCTGAGAATCAATGGAGAAACAACTTTGCATCGTCTAGATAAAGCCTAGGAACAACCTTAAAGCAACTAGATTAGACTTGGGAATCGTACAGCTTCACTGTGCCAAGCCTCGCACGAATTTGCGCGAGCTTCACCCATTTTTTTTTTTCTTTGGCGATTTTGTACTTTGGGAACGACACGATTTGTAGCACAAAACCTGAAAAGACTGCGAAACACGCAGGTCTTAAAAGAAAGCTGACACTGCACTCACAGCTGTTTTATTTGGCACGAAGCTTGTTTCGTACGCAAATCTTGCTCACACATTCTTGACATGGTGCAGCACAGAGCTAATGACAAATCAACTTGTTCGTGACAAGCTTGGCCAGCACCTTTTTTTCAGTGCCCAAGCGAGCGCTTTCTTTAGGCTGTCGAGCGCGGGCTCCTCCTCCACTCGCCGCTGCCGCATGGTGGCGCTGCTCGAGTAGATTACGGGATGCTGGCGCTGAATGGCCGCACGTATTAGGAAGCTTGAAAATTCATATTTTCATGCGAATTAATGTGCAGTCATGCTTCTTGACGGCTTCACGGACGCAGGGAGGATGAAAAGTGACACGAACATAGCGGCACGCTGTTTTCACCAAGCTCTGTCAGGCCGTGCTATTGGTTCGATATATGCGTTCGAGTTCTATAGCATTCGCGTTTTATTTTCTTTTTCAAGGAAATGAAACCCCATTATTTGCATGCCTCAGTATATAATACTGCTGTGTACCACTCTGCATATCTGATGAAAAAACAAAAACAAAAACAGATTGTCTTTTTTTTATTTCTCATGGCAGCTAAAAAAAAATACCTTGCAGTCCTCTTATGGATTCACCTGAAACGACTTGTTTGTTTGTTTGTTTGCTTGTTTGTTTGTAGCCTGGAATCAATGGCACATACCCACTCTGGGAGATTAGCCAATAAAACATATAGTATCCTATAGACGGTAACTGCACTATCGCTTACAAAAAAAAAAGAGAAAAAGATGTAGAAAGACGACATTATGAACAGAAAAAAAAAAACATTCAGAGAGTGGGAAAAAAATAAAAGAATCACTGATCTAATAACTATACTTTGATTTTGGGAGCCAACTAGACAGCTGAGTGTGCCAAACCCGATTAATTTGGGATGTATGTCTCATATTTATTGACTTTCCGACTCTTATTTTTTTTTTTAAGTACTTGTTGAAGGGGGCCCTATGTTGAAATACGTTTGGTGTCTGGAATGAAATTGCAAACCGCACCAAATACATCTCTGTGGTGATTTTCTGAAATGAAGACACCAAAATTTAGAACAGTTTCTGTGGATAAACTTAAACCTAGCTTTGCAAATGGAATAGCTAGAAGTCTTTTCCTAATTACTGCGTACTTACGACATGAGACAAAATAATGTTCAATAGTTTCCGATTCTTCGCAGAACAGACAAAGAGGGGAGAGTGTCAGACCAGCTCTGTGTAAATAAAAATTTAATAGGGGAACACGGCACCGGTTTCTGGAGATAAAACTTCAAGTTTTTTCGAAGGACTCTGCTCAGATTTCCATGGAAACTTGAGATGACTGAATGGCAAAAACTATCCCCGTTTTCTTTTATAGATTATGAGTAGTGGCGGCTGAATACTAATGATCACGTTTTGCACCATGGCAATTGAAATCGCTAAACGGGAGTGTGCTGCACCCGAACAGTCAACAAATGAGCATATCAGTAGCAACGCTGCCTCGCGATTGCTGCCGTGTGCAACGCTAACAATACGCCCCGAAGCTGAATGGTAGCCCATGGGCACCACACAGCCATTTGGCCTCTACTCTGCTCGTTAATGCCAGAAAAAAGCAGAAAGAAACAGAGCTGAGCAGCCGGATGTTAAGGTTACAACAATCCGTCCATGAATACACAGACAAGCTCAGGCAACTGACCACAGGCCACCTTTTTCATGCCTGTCACCTTGGCTCAAGTTGAGAGTCGGCTGTAGACTTCAGACTTTAACAGCGCCTGTTCAAAACACAGGGAACGATCGCAGAAATCGCGCCGCATAGGGAGCTGTTCTTGTCTATTTCATGATGATTTTATTGTTCAAGCTCTTAAATAGTGAAATCACCTGCCATAGTTCCTCATTTTCTGACACTTGCATTTTCTTAGTGGCAACACGTCAGGCTTTGCGAAAGGGACGGATGATGACCTATATCCCTGGAAACAGTCTAGTGAAATTTTGTGCTATTTAGTACATGAACTACAGGCTTGCGCATAATGTGCTACGCCACTAAAGAGTAGCAAGTATCGGGGGACATTAGGTACCCAAGTTTTTGAAGTTAGCTCCTGGCAGAGGCTTCTCTCAAAAATCAACTTTCAGAGTTAGTCAAGAAAGCAACTCTCAGTCTCGCGAACGCCACGGTGACAAAACAATCTTCCGCGGATTACTTGCATGAGCTATCTGGTATCGGCCTAGCTAGCAGACGACGCGCGAGCGCCTCGATCAAGTTTTCATGAACGACTCAAGCCTTTAAAATGAGCTGAGTGCCCAGAACAACAAGTGCTTCACGATTCTCGTTTTAAAGTTTCCATTACACCTTAAACAATGTGATCATAGCTGAAAACCGAGCCGTATAGTAGCTGTGAATGCAGCAGCGGCATTCGTTTGCGTGGGAGACGACGTGGCGGCATTTCTACTTCAGTTGTGGCGCCTGGCGGTGAAATGCCGCACTAGCACCGACGGCCGCTTTCCATTGAAATCCACTCTTTTGCCAGGCATGAAAAAAATAGAAGAGGCGCTGGCTTGGCAATCTCATTTCTTTGTGATATAGTGAAAGGGATGTTTGATAAATCTATTTTTGATCACCAATATTATTGTGACATGCCTCTGGAAGTTCCCGCACCGTTTACGTCTCTGCTCTCACCCAGAATCCACACCTCAGAAAAACACTGCTCTCAGCAGCACAGTCCACAAGGCACAGAAATACATGTGCTTGCATCCTTTTTTTGCGGAGATGGTTATTGAGATCAGCCAGCATTTTTAGGGCACAAAAATGAAACATACTTCAACCACTTGGTACCCAGCAACTAAAACAAAGCGGCACAGAATAGTATAGCAGAAAGGCCAATTGGATTAAAATGATAATAAGACTAGGGTGAATTATCACGACAGGAGAACATGTCTTTAAGTGGTGGCAATAAATTATCATAACAGCTCACTATCTTGGCTGCACATTTTCATAGGAGGATGACTGATGACAATAAATTAGTGTGTCAGAGCTTCTATTGTCTTGTCTAGATGACAGCACGTTATTCCAACAGGACAATGACACATTGTTGCCACACCATGACATTTCATTGTCATGTATTCATGTAATTTGCTGTCACAAGATGACAATGGGTTGTGCAGTCATCCACAAAGCTGCTTTGATGCTGTAGCTATCATGTCGGAGCTCTCATTGTAATGATCTACCTTCATGACAAAGAGACACTACATTTTGCTGTCGTTCTTGCCGTTATGCTGTTCAAGCACCGCTGCTTCCTAGCTTTTAGCACCTTAATTGTCATGTCGGAGCTCTCGCCCCATTGCAATAGGACAGCAACACATGGTCATGATATGAAGACATTGCATTTTGATTACAGGATGACATTGAACAGTACTGTCATTCTTGCTGTGTTCCTAATAAGCACTGTTTTTTTTCCAAGTTTCTCTGGCTCTGTAGCTGTCTTCTTTAAGCTCTCGTCTTGTCATAATGACAGCACATTATTAGGAGAGAACAGCAACATGTTGTCATGACAGGATGGTAATCCATTTTCATAAATCACTGTTGCCGTTATTTGTGTGTTCCTGTTTGAGCCCTTGTTTCCCAGCTGCTTTGCTACTGTAACTGTCAAGTCAAAGCTCTCAATGTCCTGTCAAGATGATAGGGCAATATTATCGCTGGACAGCAACACATTGGCACCATGTCGAGCTCTCGTTGTCTTGTGAAAGTGGCAGCACATTATTCCAAGAAGATGGCAAAACATTGTCATGCCGAAGTGGCAATGCATTTTCATGACAACACAGTGAAATCTTCTGTCAACCTTCTGTCTTCTGCGTCGAAAACTGTTGTTCCTCAGCTAGTCTAAATTTTTAGCTCTCATCTCTAAGCTCTCATTGTCCTGTTAAGATGACACCATATTATGGCAACACATCTTCATCACAGGATGACGGTGAATTGTTTTCTAATTTAACCATTGTTGCTTCCCACTTGCTCTGGCTCTGTGACTGTCATGTCATAGTTTTTGTTTTAACCCAATAGCTTTGAAAAGGCTCACTTCATAGAGATTCCAGCGTAGGATTCGGCGTGGGCATCATTGGTTGTTAGCAAAGAATCGTAATTTTGTTTGTGACCGACAAATCGAAAAATATGCAACTAAATAATAATTTCTGGGTCCGAGCAAGGATCAAATCCAGGTCTTTTTCGTGGCAAGATTGTATTCTACCATTAAGTCAGGTGTCTGCTTAGAAATACAGCGAAAATAACTCACTCTGCTTCAAAATGTAGCTAACATAACTTTCGTGCTTTACTATAACACATGCGTCCTGTATACAGGCTTAACTATACTACATGTAATATCGCAGTAATATTGGGTGGTACAAGCGTACACTGCCATCGGATGTCAGAATACGGGATTATCATAACGACCTTGTGGTTTAAAACCAGCCACCTGTTACAAAAGACATCAATTACTAAACGCACCGACGTTACTGCACGTATTCCCTTAGGACCACATAGTGGGAGCTTAGCAAGTGAAAAAATATCTCGCGCGCATAATTGCATGTGGTTTGAAGCATGCTACCCATTACACAGAATTCAGCCATATGCGAAAGCTTTACTGACACAAGCCATTTTTAACTTTATCGATTACATTGTAGTAATCCAAGGTTGAAACTTCTCGTTCCGAGGTTGAAACTTCTCATTGTAGAAATCCAAGGTTGAAACTTAAGCTTGCACGGTTAAGGAGTGCCATGAGCTCTGTGTATGATTTAATCCTCATCATCATAAATAAATTTTGGCTGTAAAAGACTGGCCACTCATTTCAATCTCCAGTTGCTCTTGTCAGGTTTCAGTTGACTTTGTCATATGTGTTTAAATTTTCTAATGTCTTTGACTTAATTTCACTCATAGCGAGTCATCAAAGTATTCCTAGACTATCATAATCTGAGCCTGAATGCCACCTGTGTTGATTCGAACACTGGCTGTACCTGCTTACCCGAAAAACATTTCCGTAACATGATCACATCATTACTGGTATCAAAGGTGCTTTACTGCGGTCTTTGCTTTCTTCAATTCTTCAATTTTTTTAATAAAATAAAAGGAGCATGTCTGTAACAAGTATTTATTAAGCTTTTTCAGTAAAACTCATGTTGTGTTATACATTAACCTAATTATTTTTCTCAACAAACTTGTGTAGTCTTGTCAATTTGCACTTCAGTACTTAAGTTGTCTGTATGAATTGATGTTGATGTGTTTCCGAACATGCGTCATTCTTGCGCTCTCTTCCAACTTTGTCGGAAACTTTGATAGCCTGTTGCAATGTTTATCGAGACCTTTTCACGCCATGCAAGGATAGTGGCTAGCTGACAGCTGCCTGGGATCATTCTCGATTGTCGCAAACCGTGCTCTTTTCTGTCGTTGCCTTTCAGCGTTGCTTGTTTTCGGTCACAACTTCACTCAATGTCCTGTTTGCAGTTAAACTTATAGCTGTGCCCCCCATCTTTGCTTGCGCTTGTTTGCTCACTATGCTGTGACAATATGTCATAGCTGCTTCATCCCTCAATGCCAGCGTGGCATTTGTTGACATTGTATAGGTCAACACCAGCTGTTGATGTAATACTTGCGCGTTGCTTTTTCAGAGAGGAAGCACTTGTTTCTGGAGCGTAGTGACTCAGCATTTTTTGCTAGCTTGAAAACATCTCTGTTGTTTGTTGTATTAGTAGTGTGTTTCGTTCACCTCTACATTACAACAGCAGCTGCTCTACCGTGTCGAGTTTTTAAGGATGGAGTCGAAAATGGCTTTTGCTGTTTATTTTAATGTTCTCATAGCTCTCCTTAAAGTGAACACTACCAAGAATTGAATTAAAGCAGTTTGTGATGTAGTTCACCAATACTGCTAGATTCAATAGGGCAGCATGTATAACTTCTTGTTGCACTCGAGAAGGTCCTGGCGCTTCTAGCGTTCCTGCAGTCAACGAAAAGAAATGTTGGCATATATGAATAAAAGTATAAATGAAAAGAGTGACAGTGTTATAGAAAAAAAAATGTACGTCCGAAATACTAAACGAAGGGATGACCTGCCTAAATTGAACATGAAGTTACGACAAGCTTATGGCAATGGCCAGCATTCAAATATGCTGCTCTATGTTCTGACCCTGATATGAGTATGGTGATTGAGCAATCATCTAGAGAGCCTTGTGAAGTTACTGGGCTTTTATTAGTGGAGCCGAAACACTTTGTGAAATTTAGAATACAAATCACGGGGCCTTTGCCGTTCATTTCGTACTCGCTTCAAGACATTTCACGGTTCAATTCGTTGACTATTTGCCTAGAGTGCTGAGGGATAGCAACCGTCGCTGCATTAGACAACAACAAGACCGCTCCACGTGGAGACTCCTGAATATTTAGATTCGTGGTCATTGCAAAGTACGTGTCAGTTCCCAAGCAAACGTGTGAAGCGGTTGGTTCGCTTTTGCACAACAGTTACTGGTATATATAAATGAACATGCCTCTGATGAATCAGTCTATGAATGCATTACTTCAGGCAAAGCAATGCGTTATCCGACTGATGTCGATATGTTCTGAAAGATTAAAAAAAATATGCGCAGTGCAGTAGCATACGTTCAGCTTCTTCAACAACTACAAGCTCTGCCATGAAAATGTAGTGCATACTGTCAATTTGTTCCATTTGCCTTTCCTACGATGCTGCGGCACATGTGCCCTTGCCTAGTGGACATGTCGCGAAAAAACTTTAAGTCTGGAAGGCCTCCGTTCTAGCAATGCCAGTTCTCCCAGCCCGTACCAAACCCTACCGAAATGCCAGAGGGCAACACAGTAAAACGGAAGAGGTAGATTATCATCGCTGTCTAGGTGGGCGAGATATGGGTAATTTTTTTGCTGTACTCCAGCTTCACAGTGGACTTGGCATCTATTGGACTGATTTCAGCACTAAATATACAGCATATGTAAGCCTTTATTTGGTGGCTTCTGCTGAGACTTTGTATTATTTATTCTATAAAATAACGGGACATATTTAGTATTCAATATTTAGATGTAGGTATTTTAGAGTATTTATTTTTTGGTTTAATTATAGAATATTGTTATTCAAGCATTCTGTTTTAAATACTGTCCTATTGCGTCTCGAAGCCATTACTGGTGGCGCTGTTGTGAACGCCTTGTTATAAAATACACTCAAACCTCAGTGTAACATACCCGGATATAACCAACTATTGGTTATAGCGAAGTAAACAAATATTCTTGCAATGGATACAATGGTAGGAATATATTTCTCTAACTAATTTTCTGATGTAACAAACTTACTTTCGTATTGTGTAAGATGCAAGTTAGTTATTATGAGGTTTGAGTATTCATAGAGATTTCTCGTGTGATTGTTTCTTTTACATCTTGCATTTGCAGAAGCAACATACTAACGTTCATGATAACCGTTTAGCTCTTTACAGACAAACTTAATGAATGAAACTCCAGTCAGCATAATGGTTTACTAATCGCACAGCTGAAGTGTAGCATTCGTTCCCTTCCTGGTTAATGGTTCACTGCCCACGTTCTGTAATCTCATTATTTCTCAAACACACCACGTACACAGTGAACGCTAGTGTGCGAGGTATGTTGGCATTATCAGAACACGGCGTAAAGCGTGCAGCGCATTTGCCATTTCTTTCCTAATCTTTCTAAGGTTGCTATTTGAAAACGCTTATCCTTTTCTTTCCTTGCTACATTTCAATTGCACTTTGAAGCTTTGTCGCTGCGTTACGTTCTTCCGACATTGCGTTGCACTTTTGAAATGCAGCAGGCGTCGTCACACTTCTTGTATTTGTCATTCTCTTACCTTTCTTGCGACGCCCTGTAGCGCTTTCAGACAACATAATCACAGCTAGCTTATGCAGCTGTCCGTGCATGCCGTCGTCGGGCATCCGTCGAAAGTAGCAGATCTGCTGATGCGCCGGAATGAATTCTCGGAAATTCTTCGCTCTCTCTCTCTCTTCAGCCTTGGCATTGCATCTGCGCCTGAGCAGATTCCTGGAATTCAACGGTTATGCCAGCCGCACGTCTGTCAGTTGAATGCGTTGAGTGTTATGTATTACAGCATTATGAAAGAAAACAAAAGAGGAAAACAGACTTGTTTTTTTACAAGAGCGTAACTATGTACTCCACCAAGGAGCGTGCCTTTTTCTTTCCTTTTGACAAAGCGACACGTTTCATTTTCTTCAAAAGCACCAATCCATGTTGGTCCCTCAAAGGCCGCAATCTCATAATGGCCCTCCGGCATGACATATTATGTTTCTTGGTTGTATTGTTAGCTCATCAGTGACCTTTACGAGAGCTACTTGGCTGTCGTTTGTCAACGTTTGACACGCGTCTCTCCGATTCCTGGAAAAATGTTTTTGTTGTGGCGTCCTCGTCAAACTTTTAACACTGCGGCGGTCTTAGTTCCCTCAAATGCCGCTGTGTTGGGATCTTTGCGTGCAATTCTTGAGGCA
Organism: Rhipicephalus microplus; assembly: GCF_043290135.1. Lineage (NCBI taxonomy): Eukaryota > Metazoa > Arthropoda > Arachnida > Ixodida > Ixodidae > Rhipicephalus > Rhipicephalus microplus. The sequence goes on along the minus strand of NC_134708.1, from coordinate 18,428,010 downwards.
GCGCAATCACGACGCGCGGCTCGTAGCATCCGTCATGTCGGATAGAATCCGCCATTGTTTCCTAGGGTACTTCGTGGCACAATCACCTCGCGTATTTTCGCTTGCAATTTTTGCACATTTTGAAGATTATTGAAAACATTGTTCAACTTAATGCTCAAAGAGCCCATGGGTGCGCAGAAGAGTTTTGATTTCGACACCCTTTTGTGCTGCATTTCGTTAGCTAGTTTGGAAAAAGTGACGTGCGACTCTAAGCATCCGTCATGTCGGATGTGATCTGCCATTGTTTTTATAGATTACATCCTCGTGGCACTGTCACTTTGCGTATTAACGCTTGTAGTTTTAGCACGTTTTCAAGGTCATTGAAGACTTTGTTCAACTTGTCGCTCAAAATTAATATGGGCACACCGAGAGTTTTGGACCCGATGAACTTCTTCTTGTGCAACATTTTGTTAGTTTGTTCAACGAAAGTGCTGTGTTGCATGACACGCCAGTCTTTTGATGGCCCAGCAGGAAACTTCTTATTACTTTTTCTCCAGACTTGGCAAGTTGTTCTATGAAAATAATAAATAAAAGTAAATGAATGTGGTGCTATTTAAATGCTTTCCTCTATAAGTAAGAAAGACGGAGAGAGTAACATAGCTAAAGGACAATTTTCTCTCATGTTTTGGAACTGCCATGTGAATTTTCAGTTTGTATAATCACCATAGGGTATTTGCTAAGGTCAAAGGTCAGAGACATGTTTTTCCATGCATCATCCTTTCACCTCCTCCGTCGACTTATTTACATTAGTATTAGTGGCGTTACATATTTAGCCTAGACTAACTTTTGTTAAAGGGCACATCCAGAATATTCGTGGTTCATAACACGTTCACTGTGGCATGTTTATTTGGGGTCTGGTTCATAGTGCATCGTGACCCACCAGTGAGACAGGCGGCTAGCCCTCTTTCTTTTGCTCCGATGAGGTGGTGCTGCCACCCACGCAGTGGGCGTTTGTCGCGCTTATTTGAAGAATGCAAAAATGTGTTTCGTCTTTCTTGCTTGAATCAATGTCTATATACAAAGTGCTTGCCGCAGGAAAACGCACGAAGTCAAGTTCTGCGATAGAAATATTTGTTAGGTAGATGTAAGTTAAAATTTAGTCTTAATATTGACCAATGAGATGGTGCTGCTTAATATGTACTAACGGGCTAGTTGGTGAACCGTGATCTTGTGATGAATCGGCGCACAAAAGGACACACACACACAAATACACACGCACACACACACATGCACACTCACGCACACACACACAAAGGACGCAAACACAAGTGCTGCTACCTTTGCAGTGGGCATTTATCACGTTTATTTGAAAAATACAATGCTGTTTTCTGCCTTTTTTGCATGAACTTGTGTTTAAATGCAAAGTGCCTGCTACAAGGAAAACACAAGAAGTCCGTTTCTGCGATAAGTTGGTTTCTTTCCTCGGTGCTGCGCGTTCTTTTGCGCCCATAAAAGGCCCGAGCCTCCATTAGGTGCGCTGAAAAGTTTCCGAGCAGTAGGGAAGACTCGTATACTCAGTGCAATAATGCATATTTTATGAACTGGGAAGATGGTTTGTATACAACGCACTTTGTATACAACACCCAATGTGTTGCCAATCGGTTCCTTAAGAACAATCGCGCCACCTTACGTCCGATGCGATGGACAATATATATTAGTTGTAATTCGAACTTCAGACGGCTCCACAAGATGGAGAAGAGAGCTCATGTGTGTGGGTAGCCAGCGGATAATGTCGCTGCGGTACAAAAAACTTCTTTATTGAGTGTGTCACGGGTTAATGGTGGGTCATAGGCCTTTAACATCAGACAAGTATTCTCCTGGCTGTGTGAGTCTTGCCGCAACAAAAATCATACCCCGGCGTTCAAGTTTTATGGAGTTATCGCAGCCGTAAGCAGAGAAATGCATGTATTTTCGCAACCGCAGCTGTGACCAGCCGTTGTGACCCATGACGCAGTGAACTAGTTAGACGTCTTGGCTTGTTATGAGTATGGCTCACTAATAATCAAGTGAAGAAAAAAAAATTGATTTAATGTTAGCAGTAGAGGGTGATTTGAGTAGGGGTGTGCGAATAGTGAAATTTAAAATTGAATCAAATACGAATTGGATAGTTATCATAGTGAATCAAATACGTTCAAAGTTCATTATAACGAATTGTCATCTGCCACGAAAATAATTTGTTATATCTGGAAATTCGTATTAACGATTATCTATTACAAAGCCATTGCTCACTTACTTCATTATAAACGATTATCTTTTACATTTGAATTCATTATATAGACATTTCAATGTATTATTTAAAAAAAACTTTTCACAAAATTTTAACAGAGCAACATTGCTGTATTAAGTACAAGTGATAACAGAAAACACAAATATGTAAATGGAGGTATTCTCATATATAATAGCCACTAGAATAGTATTCGAGTTATTTTTAGCGGCAGGGTAAATATAGCAGTTACTTCACTATATTTAAATGTTACCAAGACTTGAAGTTAAATTATCTTTCAGAAATTAACATCATTAACCTCATAGTAGTGGGTTGAGGACGCATTGGCTGCTTCGGCGATGCTGTAGTTTTTGTTTAGGTGAAAATTCATTCATCCAGTGATGAGAGAAGCTGTGATAGACCGGTAAAAGCTTGAACTGTGTGCCTTTTGGGCTTTTCACTAATGTAAAAAAACATTTTCGCTCTTCCAACATGTTGTTGCTATGTATTAAATTTGCCCATTGGGGTGAACTATGCAAAAAGTATTTAAGAATATTCAGTAATTTGTATAAGCACTATTGGATACGAGCACATAATCGAATACACTGCTATTTGATTTGTTATATGAATTTTTCAAATATTCACAGTCGTAGGTTTGAGCAATAAAATAAACATCCACGATTTTCTTTTTTTTTTTGTAGAGAATAATGGTAGTCTTTGCAGTTGATGGCTGATGATTATCTTCTTGTTCTGATAAGCAAAGCGAATGATGGTTTCTATTGTTACCTTTGTATTGCATATGCAAGACTGGAAAAAAAAAAACTTCGGCTGTAGAATTTTTTTTTTTTTCATGAAAAGGCATGACATTGCACACTATTATCACCGTTCATAAGCATTGTGTTGCAAACATGCATTACTCAAATTTATGGCTCTAAATTGGAGGCAGTGTTTACTTAGATGAAAAGCGAGAATTTTGTTGGAAATGTCTTCTCATCTTTCAAGATGATGTGTCAAGAATAGCGAAGAAAGATCTAGAATACTCTTTTCTTTTGAAATTTTCAACTGCATGTGTCAACCATCTGGCAGATAGGTCTGGCCCAATTTCATGCCAGTGCATTTTGTAACAAGGAAGTGACTTCAAAGGCGCGACTTTTCAAGTAGTTTTTGATAGAGTTGCTACTTTGGAGGAGTGCGTCAGCAAATGGCACTTATCACTTTCTCGCTGATGACCTCGAGGCTTAGTGTAAACAGCAGAAGAAGGTGCAGTGCCCTTCCTAGAGAGTGCGTCAGATGACCTGCACATTTCATTGACCTGTGCAATGTTCTCATCGGTTAACCCGAGAACGCTTGCTCACCTCTCTAAATGTAGGCCTCTGGATCTCTTGCCATGAGATCAGAGTATCTGCGACATTTTACAGTGCCTACAGTTCGAAGCACTTGTCTCACACTTTACAAATTTGGCCATCAAAATTAAACCATTGTAATTTTTGTTTCACCGTCACAAATTTCATACCATCATCAGAGCGACTTTTTTATGCATCTTATAAACTTTTTGTTTATTGATTTCTGATTGTTGCCGGAAAGGTTTGTAGCCTTTGAATTGAACTAGCGTATCTGCACAATTCTAATGCGCACTGTTTTTGCTTCATGTGTGCATAAAAGTCAGGTGCAGAAGTGATAGAAACCTTAATTTTTTTTTTCGATTCTGCTAATGTAACGTTACTTGCAAGGTACAACCATGAGTTTGCCAGTCGTGTGAAAATGCGATAATTGACCGTTGATTGGCTTGTTTTACTCTGTATGTCAAATTTTCATATTTTACATAAGGAGCAACACTTGAGGCCTCATAAAAGAATAATGCAGATTGGTTAATTGATTGATAATGACCATTGGTTATGCTTTAGTGACAAGCTCATGACTAGCTGTGGCTAAGTTAACTTCTCTAAGGAATCGACTGTTTGCTTTTGATTCTGCACTAACTGATGTGTGAACTTCACAAACTCCAAAGGAAAGAAACCGACAGATCCCACCACGCATTGTGGGAATCGATGCGATGCAAAGCAGCCAGCAAGGAACAAATCACGATGTAACACCATGCGTGTAATGATTTTCATGTGACCACCTCCCACTTATGTTCATCATACAGTCATTTCGCACTATACCAATATTGGTGTGTATCAAGCACATAAAATAGCCACAAATGCATCGTGATCATGGCATGCAAATCACATTGTACATGACATGAATATTATGATTTTCATTTACCACCTGCCATTTATGTTCGTCATACAGTCACGTCACGCAGTGCCTATTTCGATGAATATTCAACAAATGCATGAAATGGCCACGCGTGCACTAAGAGTGTGGCAGGCAAGTTATGCCAAAAACGACGGGGAATCTCATGACTTTCATATTACCACCCGCAATTTATGTTTGGGAGACAGTCACAACAGGCGAAACCATATTTGGTGTATATGAAGCCAGTGAACTAGCCGCAAGAACACTATGAGCATGGCATGCAAGTCGTGATATACATGACATGTCATGATTTTCATATTACTTCTTGTCATTTATGTTCGGGAGACAGTCACGGCAGGCGACACCATATTTGGTGTATATGAAGCCAGCGAACTGGCCGTAAGGGCACTATGAGCACGGCATGCAAGTCGTGATGTATATGAAATGTCATGATTTTCATATTGCCACTTTGTCACTTATGTTTGTCACACAGTCAGTCATGTCACGTAATAACAAAGTTACTGTATATGAAGCTAGTGACACGGCCATTAGCGTGCCACGATCACGGCATGTAAATCATATTGTACATGACATTGATGCATGATTTTCATTTTACCATTGGTCATTTGTGTTTGTTATAGCCACGTCACCCAATATCGAATTTGGTACTTGTCAACCTAGCGAAACAGCCTTGAATGCAAAATGAGCATGGCTAATATGTCATGTTATACATGACATGCATGCCATGATTTTCATATTACAACCTGTTCAACCCTGCATCACAATATATATATATATATATATATATATATATATATATATATATATATATATATATATATATATATATATATATATATATATATATATATAACAGGCTTCACTTCATGAAAACGAAAATGTTTGTTTCTCTCTCTCCACAAAGCTTCCCGTCTTGACTGAATAAATAAAAAGAAAGCGGATGGGGAGCGAGAATTCGTCTTTCATAGCCTAAAGCTGATCAGTGACTCGGAAAATTGATCGCACTTCAAGCGTTTACTTGCACCCTCGAAATTGACAGGCAATTCGAAGGTCTCGTTATAGCATTGATGTCTCTACTTTTTCGGGTGGTTTCCTTACCCCGAAGTTTTCTATGTTGCATTGTTGCTTGATCGAAGGGTCTGCATCAGTGGCCTATGATGACTTTTCAAAAGATGCTGATGGTACATTTCCAATCTTGCCCAGGAGGGTATCGGTTAAACTGAAATTGTTCTGAGAAAGATTAACAATAAATAAATACCACAAGATGAAAAAAATGGCAGCATATTCACAAGGTGAATAATGGAAAGTGGGGCGAAGGATCGGTCCGTTTATTCGTTCTTGCTTCCGTCCGCCCATGCGTCCGTCTGTGTGACCGTCCGTGCGTGCGTCTGTTCGTGCATCTGCAGGTCCATCCGTGCGTCCATCCCTGCATTCGTCCATGCGTCCGTCTTACAGAAAGACTTACAGAAAGACTTACAGAAACGTCTTGTCATAGTAATTTTGTTAAGTAATGATTTATGAAACGACCACTTGAGCACCACGACCACAGCATGTACAGTCGCCGACCGTTTATTCGGACTCGACGGGAACCGCCGAAAAGTCCGAAAAAACGGATTCACTCGAAAAAAAGCACTTTTATTGGCCCGATCGCCCGAAAAAAACTGTCTGTGCGCGTCTGCACACACGCAGGCTTACGCGCGACCACGTCGGCATCTCCGCTTTCTTCGCCATCGTGAGCGTCTTGTAGCTCCCACGTTGGCCGCGTTTCTTCACTCCCGACGGCGCAGCAACGGGTGGCGTCGGAGCCATTTCAGCACGCCACGGAACACACAAGAGAGCAACAAGACGAACCAGGCCTACCCGCAGAAGCAACTGACTGACACCACTGACCATAGCCTCCTATATTTTTTTGTGCCCGCGCATTAGCGCTAAATACATACGCGCCATCCGTCCCTTATAGTTTTGGCGCTCGCCGCCAGATGCCGCACCGATCCCATAATAACAGCAGACGACGCGGCCTATGCACGCTTGCGTTTATGCGAAGTTCAGAAAAAGTGGGCGGAGAAACTTCACGAGCACAACCTCCAAAAGTTTTTTATGATGTCCCGGGGTCGAGCACTTGAGTTTGTCACGTTTCTGTAGTATTTGCGCGGCGTTGTCAACGGCAGCCTTCAGTGGCTGATTCATCTTTCTCGCTCTTGCGAGGAAAACTTCCGCGTAATTCTTTAGAGAATTTAGAACCATTACGAGCTCAGTTGACGGATACAGGAGTACACCTGGGTGGATATCTCCACATTCAATCAGAACATGCTCCGCCGTTTCCTTATCTTTCCCGCAGCATGTGCATTGTTCTTCTTCTTTACTGAATCTTGCTTTATAACTACGCGTTCTAAGGCAACCCGATCTCGCTTCAAACAGTAAAGCGCTTCCCCTTGAATTATCGTAAAATGCCTCCCTCCTTATTTCATTTTTGCCCTTTCGGTAGTTACTCAAAGCCGGTTTTTTCTCCATAGCTGCCATCCATTCTCTCGTTTTGCGCCTCGGCGCTCCGCCAGGAGCGCTCGCATCCCATAATAGCTCGGGGGACGGCGCTGAGGGACCGACCGCTCGGGCACAAAGTTATAGAGGAGGCTATGCACTGACACGCTGACACAAACGCCAAACCATGACCTACTACACTCCTGACCTGTTCAGATAGCGGGGTTCCTATGGGAGCGCGTGTCCCCGCTCTCGTTCAATCGCTCGCCGTAGGTGGCGCTACCTATAACCTGTTCGTCTGCTACTGTGCGGCCGGCAGGAGGGCGACGGACTGATACCATGCGTCTGCTTCTGTGACAAACTGCCTATACGTGTGATTGTTTTTTGCTGAAAAGGCTAACGTGTGCTATGTGTTACATTTTAGTAGTTAGGCTATACTGGTTGATTGACTTCTAAAGCTGTATATTTGCGTAGAAATGTCTTGCTGCATGGTTGTTTTTGCCATTCCAGCCTAAAAAAACTTCAATTTAGTATTCATAAAGCTTTTGACTAATAATGTACTCATTGGTAATAGAATATCAAACTGATTTTAGGTTGTTTAGGACGCGTCAGGTGAAACGCAGTGCCCCTGTTGAGCACTTACCTTGGACACTCGCCCTCGACAGGTGTTACACTTGTAGTCAATTGATAGAAGAGAATAATGCACATACGCCAACGGACGCATATCAAGGAGAGACACAGGAATTGAAGCTTTAACTCTTACTGTGACCTACACAACAAAAATTGTGCGTCAAATTTCGCTACGGGAGTTTGTCTGCTGGAACGGGGAGCGCTGGCCGATGCGCGTTTCTATGATTTTATATGTCCGTGCGATGAGACGATATGGTAAAGGCAGTGATGTGCCTATCGAGGGCAACACATTGCGACCCCAATAAAGTTTTTATCGTCATCATTATCATCATCTTGTCGAGCATAGTTAATAATAATAATAATAATAATAATAATAATAATAATAATAATAATAATAATAATAATAATAATAATAATAATAATGTTTTATTTTTCATCAATAGTTTGATGAAGGACAGCGGCAGGTAAAAGCTGCTCTTCGAAAGAGGCAGCTTGACATAGGCCCACAGACGCCTTTAGCACGACAGCACTGGCAAACAGTTAGCAATGTTATCTAAGCAACAATTACAAAAATATCAAGTTCAAATTCTAAAAATAAAAATAGCAACCATGATAACAATGTAGCAACTGCAAAGAAATCTTGAAAACTATACATGTGTATATCGTGCAATTGAGTTCGGGTACAGAGTAAGAAATCTATGCCAGCTTTCACATATTTATCAATTAACGTAGAAACTGTGTAGAACAACCTATCTGTGGAGTAGTTTGTTCTCGAAGTTTTTATTTTCCATGTTTCTTTATGTCATGTTTCGAACAAATTATTTGGCTGCAGTTTCGAGAGGTCGTACAAATAATGTCGACTTTCTTGAAATTGACGCCTGACCACCAATGCTAACTTAAAATCGTAGAGACGATGTAGGGGTGGTATTCCAGCCTGTTGAAACAATTCACTTCTGCGAGCATCATACGACCAGTAAAAAATTATTCTAATATACGTCTTTTGCATCAGGTACAGTTTTTGTAAGCGCGTGTTAGTCGTAGTCCTTCATACCAAGAAACAATAAGCAAGATGCCAACAGAACAGTCATTTATAAAGTAAGAATTTTACCTTGTATAGTAGAACAGTTTTGCCACTGTACACCGTGCCCTCTACGCGAGATAACTGACCCAGCACACTGTAAATGCGATCGTTTCAAAGCATATTGCTCGAAAATGTAACTCCAAGAATTTTTATACAATTTACTAACTCAATAATAGTATCGCCATACTTGAAATGCATGTTTTCATTAACAGACTTATTTTTAGGGCGGAATAGTACCGCCTTTGTTGTACTAGTGGTTATGTTTGATTGATAGCGCCCAAGGGCGACACCCGCAGTTGGGGCGCGTACACATGCTGAAAATGTGCCATTATACTCGTTTGTCAATGAAAAGCAGATCCCTCAAAGTGATATCAAGGTTTCTGCTAAAAGAATTTGGCGAGTGTATGCGTGTGATTCGAGCAATGTTACAGCACTTCAAAATGAAACAAAACACATTTGTCGCTTTACTTATGCGTGCCACAATATGCCAGTTAAAGCTGATGTTTCAAACAAAGTTTCTGCACTTTCGAAGAATATCCTACTTGCTGGCACACAGTGACGGCTTGTGTCTGCAATAAAGAAAAACATATGTACGCGTACAGAGCTGCGTGCATTTGGGTCATAGTTCAATAAAATGTGCTAGCAAGGTTCTGGGCGCGTACATGATACAATGGAGGCATGCAACTAAACTTTTAAAATCTTGCGAGATTTTGGCTTTTCGGCTATTCTCTTTCTCTTTCCTTCTTTGGCTGTTTTGTCCCGCACGTAGTTTGAGAAGAAAGGACGGCTAAATTTTTGCAACACTAGCCGCGCCATGGCTTCTCGGTGCTCGCTAGTAGCGCCTTTATGGCTGAAAAGAGGGTTCAAGGCCACTGCAGGTAGCACAGTTTGCACAAAAAGTGCCATCGGCCTCTTTTTGGAAATGGCCAATGGCGCAAATGCTTCCGCGGCCCTTTCTAGAGTGCTCACAAAGGAAAGAAATGAGATCGTTGGGTATGAAAGCCCTCCCCTGTCTAAATTAAATATCACAGCAGTAGCTGGTCCAGATGAGCTGGGAGCCTTGATTTTGCCGATGCAGTCGTCGCAAGTAATGCAATCCTCAGCTGCTTTCACCAGGAAGCCCGCTATAAGGCCAAGCGTGCTGGCCCTTATGCCTGGCTGTGGGGCACCTGTGGGAAGGTAGAAATGAAAAGTGTGCAAGAATTTTATCAGTATATAGATAAGCATGCATGATTAAACCGACACGTGTCCGTATACAAAATATGAGAAATATATATATATATATATATATATATATATATATATATATATATATATATATATATATATATATATATATATATATATATATATATATATATATATATATATATATATATATGGATGTTAATGCGCTTTCAGATAACAACTGTTGCCCCACCGCGGTGGTCTAGTGGCTAAGGTACTCGGCTGCTGACCCGCAGGTCGCGGGACCGAATCCCGGCTTCGGCGGCTGCACTTTCGATGGAGGTGAAAATGCCGTAGGCCCGCGTTCTCAGATTTGGGCGCACGTTAAAGAACCCCAGGTGGTCGAAATTTCTGGAGCCCTTCACTACGGTGTCTCTCATAATAATATGGTGGTTTTGGAACGTTAAACCCCACATATCATCAAGATAACTGTTCATTCAGCCGACGTTTGCGTCGGGAGAGCCCCGTCTTTTTCAAGGTATAATAATATTTACACATTTTCCGCGTCGATTTATAGCTTGTCACGACAGGAGGGAAGAAGTCCGGAGAATAGTATAAACAACAACATAAAAAAAACTGAGGGAGAAACGTTTAAAAATAAAAAAAAATCTAGGAGAAGAAGCAAGAGAAAGACGACGGGATTAGGAAGGGACAGCATCTCAAGAGAGTAAGGCGAACGCAAACGAGCCATGCCATCATCTGTGTGCCAGTTATGACAGTGATTCAAAACCGCCGAAAATTTCTTCCCCGATTGCGGGAAAGGGACGTCGGTTAGTCGAGTTGTGTGGGCGCCTGGTGAAAGCATGTTATATTTTTAAATGTAAGCCATAGTACCTGCTTGTACCATGGACTTATCGTTACATACATACACAGTATAACTGATTGAGAAGCATGTTTTCATCTACATCGTGCACTGACGCAAACGCTGCCTCACGCGGCTTGCATGTAACACAGTAAGCAGCGCAGAGTTTATAATATATGCATAATATCGTATAGTGGGGAATTGTTGGACGGTGTGTAATAATTTTTAAATAATGTAAATCATTCCATTACACGGAATCAACGAGATATGAAAAGCGCACCACGGCAAGTCTGCAGGGCTTCTAGATGTGGCCGCATCGTCTGGGTTATAGTAGCAGATGTCGATGCCGCGCACTCGCCTGACGACCCTTGATTCTGGTTTACTAGCGAGTGCATTTCCAGAGGTTGTCCGGCTTGCTTTACTGCTGTGGAGCACGACGCCTGCCTTGCACTGGGCGATCCAAGAGGAGACGTTGTTTGCTCTGTACTGCCGCTTGGTGATGAGTGCATCATTCCCATCACGAGGACTTTCTGCAGTGATGAAAGCGCAGCACGGGCGTCTGTCTGATCGTTGCTTCCTTGAAGCTGTCTGATGGTGGAAAAAAGTGCTTCGACAGGGTCACTGGAGAATTTGGCAGTCAACACGTATAGGAAACCTGAACGGATGAGAAATTGTGTGCACTGTACTGTGGACATTGTGGTCAGTTGGAGAGCTTCGTATGTTTCAAGAGATATGAATGCCCTCTTATGTGGTGCCGCGGCTTTCCATGCTGCGAAAAAGGGCAGAAATTCCTGCTCCAGCCATATCAACCTGAAAATAAAGCAGTTTATTGTAGAAAATATGAAACCTAGCGGGATAAATGGAATGTACCTGTCATCATCTGGGGAACTGAACGGCATCCTGTTTTGGTCCCGGCTTACTACGTGGAAGGTTGTATTTCTTATGTTGTGTATGGTGAACCATTTAAATATCATTTCCATCAGCTCGATGGTTGGCAGGCAGTCTTCAAACCCGAAAATGCCAAATCTGCGGCCGTATTGTAAGAGGTATCGTAAGGCCGATGTCACCTAGAAACCAAGGAGACGCGACATATTAAAAATGATCGGAATTATTTAGAGAGAGGTTTCTAAGCTTGGACGTTCGTATACAGCAAGTGAGACGAGTTACAAGTGGCACTGCAGTCATCAATAACGTGCACTTTTAAGTGAGTTTGTGTTAGTGAACATATATTTATAGAAGCTCTAATGATACGTAATTATTGTGTGGTAAGCAATACGCGCAGGTACATTCGTTAAGAAAGGGAAATTGTATGTTCAGATAACCATGCGCTGTTAGCAGCAGCAGTAGCAGCAGCTCATGTGCATGTTTTTATGTGACCATACTGATAAATATGTTAGCAGTTATATACGTATTGAATTACATTTTCACCATTTGCTTCCGTTTGGGTTCTACAAACAAATAAACCAGAAACTAACATGAATATTCACGTATCGTTTGCGGTGAATTACTATTAAAAGGCAGTTTTTGTACTGCTTCATTTGAACGAAAAGCTGCAAAATTTTTTCTGCTTCTGCATGAACATTCACTTGACGTAATATGATGTAAAATGAGTTGTGGCGTAATATTAGCGCATAAAAGTTTGCCCGAGCGCGCCAAAGAATTTGAGAAGTATAAACGTCACTACTGATAGAAAACTGCGAGCATGATTCTAGCTCAATTAGATGTATTTTTTTGTGTAATACAGGTTGCAGGAAGCATACATAATTTACAGCTAACGAAAAGGCATTTCCTGCATGACCTGTGTGCGTCACGCATTGTGATGTCTACAAGGAATACAGAGAATCTGGGAGTGTGTGACACTAACGCTAAATGGGTTTACACCTTTTCTTATACATGCCTGTGGAGAGAACACTTCAACGGCCCTCTTCACGCTTAATTTCTCGAAGTTCGTCGGGTAAACGTGCTTCTGCGTAAGGTTCCGAACAAGCTTGAACGACGACTGTTTTTCTGTTATGTCCAGCAACTTTCTCAAATACGTGGGGCTGTAGTAATGCCCATTGTTGAACAGAACGCGTTTGGTGGACAACATCTGGTTGCGGAGATTTTTCAGGATGTGGCAGTGGTCAAAAGAAAGGAAGAGCCTCCGATTCATATCCATTGGATGTCTGCAACAACAACAAAAAAAAATGAATAAATAAATTGGAGAAAGGCGGCGTTTGCGGTGTGAATAATTAGTTGCATATACGGTTTTCTGTTTTTTACCAAAGTAATGTAAATGTTAGCCATTCGAAGGACGTGTGCGTTGTTAATTATTACCTTATTATAAAATTTCTCCACTCATGCCATGATCCTGCAGGTCTGTGTGTGTGTTTTATTGAGATTACCTACACCTTAAATCTTCCGAAACTTTAAGTATACTCACCCATTCATACAGTCGCATGCAGGTGCGCATACATTACGCAAACGCGTAACGTCAATTGATTTGTAAAGACGGGCTATTTACAGCGATTGTACTGTTGATAGCAATCTTGTTATGGACACGGCTTTCTTATATGGCAGCGCTGATTAAAAAAAAAGAAGGGGGGGGGGGGCTCTGATGCTGATACAGGCTTTTTTTTTTGTGCGACCAAGTCTTTTTTTTTTTTTTTCACTCAAACACGGCATGCATGCGCGTGCATACATTGATTGATAGATATGTGGGGTTTAACGTCCCAAAACCACCATATTATTATGAGAGACACCGTAGTGAAGGGCTCCAGAAATTTCGACCACCTGGGGTTCTTTAACGTGCACCCAAATCTGAGAACGCGGGCCTACAACATTTCCGCCTCCATCGGAAAAGCAGCAGCCGCAGCTGGGATTCGATCCATGCATACATTGAGGGCACACTGCGAATACATATAAAAAAATATTTACACTAGGCATTGCGCACAGCTTAATGCGAGCTGAGAGCAAAAATATATACTTAGCAACTTACGGCACAACTGGCATCATACGACCATTCCCTAACATGGTGAACATCTTTTTGTTCGAAGCGTGGTTGTCAGCTACAAGTCGGACCACTTGGAATCCTGCTTCTTCGATGGACTTAATTACTTCAAGTGTTAGTTGATGCAGGTGGTCTCCTTTTACTGACTGCGTGAAATAATATCCCACGGGTAGCCTGAAAAAGATAAAAATTAGCAGTATTCTGTAGCGTCGGTGTCAGCTGGGCTTAAAATCTCACTCCGTTGGAGAGAGGAGGAGAGCCAATTGCTCATCTCGAGCGCTTGTCAAATAAGTGCACAATGCTAAAGTTGACTTGCCGGGGGAAAGGGGGGGGGGAGCCCTCCTTAAAAAATAGAAGACGACTCCCCCTGCCCCTCCCCAGACTTTCAGCCCTGGTCGCGGAATAGCACATCATTGGTTAATTAAAGACAACGTTTTCTTTTTATATCTATAGGTGGGGTTAGTCTTTCAGTCACAGCGAAACGTATAGTGATAGACAAAGTGATGATTCACTTACGTGTAGTGCGTTGATAAGCCTACAAATACAAAGGCGAGAAGGTGTGTGGCCAGCTCGTTCTGAATGCCCACTTCTTTTTCTAGGCCTCCCATTTCGACTAGGCCATGGACTTTGTCTCCTTTTTTTTCGTACGTCAGTGCTTGCTTTAAAGACATTTCATCCACAATCAAAGAGCCCATTTTTTCCTAACAAAAAAAATGGGGGGGGGGGAATTCACTGTTAACAGACATGCGTTATATATCGGCGGAGACAGTTAATTATATAAATAACCTTCTTTGTTGTTCCGTACATGACCCATAATTTAACAGAAATGATTAGGGTTTAGAGCAAACATAGCGCACTGCCGTATACTCTTAAACAATACATCTTACGTTCGAGTAATCCTTGCCACAGGTCTGGTCCCTGTTTATTCACTTTAAATCACTTTTCATTCGGCTATACTAGCATGTATTTTGATCAGTCAAACACTGCCGCGTGCGCTGCTTCCTTCGTTATTCGCGTGCATATTGTAAATAATTCTGATCGAAGTAACGTACCCGTTCGGACAAGTGTGTGCTTTCCGTGTGCAGCCTTTGCTTCATTAGCGACGAAACAACTGCTCCAGTACAGTAGCCAATGTAACGCTTCAGTGTCATGCGACTTGGAAGGGTGAGGCACCCAGACCTCCGCAACATTTCGTACCCGCAGGGTGATTTAGCTTGCCACATTATGGCCTGCCTGATGGTCACCTCTTTCCAACGGTGATTTTTCTCACGCAGGCATTGCAATTGCTCCTTCAAAAATTCAGCCTTCTTGTCGTTCTCGTCCAGCATTTCCTGATGATGAAAGGGCAGTTGAAATGCGTAAATCACGCGCAAGATAACATACTGGAAGAAAGCGGAAGTGCAGGGGAGAATGGAAGCTTGACCCGCTGAAACATCGTAGAGCAGGGAATGCCGGCGCATCCAACAATTCGACATTTACGTACTGGACTTGCCCTTGTCAAGACAAGTTTAGATGTTGTGGGAGAGTGAGCAAACGTTCACACACACGCTACTAAAGGAGGCTGTTGCTGTCCTGACAAAGAATAGTGCACCTGATTGTCGAAACCTTGCATTTGGCATCATTCCTTATTCAACAATTCATAATCGCGAGAAAAGATATGCGTTTACTCTTAAGACAATAATAGATGTTTCATGTCACCACGTGGACATTCAATTGCAGCTATGCTACATTAATGAATTGCGCAACTTCAGACTTGCGTCATGTTCAGTAACCGGCCACCGACTCACACATACGGACTAGCGGAAACTGTTCACTTACACTTTCCAAACCATTCCTTCCTTTTTGAATGCAATGCTGCTCGCTCAAGTTTATAAGGCAGACATCACATGTGCGTCAAGCGTGGCTTCCTGTACGAGCATAAACCGATCGGCCCATAGCACCAACACAACACAGCTTGCAAATTACTGTCTTTCCAGTTGTCAGTCCAATGTCCTTAATTGTTTGCGACGACAGAAATTTGAACTCGTTGTTCGCAGGATAAAGGAATAAACTCGGGGTGCGCCAATCACGCAAGGGGGTACACACCGACCTTCGTATCTTAAACACTTGCTCATGTGCGCGCTTACCCACCAACCTTCTTTTATTCCGTGTCCTTATGTCAGGCCTACACCTTCGTATGACCAGAAAGATTGCCAGCATCGGCGTACACTAAAATGTCACGTAAATTTATATGAAGAAGAAAATCTATAAACAGAGTTTCTCTCGAGCAGACATCATGACAGCGGACTTGTCATCCTTAAGGCTATAATTGTATTTCAGTCTTTCAGAAAACAAGCCTGCTTGTCGAAACGCCGGCTCGAAACAACTTTGCTAAAACTACTGATTAAGCGAGTTGGTTCATGATTATTTTCAGTGTTTGTGTGTGTGTAAACAGCGATTAAAGAATGGGAACAACCCCTGTTCACAGGTTTTTTACTGCAAGCTTCCATCCTCCCCTTTCTGACGTTTCTTACAAAAAAGTATAGGGACACTAAGTTAATAGACTGATAAATGAGTACCTGATAATTCTCTATCGTTCCTGTTCCGATCATACGACTATTAGAACAGAAAAAATTAAGACTAGGTTTAATGTTCTGAGTTTGGCGAACAATCTTCGACACGTGCACGTCGCTTTATGTTGCGTCGCTCCTTGTGTACTTGGCCGCATTGGCTGAGAACATTTCTTTGAAACTTGCTACTTCAGACCTTGCATCTACTAACACAGCAGTCTTAGACATTACCTGAGGCCGTCAAAGTATGACGTCACTGCTAGCCGATGCGCGAGAACTTAAGGGTAGCATCGCCACCTTTACAATCTCTTATAGTTTCGAGAATTCCTTCGCTCACCGGACGTCCTCTCGTAGTACGGGTGATGTTGATAGAATTGACTTACTCCTAAATTGTTATTATGTTCAGAGTCATTTAAAATTAAGTGCGAATATAAAAGGATTAATATAACATTCGTCCACTGACGTAACTGCGTACATGCAGCGTTAGAGCGCCATTCGCCTCGGCGAGGGCTTTCATCTCGAAAAAATCTTTCTTTAGCTTCTCTAGCTGTGAATGCAAATTACTGTTCATTTCTTTCAGCCTGCTGCACTTCCGCCGCAACGTCTTAGTTGCCGCGACCAGGGAGCGCATCTTCTTCAAACCGATCGACGTTTGCGACGTCATGGAGCGCCGCACTGGCCTCTTCTGGTGTTCCCCTTGTATAACTGAACTACAGTCCTCCATGTTGTCCTGACTTGATGGAAAATGCAACCACTCGGCCTCTTGTGCAGTTTCAATTGGGTTTTCAGAACTATATACTTCCCCAGGCTCCGCTGATGCTCGCTCTTCTTGAGAAGAATCTGCGTTGGACGTTCCCCTGTTAAGCCGAAAAAATAGCGAAGCATGACAGATATATTGTCCCGCTAAACGCATAAGGGAATACTGCTAACATTATTCTTATCCGTTGTTGTGTTAGACTTCAAGTTTTACTTACAGTATTTTTACTTGTATGGGTGCCAGCGTTGTTTCCCCCTGCGTTCGTTTTAGCCGCTTTTTCCGCGGCATTGGATCTTGCCCACGTGGATCAGGAGAAGCGGGAAATAAGGAAGGCACGGCTGTGGGCTTCAACATCTTCCTTTTCGTCACTGTTCTGTAATCTTCAGCGGTAAAATGCAGGCTGCATACCTTCGACCGGTCGCTGGGCTCCCAGCGATGCTTTCCTGAACCTTCATCAAAGGTAAAGGCGTATACGCATGGCTAGCAAGATTGCAAAATAACAGTCCATAACACCTTTTTTGTAATTAATTTTTCCAAAATGTAACAAGCCAAATGGGGAGGTTAAGAAAAAGCATAGCCACGATTTTATTCTGGGGAAGTACCTGTATACCCATTTAGTGCATTTTCATATTTTCTCGCAGCCTTTGTAAATGTCTTTTTAGATGACTACATTCGTCGATTGATGTTTAGTGATGGTACGTGGTCGAGTCCAGTGGCATACTTGAAGCCCTTTATTCGAAGAGCTCATTGGCTATACAAGGTTTCATAACAAAGCTGAATTTCCTAATGGCTGCTCAGTAACGAAGCGCGACCCAATACGACAGAGCCGAAACCGAGGCGCACTTGAGCGCCTTGGTCTTGGTTTAGAGCGCAAACCTCTAACCTGTACAATGACTCCGCCGTTGACGACGATGACTTCAGTGGTTTTTGTTCTTTTGCATTCTCCAAAACGAATCTTTGTCATGCATGATGTAATCTCAGATGCAGCACGCACATAAATAGAGTATCTGTCGCTGATTATTCCAGGTTCCTCATTTCGGTTTCACCGGCTGGGTCTCTTAACCCTCACAGAGCCGATGGGCTCATTGCACGAAGGACTTCAATTATGTCATTATACCCGACCGCCTGCCAGCCCTATATAGAGTGAACAGTTAATCGCCACATTTCGTTACCGGCGTAACGTTTCTAATTACCTTAAGTAAGCTTATACAGAAACGAACAAAGCTGTATGGGAAGATAGAAGTTTGAGATGAGAAATACATTTGACCAAATTCGGTCGCTAACTTCAGTGACACCCAGTGTTCAAGAGTTGTCCATCGCTAAACACACACACACACACACACACACACACACACACACACACACACACACACACACACACACACACACACACACACACACACACACACACACACACACACACACACACACACACACACACACACACACACACACACACACACACACACACACACACACACACACACACACACACACACACACACACACACACACACACACACACACACACACACACACACACACACACACACACACACACACACACACACACACACACACACACACACACACACACACACACACACACACACACACACACACACACACACACACACACACACACACACACACACACACACACACACACACACACACACACACACACACACACACACACACACACACACAGAGAGACAAACTGTGGAGGCAGCACGTAAATATTTCATATCATTAATTTTTTTATGGATTTCGGCGGCATTTGTTGAGGCAGCCTTCGGGAAGGGTGCTCGAACCCCTCGCAACCCACCGCTACGCATTTTTACATAATTTACAGATTTCGTATATTTACTTTTTTCTTGTGTGCTATATTTAAATTTCTTGGCACTATTTGTGGAGCCTGCCATATTAGCCGCGGTACTTTAAAAAAGCTTTCATGTTTTTTAGCTCAGTGAATTAGCATAACACACGGAAATAAAGTTTACTAAAGCACCCTGGTGCTTCTTGCTAGCTTGCAACTCGTTCTGAATTGAAACGACTCTCAAAAACACAAGACTCACCTTTTCTTCCAATTGCCTCGATCCATTCTTCCCGTATGTCTGTGGCAGGAAACTCGTGAAAACTTACTTTACTTTGTTTGCCTTGTTCCGATTTGCAATATGGCACGCAGCAATACACCATACTTACATTTGAGGTGTCAGCTCATCTAAAAAAAAAAAAACTGCACGCGGCCACTATTAGAGCTGACTACTGCAGCTATCTGCCGTCTGCAAGTTTCTGCACACGACCTACTGTGTTTCTGCGTATCTTCTGCAATTTGTGTATGCGTATCGTCTGGAACCATCGTGATTCAGTGTGAACAATGAATGCCTAACAATAGTTTTTTTATCTCGTTGGACTACGTTTTCATTCAAGAAATATTTTCATAATAAATTTTCCTTCATTTGTAGAAAAGTTCCCGTCTGCTTGCCACTGTGACCCTTTGTGTGCTTTTTTTACGGTTCTATTTCTGCTTCAAACGTCCACACGAATGCAGCCAACTCTGACGAGGAATCATATCACTTTATTTGCCATATTTTACACATTCATACACAATTCATGCACAATAAGAACGATTTGCACTGCCACAGCGATGGCTGAAGCAGACGACAGCGAACAGGTGCTGCCTAGCGCCACGCCGCTCGTAGGTGACGGCCCTAGCGGCAGAAGGTATGAACTAGAACGTGGGCGCTGGAAGAGGTGCTCTCTGGGCAGGTCAGGAGTGTAGTAGGTCATGCGCCAAACCACGCCAAACGCCACAGCGAACAGACTCCGTAAGTGGCTTGGCTTGGCCGCCCGACTGGCTAAAACAAAAAAAAAAACGTGTCGCCAAACATAGCCTTTGAGATCGGCAATGGCGATTTCTGCGTGCATTTTGACACTGGCCCGACGTCCATCCATAGCTAGTGCAGCATATCAGTGCTGGCAACCTAGCAAACGTATTGTTAACGTCCCTGTCAGCGTGTCATGGCGTACGGCGACGCATCCGGTCAGTCAAACGGAGTCCGAATAATCGAACGGCGCACAGCGGGGCGTCCGAATTTTCGGTCGTGAGTTTACATTAGGTTCAATGGGGCGAGTGGCGGTGCCACGAAGATGTCCGAATAAACGGGCATGTCCGAATTTTCGGCGTCCGAATAAACGGTCGGCGACTGTAAATATAGTCATGATAAGTCATGATTTTAAAGTTATGACCAGTCATTAAAGTTCATCATACAGTCATGTTGTGCCATACCAATTTTGGAATGAATCCCATTTAGGACACGGTCCCCAGAGCACAAAGTCATAAGCAGCTAGGCAGACAGACATACAGAGAGACAAGGCAGACAGATAGATTGTACAGGCAGGCAGGCATGCAGGCGGGCAGATAGATAGAACTGAAAGTCGCCAAAGTTCGCTAAGGAATGCTTCGCATTTAAAGGACAGCTGCGCAAGTGTCAGAGTGCGCGCAATAAGAAACTGCAATATCTGTTTCTAAAAACGGTACCAACATGGTAGAGTGTTAGAACATCATGAAACATTAGCCATGGCCGTCACACGGAACAAAAGCACAAAAACGTGAGCAGCACCTGTGATAAAATGCTATGTGAAAAACGTCATCATACCTAGGCTCGATGTTTAAATGGCATTGGAGAATATTGCTCCAGAGTCGCGACATCATGCTTTTGTCGATGACGCCCAGTCCAGCATTTCAGCACCAACATTAATATCGTGTTGAAATATCATCCCTTTGCACCAACCTTCACTCATGGTCAAGTGTCACCCCTTTCTACACCCAAGAAGCAGAGGGGTAGATTATACAGCTTTGAAAATGTATGTCGATGTCGTTCCTTTAATATGCAGTCAACACTTGGCACAAAGGAGATTTGCATTTTGTCTCTGTCCGGAACGGTGCTGCAACATTCGAGAGGTGAATCTGTGTAATCATTGAGCTTGACAATGAAATGTCATTGTCACCGAGATACTACAGTTGGAGGTACTTTCTTGGGGCGAACATGCAAATGTCAGTGATGGACTTTGTGATTTGAAATTGTTGACGCCTGAAAATAAGTTCCCCTGCCAATGATCTACAACAGTGACGTCGCTGGAAACAATTGTCCGAAATGTTTTCGTAGTCACCTGAATATGCCCGAAGCTTTGCATTTGTGGCATTGTGGAATGTCTAGTTGTTATTGGGTCGAAGGGGTAGTTATAAAGGGCAGTAAGAAACAGAAATCATGTCATCAAGGTAATCTTGAATATTGGTGCAAATTGGTCTGATCCATAAAATTCTGCCAACACTTGTCAGAGTTGCTTCAAATCGTGGAAATGGGCAATTCTTGTGGATATGGCAAAGGCAGTGTTATGCTCGACCAGCGTTCCTAGTGACCCTACGCAGTCTGCGAATAATGCCGCTTTTGTTCTCGTCCGTTGAATGTGACACCATCATGTGTATAATCAAATACCCAATTCAGATGGACGTGTTGATGTATGCTGTCAGATTTAATTGTTACCAGTACTAGTAGTGTATGAAAAGTCATGGCCTACTGTAGTGGTCCACTACTTCTAGTGTCGCACATGGCTAGGAAATTTTTCAGTATAATGTATTCAAGGAAGAAATTAGAGGTGCAGTAACATTGCTGCTGCTGGTCACCAGACGTAATGAGGGAACTGGACGAACCACTTCTGCACAGATATGTTACTTAAAACTGCTTGCACATAAACCGCTTGCATGTGGATGAACTTATCTACGAGTTGCGCCAAGCTATCGGGTGTCACATCACAATTTTTGTGTAGGATTGGCTTAGAAATGTCACAGAAGTGCTGTTTCTTTGTAATTTGACAAGTTCCTGTCACTCGCGTGTCGCTTTTTAGGGTTGTTAAAGGTGCCAGCTTGTTGGCGGGTTCATAAGACAGATGGCGCTTCTAATTTGCTGCACATCATAAAGAGGCAGTAGTAAACAAGGGTAGAAACAACCACGGGATATTACAGTGTGTTGAAAGGGATGAGGTTTGGTGCCGGAGGTGGCATCCAAACTAGGCCACAAAGCTTGGTTTGGTGTCAGAAGCTGTAAAGATTAGGTAACCGTATCTCTAGAGACAGCCTGCTTCTGTAGCATCTGTACAAAGCTTGTTCACTGTAGGCATTTTGGTGTGAACTAAGTTTACAATCAGAAAAACCTTTCAATACTCTATAAGCGGCTTTGCTAGTTTCTTTATAGTAATGGTGCTTAACTATACCGATCTCGCTTGGACATGAAGCTCTAAAAGCTACTTGATGGATATGTGCATTTTTGTATAGTGTAAAGGAGTGTTAAAAGTTCCTGGAAAAAGTGCTATGTCGTAGAAGCACTGGCATCCTGTCTGCAGAAAACCGTTTACCTCTGTATTGGCTGGTGCTTACCGAAGCCACGAGTTCCACCATCGTATTGCAGAGGCTATGGAGAAAAATTCAAATTTTGCACATATCTCGTGTAAGGCCATGCAACCTTGCGAAGTATGCATTGGATGCGTGCCGCTAGTTGTTCCAACGAAGGTGTCAACACTGTTCATATTAGGGTAAAAAAAGTAGCAACGTATGCAAGTTGTAAACAGAAAAAACAGTTTGTCTTTTATTTACAAGTCCGTTCCAGCGCACGTTCTAGCTGACACATCATTTTGCAAGTGCATAACAGTTGTGCACGAAAACTTAACGAGAACCCGCCATCGCTGAAAAGGCCGTGATGGTTAGGTTAGGCGGTACTCTTTGGTCATTCGTGGATGCAGGCCACTTACTTTCATTTTAAACACTTCCTGGTTAAGCATGTCTGCATATTTTACCCCCTAAGCTTCACACCGGTGTGCTAGCTTCCAACAGCTTTCACAAGGAAATGCAAGAAGAAGTAACAGTATAATAAAAAGCGGCTCTGTCATCACATCTTTTATCTTCTGTTTTAATAAAAGAACACACAAAACTTAACAGTCTCGTCAGCGGTAAAAGAAAAAGAAAACAAACGCAAACTGGAACACAAAGAAGTCGAGAAACATGAAGGGAGCTGCAAGTCGAGCAGTCGCTCACACTCTCTCTTATCACAATGCCGGCAATTGTTCACTCTTTCATCATAACTTATACAATTGCAAAAAAAAAGAAAAAGTGGAGAGTAATGCAACGAAAAACAAAAAGAGGCATATCGAAGAACAATGCTGGACTGGTCGTGGATCACAGATTCGTTGCTCAGTAATCTCTACGCCGCGCACGCGTTGTCAGTCCATCTGTCCGTCAAGCCACCGATGAGTGCGCACAGTCGTCACCACGGTTCTCCTACATATCTACAATTTTTTTCAGAAGAGTCTGGCAGAACCGTTCGATGTGGGCACATTCTTGAAGTGGGTATCGCAGACGCACTTCGCGAAAGCCTCTCTCTTTTACATGCACTCTGGACGATGTCATCGGAGAAGAGGGAAAGCTATAACGTATATAGCCCCTGTCTTGCTTCGACCGTTTTATGAATAAGTTAAATAAATTAATAGAGTGAAGAAACAAACAAGAGTGTGGGGACGATGGGGAAAGGGTGTGGTTGGGCTCGCGTGCACAGTCTATTACTCTAAGTTCCCTACTTTGAAAAATATATTACATTTTCGTGGCAGCTACCACTGCGTGCTTCTAGAAAAAGAAAAGTGGAGAAGCGAGTTCTCGTGGCAGCGTATGTTAGGGGTGAACGACTGTATGGATTGATTGAGCCAAATGTATGCCACTGCCACCAAGTGTGTACTTTTTTTTTTCTTCAGAGTTGCATGATTGCAGCCATGTTTTATTCTTATTATTATGAACTACCAGAAGTCGAGATCAACACCTTAGCCTGCAAACCACAAGCAGGACACCGTAAAAGTGGGAACTCTTACGAGCAAAACTTTGAAAATGCTGTATTTTGGTGCCACTTCTGAGGAACAAGATGCTTGTTCACGGCCCTGCATTTCTTTTTGGTGGCAGAATACTGGGAGGTTGTGGCCATCTGGATGCTTAATATGACACGATAGAAGGCCAGCAGGGAGAAGTTGTGCAAGACTAAATAGCACTAATTCTCTTCCACCGCTTTTTGCCGAAAACTTTTCTTCGCCACTGTCCTGTGTTACTGTACGGTGGACCTGCCTCCTCCTAGTGGTGCCTGGTCGTCTTCCACACTTAGAGAGTCCAGGAGAGATGAAGAAAACAAAAAAAATGTGTGCACTTGGAAGAGTAGGGCTGCCGACACACGAAGGTGACGAGAGAGAACCCTCGTCGTGGACTAGTCTGATGAAGACGTGCGGTCCGCGTGAAAGATAGGGACCGTCTTCTACGCCACCGTTTGCACGCTGCCCCCGTCCTCTTCGTCAACGTCGCTGCTGCCCGAGAGATCGGTTGACCTAAGTCTTCGGCGACGGCCTTGCCTACTGATTCAGCACGCCCGCCAGCGGAGGAGGCCTTCTCGTCAGCTGGGGTGCTTGCCGACGAAGAGGAGCTGCCTCAGCTTGTCTACTTCGCTGCGCAGCATGGTCAGTTCGGTGCGCAGCTGCAGGTTCTCCTGTTCCAGGTAGAGCACCCGCAGCGCCGTCTGCTGTTCCTTGATGCGCCGCAGCTCGCGCGAGCGCTTGGCGGACTCGTTGTTGCGCTTGCGGCGCTCCCAGTACGCCTCGTCCTTGCACTCGGCCGGAATGGGCTGCGGCGACTTCTTGGGGTGGGCGCCGCCCGTCAGGCTGGCCACGCTCATGGCGGCCGCTGCGCTGGACGCCAGGAGGAGGGACGACGAGGGAGTCGGGCTCTGGGACAGCGGAGGCGATGGCGAGGGTCGGGACGCCGCGAGGGACATGTCCAGCGCCGCCACGGGACTGTCGTCCGAAACGTCCGACTCGGCTGCTGGGCAAGAAGAGAAACAAAAGAAGGAAAGTCACGTTACAGCCGAGTTGATTTCGTCCGCGTAACGGCAAATTTCGCTCACAAACAAACTCACTTTCGGTAATTACGGTAGCCCGAAGAAGCAAGAATGTAAGAAAGGCAGCGAGGAAACACACATCGCTTCGCTTGTGTGGCTCTTCGTTGTCTTTCTCATGCCCCGTTTCTTCGCTCCACCACAGTTATCGAAAATATGCCAAACCAACAAGCCCGAGTTTGAAGCTTCATAAGAAACACCATCACAAAGCAAAGTGCGGAGAAGAGGTCACTATAACTGGAGGACCTGTCGCGCACAAAAGACGAAGTACTCACGGATTGGGCGGAGCGGGGTGCACGGAAATATCGCAGCGCCCTATGACCCTATAGTGGCGCGAAATTGTTTCCGCACTGTTGCGAATTTCGCCTTAACGTTATAAGATTCACAGTACTACGGCGCAGAAGATGGGTGTGGAAAAGTCTTGCCACGTCATCCAAAGATTCTGCACGAAAACAAACAAACGAAAGAGGCTCTAGCGGTAAATTATCGCTAAGCTAACGGGGAGAATCGTTAACAACGAGGAGCTAGGTTATTGAACATACAGTGAATTTATGGGTGAAGAGGTCGAAGTTATGAATCGGGGTGAAGGGGTGACTTGCCGTGCGTGCCCCGGTTCTCGAGTGACGAGCGATCGCTGAAGGGGGGGGGGGGGTGGTGATGTGTGATTCGGCGTCGGAAGTCGGGACTGCACAAACCAAACTGGGAGAGAGCTCCGACTCAAACGTAAAAAAAAATAATAAGCCTCTGACAATGCGAAGGACGTGGAGAGAAAGAAAAAGAAAGGCAAAGAAGGCGCCTCGTCAGCGCAACGGTCAACATGTCGTCATGCGACGATAAGGCGAAAAAAAAATCTAAAAGAAAAGCGAGCCGAAAACGGCCCTATCGTCTCGACGGATTCCAGGCAGGCGATGCGGTAATTCCCCGGTCTCACTGGAAGCGAAACGTTATAGCATTACACGGTCGTGTCGCAACTCCAGAGTGTGTTCAGCGGACGGTGGGCCGCATGCATTATCAGCGAACGGGGAAGTGCCGCCGCATTGCCCATGCCTGGCTCTTTGCCGTGCAATACATACATCTCCCCGCCGACGAGTTCCGAAAAAAGAGCTCGTTTCCACTCGTCTTTGTTTCCTTTCATGGTTATAATCTCACGAGGACCGTTATCGCGCCGTTTCAGTATCGAGAATAATAATGCACGTTAAGGTTTTAACGTCTCAAGATCGCAATGTTATGTAACAGTGGAGGGTTCCGGAAATTTCGACTACCCGGGGATTCTCTAAACGTGCGCCCAAGTATCAAGCGTTTTCGCCTGCAGCGAAAAAGCGGCACGGATTCGCGACCCTCGGATCTGCAAGTCGATCAACATAATAACAGACCACCGTGGCGGGTAGTTTCAACATTAAATACGAAGAACTACAGAAAATAAAACTGGGCGAACGTTAAGTGCGACCGTTATCCGTACCCATTGGTGAACGTCGTTGCTGTTGCCGCACGCACTCCTCTGCAGCGCTCGAAGTCGACGGAGGTCTGCGTCGGCACACCGCACAACTCCGCAAGAAGCTTCTAAAGGCACGCGCGCACTCGATGTGGAATTCCACTGGTTTGCGGCATATAACGAACGTCACAGAGCGAAAATGCGCGCGCCGGTCTCTCACCTCACCTAACTCCCAAATGCCTATTGTCGCGAAAGGTCCCTGGACCGCGGAGTGATTGAAAAAAGAAAATCGCAAGTGTGAACACCCAGATGCGTTGGAAGAAAACGTTGACCTCCCCCACCGCCTCGTGTCAAGGCGCGTGCGCTGCGTTTATTTTTTTTATAATGACGATAACTGGAATCGCACGCTCGCATTTATTAATCGCCGATATTGCTCTTTTCCTCCTCACCCCTCTAAGCTCCTCCTCTCCAAACTTTCCCCTTTCGCTTCCTAAAGGAGGACGCGTTAAAAAACCTTCTTGACGTGACGTCACGGCAGAGGAACGCGTTTGCTTGTTGCACGACCCTTGACATTTCTTTCTTTACGACAAAGTGCGAGCGAAATGGCTGGTTGGAACGAACTGGGAGGGAATGTGACGTAATCGTGCCTGCTCTTATTCCCCGCCCTTGAAGTGCGTTGTTGCTTCGCAAGTTGCGCGCCTCCTCCTCCTCCTGGTGCTGTTTCGAGTTAGCGCATCATCCTCTCTCATTATGACACTTACAAGACAGCTGCGTGACAAAGGAGACATGGCGTCAGTCAGGACGCCAGTGTATTCCAGCTGTGTTCGTCTTCGTTCTCTTCGTATTTCACGTTCGATTTTCACGTTCGTATTTCACGTTCACAATATAATAGCCCATAGTTACACATTATAGCTCATAGTTGCACATTATCGATCGCCACGCCAGCCGTCGAATTGCCGGCAGGTAAAGTCCCGATTGAGCAGTACTGCGCGCCACTAACGTCACCGTCAGGCGCGAGATAGCGCTCCTTTATCGCCCCAGGGTTGCGCGACGGACGCGAAATCGACGCGCGATTTCCGCAGGCGCGCCTTCGCCTCCGTCCGGAGCGGCAAGTTTCGTGAATCTCGCGGTGCAAACGATTGAGTCACACCAGCAAGACGCCGGCCGGCCGGCGCCCCTTCACCCCCCCCCCCCCCTCCTTCGCAGAGACTGTTCTTTCCCCGCTTGCGTGAGTCGACGCCACCAGATTCTGGGAAGAGCGACCGGGCGGTGCAAAATAACGTCCGGTGTGCTGCCGGCGCCCAGGCAAGACGACGCAATGCACGGCGCTAAAGAGATACCCTCTCCCTCCCCACTTCTTCCCCAGTCTCTCTCGCTGGGGTCGCCGGCGTCGACCTTCGTTTATTTTGATCGGTCAACGCTTCTTGGGAGGAGACTCCGCCGCTTTCCTACCACCGTTTTCTTTCAGGGGCGGCGCCAGCGCGGGGGGGGGGGGGGGGGGTGCTTGGCAGTAGTACAGGGGGGCGCTTACCCGCGGATTCACGCCTGCCCCCGCTTTGCCACCCACCTCTCAAGAGCAAAAACGGTCGCGAGTCCCTTGCCTCTCCGCCACCCCGAAGGAGCGCGCTTCGGTGTGGGTGCGACCTCCACCCCCCACCCCCCTGCTTTTTTTTTTAATTTTTGTCTGAAGGGGGCGAGCAGCTTGCTGCCTTCGTAACTCTTTCTTTTTTGAGATGTGAATAATAACCCGCTTGATGCAACAACGGCAGTTGTGGTTTGATTCTGATCACGCGAATGCGTACCACGAAACGCGGCGGTTGCGTGGGTGGTTGCGAGTTTGGGAGGGGGGGTAAGGCTGCTTTTGCGCGGTGGTGCAATACGCCGAACCCGGCTGCGCAGCGGCGGCGTCGCGTGACGTGTCGAACCGGCGCGTGCTGGCGCGGTGACGAATTATTATTCCCAACCCGCGGTGACGCTCCCTTGCGCAAGCGGCCCTTCACGAATACCGCGCCGATAATAAAACACAAACGCAAGAAACAATCGGCGTTGCGTCGTAGTTTCCGTTCTTCTCCCCCCCCCCCCCTTGCATGCTCGGCATTATACTGGCAAGGACGGCGGGCGACTCGTGTTGTAAACAAGTCAGCGCGCGCCGGCGCCGTACCGTCAGAACGTCTTTTTCGCTATGTATGCACCCAGAAGCGAGTCCGTGCTGCCAGCGAACAAAGGAGATTTCGTCATCTTTGCCGGACTCGTCCTGCAAAGCTCCCGGTTCGGGGAAGTTCTCGGGCTCATACCTTCTTCCAGATTGATCGGATTTCTTTTTGCCCGGATTTCTTTTTCTGAGAACAAGCGCCCGAAAGAAGTTAAAGAATGAAGCGCAATAGAAGATATTGCGTAATGAAGAAAATAATAATAATCGGCGTGTCGGCCGGGGAGGATTTCGTCGCAAAAAAAGTGTCGCAAATCACTCGGGCGGTATCGCTTTTGTCTGAACGCGTCGGCTGCGTTGATGAAAACGCGGCGCTATTGTGGGCGGTTAATTATTCGTCTGGAACGCAATTGCCAGAGCGGCCGGCGTAAGAAGGGGCAATTTCGAAGTTTGGGGCGCGATTCGGGGGTTCCTTTTCTGCGGTAAACAAGGGCGCGAACCCCCTACGTAGCCCCTCTACCTCCTCCGTCTCGACGAGCGCGCTCGGAAAAATAACCGTTTCGCAACTCGATAAAAAGAAAAAGGCCCGCGTCGTGACGCAAGATCGACTCGCTACGCCTGGAATCGTTGCGGGGCAGCGCACTGTCCGGTCGACTCACCTAACGAAACAAGCAAAAAACGACCGAACGGGGGAAAGGGAAGCGACTGATCCGCGTCACCGAATCGATTCCGATGCGTTGGTGGTGGTGAATAAGTTCCTACAGCGGCGGGGCCGTGTTTCCAGCATTCGATGGTGATTCAGCGGAGAGTCACACTCGCGCAACTCTCGGCTGAGTGAGACCAAAGTGTCGTAGTGATTGCGCTAAAGGTTTTTCAAGAGTGAGTGAAAAAAAAAAGTTGTCATCCTAAAGCGTGCGGCGATCGTAGAATCGACCGAACACTCCCAAATTAAGAGAAACAAAGAATTAGTGCCGGTATTGACCACCGTTGTGGCACTGTTACAATGCTGCAAGGCTCTTAAAGAAAAAAAAAAGAACAATTCGTGGTTCTGGAAGATTCTTTCTATCCGGGTCATGGCGATCTCCAATCGGACTTCTAAAAAAAAAAAAGCGAAATGGCTTTCAATCTTTTTTAACTGTAGTAAGCTTATTTTTACTGTCCCTGTTTTCTTTGTAGTTTCTCCGAAACGGCCTGTTTCAATCGAGATCATCCGGCTGGTCACGCGTTTTGAACCCCAGAGACACCCATAACGCAATCACACGTGCCGTAGGCGGAGCCCCCTAAACTGCTGTTGTCAACAGTCCCCTGCGTCGAACGACGGTTCTTGCGCACTCTTAGGTCAGTGAGCTGTCGCACGTGCCAAACACCGATCTTTACCCCCCCCCCCCCCTCTTCCTCCCCAACTCTCGGTCCATGGGCGCGTGTATCCGCTGTGTGTGCATGTGTGTGAGACAACGTCACATGGAAAAGAAACAGTTTTAGTCCCCCGACTGTGTCAGTATTGTTTTTTTTTTTTTGTGGCTCATGAGAACAGAAGACTCTAGCGGCGCGAACGATAACTACGAGCGAGTCGATCGAAACCAGTGCCAACTAGTAACAGCTTCGAAACCAGTGCTAACTAGTAACAGCTTCTAAGAAGAGGGAAGGGCTTTCCCCACCCCGGAAGGTGGGGAAGAATTCAGGGCTGGGGAGCGGGGGCGAGCGCCGCGGAAATTTTGGTCAACACGTTGTGAAATACACCAGTGCTTGGGTCTGGCGCCCCAATCTACACGTCAACACCCGATTGAATTTATCAAAACAAAAGTTTTGGGTACCACTAGCTTTCGGAAACACATGTTCTCACAGTTTGTTTTTGTTTTGTTTTTTCAATCTTTAGAGTGTGGGCGGTTTTGGTGAAACTATACTTTTGGTGACCCACGCGCTTGGGAAACAACAACATAGAATACGGGAGAAAGGTGCTTCTGAAAAAAAAAAACAACGGGAAAATTGAGACTTATTACGGGGCCAGGGCGACTGTGGTAAACAACGTCTGCTAGCGCGGATCACTTGTAGGTGGTGAGGTAATGGATGGGGACCTGAAAGGGAGAAGTGTTGTGGCGAAGCAAAACAGACGAAAATATTAAAATAAAAAATTAGACCGAACGATGCGCATCGCCCGGTGGCGTTCGTAGTTGTAAACATTCTCCAGAAGACGTAAGCAGCCGCGGCCCGGGATTGCGGGCCCCAGGTCGGCTGTGTGTTGGCGGGACAATGGATGGACGGGGAGCGGTGTAGTGTGTAGTGAAGCAGAGTCGAGCGCGGATAATCCACAAAAACGCAGAGTCGATAAACGCAACGAACCTTGGCAGAGCGGCGTCCTGGCCAGTGGCATCTCGCGTCCCCAGATCAGGTGCGGCTGCTCGAGTATGTGGACGGGCCCCATGTCTTCCGACGATGACTCGGGGCTAGTGGTAGGCCCGGGCCGGTGGAGCAACGGTGGCGGACTCGTCGGCGACGACGAGAGAGGCCGATCGGTAGCCAGTAGTAGTAGCAGCGGCGTCGTCGTGTAGTTTTTGAGGTCTTCGCTGTGCTTCTCTCGAAAAACGGAGACCGTCAACAGACGTGGACCGGGCGCTGAATAAACACCGGGCGCTGGCGCGTCGCCCGTTTCAGTGTGCGCTTTTCCGCGAGAGTGGCAAGGGCACCGACTGGCGCGAACCTACGGAGCGCCGATCGTTTCAACGATGCGCAATCGGTGACTGATTCGTCCACGCATGAGACTCTCCTCCTCTGCTTCCTCACGTATCTCCTCTCTTCGCCGTGTTTTGTGTGTGTGTGTGCTCGAGTACGTCGCGAGCCTCCTCCAACATTCCCTAGGGTAGAGCCTAGGGAGCTGGACTCTCTAGCAGTGCCTTTCCCTGGATCGTCTGCTCGCGCCGCTGCACTCGAGAGCCCAGCAGCGCGCGGCATTTCTTCTTGCGCGAGTTAGTTCGCCGACTCGCCGCTGCGTGTGAAACGAATGCGCGTTGACGGCGCTGCTGTTCTACCTCGCGTTCAACCCCGGAACAAACGTTTCTCCATTGCGGAGCGACGGGTAGGGAGATGTTTGCGGAGGGTTGTCCGCGATATCTTTATCGCCCGGCGGTAAAGGCCCTTCGTGACGGGATCCACGCCGGACTTCCTTGCACACGTAGAAAAAATAATCCTGAGGGCAGCACGTGTTCCACGTCGCTGTTTTGTACCAATCGTTGTGCTGTTCTCGACAGAGTGTTTAACGTTACGTGCGCCCCAGACGAAATGCTTTATCAATCGCGCATTGTTGGAGCTAGGATAATACTGACTGCCAGTGTTTTTTGTCTGTTTTCTGCTCTTTAGACAACTCGAGAGTCGGCGATGCTGACCGAGCATTCTTTGTGTGTGTGTGTTTCTTAACTTTGCACCGACAGCAGTTCTGCGAACTTTAAAGTTGTGCGAAATTCATAGCGAGCAAACAATGCTGCGCTGACACATCCATTGTAACATTAAAACAATGTTTCTGTTTCCGCGTTCGTGGTGTCACGCGCAAGTCCTGAATGTCAAAACTGTAGAGCTCTATTTGAAACTGATCTATAGGCATATCACATTAATAGTGTTATGGGACTGTTGCTTTGCCATGGTTAAAATGTCGGACAGAGATTTGACGACGTGATAGCTGCTTGTCGCAAAAGCCACACGGAGCAAACAAAGTAATGTCGCGGCATATCTATAGGTGTTCTCCGTCTGACATAATGAATGGTGCGTATGTGCGGTTGAACGTAGTTGTTTGTCTATGCCGTGTTGGTGGACATAGCGCGCTATATGTTCAACACTATAAAAATGCTGATAATGCAAGTACTGGTGCTTGTTTTGACACAGATACGTCATGGGGCGTGCCTGATTGGCCGAGAAAGTACATTGCCAAAGCGATTGTCATGAGTGTATACAGAATTTTTTTTTTCTGCTAAGTTTAGTAGATGCGACTTGGTGCGACTGCAAATGCTGGTGATGAAGCGATGCTATTCAGCAGACCGAATGAAGTATTGAAATCACGCGTTAACTTCAGTTTTCTGGCTTCTAACGGCTTTGTGCAATAGGTTGAGCGAGTCTCAAGGCAAGATCTTTTTATGATTATGCAGTCCGCAGATGCAAATATTTGCGACCTTTGTGCACTGGGGCAACTACGATTGATCAATAGAGTAACGAATAGTTACAACAGAAAACGTTTAAACCTTGTGAGTGTTCAAGTTTACGTGAATCAATGCACCATCCACTACAATTTCTTCTTAACCATGAGTAAGTCTTCTCATTTTTCAGTTTCTGTTTTTTCAAGCCCGACTCAAAAGCTAGTAGCGATTCAATGTAGAACAAGAACTAAGGCGTGTAAACACAGATATCAGGTTCTAAATCACAGAAGTGGCACTAAATTTTTTTTTGCCTCCCACCGCGCCCCCTCCAGTAAAAACGTACCGTGGTGCGGTTCCTATCAGAACCAGGCGGCACAAACGCCGACTGTCCAAAGACATGTCGCACTTTGGCGGAGGTCAACAAATCTGCGAGTTAAAATGGCTCCAGTCACATTTTTTTTTTTTTTTACACGGGGAGACAGATTTCTCTCGAGATGTTTATATTTAAGTCAATGCGGGGATCGCCGCATCGTTTGCCTCCGAAATCGCTGCATCGTTGCGATGCCCGGAGGCCACGTTCTGCGGTGGTTGTTTCTGAATGGTCAGCGGAGCGACATATCAAACGAGAGGTCGGTTGCGCGAGACCGGGAAGCCCGTCTTTCTTGCGCGGGCGAGCGCGAGAAAAAGGAGGGCGGGGCGTTGGCGCGGCCTAGGGACAGTCCGTACCCAGAATCTTGAGGCAGCAGCGGTCTTTGCTCGGAGGAGTGGAGAGGAGAAGGGCCCTACCCTTTGCGCAATGTCGCGGCCGTGCCCCCCTCTTGCCGCGCGGCTGGTGGTAAACAGTTCGATTTGCGTCATCCCGTGCGTGTGTGCGCTCGCTTCCCCCTCGTCCTTTCTCTCACGCCCTTCTCTCTCTCCTCTCGCTTCATATCCGTTCTTTTTATTTTTCCCGATTCGCGGAGCCCATCGAAGACGGCGGCGAAGGGTTGCGGTAGTGCAATAAAGATACAGCGAAATGCAGTGCCGGCGCCCGCCCCGCTATGACTTGAACTGTGTACGATTCGTGCGTGTTTGTATGTGCGGGTTGTCAGGGAAGCCTGCCTAGGAGCCGTTCACCGATTGCGAGAAAAGGGGTGGTGGTGAAAGAGTGGGATGGTGCGGCGGCCGAAGAACTTAAGAAACGCTACAGAATGATGCAGAACGTGCCTTGCGATTGCGAGAGTTGGCGTGTGTGTGTGTGTGTGTGTGTGTGTGTGTGTGTGTGTGTGTGTGCGTGTGTGTGTGTGTGTGTGTGTGTGTGTGTGGTGCGCGCTGGGTCTTGTTTCTGCGGCACGAGTGCTTTTGCCTCTTCACCCTCAGAACTGCAGTATTTTTGAGACGGTTGATGAGGAGAAAAGCTAGGGAGGAGATGATGTGTTCTTATTTTATTTTTGCCGTTTTTAATAGACCTGTTTTGGGCCCGTGGAGAGGGTTATGTTGGCCGCTCCCTTTAGTAGGAATGAAGGGAAAGGGTCTTGTATTCGGTTGCGCTTTGTTTTTCGTGTTTGTTTTTTGTGCCGGATTTGTGGAGAGGAGGTGTCGTTAGGAAAGAAAAAAAAGGGTAGCGACGCACGGTTGCAAGGACGTAGGCCGTGTAAGCACCGAGAAAAAGAAAATGCACTGCAGCAATAGCAGTGCTTGCGAGTGTTACTTGCGAAGATGAGAAAGAGGGAGATATAAAAAAAAAGAAGTGGCGATGATAAAATGTCGGCGACGCTGATCTCTCACCCGCTCCGCGCTCTCGGTTTGTTCGGACTGGCGAGTGTATTGCCCCAAGATTGTTGACCGCAACGGAGCGCGCGCAAGCGATGTGCTTGCAACGTTGATTGATTGATTGATTTGTGGGGTTTAACGTCCCAAAACCACTATTTGATTATGAGAGACGCCGTAGTGGAGGGCTCCGGAAATTTTGACCACCTGGGGTTCTTTAACGTGCACCCAAATCTGAGTACACGGGCCTACAACATTTCCGCCTCCATCGGAAATGCAGCCGCCGCAGCCGGGAATCGAACCCGCGACCTGCGGGTCAGCAGCCGAGTACCTTAGCCACTAGACCACCGCGGCGGGGCGTGCTTGCAACGTTGAATGCGCGACGACATCACCGGTAGTAGCGTAGTCGACTGTAGGCATTCGTTAAAGGGTTTTGTGCCGTTTACCATTGAGCGCTGCCCTATGTGGTTCAGGTTTTAGATGCGAAGCAGCTATTTGACTAGCCGTTGTAACGGTGTCCCTCCGTGCGTCCGTACGAACGCACCGCAGCGCGCTCCCCTCGTCGCAGGTGTTGGAGCGGTGCCAAGTAGGTCACGCCGCAGCTGTGCGTTTACGTCACGCTGCTCTCGCAGCGCCCGCAGCTGCCGCCTCGTCCGTTCGTCCGCAACACCTGTCGCTCGCTCCACCGCCGGCTTCCCATCTATACAATCTACACCAGCGCTCACCGCAGCACCCGCGTTAGCGCCGTTCAAATGGTGACGCCACCCGTGCGCAACGATGCTGCTTCGCATCACATCACGGTTATCTTTGGGAAGACGGTGTGATTTTTTACATTCAATCAGAGCCTAAGAAAATGTCTTCAGCCACAGCCATCGCTGTCCGGCCAGCAGATAGTTTGCATACGGGTTCGATTCCATAGTGCAGGCTCATTTTCGTGACGTCAAGTACTTGTGACGTGTATCACGTGGTCGGCTTTGGTCGTTTAGACGCATGTGTGTTTCGCATATTTCAGGTTTGAGACTTGAATATCCTGGTGAATTTTATCATGGGTTCTGACGTCACTGTTCAACCGAACGTGGGGTTTTAGGTAGCAACGACGAACCTTTAATCACTTATGTGCGCAGTGTTTTTTTTCTCCTATCTAGGAGATATATGATAGGAGATTTTTCTCCTATCTAGGAGATTTTTTTTTCTCCTATCTAGGAGATATATGTGAAAAGGTCGCTCCTAAAAACAATTTCGGTACCGCCTGCAGCCGCTCGCACTAACCGCAGGAGACTTCGGCCTAAGTCATCAACATGCTGACAATGTTGATGACTCGTAACATGGCCGTGAGCGAGCTTCTCTCTATTAGGGGGTGAGAGAGTGGCAGTTTCACTGAAGGCTCCGCCCCTGCGTGCGCGCATGTATGTATCACACCTTATTGTTTCTTTGTGCTTGCGCTCGTCGAACTAACCCGTACAAACGCACGCACGTCTGTTCCTGCGTTAAACAACGAAGCGAACATGCAAATTAACAAAAGAAGAC
Source organism: Rhipicephalus microplus (assembly GCF_043290135.1). Lineage (NCBI taxonomy): Eukaryota > Metazoa > Arthropoda > Arachnida > Ixodida > Ixodidae > Rhipicephalus > Rhipicephalus microplus. The sequence continues at coordinate 18,392,036 of NC_134708.1, read as the reverse complement.
TGCTTTGTGATTATAACCCCGTGGCATCCTGACACGGCGGCCGGTTTGCATTGTTCGTGTACTTCGGGGTGGCAGACAGACATAAAGATAAAAAAAAATTACAGATGTCGAGAGCCCGTCTGCGGCATGTTTGTCGGAACGTTTGCCGGCGATAAAGGTTGCCTTGTTTGTTTGAACAGGCATGGGTTGAGTGGCTCTCTCTTCTTTTGCAATGCGAAGCATTTTTCGCGCATCGGTATCTGTGTACTGCCTGCTAACCCGCCCCTTGCGCGGCAAAGTGCACTGGTGCTACTCAGCGAGGAACTATGCAGGCTGGTCACTTTTACTCGCGGTGTTGGGGGTTCCTCTAGTTCCTTTAGAAGGGGCACACTGCTGCCAACATCTATGCGAGCTTTTGGGGAAGCTCGTACAACCCATTTGCACTCACAATACGAGCACTATTCATTCGAAGCTTGCATTGCTGCACAAGTGCCGGAAACCCTGTAGGTGCGAGTTGACAAAAAACAAACAAAAATAGGAGGAAGCACACGGTAATGAGAAAGAAAGGGTATTTCAGCTGCACTAACGGGATACCTGGGAGGGGTGAAACATGCAGTGTGCACCTGCCTTTCCCAAATATAAAGATTCGCTCTTTTTACTACTTTACAAGACACGCTAACGCATCATCACTTTCTCAGATGTGTTTCAAGGAGTGGTGTTTCCAATAGATGAAGATGCGCGTTTACGTCTCTGGTTTTAGATAAGTTCTGAGTGCTTTCGTAAATTTTCGTCGACTATTCCGACACCGATGCTAAGCCAAACATAATGTTTTCGGCAGTGACGACGACCCTTTAACTCATAAAATGCATAGGGACTGGTGGCGAGTCTAGTAGAGTAATTACCCATTTTTTAACGCATGACACAATCACGCGTCTCTCATAATCCTGTGGTGATTTTTGAGACGTTAAACCTCACAAATCAATCGTGCAAAGAATACCCCATTCATGACGGACCGTGACGACGACATGCCACGCCGAAGGGAGTCGCGAGCCGAGACCCATACACGCGCTACCCGCACAGCCGCAACGCATCCTCCGCTTGGGTGCGGCTGGTGTGCCGGCACGTGCGTCGCGGCTGTGCGGCGAGCGCATGGAACGGCCCTAAGGGCCGTTTCACGCGCTTCCCGCACAGCCGCAACGCATCCTCCGCTTGGGTGCGGCTGGTGTGCCGGCACGTGCGTCGCGGCTGTACGGCGAGCGCATGGAACGGCCCTAAGGGCCGTTTCACGCGCTTCCCGCACAGCCGCAACGCACCTGCGAGGACCCCTACCCCACGCAAGCGGGGGACAAATAAACCAATTCGCGACGCTGCGGAGGGTGAAAGAGCGTCGCCAGTTGGCTTATTTGTCCCCCCTTGCGTGCGTTAGGGGTCCCGGCACGTGCGTTGCGGCCGTGCGGGAAGCGCGCGGAACGGCCCTAAGAGGCGCTAAAGAATGCGGCCCGCGCAGGTACACTTCGCACGCGCATTTGCATGCGCAGTGTCTTCGAATGATTGATGCTCTGTCGAACGCGGGCTTTTAGTCGATCGGCGGTTTTCCGATACGGCGATCTGATCTTTCGTCGGCGTGACTTGTCCTTTCGCGTTGTCATGTTTCGTTGTTGCCCGAGTGCGAACGCACGACAGTCGTTGTTGCCTGTAGCACCTGAAGTGTTATACGATTTTAAGCACGCGGTTGAAGTTCTAATTACCTGCTTGAAAAAAAAGGGGGGGGGATTGGAAGGGGGCACTGCTAAATTCGTAGAAGAAAGAAAGAAGGAATGAAAGAGAAAAAGAAAAGATAAGAGAGAGAGATAGAAACAAAAATAGAGAAAGGAAGGTTTCGACAGCACAAATGCCTCTCAGTTTTCATATTTTAGGCTAATTAAGGATAACACAAACGCCCTGACGCAAGCCGGACTAACCATGTCGTCGACGAAAGTCAGGCACACAAAATAGAGCTGTCATTGTGGTAGTCAACATTTCGCATTTCGCTCTTTTAAAGGTCCACTCAGTAATATTACTACACGCGTAGAACAACACTCATCCTGTTCTTCGTATGGTCTACTGTGTACAACTAAATTCGGCCCCCAATTTAAGCTGATAAGTGCGGCGGTGCGTGTGTGTGAAGGTGGGTGGTACTCCGCTACCCGCCCACCTTCTCTGACATCATGTGATTTAATTAATTAATCAAATGAAATAATGAATGTGAATTAATTATTAATGAAACGCTCGATCGACGGCGCACTCGTATCCCAGCAGAGCGCTCGCCGTCGTCTAGCGGGAATCCGGAAAATGTTCAATGAAAAGATTACGCGGTGACCGATATCATTGTGTAAAGGGTACACATGTTGTGCGGCAGTGTCCCCTTGCTATCAATGCATACGGTGGTGGCGTCTGGCACGGTCTGAACAATGCATATTATTAGACCCCGAGAGAGAGAGAGAGAGAACATTCAAATTTGCGAAGGGCTTGCGCAAGTGTTAGAAACAATGTTAACGTGTCTCTTTAAATGGAGTCATATACGTGGTTAGTCAGGACTGTCTGATGATTGATTGATTGATTGATTGATTGATTGATATGTGGGGTTTAACGTCCCGAAACCACCATATGATTGAGAGACGCCGTAGTGGAGGACTGCGGAAATTTCGACCACCTAAGGTTCCTTAACATGCACCCGAATCTGAGCACACGGGCCTGCAACATTTCCGCCTCCATCGGAAATGCAGCAGCCGCAGCCGGGATACGAACCCGCGACCTGCGGGTCAGCAGCCGAATACCTTAGACACTAGATCACCGCGGCGGGGCTAATCATGAAACAATCATGTTTTTGTCATTTGCATGAAGTGCCAAAATAAGACACTTATTGATTGATTTCATTCGATGATTGACTTATTGATTGATTGATTGATTGATTATGTATCATAAGGGACCCTTTTGCAACTCCCACGACAGCCCTCACCTTTCTATAACAACAACTTCCGTATAAAGCTTCGTGCGATAACGCACTTGTGAATCATCCTAGTATATATAGTTACACTCGTTGTCTTTCGTCGTAGGCGCAGCGTATAGGTCGCTCTTCCAACGACAACCCAGTGCAGCCGTCCTGGAGGCTTGCACGAAAACAACTTCGGCGGGCGAGAAAATTACTACTACTACTGTGCGACGCCGTGGTTAGAGGGAGAGAGAGAGAAAACGACTAGTTTTAAAGTAGTTGTATACTGCGGATGAGACAGTCGCAAGGGTGGAGCGTTCTAAGCACCTCTTGCGTGTGACCTCGAGCGCAGCGCTTTAAGAAATTTTTTTCGTAACTTTTTTATCCACGTGCGCAAATGTACACATCTTTTTGCATTGTGATCACCACTTCTGTATCATTGTGATCATCGCTGTTATGTCAGTTTGATTACAACGTTACGATTTGTTCATTTCTATGTTTTTTTTTTGCGTTGAACATTCTTGCGATTTGCTTTTTGTATTGTACTTCTTACGAAATGGGCGCAGGTGTGCGCACGATGGGGGGGGGGGGGGCGCACGAGGCCCGCCTACTTAAATTTAGGTGCGCGTGGTCCAAATTTGCGGAGTCTTTCACGAAGGCGTCCCTTAATAATTATAGCGGGTTTGTGAGACGTAAAACCCCGCATTAATAGACTCGTATTGTCTAAGGCTTCTAATGTTGGCCGACCATGTACTAGGCTAAACGTGGTCATCGGGCTGTCGTAACAGCAACATTGTGGTCGTTCAGTCTGGATCCGAATATTTTTTCCGTTTTCTCGCTTCCCTCCCGTCATGCTCGTTCGATCACTCACGCTCATTCTCTCACTCTGTCTCTCGCACTCACCAACTCTCTCACTCACCCACTCACTCACTTTGTCCCTCACTCAATCATTCTCACCCACTCACTAACTCGCTCGCTCACTCACTGACTCACTTTCTCGCTCACTATCTCTCACACACACTCACTCACTCCCAGACTTACACACACATTCTCTCTCTCTAACTCACGCACATGTTCGCACACAAACACACACACACACACACTGACGCGCACACATACGTCGCTTTTCATTCTTGTTTTGAAGTGGCCACTGTTGAGGCGTTGCGACACCGTTGCTGTTCTCAGCGTCGCCCCCCCTCTCGTGGCGGCTTGTCTGACATTGACACCGGGCGATGATGAATGCGGGGATGTGAGGCGGCGCGCTTTGTTGCGCGCGGCCCGTTGTGCGATGACGGGAGGAGGAGGAGGAGGAGGAGGAGGAGGGCACGCGTGTCTCGTTTGCGCAGCTCCCGCTTCCCGTCTGGGTCTCTATCATTGCTAGCGTACGTAAAAGTAGAGGAAGTACTATAGAAACGCTCTGGCGACTATTGCCCTGCACGCTATCGGCGTTCGTGTTCGACCCGTGTTAGCTCATTTATGCCCTCTAGCCACCATAACTCGACTGTGCAAGCCTAGAGCACGGTTCTTGCAGCTTTTCTTTGCGGTGTCCCTCATAATCGTATCATGGTTTTGGGACGGCTAACACCAACAGTAATGTAGAAAGCTATGAATGGCATAACTTTCACGTGACGTTACAGACAGACAAGTTCTCTGTGCTAGTTATCTTAAGATGGCGGCCACCGTGACTTCATATCTCATTAGGCAGTGTCAGTGCACGCAAGAACGGAGATTGGTATACTGCTCCCCGCGTTCTTTCGTGTTCTCCCCGCTGTCTTCTGTTCGCCAACTGCGCCAAAACGGAACACATGGGAACGCGAGGAAGCACCGGCACTAATCTGATGCCACTGGGGAGTTTTAGAATAGCGCACTGCGAGCCCTTGCGGTGCGGTCGCTGCCACTGCGCATGCGTCGTGCGCGAGCCGCCGTTCGCGGCCCGCCCGCAGAAAATCTGAAATAGCGTGCGGCGATCGCGGCCCGCGAAGTGCTGGTGTCGAGGATATATGTGTAGTTTCCGTGCATTTGAGTTTGCGGGGCAGCTAAAGTCCCCAGATTGTTCCCTAGGATGGGGCAAACGTTATTCTAATACTCAAATGGTGCCATCAACGCCCGCAGTACCTGCAAACGTTATTCTAAGACTCCCCATTGTTTCGTGCTGCGCGCGTTCGAGCAAGAGTTCACGCAGCATCTCCACCAGCTGGTACCCGAAGATGGCGACCGCAGTGACGTCACCAGCTGGTACCCGAAGATGGCGACCGCAGTGACGTCACCAGCTGGTACTCGAAGATGGCGACCGCAGTGACGTCACTGCATGTTACGCAAATCTCGACTGCATACAAGCCGTCAGTGTCTCATAATAAATCGTCGTGCGATGTCCTGTGGGCGTGCTGGGTTATCGATCCCAGTATACCTCCTGCACCACCAATGGCCGTGTAGCACACAGTTGGCGCTTTCGCGCGGCATTTTGAAGTCGCCAAGGAAGCGCTAGAAAACAAGAGGGCTGTTCCATTCAACGTTTCGGAACTCGCAGCGATGTCAAGAGGGACTTGCCGGCACGAGCAATGGGGCGGGAGTCGAACTCGCTACATAGCGTACAACTTAGACGTATCTCTTAAAGATCGCTATACCTCGAGTAACACGAATGAATTCAATGGTGCTGAGGGCGCGCCCTATCGGACTTCGCTGTTCGTTCGACCCCTGACTGGATGACGTCACAGGCTTACAGATTCGGTGGTATTGCACGGTATTGCGCAAGCATTTTGTACGCACGTAGCGCTGTTCTCTGTCTGCAGAGGCGATGAAAAAAAAAAAAGCCGTTTGTTCCTTCGATTCGGTGGCATTTGCATGGTATTGCACAATAATTATGTATGCACGTAGCATTGTTCTCTGTGTGTAGAGGCGATGGAAAACATTGCCGTTTGTTCCTTCGTTAGGTGACGCAACAAAAGGATGTGACAATGGCTGTAGAAAGCAAGAATGCTGACACGCGGAGCGAAGAGGTTCGGTCAGTGGCGTTTACATAGTTGTGTCCGCTCTTGTCAGTGGTGTTCAGTGACTAGAATAGAGATCGAGATGTCCCCTTGTTATCGGCTTTAACGCTGACTGGACGGCGGAGACAGTGTTGAGCCCTGTAACCCTTTGTCGTGTTCATAGTCGTAGGCCCATTGCACGTGGTATAACTGATGTTGCTCACTAACTCACTCATTCACTCACTCACTCACACGCACGCCACACACGCACGCCACACACACGCACGCCACACAAGCGCGCCGAATTTATATCACCCTGGAAATAGCGATTTCATCGTCGCGTACCCTGTAAAGCGTTACTGTCTGCTACATTGTAAACGTTCCGTGATTCTTGCTTGCGCTTTCTGCAATCGACCGCAAAGAGAGAGAGAGAGAGAGAGAGAAAGAAAGAAAACAGAGGTACTGCGCTATAAGGACATAAAAGTATTCGCGCCAGTGTTCTTTTTTCCCCCTTTTCCCGTTATTGTTTGTATGTTCAACTTCTAACGGCCAAGCACGAGAATCGTAATGCGGCAGACCGGGAAGCAGTGTGATTTGTTTGTTTTTCTCTCTCTTTCTAAATCCCCCTCTCCCAGTGCTCCCAGTGCCGCCATACAGCGCGTTTGTTTTGCCGTATCGATTCGGTGTCGTCTCTGTGTCAAGGTCCCTGGGTGCCGGAACGTACACATCCGGCATTGTGCTCGACGGCGACGCAATTCCCCGTCGCCCCGGACGCGATCTGCCTTGTTTACTGCGCCACGGGCTCTCATCCCAGCGCTCGACATTCCCCCCTTCCCGTCCTTTCCACATCCCAGTTCACCGCTTGAAAGCAACACTAAATAACAAACGCTAAATGTTGCCAACCCGAAGCTTCTGGGTAATCAGGGCGTCCACTGTTATCGTTGACTATCGTAAAACCGTGATGCCATCATTCTCGCGCGACGTGCACCGTAGGTCGCGGGATCGAATCCCGGCGCTTAGACGTCCTTCCCCCTCTCCGCGTCCCAGGTCGCCGCTTGCAGGAACGCTCAATAACGTCGTCGAATCGCCTCTAAGCTTGCCCGACGTTTCTGGGAAATCAGGGCGTCTAATCTTATTGTCATATGGACACTAAAGTGCTACAGTAAATTCGTTTGGTTTAATGACTAATGAACTATCTTGCTGTTGATTTCGCCATCATCGGTCTACTGACAGGTGAGAACATTGGAGGAGTTTCACTTTTAAATTTGCCGCCGAGATATCTGATGGTGACCTCCCGAATTTAAAGAATGCATGCGAGCCAGTTGGTACGTATTTATAGTATTGGTTTAAAAAAACAGTGTGAAGTGAACACAGAAAAGAATTCACAGCGCTGAGTTTGTGGGAATTCCGCGTTCGTTCGCGTTTAGTTCGCGCTGTTTTTATCTATGGTCACAGATTTCATAACGTTCTTTTTTTTTGTAGTTTGCTCACCTTGGCTCTCGAAAGTTCCCTGAAAGATTTTACGTTAATTAGACATCTGTCTCTCTCAGAAAGCAATGCACTTCATATTTGCTGATTAAGAAGCGCGTATGTCGCCGTCAAAGTCGATTACATCACGGCGGCGACTGGTGCGCGAACTTCAAGGGGGGCGTCGGCACCCGCACTCTCCTATTTGCGCGTTTGCTTCTCGCAGAAAGCGTGCTGTTCTTGGTACTGTGAAAGAACCAATTACGAATACAATTACTAATACGATACAAAAAAAAAATGTTTAGGAGCGCAGCTTAGTAGCCCGTTCCTTCGTCGACCGGCGTCGCCGTTGTCGGCGTCTCTGACGGAGCGAACGAGGACGAAAGAGAGAGACCACCTGCCATCGCGAACGAGGACGAAAGAGAGAGACCACCTGCCATCGAGAAGTTTTTCCTCCACGTGAGCCAGCGAGGCGCAGCGTTAGCGTCTGCAATGCCCCGTTCCTGTTCGAGCTTCTTGTACGTATTGTCCAAGATCGATCCTTCAGTGTACGATGTGAATTCTGTCTCCAGGTGGTCACCTTATTAGTGGCAAAACAATCCCAGTATGTCGGCCAACCATAATCCTACGTTACTCGAGCGGGTGGTGACCCTGTCCAGCTCTGAGCCAACGAGCCCTGATCGACGCGATTCCGGACGGGATCAAACCCCGCTGCTCCCTTATCTTATCTCAAAGAAGTCTAAATATCTCAAAGAACTCTAAATAACGACGCCAAATCGATATGCGCCAACCGCAGACGCTTCTGGAAAATCATCCCCTCTTATCGTTCACGTCCGTGTATATCCTTTGTTAGGTGGCGTTGTTGTTTACTCTAACGTTATAACCTTTGGCCTTACGTCGATCACAAAGCAGTGTTCCTATAGGCAACTTGTAAGTCTCAACTATGAATCGATTTAACTTCACGTGACGTTTTTTTGCGTTGTCAGAACATGCACTCTTATTGTTTACTAACATTTAACTTGAACGCAGTTGCTGCTTGCCGTAATTGTTTACGCTTAACTATGTTGACCTTTAATCTGACGTTTAGTGCAGCATGCTACTTTTAAGTAACAGCGCTAAATTGATTTAAGCTTACACAACGTTCATGCTATATCAAATCATCCACACTTGTTGTGAACTTTGATATCGTAATTTTATTAACAAATATTTTTTATAAATAGCTTGTAGACAACGTAAATTAAACTGATTGACTTGTAATTTTTCAGTTCCTTGACGTCCTCTTTCTTATGGATTAAGATGACGTTGGCATTCTTCGAATATCCTAGTACCCTCCTTGTCAAGATACACGTCGTATACAGGGTGGCTAGTTTCTCTAATACAGTCTCTCCACCGTCTTTCACCTGGTTCGATGTCATCTGATTCTCACCTGCGTCCTTACCTCTTTGCATTCCCTTTAGGGCTTTCTTTATTTCCCCTGTCGGGACTGGTGGGATGTGCGATTCCCCTGGGCTATTCCTGCTTCTTACGTTATCCTGATTTTCTCGGCTGCTCTACAGATCTCTGTAGAACTCTTCCGCTACCTCTGTTGTACTGTTAATTATGTTAATTATTGGTAATGACTTTGTGTTCCTTGTCCCTTAATGCATATTTCAGATTTTCGCCTATGCACAATTTTGTATTCACAGCTTTGATCCCCCTTCTCTTCTTTAAAAATGCTCAATGCTATCTATGTTGTACCTTCTGATGTCGGCTATATATACCTTACGCCCGTTGATTAACTTCGAAAGCTCCGCCTGCTCTGTTTTTTCTGTTGCATTTGAGGCTTTCATGGTTTGAGTTTGACGCTTCTTAATGAGGTTTCTGCGGCGGCTGGATTTCCGATGGAGGGGGAAATGCTGTAGGACCACGTGCTCAGATTTGGGTGCACGTTAACGTGCATCCGGAAATTCCGACCACGTGGGGTTCTTCAATTAAAGAACCCCACGTGGTCTGAATTTCCGGATCCCTCCACTGCGGCGTCTCTGATAACCACATGGTGGTTTTGGGACGTTAAACCCCACAAATCAATCAATCTTAATGAGGTTTTCGTCTATATGATAGCTTACCAGTGTCTTGTCTAATGACTGTACTCCCGACTCCCATTGCACACTTCTTAATCAGGATATCGTTCATTACGTAAAATGCTAACGCCGTTCCCTCGGTTAGAGCACCAATTCTATTCTAAAGCAAAACTCCGAATTCCTGTACTTTCCCTCTCAGCGTATCCGTTTCTGCCGTTCCTTCGTCAGGTCTAGGTGAATTTGAGACTTTACCATTCTATGGTCACAGCGTCGGATCTTGCCAACTACTTCCACGTTCTGCACTATTCCCGGGTGTGCTCACAGTATGAACTCTGTCTTATTTTAGGGGTGAAACTCCTGAAGCCGTGGGATTATCCCTCCTATAGCTCGTACGTGACCGCATAGTTCGATGACTCACTCAGCAGGTGTGGATGGACGGATGGACGGGCGGATAGTTGGACAGACAGACCGATGGAAGGACGAACGGACGGACAGACAAATGGATAAACGGATGGAGATAGACAAACAGACGGACGGATGGACGCATATTAAGTACAGTTTTAAAATCCTGAAAACACCACTATTTTCGCGAGACTACGCTTGGTATAAATGAGAAAACGTGCGAAAAGAATATTTGCGAACCAAACATCGTGGCATCGTGAATTTTGGCGGCGTTTACCGGGTCCTGTGTAGTTTCTGATCGGTAAAAAAATGAAGTATACACTTTTATCTGTGGGTGCCATAGACCATTAGACCTATAGCATACCAAGTTGAAGAAAATTTCATCGAATCCATGTCGCGGAAGTACGAAGAATACTTTTTTATTATCTCCGGTAATAATGAACTTATGATAGTTAAACTTGCGACATTATAGATCTTAGAGTACAGTTTATGAATCTAAACCAAGTCATTCTTTCACTTTGGTGTTTTTTTAAGGCGAATCTATGTGCTATCCAATCTTTCTTTTGTCGGCTGAAGCGCTATGCGTTGCTGCTCCCATAGACACTAGCGCCAGATTTCCCCCTAGCGTGTTATTATGAAACCCCCCCCCCCCCCCTTAGCCATATTTCATTTTCGACGTCTATTCAGGCTGTTATCACGAGGTGATTTTATTACCAGGGTAATGTTATTAAATCTCTCCTCATAACACGGCGCGCGCGCTGCATTGGCGTGTTATAGGCGTAACCCTGTAAGCGCGATCATAATGGTGTTACACATAGAGTAATTCGGGAGAATAGACGTTACATCTTCAAGATTGCAATATCGTATGCGTAGTACGCGGTACTCGAGGATACTCGTCCGGTTATATATGCCTCAGGACTCTTTCGTAATGATCGGCTTATTTCTTTTTAACATCTTTCATTCCCCTCACCCCTTTCCCCAGCACAGGGTAGCCAGCCGGTCTAAGAACTGGCTAACCTCCCTGTCTTTCCGCTTAAACTTTCTTCCTCCTCCTCCTCCTCAGTTAACCGAAGCCTTTGAAGTCCGAAGAAAAGAAAAAAGGAATCGGGTGGCCCCGCCGTGGTGGTCTAGTGGCTAAGGTACTCGGCTGCTGATCCGCAGGTTGCGGGATCGAATCGCGGCTGCATTTCCGATGGAGGCGTAAATGTTGTAGGCCCGTGTGCTCAGATTTGGGTGCACGTTATGGAACCCAAGGTGGTCGAAATTTCCGGAGCCCTCCACTACGGCGTCTCTCACAATCGTATGGTGGTTTTGGGATGTTAAACCCCCACACATCAATCAAAAGAATCGGGTGCGTCATTCATCCGTAAATGTTATATCTAAGAAGCAAACAATATCAGTTTTCGGTCAGCACGAGTTGTACCTCAAGGCAATAAATGAGTAAAATTTATGGGAGTTTGTCAAAAGCATGATGTGATTGCGGGGAATGCCGTAGCGTGTTTGTAAGTGGGGCTTGGGGGAGGGGGGGTGTAGTTTTGACACCTGGTGGGTCCTTAACGTGCATGGAGGTAAATGTAGGCGCACGAACGTGTTTTTTTTTATTTTGCTCCCATCGAAACGCAGCCGCCGTGGCAAGTAATCGAACCCAGACCCTCGAGCCTATAGGGTGGCACACCTAAATTGCTAAGGTACCACGGCTGGTAGGCATATAGCGCAACATATCAGCTTCGATCATGATGTCCAATATATATATTTAAGCTTCTTCAGGAAGGACTTAGGTATTGTTGACGTTTCTTTCTATCTATCTATCTATCTATCTATCTATCTATCTATCTATCTATCTATCTATCTATCTATCTGTCTATCTGTCTGTCTGTCTGTCTGTCTGTCTGTCTGTCTGTCTGTCTGTCTGTCTGTCTGTCTGTCTGTCTGTCTGTCTGTCTGTCTATCTATCTATCTATCTATCTATCTATCTATCTATCTATCTATCTATCTATCTATCTATCTATCTATCTATCTATCTATCTATCTATCTATCTATCTATCTATCTATCTATCTATCTATCTTTCTTTCTTTCTTTCTTTTCCTTCTTCCTTTCTTTCTTTTTCTTCTTTCTTTCTTTCTTTCTTTTACAGTTCTCTTATATAATGTTTAGTTTAGAGTCTGTAGATGATGATAACGACGATGTTATTTGTGCCTGACTCATGCCCGATCCGGGGGTAGGTTGCCTACCGTGGGATTGTCCAAGAAAATTGTTATGAGTGAATTTTATTCCTATTGAGAAATTTTGGAAATATAAAAAAAACGAATTAATAATGACATCTTACGCGTTAAGCTGCGGCATCGTGCTGATTCAATAAACCATTTTGCGACAACGAAGCAGACATCCCTATGACAATGTCCTAACTAGCACGCTTCCTAAAACTGAATATATATATTTTCTGTTTAAATTGTGATGTTGCAATCTAAATCGATTAAGTACGCTTCCTTGAGAATGTTTTGTTCTGAGTAAATGGGAGCGACTGCACTATAAAATGGATATTGTTCTTTTGATTCATCCATACTACAAAATGAACACGGAGTGGGAACGAGCCCGACTGGCTCTGTGGATATGAAAGTTTAATTTTGCAACTAGACACGGTAATTTCTGGAAACAGCACTTCCTGCTTTTAGGGAGGACGGAAAAAAAATTTCTATGTCAACACGTGTGCTTTTTCATCTGCAACCGTCCTTTTTGGGGGAACGTGGTGCGAGGAACTGCGTCTTCCGTAAGCGCGATTGATTTCCACTGATTCTGCCTCGATCCCCCCCCCCCCCCAACTATAGCAAACGCTTACGGGACTGGCACGTTACATACAGACCTCGTGCTGCCCCTCCCTCTTCATTTGTGAGTGTCGTATAACCTTCTTTAGATGAGACCGCGGCATCGCTTGCGAAATCTCTTTTTCGGAGTGCTGCCGCGTGACTTCGTTGTGTTACGTGTTTGACGGTGCGCCGTCGACACGTTGCGTAATAACGCGAATGGTGGCATCGTTGGACGCTCATGTCGACGTATATAGAAACTTGATGTCGATATGATTGGTACGGAGTGTACTGTGTGACGCGTTTACGCCGCTTATGAAAGGTAAACTTGAAAGACATCCGCCTCACAGGCACTCACAAAAACTCACAGGGTGCCTTGCACATTCCCTAAGAGGGAGCGCGAGTGAGTCATCATCATCTTCCCCCCTCTTCTTTATCAATTGATTGTATGGCCCCCCTCCCCTTTGGAAATATTTAGATTACGTGTTACTTTTGGTACTTTTGTGCTGTCGCTGACTGGTGACTTTCCGTGTATGTATATATATATATATATATATATATATATATATATATATATATATATATATATATATATATATATATATATATTAGGCATCATTTATATATGGCTATTTTAGACTGGCCTATCCGGCCAAGACACATATATGGCGAGCACTCATATATGGCCTGAGGTACCTGATTCTCGGTATAGCCATATATGTGAGTTTCGTACAAGTCCATGTATGGTAATTTCGTAAAGGACCACTTGAGAAAGGCTTTCGCCTTAGTAGAGAATGCCAGTGCCGGGACCACGGCTGCTGGCGTGCGGCTTGGAGCACAAAAGAAAGCAAGAACGTGGGTACGCAAGCCACCTGAAATCTCATCACAAAAACTCTAATAGAGAGATTTAGTGCCGGTGCCCTAAGGCGGCATGTGCACTCAAACCCATAATCTCATTTGTATTCTCTTTCTGTGGGGATGTCAGTAGAAGGGAACGCAAAAGCGTGCCTACGCAATCGTCTTGGTGTCCCCGGTGCTGAATCTCTCCAACACATTTACTTTCAAGTCACAGAGACACATTAACAGCGAACGTAAGCGCTACCGTCGGAGCTACCGTCTTGAGCGCTATACCGTCGGAGAAAGCCAACCGTTCAATCGTTACGGGATATAACCGGCCCTGTCGAAATAAAGTGCGCGTCACGCAGCGTGGCTGTTTTTACCGCCAACCCGGAACAGAAAGGGCCAGCGCTTCCATCGAAATGCCGTGCTATTTTGCGGCGCAGCGCGGGAAAATAGGACCCGCGGCGGCGCTGGTGTCGCAATAACGATTCACAAGCGGGGGGGGGGGATCGTCCTCCTCTCCCGATATTCCGTTCATCACTCTCCTCTCTTCCTCCTCCTCTCCAACCATCTTGTTCTTCTTTTTTCTGTGCTCCGTGCTTTCGGCACGGCGCGAGACTTCTGTTTACAGTTAGATGTGCGTCCGTGGTTTTTATGGGATGAAGAAGCGGCGACTTTGTGTGGTGCTTGCGCGCACGCACACACATGCACTCGGCGAGCTTATTCGAGCTGCGGCTGTGTGCGTAGGCGGGCACACACTGTCTGTCTTGACCGGGAGGAGAGAGCGGGGGTTGTGTGTTGCTCTTGAAAATCGATTCCGGCACGTGTCAAGGACGACCCACAGATTTTTTTTTATATGTACATATATTTTTTTCCCGTTTCGTCATCGGGAGTGCGCGCGCAGCGAGCGGCGGCACTTCCGGGACCATTTTATCCTAAATTACTTGTTTACTTCCTCTCTCTCTCTCTAGGAAATAGAAAAAAAAGTACGTTTCTGCTTAGAAAAAAATTTATTGCCACAAACGTCAATAACACTCAACAGAACATTTCATTCTAAGACATACTCTAACGATGATGACAAAACAGACGTTACTCGAAAACTGGTCGACGTTTTGGTCGGAGACCGTTCGTTCTTCATCGAGGGTTACGTGAAGATCGGTCTCCGATCGAAACGTCGACAAGCGAACGGTTTTTTGGAATGCGCGCAGAGCTATATAATAAACTGTTAATTCAACTGTTCGGTTAGAGACCGTTCTCTCTGATCGAAATGCTCACCAACTAAACAGTCTTTTAGAGGCGTATATCTATTTCCTGTACGCAGTTCGAAAGTGACCGCGAAAAAGATGCCTATTCCGACGTTTCGACTGGAGTCTGATCAGCGAAAACTGTAAACTAACCGAGCTGTACAGTTCGTGCACTAACGTTGTGGCGGGCGGACCAGTCTTTATCATATCAAACAAGTAATTGAACTTTCAGTTCACGTTGAATTCACCATAAATTTTTGAAGAGTTTTCGGAGCTGAAAATCGTCTCCGGGCAGCTTGTCTGGGTCCCTGAAGTCATTTTCGCAGGTGGCATACGACGTTTGTCATTGCAACATGTTTATCATTACAACATGTTATCGTTACAACATGCACGAGTTATACTGTAAAAGCTGCCCCGCCGCGGTGGTCTAGTGACTAAGGTACTCGGCTGCTGACCCGCAGGTCGCGGGTTTGAATACCGGCTGGAGGCGAAAATGTTGTAGGCCCGTGTGCTCAGATTTGGCTGCACGTTAAAGAACCCCAGGTGGTCGAAATTTCCGGAGCCCTCCACTACGGCGTCTCTCATAATCATATGGTGGTTTTGGGACGTTAAACCCCACAAAGTCAATCAATACTGTAAAAGCTTCAGTGGGGATTACATCAAGTAACAAACGTGTAGAGAAGCCATATATATACAATGAGTTTAGGTTGTACTCTTCAGATGGGACGTTATTGATAGAGGCCATAGCCTTCATCGAATTTTAGTAAACATCTTTTTCTCGTTAATACGGTATGACAGCGACGTTCGTTGTTTGAAAATATTAAATACCGTGGATTGAGTCTGAATAAAAACATTGCTGCTGTTGTGATAACGTACGTATAGACGGCGTTAACCGACGTAGGTGTGTAATTGGCCACACCTGTAGTCACATCAGTGGCCGACGGGCATTATGCTAAAAAATTGACATTCTTCCCTGCGGCCAAGCTCCGCGTTGGGAATCGAACATCGTTTTCATCGTGACGGTGCGGAAACGACGTGTACGCGTGTGCTTGCGTCTGCGCGGGGTGGCCCGCAACGGACGTGTCAAGTTTAGAAGTTCTGCGAAACTCTGAGCAGCGTCGTCATTCATCTACGCCTAACTGCTACTGTGGATATACATTTGCGTTTCAATTTTCAATTTTTGAGAACAAAAATGTGGCATACTTAACGGGAACTTCGGGCACCTTTTACGACGCGCACGCAAAGAAGCCAAACTTTAAATGCTCGCATGTGTACCAGTTTCGTGCAAAATTGGGTATACTATCATCACCATCATAAGCCTGACTACGTGCACTGCAGGACAAAGGCATCTCCCACGTTCCGCCAGTTAACCCGGTCCTGTGCTTGCTGCTGCCAATTTATACCCGCAAACTTCTTAATCTCATCTGCCCACCTAGCCTTCTGTCTCTTCCTAACCCGCTTCCCTTCTCTGGGAATCTAGTTTGTTACCCTTAATTAACAGCGGTTATCCTGTCTACGCGCTACAAGCCCGGCCCATGTCCATTTCTTCTTCTTGATTTCAACTATGATATCCTTAACCCCCGTCTGTTCCCTTATCCACTCTGCTCTCTTCTTGTCTCTTAAGGTTACACCTACCATTTTTCTTTCCATTGCTCGCTGCGTCGTCCTCAATTTAAGCTGAACCTTCTTTGTAAGTCTCCAGGTTTCTGCTCCGTAGCTAAGTACCGGCAGGATGCAGCTGTTATATACCTTCCTCTTGAGGGATAGTGGCAATCTACCTGTCATAATTTGAGAGTGCTTGCCAAATGTGCTCCTCCCCATTCTTATTCTTCTATTGACTTCAATCTCATGGTTCGGCTCCGCGGTTATTACCTGCCCTAAGTAGACATAGTTTTTTACAACTTCAAGTGCACTCTTACCCATCTCGAATCGCTGCTACTATAGGCGTGTGCATAGTTCTGCAAAGCTACATTGAGCATAGCAAAAAGCTGTCCGGAAGAAACAAGGGGCGAAAATACATTTCATATCTGCCGAGTATATTTCGCGCCTTACTGTGCTGTATAGGCTGCTGACCCGAAATGTGCTGGGTTCGATCCCGAGCGGTGTTCGCGTTTTGGTCGAGGCGGAAATGCTAGACGCCGGCGTATACTTTGCAATGTCTGCGCACGTTAAAAAAAAAAAAAAAACACCAGACCGTCGAAATCTCCGTAGCCCTCCACTATGGCGTTTCTCGTTTTCTCATCGTGATTCTGGGACGTTATAAAACCACGAATGTCACTATTGTTTTGTAATTCCATATCTGGCGCAAACAAGCTTTCCATCTCGTTATCTTGTCGCAAATTTATTAACTCATTACAACCAGTACGCTATTTTGAACATCGTAAAATTCCGCCGTCTTGTAAGTTCCTATTGGCCCGGAGGGCTTGTACGTGGCCCCGCCGCGGTGGTCTAGTGGCTAAGGTACTCGGCTGCTGACCCGCAGGTCGCGGGTTCGAATCCCGGCTGCGGCGGCTGCATTTCCGATGGGGGCGGAAATGTTGTAGGCCCGTGTGCTTAGATTTGGGTGCACGTCAAAGAACCCCAGGTGGTCGAAATTTCCGGAGCCCTCCACTACGGCGTCTCTCATAATCATATGCGGTGGTTTTGGGACGTTAAACCCCACATATCAATCAATCAATCATCAGGGCTTGTGCGTGCACGGCCTGTCTGATTGGCATGCAGACGGATGATGCGGTATCTCGATTTGATTGGCTGGAAATGTGGCGCCGCAATGGAATGCGGCATCGTGCATTGAACACAATGCTCAGTCTCGTACGTCATCGTGATTTCCTTTGTTAATTAGTCAAGGGCCATAGAAATTCCTGGTTGGCTTTATTGATTTCCCCCGTCAAGAGTCGACGCGTCAGGTGATGCGGTTGACGGCAAGAAGGTTAAGTTAACTGTATATTAAAATTCTCGTCAGTATAAACAGGCACAATTAACTACACAGGGCTATCACTGTCCTAGCACCTCCTAACAACGGCGGCTCGCATTCAGACTCCATTAATAACAAAGTTCACTTGTCTATCGTATACATGAATTCGCGCTTGCGTAGTCGTCACCGCCTAGCAACAACACAATTGGCGCGGCTGCTTTATCTCACATTGTCAACAGACTGCAGCGACATTGATACATGCATCGGGTGGCATTATTTAGTTCGCCCAATGGGCTTTTGTTTGCTTCTACATTTTATTTATTTATTTATCCCAAAAGGCATCCGCGCGTTATAA
This sequence comes from Rhipicephalus microplus, assembly GCF_043290135.1. Classification (NCBI taxonomy): domain Eukaryota; kingdom Metazoa; phylum Arthropoda; class Arachnida; order Ixodida; family Ixodidae; genus Rhipicephalus; species Rhipicephalus microplus. Next base: position 18,374,035 of record NC_134708.1, on the reverse strand, counting down.
TGACGCCGAAATTCTGCTGATAGATATCCGTAATTGTAAACATATATAGATCGCTCCCTTTCGAAATGTTAGCGACATTTTTTTTTTGTGTACGTATGTGTTTGTTCCGTGAATCGCGCGCATTTAATTAATTTGCGTCACCTTTGTGTGCAGCTTATCAGTGGATCGCGCTAATCCGTCTTTCTTTCCTGACACCTGCTTGTTTCTGTGCGTGCTTGTTACCGTGCGTCATCGCAATCTACGGCGATTAAAATCTATTCAACTCCTTCGCATGCAGGAATGTGTTTCTCGCAAGCGCAAGCTGTGGTTGTTTGTCGCGGAACGTTGGTTGTTTTAGTTGATGTTTGTTCTCCGGAACGTCGTCGGGGGGTCACGCAAGTGTCACGCTCGAGGGTTTTGTTGTTGAGCTAAAGGAACAATGGAACACGCTTAAATAACGCTCGCCGCAATCATGGGTGTTTAAGGAATGCGATATATGCTATAGGATGCCGTTGTCGCCCCCTTATGACGCTCGAGGTCGCCACTTGTCAGATGCGTTTCTGTTTTGAGGTCTAGAATGCATCTTCTATGGGCGATGCGCAAATTTTGATGTCACCGATGGTTTCCCATCTCTGCTAGCAAGAGCCACGAATTTCGAAGGCTGTGCTTTTGATTTATCGCGAGCCTCGGAGCCTGCAGCGGAAGCAGGGGCCACGTCTTGGACGCCATGTGGTTGTGATCATAGCTCTATATTGTCCAGTTAGAGCAGTACTGACACACAGGCTTCTGTAACATTGAAGTGGCGTTAAAGAGATGTTTTCGTATAGTAGATTGCGTCTAAGATATTTTTTTTGCGTGTACTAGATCGAATCTTCGGGATTAGGAATGTTCGGGACCATCCTATATTTGGCATGTCGAGTTGGTCACGAAAACCGGAGAAGCAGCGCGAAGAGCATTATACCGTGACGTAATGGCAGGGAGCTGAATTGGTTCAAGTTGTGTGCTGATCGCATATAGGGATATGGATATAAAAAAAAAGAATGGCAGAGGACTTGATCACTGTATTCACATCGAATACAGGGCTGTGGTTTTCAACTGCGGATAGGCAAGAGTTAGTAAGGATTAGTGAAAACTGGTCATCATTTAGGTAACAATAGACCATATTAGAGAGTGTTGGTCGGGTGCGATATGGTCTTTAAAGCATGCCTCCCCTCCTATTTATATAGTATATAGTACCAATATTAATTCGTTTTGTTGTGAATTGATGCAGAGGTGGATGGGCAAAGTATTTACCCCGAAAATATGTTGTGATGTGCGCGGAACTGTATACGATAATAGTGGGGACACTATTATAAATGTCTTTTGACGTCAGATTTCGGGCGAGATACCATTAGGCCTTTGCGGGCTACAGAAAAAACAAAGCAAAGAAAAAAAATAAAACGGGTAAACGTAATTTTCAACCACCGCGAGTGTAGTGAAAGAAATTTTAATGCGCCATCACTGCCAGCCCCTTTATCTTTCTGTTAATCTTTCTCTGTGTCAATCTCTAACTGCGTGTTTAGCCCTATCAATGTTGTTTCTAAGACAAGGAACAAGGAGAGGATGTTATACTTTCTCCATGCTCGTGACCTTGTTTCCTACACCATCAGTGTATCCGAGCGTGTGAGAGAGCGTGGGTGTGTGTGCCAGTCCGTCCGTCCGTGCGTCCATCCGTCCGTCCGTCCGTCCGTCCGTCCGTCCGTCCTGCAGTCACTTTCCTTAGAGCCCCTTGACAGGCCAATGACGATAGTTATAGCGCGATAACAGAACGACGACAAAGGGGCAAGAAGGAGACTCCGTTCTGTTCTCGCGCTATAACTATCGTCATGTAATACCAACTAGCCGAAACTGCCCCAATCCTTGACCGGCATTACATATGGGTCGAAAAAAAGCAACTACAGCAAATGGCCGTAACTTAGACGTTGAGGTAAAGAAATGCGAGACAGGATACTACGAAGTTGTTCGCGAAAGTTGTGCGTGGTAAGTATGAAAAATTAGTACAGCTTCACGAAGTTCAGACACATTGAAGTATAAAACATAATACGCATGAAATACAAGCTATAGAAACACAGGCTGCCGAACCTTACATACTACACCCCAGCACACGAACGTATTAACAAAATATTTCCGATTGTTATCGGCAATGATATCAACCTAGGAGGGTCTTTCCCGGTGGTAGATGGCGAGGAAACGTGGTGATTGATAAGTAACGGTAGTAAGGGCAAATATTGAACGTGTTTTAGCGGGTTGGTGCAGGGACTCAGTTTCTGATAATGTTGAGATAAGACGCCGTATACTTATCCCGGATGAAAGCAGTGGGGTTTTTTTTTTTTCCTTTTTTGTACGACGATCGCGACGCACTGGTCGGTAGCCGCGGTCCTTATTTAACTCGGAACAGGTTAGGTAATCGCGTCGACGTGCTCTGTTACGCCTATATCGCGAAAGTTCACGTGGCGTGAAACGCGCTTACGTCCTTTCGGGGTTGGAGAGAGCTGAACGAGTTGGTGTCCGTATTCGCGTTACAAGACCGGTCGTGCCAAACACGGGCGCGAGGCAGAAGTAAAAGTGACGGAAACACCCAGTCTCGTAACAAGTCCTTTGGGTGCCCTTCTTATAGGGGCGTTACGTTGGTGGTGCGATCTCATTAGATGACCTAAGTTATGAGTCCACATTACGTGTGCTCAACGCACTCACGTAGCGAAAACGCGGGGGGCCCAACCCACAGTTACGTGTATTCGCCCGCGGGGAGGAGGTGGGGGGGGGGTTGTTTTCTCGGTACTACTCCGGTTGTGACGAGATCGCCAAGTGCTGGGAAAGGAAATGGAGGGGGTAGGTAGGTAGGTATAAACTTTATTTTTCCTTTGTAAAGGAAAGGTGCAATGGAAGAGAGATGAGGAGAGATTGCTACGCTCGAGGGGGGATTCCAAAAGCGGACGAGCTACGCATGATTGTGCCTCCTCGGAAGCTGCAGCAGCAGCGGAGGAGGGCCTTTATCCTCGCTCAGGGAGGGAGGGAGGAGGGTCGCCTTCGTGGAAGGCATATTTTCATTGAAGAGGATATCCGGCTAGGGAATCGGCGCCTCGGTCGAACGGGGACGAACGGGGACGGGCCTAGGGAAGGGCCCTGGAGGCGCGGCGTCCCCGTTTCTGGGGATTGCGTCGGGTGACGCAATTCGCGGGTAAAGGCCGTTGAATTTTCCCTCCTCCTCCTTCATCTCCGTTTGGCGGTCCTCCTGCTTCCCTCCTCTGACGGCACGTGCCGTCGAAGCGGCGTGTTTATGCCCTCGGCTTGCGTTTTCTTTGTGTTACTATCTTCGTTTCTCGCTCATTATTTTTGCGTCGGGAGCGCGCGCGCTCTGTGTCGGTTCCCGTGGCAGCGGCGGCTTCGGGTTTTTTTCTAGCGCCCTGCGTGTATCGGTTTGATTCCGGCCAGCGGCCGACCGCTTTGCTGCGTTGCGGCACTGCCTGTTTGCGTCTCTGTATCTATCTTAATGCAAGCGTCGAGTGGGTGGGTGGCGGGTGAATTCCTTTGTGAGTCCTACGTATGCAACGTATGCAACGACCTCTCTGTTTGTGCCTCGTGTAATCGGTGTTCTTTTCTTTTCTTGACGTACTTATGCACGGCTCGGGTTATTACTCTGGTGGACACATGCTGACGACTGCCCTCCGACCCCCCCTGAACCCCTATCCCCTCTATCTGTTTCTAGGTCTCCGCTCAAACTCCTCCCCCTTTCTGTCTTATTACACGGCTGGATTTTTTTTTTTTTCATCGCACTTCTGTTGTCCCGCGAGTCGGCTACTTCACGTGTTTACCTAATTGAAAGCTTTCCTCGTACTTGAAGAAGCGGCGGCAATGATGGGAAAACAGCGTGCCAAGGAAATAACACGGTGGAAAGCCCCCTCTCCCACCACCCGTCGCCTCCTCTTCTGCGGATAAAAAACTGCTTCCCCCAGCGTTGTGACGCCCGCCGCTGCCGGTTGTTTGCCCCCTGGCTTGCGAAGGGGTGACGCAACGTGTCGCTGTATAGATGGCGTTAGGGGGCACTGCGCGGTTCGCCGGGAAGGGTTAATTGGATTCCCTCACCCTCCGCAGATTCTCTCCCTTCTTTCTCCGAGACGCGTTCCTCCTCTCCTAATGAGACGAGATCTTGGAAGGGCGTCGCACTTTCGCTGCCTACACTGGCACAAGCTTCTTTTCTTTGCTCTTCTCGTTGCTCTTCCATTTGTTCGTTTCAGTTAAATCGTTGATGCGGTATTGTTCCCTATACCGCGGTGCCGTGCTGTCACTCGGTGCCTCTCCTTCTCTCTCGGTTTCTTTTTACGTATCTTTTTGCTTTGTTTTTTTTTGGCAACTCGGAAAAGGAAATAATTTATTTGGATGAAGGACTTTTTCGGAAAATTCCCTCGCCCTCCTCTCTCTCTCTCTCATATAGCATCGGTATTGGGGAAAAAAAGAACACGCGCACCGCCGGCGTTGCCTAAAAATAACCTCACTGCCTGCCTCGTGGAGCAAAATACGCGCGCGTTTTTTTTTTCCTTGTTATTTGACTGACGCGTGCAACATTGACTTTTTTTTTCGCGAATATCCTGGCGCGTGCATCGTAAAACGTGTCACGAGTGACGCATCTGGCTTCACAGATTGCGAGCACCAAGAAAATAGCGTCATTAATATAAAATGTATCGTTTCCTGCTATGTGGGTGCATCGTGCAACTCATGTTACCTGCACGTCGTCTGTTCTGTAATGTCCATTCATCGTTATTCGCGTGTTTTGATAAAGTGTAATATCTGGTGTTTCGTACGTCCCCAAAACCACGGTACGTGGTTTTGGGGACGTACGAGGTGGGGCTAGTCAGTGGGATTGGGAGGTGGGGCTAGGCAGTAGTGGGAGGTGGGGCTAGTCAAGCTGCTATAGCGCAGCTTTTTTCCTACTTTCCATGCCACAATTGTTTCTTGTTTGTGTAAATCACGGTGTATCGTTGTGGTGAAATAAATTTCAACTTCAACTTCAACTTCAACGTTGTAGAGACGCCGTAGTGGAAGGCTTTGGACATTTCGACCATAGCTAGCTAGACACACGACAGACGTTTTGACCTCCTTCGTGCTGGTGTATAGCGGTTAAGGTGCTCTGCTGACCTGAAGGTCGCGGGTTCGATTCCGGTGGTCCCATTTCGAAGGGGGCGAAATGGTAGAGACCCGTGTATACGATGTACTAGTGGGAGATGATTTAGACTCCAACCAAAAGTTTCGAAGAAACCAGACGTTCCGAAACCGACTTGGTTTGTTCCTCAAGGGTAACTGTGGAAACTACGTAACAGCGGCGTCTTCAAAGCAGAAGACGCTTTGAAGACGCCGCTGCTACGTAGTCTCCGCAGTCACCCCTGAGGAAGGAACCAAGTCGGTTTGGAAGCGTCGGGTTTCTTCAGAACTTTTGGTTGGACTCTAAATCATCTCGCAGTTTCATGCCTAACCAGACAAGATTTCTGTCGAATGTTTACATTCAAAACGATGTATACTAGTGCACGTTAAAGAACGCCAGATGGTCAAAATTGCCGGGCCCTCCACTATACGGCGTCTCTCGTAATGTTATCGTCGTATTGGGGCGTAAACCCCGGATATTATTATTATTATTATTATTATTATTATTATTATTATTATTATTATTATTATTATTATTATTATTAACAGAGGTGCCGACGGATCGGCGCCTGTGTTGTGCGTATCTTTTTTTTGTTTCTTCTTTTACTGTTAATGCTTTCTTAAATTTCGCGCTGTTCTCAAAATCACGTGCAACCATGCTAGCCCGCCCATTAAGTCTTCTTTACCCAAGCGAAGTTCACCGATAAGCCCCGCCGCGGTGGTCTAGTGGCTAAGGTACTCGGCTGCTGACCCGCAGGTCGCGGGATTGAATCCCGGCTGTGGCGGCTTCATTTTCGAAGGAGGCGAAAAATGCAATGCAGGCCCGTGTGCTCAGATTTGGGTGCACGTTAAAAGAACCCCAGGTGGTCGAAATTTCCGGAGCCCTCTGCTACGATAGTTATAGCGCTAGAACAAAACGACGACACAGAGACAAGAAGGACACGTCGTTTTGTTCTCGCGCTATATAACTATCGTCATGCCATACCAACTAGCCCAAGCTGCCACACCTCTACTACGGCTTGTCTCATATTCATATGGTGGTTTCGGGACGTTAAACCCCACATATCAATCAAATCAAATCAAATCAAAGTCGATCACCGATAGTGAAAGTTACCACGGTATAGGATCGCGGCGTATGGTATAGGCAGGCTATGCGAGTTTCTGCAGTTGTGTTAGTAATAGGCGATGAAGGTGCAGCAGTTCGCCCATGGCGCTGACTGCTTTAGGCCTTATATCGCTCATTCCGCGCCGCACCTGCTTGTCTAAATAAACACTATACGAAAAAAAAATGCTTCTCGTTGCGCATGCACCTGTATAAATACGCACACCTGTATAAATACGCGTATACTTTCTTTTTTTTTACCTGTCGAAGCAGCACATTGCCTGCCGGCCAGGCGCGCGCACCTGCGTTTAGAAAAGGCCGGTGTGTGCATCCATCAAAATGTGGCCATTTTTTTGTGAACGTGCACCCGGGGTTCAGGAGCCCGTCCTTGTCTTAGCCTTAACCATAGATAGTATACTGTTTCTCTGCTCGTATGTCCATAGTATAGTCGACGAAGTGCTCCAGTGTGGTTTGAATCACTTCGCACCCTTAAAGCACTGTGGCTGTCAAAGTTTGTAGCGCTGCATTTGGTTAGCGATATACCATTAAAGCATTTTGAAGAACCCAGAGCACCCCCTTTTTGCCGGGCAAGATTTTATACTAAAAGTGGGAAGGCTGCTTGACTTCTCCAAATTGCGTCTTCGTTTGCGTCAGGGTTGATGTTTTACTCAAAATGTCGTTTAATAATCGAAATTGTCTGTAAGAGCTAAAATGATATTCTCATTAGCTAAGTTGGCTTCATTTTTTAAGCTAAGTTGGCCAATAATACCAACGAATTGTCAAAGCACCTTACTGCCGGCTGATAATTGGAATTCGCCAATCTAAAGAAATCGCAAAATGTTAGCACAGTTTCGATTAACAGGTCTGTACTTTTTAGGGCGACTCAATTGCAAACCTACCAGAAACGTGCACTTATTTCGCGACTGTTTGTTTAGTTATGCAGACCAGGAACATTCCGGCCGACACTGAATGTCTGGTCAGTATGTCATTGATATACAGCGAAAATTCTATTGAACGAACTTTAAGCGATCCCAGGACAAAAGTTCGTCAATGTGAAAGTTCGCTCAACTGAAATAGCTGCGTTGAAACTTTTTATCTGAAGCTAAAGGGAAAAACAAATATCAGTTGACATATTTGAGCCCTTTTATTTGCCATGCTGCTTTTTTTTTTAATGTGACTGTCTGCTTATTCAGCACTGTTTGAAAAATTTTAGCCGTCTTGCACTTGAAAACTTTGAAATGCAGTGGCCGTGAGCTGAGTCACTGCGTCCTACAGCTCTCGCAAACTTTCCCTGGCATGATGTTCTGCTGGGCAGCGAAGGACTTGAATTTTTCCAAGCACATCGCGCTTCTTTGGCTGAAATCTTTGGTGCTTCATCTGGAAGGGTTACCTCTTCCTCCTCCTCCTCTTGATGTCGAATGCTCTCTACGATCTTTTCTGAAGACGGAGTGGCACATGCCTCGACGCGATAGTGACAGGCGAGGCAGTCGTCAAAACCGAAAGTGATGATGACGTGAGAAGCGTCGGATGGCGTCACTGAATATCTTCCTACAATTGAAAGTCGCTCCGCACAAACTTCGTTAAACTGTGACGCGCTATCATTCGGCCCAATGACTCTTCGGGATATGTTAAAAAAAAGAAGTTCGTTCTGCTGAATAGGGGTGTATGCAGGGAAAAATTTTTTTTCGGTGGGGGGGGGGGGGGGGGGCAGCTTCTTGTTTTGGATTGGGGATTGGGCAGGAAAAACTGGTAGATTGTCATTTCGTGCTCGGTATACATTGACAAACAAATACACAAACAAACAAATAATCGTGGGGCTGTGAGGCACAGGCTTGGTGTGCCACCCCTATAGGCTACGCCACTGCTACTGAGTATAGCTCGTTGAACTGAAGTTCGTTCACGCGGTCTTTTACTGTACATGCCGAATGATAGGCGTATGCAATGTTTTTCGTTTTTTTTACCTGGCTACTTTGTGAAGATCTTTAATAGCTTACCGCGCACTCTAAAGCGCGGACCAAGAAAACGCATAATGAGACAAGCGTGTCTCTTCTTCTTTGTGCGTTTGTCGAAGCGCGTTGCAAGCTATATAACGGATAGGAGCTGTCTATGTGGCATTTTTCTTCACTCTGATTACATTATCTTACGCACGCACGCACGCACGCACACACACACACACACACACACACACACACACACACACCTGCTGACAGGGAGTTGGAGGGAACAAATCCGAGCATAAATGACCTGCGCATCGCAAGAAAGTCGAACTCGTCACTTGCGTCTCCCCATTACTTGAATGTGGAATGCTTCGATCGTTTCACGAGGTGATTTGATTGATATGTGGGGTTTAACGTCCCAAAACCATCATATGATTATGAGAGACGCTGTAGTGGAGGGCTCCGGAAATTTCGACCACATGGGGTTCTTTACCGTGCACCCAAATCTGAGCACACGGGCCTCCTTCATTTCCGCCTCCATCGGAAATGTAGCCGCCGCAGCCGGGATACGAACCCACGAGGTGATTTGAAGCTGCGCCTGTAGAGAGATGCAAACGCATACACAAACACGGGGGGCAGCCGCACGTATTGCGACGCGACGCATATATGCGATATTAAATGTTTTCACCACCCCATATATGCGATGCGTTAGGCTTTCCATTCTACCGAACCTTGTTTAGCCTCGCTTTCTTTCGGACTCGACCACAGCGTGAGTGGTGTAGAGTGAATCTTAGCGCCCCCTAATGGAGTCTCCTGTTCACTTCTATGGACATAATAATGCCGTTCGTTTTTGTCTTTACCCGAGATTCGAAAGGGTAACGCCAACTGCTGATGATGGTGACGGCATTTCAGCGTGCCCGCTGAAATAGTCTGTACATGTATATTCCTACCTTCAGCTCTTTCCCGCGACGTAGCCCTTAAATGTCTGACGTGTCGAGAGTTCATCCACGAGTGACATCCCCGCGTTATTTTAGTCTCAGCTCCCGGGGAGACGGTTGTTTGCCATCGCTTTTGCGGTAACACGTATACCTACGAGTCGCGTAAACATGACGAAGGGACGAAACAGAAGTTCGCGAGAATGTCGCACTGTCCTATGCGTATTTACGAATGCATATACAGGAAGTAATTACGGAGGAGGAAGGAGGGTTGGGTAAACGCTCTGCCACTCTGTAAAGTGTGTGTCGTTCGCGAAGAAGATATGCGAATGTCAGACCTATTCAATCCGACACTTTTCGATCCCGGCGGGGTGCACCGAACTCCGTTGGCGACGTGCGAGGAAGATAATGGTACCGACATCTTCGTTTGCATAGGCCCCGAATGAGGGGGACGGGTCTAAGTTCTGCGCAGTCTACAGGAAGGTGCTTTTTGCGTTGATAAACTATAACACGCCATTCGTGCGTTACGAGTGCACATTCACGAGGGAAATTGCGTAGAAAACGTAGGATCGCGGGTAAAAAAATAATAAAAAACATTGTGGTGAACTGTGTTTTTTTTTCTTCTTTTGTATATGGCACTGTCTTGTACGCGAAGCATTAGTCGATCATGCTATTCGCCAGCAACAGTAGCTTACACTGGTCAGGGTTATCAGTTAACTTGTATCAGCGATCTAACACCACAGCCAGAAGTGGAATATATTGCATGCTGACACGTAAATGCATTCCTTGATGGCTTAGCGGCTAAGTTAATGCGCTGTTAGCCGCGGGCTTGAATTCGTGATACGGCATTCAGCAAGTTGAGATTTGTTGCGCTTGTTGTTCAATACTTGTCGTGGCTGAAAAACGAAGTTCGAACACGTGCCCCGAATACAGCTTGCGCGTGGCCTCACTGCAGCATCCGCTGATGGGTGCCATTGTGCTAATTTCGGGACGACTCCGCAAAGTCCCTGCACCAGTTTCTTTTTTTTTCCCTTCGCCCTTCGTGGCTCAGCGTGTAATTATACCTCCAAGTGACGTCACACTTCCGCCGTCATCGGAGCAGCACGTGCGGATGAGACGCAGATTTTTTATTTTTTTATTTTTTTGTCTGCCTAATTATTCTCAACTATTTTAAACGTTGTCGTGCGATATCACGTCAGTGTGCACTCATACAGCAAATACGCGGTCACCGCTCAGTCGTGACAGTGAAAAAAAAAATGTTTTTTTTTTCATAAATTGCGGCGAATTTCCGTCGTGGAACTGTCGTGGCGTGCAATGCATATGATGGAACGAGGCGGAATATAGGGGTCTGTTAAGTTGTTACTTTGCGTTAGGATTGGATAGCCAACACTGCGAAACACTAGCGGGGACTAGCCAAGAATAGTTGGCACTAGTCAGATGTCTTTCTATTCGCACTCTCAATCATTTCTACACACCCAAAAAAAGATATGTCATACTGTCTATAGCCCACCTACAAAATCATGTTTTCTTCTCTCGAAACTTGGGGGGGGGGGAGCTCACGGAAGAACCTACACTGGGTTATTTGTCTGGGTCTTTCTGGGGAAAGGGAAAAAATTGGGGTGGGGGTCATCACGTACTCTATCAAGTGGGCTACTTTTATTCAGGAGGTCGCGGGTTGGAATCCCGGCTGCGGCGGCTGCATTTCTGATGGAGGCGGAAATGTGGTAGGCCCGTGTGCTCAGATTTGGGTGCACGTTAAAGAACCCCAGGTGGTTTAAATTTCCGGAGCCCTCCACTACGGCGTCTCTCATAATCATATAGTGGTTTTGGGACGTTAAACCCCACATATCATCATCGTAGTATACCCCACTATACGGTGGGCCTCATAATCATATGGCGGTTCTGGCACGTAAAACCCCAGCAATTGTGTTATATAACTTAGAAGGCACGGGCTAGTTGGTGATAGCACCATCTTTTTTCGATTTTTTTTTAAATTCTTGTCTTGGTTTCATGCTCTTTCTCTCTGCGGGCTACACTTATATATTTGGTTTTTGCTTCCAATAAAATTTTAATTGAACGTATAGCGCTTGTCCTGTGTCCTTCGCTCGTCTCACGTACGTGCATTTAGCTCTTCCATAAGTTGTGTGTTATATAGATTATAATATAACACGCTTTTCATTCGCTGTACTTTATCTAATAGTAAAGAACGACAGCGGTATAACTCGAAAAAAAAAAACATGTTTCAGTAAAACTATGCCATGAGGTTGAGTGTGTAAAAAAAACTGCATATGAACGAACGACATTCCTAACGAAATCACTGCGAACCTACTATACAAGCTACATTCTAATTCAAAATCGCTGCTCTGTCTCAAAGCGTATACTCGGTGTGGCGTTACTGTATAACAAAAGTCGCATTGCAGGTTTCAGGGTGCATACGCGACACAAACAGCGCGTGCTGTAAAAAAAAAAAAAAAACCGGGTCATGAACACGAATGTAGCGACAGCATCCAGCCAGGGTAATTAGTTTCCTGCGCGCCTCCCCCGAAGCGGGCCGGAAACGTGCGGACGTCGCGGCTATAACCTATAGTTACATACGTATAGTAATAGTTACATACGTATAGTAATAGTAACCCGGGCCTGCATTCGCGCAAGTTCTGAAACATGGTCTCCACTTATATATGCGTCATTTAATGGAACACCACTGTGTTGCTTCACATTTCGCCTGTCGTCTCTCTCTCTCTCTCTCTCTCTCTCTCTCTCTCTCTCTCCGGTCTTTTTTGTTTTGTTTTCCTCTTCTTCCTCTGCTTTCTTTTGCTGCGACTTTGTGTAACACCTGCTGCAAGGGCTAGCTAGCATCGCAGCAGTATAAGATAGCGGTGATATCGGCGAACGGCGCGTGCTCGTGCCTCGATGTCCGGTGGCGTGGTTCGTATGTGCTTGCCCTGTCGTTGGCCCGTCATTTTAATCAATCGATCAATCCATCAATCAATCAAGGACCTTTATTTTCACAAAAAAAATAAACTATTACGGGGAAATATATAATATACAGACCCGCGCGCTTTGGTGGTACTTTTTTTTTTTCAAGGCGTGCTCCTTTATGTCGATATCCTTACACCTCTACGTGTGAAGAGTCACGAGTCTGTGCGAGATTGCGAGACCCGACGATACTTCTGCCAGTCCTCGTCGTCAGCACAAAGGTCGCGTGATCAGAGGTGACGTCGTGGTGGCATCGTATACACGGGGCAAGCCCGTGGTCAAGAATGTCTTACCAAGGAGAGACGGAGGGGTGGCGCACTTGCCGAAGTCCTGGAATGTTTAAAAAAAGAAAAAAAAGCGTCCATCTTTGAGTAATTACATTCAGTGGAGTGGCCGTATAGTCCTGCTGCCGAACACCCTGCTCTCCCTCCTTTCATGAAACTTTAAGAAAGGGAAGGAGCTTGACTTGTTAGGGTTGAGGCTTGTGCTATAGCGCGATGGTGTGATCACGCGATGACGTCATTGCATGACGCACCACGCGACGACGTCGCTTGGTCAGGAAAAACGATGCCGCAGCGACGGTATACCGCCACGTAATGTGCAGATCATGGAAGTGGGAGGGTGCTCTAATCTGCGTACGTATCGAGAGTCCCCCTTTCTCTTACTTCTAACCCTCCCCTCTCTTTACATATCTTTTTTATCCTGACAACCCTGTGCAGTACTGCTGCTGAGGGGTCCTCACCTGTGAGAGACGGCTGCCGGGCGCGCTTTTCTCTTCATTTACCCATCTACAAATTACCCCCTCCCCTCAATACAATTGGCCGAGAAGAAAAGAAAAAAAAAACGTGGCTTTTGCCTCCGAGGATGCTTAGGCGAACGCTCGAGGAAATCTGGGATCTATTCATTTCAGCACATCTAGTCACCCTGGCAAAGAGTGGGTTGCGTATTATGACAACGAATACTCTGAACATACGATCAAAGGACAGAAGGGTTGAAAAGTGGGCTCGTTGGTACAGATTGACACCGAAATATTGGCAGCGCAAGCTAACGAGACTGTGAATAAATCCTAATTTCAGTTGCCCCGCCGCGGTGGTCTAGGGGCTAAGGTACTCGCCTGCTGACCCGCAGGTCGCGGGTCCAAACCCCGGCTGCGGCGGCCGCATTTCCGATGGAGGCGGAAATGTTGTAGGCCCGTGTACTCAGATTTGGGTGCACGTTAAAGAACCCCAGGTGGTCGAAATTTCCGGAGCCTTCCACTACGGCGTCTCTCATAATCATATGGTGGTTTTGGGACGTTAAACCCCACAAATCTAATCTAATCGAATTTCAGTGTGCGCTCGTTTGCGTCCTCTGTCTGCTTCCCGTCAGCTTGTGCGCCGCCAATATTTCCGCACAAAGAAGATACAGTAAACGCATGCAACGATATGCAGCAGTAGTAGACAAAATGTTTGAACGAAGACCCTAATTACCGAAAACAACGCGTACCACAATTTCTATAAAGAATGTGCGCAGAATTGAGGCAGGATATCAACATCCAGGCTTGTTGTGGCCGTCATAGCATGTAAATAAGGTATACCGTCGTCGGGCATACAACTGCAGTGGCGGTGAGTGATTTTCAGTGAGTTCTTGGGGGAAAAAACATAAAAAATATGTTTGTGTCACGTAAAAGCTGAGCTAGTTTGTTTGTTGCTATTAACAACTGTGTCGGCTGTCTGTTCTCGTGTATTTAGAAGTGGGTAACGATATAGAGTACTTGGTACTCTATACTACTGGAGAGCTTAAAGCCGTCCCGCGTACGTTGACAGCGAAGCGTACAGTACGTACAAACTTTGGTGTGGTTGAGGTTTTTCTTGCGGCCGTATGTATAACCCTCCCCTTGAGTTACTTTAATCAGTGTTGCACCTGAAACACTTGTTCCTGGAACAGTCGTTGTCTGTGCTTGCTAAACATGTTCCCGTCGCACGGTTTGAAATATGTGTTAAAAGAAGAAAAAAATCCGGAAGAGACAGAGGAGTGCCACCGACTGCTTATTAGCGATTAAAAGTAACCATAACTGTTTTCTTTTTCTGTCTAGAAAGCACGATATGATTTATGAGACATAGTGTGAGCTTCCGGAAAGGCGGAAAGGGCACTGACATCGCGCAGTGAGGTGGGGGGGTGGGGAATCCCTAAAATTTCGCCTCCATCGAAATTCGGCCGCCGTGGCGGGTATATCGAACCCGTGACATCTTTAGGTTTTGCAGCGGAGCACAGTAATGGCTGTGACACCTATAGGCGAACGAGGCCCCTATGGTTATTGCAGAAAAGCGACGCAGCGCAGTCCCAGAGGCGTTGACGTGTGTGCAGGCGCCGATATTTCCTTTCTTAGGGTTGGCTTCCGCGACCGGAAACTGTCAATGCCCGGCACGGCTATCGACCTTGGAGAGCTGCTAGTTGACCTTGGAGAGCTATCGATCTTGGAGAGCTGCTAATTAGGAGAGCTGCTTGCAAAAAGAGCCGTCCTGTGGGAAACACGGCCGGTGGGATTCACCTGATAACAGGCGTGTTTTTTTTTTTTTTAGGGGCGAAGCTCATTATAGCGGCACCCGTTCGTCCCTCGTAGCCGTTGTAGTGTGTAACAAGTATAACATTTTTGACCTCCAAGGTGGTGCCGGTGAGAGATTTCTTCTGTGCGTTGTTGAACAATAAGAAATAGTGCTCAATGTACAGGCCAACGGCTGCTAATGGGGAATGAGAGACGGGAGCATTCGGCTTTTAGTTAACGCGCACGCTGCGATCCCCATTACCAGCCATTGGCATGTACATTCAGCACTATCTGACAAGAAAGGGTTGCTACGTTATACTCGCTGGGTCTAACCTCATTAGATTTAGAAAGGTTTAGCGAGCGTTGAGCCGCAGTGCCATGAATACAATGAACTAGTATATACTAGTATATACCATGAAGTCGAGGTGGTTAAAGGTGGAAAGTAGATACGAAGCGCAAGCAGTAAGAAAGTAAAAGCCGAATTCTCCTGTCTCTCCTTTCCCATTAACAGCCATTGGCATGTACATCGAGCACTATCTGACAGGAAAAGGTTACTACGTTATACTCGCTGGGTGTAACCTCCTTAGATTTAGAAAGGTTTATCGAGGGTTGAGCCGCAGTGCCATGAATACAATGAACTAGTATATACCATGAACTCGAGGTGGTTAAATGTGGGAAGTAGACCCGACGCGCAAGCCGTAAGAAAGTGTGCGTGTGCCATTTCTCGTTTAGTCCTTGGAATGTCCGCTGGATGGCGGTGCTTCTATATGGGGAATAAATGATGAAAAATGCGAAATGGTGGTACTTGGAGTGTTGAATAGATGGACGAACGGACACAAAGACAGATGCATGGATGGACGCATGAACGGACGCAGGGGCGGATGCATGGACGAACGCACGAACAGACGTACGCACGGACGGGCGGATGGACGCACGGACGGTCACACAGACGGACGCATGGATAGACGGAAGCAAGAACGAATGGACGGACGAATGCTTCGCCCCAATCTCCATCATTCACTCTGTGGATATGCTGTGGATTTCTTTCTTACGCCTCTGTCTTCACTAGCTCATTTATCTTTAGTATTTATTTGTAGTTAGAGGGCCCTTTCCCTGTACGCAGTCACCTTCCTTCATGTCACACCTGATCTGCCGTTGATCGACAGTATGGACGCACAAGACAGCTGGGAATACCCTCCCCCTCCAATCTCTCTCTCTTTCGCTCTGTTTTCAACTCGCTCATCCACTCATTTATAATGACAGTATAAGTCTTATTTGAGGTAGAAGGACCGTCGTTTGCGTGTAGTTATCGTCCTTCGCCTCACACACCCCGTATCGCATTTTGGGTCAATGCCGGGTGCCCGTGACTGTTGGGAATGTCCGCGGCCATTTTTGTCGCCTCGTGGAAGTGTACTCTACTACTTAAGGCCTGGTTTGGGGGTACTTCCGTCGAAATGGAAGGCCTCGGGTGTGTTATTCTAAACGTGTTCCCTCCTATTGCCTCCACCGCGCTTTGAAGAAGTTAATTGTTTGCATCAGGTCATGGGGCGTCGGCCGCATTTCATTAAGGGGGGGGGGCGAATTGAAAACCCGTATTGCATCGCGGTGAACGAGGGAAGCTGTGCTTGGGTGACCTGGGTGAGGGGCAGTGAGGAGGGAGGCACGTGCCAGTGTATCTTTAGGGGGGGGGACGAAACGTGGAGTGCTTTTTAACCCCCCCCCTTGCATCAGGATCCTCCTCCCCAGTAGGTGTGCGCACATCGCATTCAGTGAAACCCGTGAGCCGATTCGGGCATCACGATGAAACGGTCTGTTTACTGCTTCATCAATTTCATCAATAAAATGGTTATAGATACATACATTAAGAGTGCGCTGCCGTGTTTGAAGACATTCTCAACGGGTTTTCTTGCTCGCCCGAGCGCGGAAGCATACTGACGCAGCATTTCTTAACTTAACCCATCCTGGTATCTAAGATATTCCGTCGTGGGCCCTTGTAGCTTTCTCGCAGGATTTCTTGTATTGGGGCGCTTTGAATTGTAGCGCAACTGATATCTGCCTAATGTTGTCATTTAGGCGACATTGACAACCTGTCGTGAATTGGCCTATTGTAGGTAATTAATTTGTGGCGTACCTTTGTACACCGCAACCGTTCTTTGTCCGTCCCTTCGTTCATCTATCCATGTATACGCATGTATTCATTCACCCATCCATCTGTCTATTTCGACCGTCGGTCTATCCGACCATCCACCCGTCCTTCCGTCTATCTGTCCGTCGGTCTATCAGTCTGCCCATCCCATCTGTCTATTCATCCCTCCGTCCGTTCTTGCAAAATCATGCTCCACACAAAGTTGTGGTGGCGGGACAATACGTAGACACGACGTACGGTTGTCGCATTCGCGCGAACCCGACCTGCATCGTATTCCGGCCCTACATGGATGTCCTTCAACCCACCGTTATCGTGTTAACTGAAACGTTTAATTTCCTTCGGGGCCCATCGATTTTACCCAAGGCTCGCGGATGGGTCCTCAATTCGACACGATACTTATTACGCTGATACTACGCGCTTTCGTTTTTCCACGAACCCGACAGCCGGACCCAAGCCCGACATAGCTTAGAACTATTAGTGTAGGCCAGCTGGTTATTCATGTGTAGCGCCTTCGTCTTCATACTTCATCATCATCATCATTTTTCAGCCACAGTGCCGCGCCGCTCTGTTTTGGCCTTCTACAATCTCTGCCTCTCGCTACACATGCTTAGCAAACGTAAACCGCCAAAGCAAGCGGGGAGAACATGTGCACACGTGTTTCTGGTCTGCATAAGCTGCAGGGCCATTTTCTTATTGAAGGAACACATGTCAAAACCGCTTCACGTTTTCTGTGTGCCCTGTGGCTTGTGCGATTTAGCTTTGCTAACGGGCATGCCTATATTTGGCCTGACTTTATCGAGGTGGTTAGACAACTGACATCGACCTAATTTGCACAGGCAGCTAGCCCGTGCTACCATTCTATCTTGATAACTGACCCTTCACGGCGTGGTCACCGACCAAGGCAACGTGGGGCCGGTGGCTGTCGCAACGCGGTACAGAAGCCGCTTTGAAACAAAGCACGTTGTGTGGCCGTAATCAGTTGAAAGATGCCTATAGGATGCGTAGTCAGCGTCATCGGTGGTCCTCCTTTTGCATGCCGCAGCAGTGTGTTAATAATAAGTCCCGGTGCGTGTTTTTTTTTTATTTCCGCGGCGTTGCCTGTCAGTTGCACGATCATTGTCTTCACTGTCTATATGCTTGTTGTGCGGTTACCTGATAACGACGGCCGTGAGACAATTGAAATAACCCGCGCCATGACGCCATTGCTGAGCGACGTATTTGATCCGCGTGCGTTGTTTTTTTCTCTCTCTCTCTCTCTCTTTTGTTTTACAGCGAGTATGTTTTGTGACATTGCAAGCGCGTGACGCGCCGTTGGCGGAAGCAAGTACCGTGTGCGCTCCTGAAAGGGCCGCAGTGATGTGTCAAGGCCTGACCACACGCGCCCATTGCAGCGCGTCAGCGCGCAGCGCTTCGACGCGGCCCGGTGTGCCACCCTCTGGCTACGCTTCTGCCCTCTGTCTACAGAGGGAGAGGGCATATGTATACGCGAAGCTGCGCGCCCACTCGGGCGCGCATCTTCGCGTATAGCCATATGCCCTCTCCATCTGTAGAAAGAGGGCAAGAGAGCCGCACCCTCTCCCTATAGCGGGCGCGCAGCTTCGCGTACATCATATTCCCTCTCTCTCTGTACAGAAAGAGCAAGGGCGCCGCCCCTCTCCCTACAGCGGGCGCGCAGTTTCGCGCATATCCATATGCCCTCTCCCTCTGTATAGAGAAAGAAAGGGCGTAGCCATGGGGTGGCACACGGAGCCCCTCCCCCCCCCCCGAAATTTTTTCCCCGTAGGTGGTGCCCTCCCGCTACGCCCCCCCCCTCACCACCACCACGAAAACATTTTCTGGCTACTGTTGCGACCGGGGTTTCCAGACACCGGGGGTCCGGGATGAAGTTGTCGAGGCAGGAGGAAGAGAGACTTGAAGAGGGTTTATTTACAATATATACATTGCGAACTCCCTACACGGTGAGCCCTCAAACGTGGCAGGCCTCTACATGACTCCTAACATAGCGCTCCATGGTGCTTGGTTCTACATGGTTCTGCTCGGTTCTGCTCTGTTCTGCCTGGTTCTCTTCTCGAAAAAAAGCACACCGAATGAGCCGTGGGGGCTCATTATAAAGGGTCTGTCCTCCCCAGATCCCTAGATCGGGGACCGCGTACAGAGGGCACCGTCCAACCACGGATCACACATTACCCGCGAGGGTGACGAGCACGCACGGTCCACGTGAACGTTCAAAATTGAAGCGTGGTCACTGCACGGCCATGTGGCACGAACGTGGCTCCTCCTCGTCAAGGGGTGTCGCTGGGCGAGGGGTCTGAAGTTGATGACTGCATCCATCGAAAGGGCCGCCGTAAACCAGCTTCAAATGGTCGCCGAACGACTCGTTCAATTAGCGGGACGATTTCCGGCCGCCGCCGCCGCCGTCATCTTCCAAAAAAGAAGCTGCACTTGTGGTCTCCCGAACTGCTCACGGTGTCGTGGCGGCAAGACGCCGCACCCTCCGGCCAGGGGGGAACAATACATGGCGGACACAGGCCGCCAACCCGTTTGGCGACTAAAAAGGAACATCAAAAGGAACGCCGATCCATTGTCAGACCTGGCGCCGGTCCTAACAGTAGGCAGCCGGTCGTTCGGTTACTTGTTTGAAGATTAAAGGAGCGCCGCTCCCTCTTC
The DNA here is from genome assembly GCF_043290135.1 of Rhipicephalus microplus. Classification (NCBI taxonomy): domain Eukaryota; kingdom Metazoa; phylum Arthropoda; class Arachnida; order Ixodida; family Ixodidae; genus Rhipicephalus; species Rhipicephalus microplus. The sequence goes on along the minus strand of NC_134708.1, from coordinate 18,354,594 downwards.
AGCTCCGGCGCCGGTCACAACAGCTCGTCCGCCGGCGGGAGAAGCGACCTGAGGGTGACCAGCTGCACAGGTTGCTCGAAGTGTCGCTGTGTAGTGCTGTCTTCCAGGCCACTGCTGATGACGCTCAGCCAAGGACTCTTTCCCTCTCGTTCCTTGTGGCTCCCCTCTGGGAAAAGCATTCATACACACCACCACAGGCACGGGAGAGCACCCTGCCCGCACTGAGACACGTCGAGTCCGACAAATTATCCAAAAGCAACCTTACTTAAGCAGTATTACCAAACACAAAGCAGCAATCGGGACGTTTCTCTGAGGTTTCACCAAAACTCCTAATCCCGATCCGATAATAATCTTCCCATCAAACTGCTTTCAAGAAAACTAATTGTCAAGTGATGCGCTCACCGTGGCATACCCGAGTGCTTGCGTGAGTAATCCGCCGTAACCCACCAGGTATCATACTCATAAAATGAAGCATTTTACTTCACGCTATCTTTTAGTTCCCGAAATTTAGTGCCGCCAAAGCCAGTCGTCAATTCCGCTTGAGAAGACGAAAGCATAACTGCCGTGCTGCACCTGCATTAGGAACCTCTTTATTATACATCCGCAAACGCACATCACAGTGCGCCTGCCTGGAGGAGATACCACCTAACCGTTCCCTTGCTGTTGCCACTTTCACAAAGCATACATATAAACTCACGAGCTAGCTTTTCTTACACACCGGACACATGCGAACAAAACATTAAATGAACAACAAAAAAAGTTTCGCATGAATCCTGAAAAATCTCGCAAGCAATAACTTTGCGTCTCTACGCTCAGTCATAATTAGTTCATAACGTTGCTCCTGCTCATTTACACGTATCTACCATGACGCAGGCTCCTATGCGTGTCGTTTATGCAATCGCACAACGCTTACCTTAGCTAAACGTACAACGCCCAAGAAATGAACAAAACCAAAAAATGTGTTACCTAAACACTATTTGGTAGACGAGATTCTTAAAAAACACATTAAAATCCAAAACAACTTAAACAGTCAAAAGCAAATTTCAAAACAAAATAAATCCACTAATGACCATCGTCAAAAGCTCACGGATGTCTACTCCTTTTTGGGACTAACGCGCGGTGTCGCGTCCTGTGGGTCTTTTTAGGCGAACGGGAAATGGAACAATGGCAAAACCCATTCGCTTCGCCTCCGACCCCCGCAAAGCTCTGCGCTGACAACCTGCGTTCTTACTCTCGCTGAGTACCTCGCACTCCCGCAGTCCATCAAACATGCCGTCGATAGAGCGACGAAAGGGTCTGCCTTTCTACCCAACGTGCTTTTTTTTTTTTTTTTTTTTCGTTTTGTCCGGCGGCTCGGACGCATACAAACCAACTCCGGTGCCGATGACAAACGCCTAATTCTGTACGCTCTAATGCGTGTCACTATCCTTCCAATAGATCTATACAACGCATATAGGCTACCAAAATGATAGAGCGCTAACGAAAACAAAGTACAAACGAGTTATTTACAAAATCACAAAAACAAACAAAATGTTCCTTTCAACAGTCCCGAGTCGACGTTTTCCGAGAGGCTAACAGCTGTTCGCAACAACTCTGAGTCGAACTCGCGGTGGTCGCGCCCGGAACGATTTTCTCGAGAAGCGGGGTCTACAACACGCGTCGATCGCCCTGCTACCGAACCCCGCGACGTTCCTCGAAGCCGACTTGCTGTCGCTTCCTGCCCCTCGAAAACCACCGACTCTTTTGCCCCGCACCCCGTCCAATGCACCGCGAGAACAACGGAAGGGTCTCTTGCCCCTCGACCACTTACGCACACAATGCGCTTCTCTTTTCTTTGTTCTCTGGCCGCTTGGACGCTTGCGATACGGCAACTTTCTTGAAATTTCGCTCCGCCATTTGAATACATTCCTCAAACGCGTTGCGATTTTTGCCTGCCTGTTTTTACGGCGCTTTCTCCGTTTTGCACGTCTCTTGGTGCCGTCTACGGAGCCTTTCGCCCATCTCTGATGCTCACCAGCACCCACATGCTCATCTGATTTTTCGCGCGGACTGTCTGGATAATTGCCTAGCAATCTATCCTTCAAACACTGCCGCGTACGATGCGCTTTTCTTTTCCGGCGGTTCGGACGCATACGATACAGACCCGTCAGAGATGACAACGGCACTTTTCTCGCGATTTTACCACGCCGTTTGAAACCCTTACTCAAACGCGTTGTGCTCATCTCGAGCTTTGCCTTTTTGTTGCCCTTCGGACGCTTTCTCCCCTGTGCACGCTTCTTTGTGCGGACCTGGGAGCCTTTCGTCCTACTCTGACGTTCTTCATCACCGATATGCTCCTCCGCCATCTCGCGCGCCCAGTCCTGATGATTGCCTATCAGTTCATCGTTAGACCGCGGCCGCGTAGATTGCGCACTTCTGTTCCTTACTCTCCGGCCGCTCAGACGCATGCGATTTAAGCCAGTCAGAGAAGACAACGGGCCTTTTCTCGCAAATCCGCCACGCCGTTTGAAGGTCCTCGTCAAACGCGCCGCGCTGATCGCGAGCCTTGCCGCGCTTCTGTTTTTCGGACGCTTTCTCCGTTTGGCACATTCCTTGGTGCCAAACCTGGAGCCTTTCGTCCGCCTCTGACGCTCATCAACATGGTCTACAGGGCTGCAAGGTTCGATGGAACACTCTGTTAATCTTAACTTCGTTTCCACCACCACGGAACCCTCACACCCTGCTGTGACCGCGAGCTCTTTTCCCTCAGAATGGGTTAAAACCTGTTCCATTCCCTTACAGGCACTAGCCTTCTCTTTGGCCTCAAACGGCACCGCCGCTATATCTACAGATATCAGACCCGCAGCACTCTCTTCGGCCCTAAACGGCACCGCTGCTGAAACGCACCGTTCGTGCGGTACATCTGCAAATTTCTGACCTGTAGCCCTCTCTTCGGCCTTAATCGGCACCGCCGCTACGTCGCACCGTTCGTGCACTTCATCTACAGATGTCTGACCTGTAGCCTTCGCTTCGGTCTTAAATGGCACCGCCGCTACATCGCACCGTTCGTGCGCTACATCTATGGATTGACCACTCTGCTGCAATGCCACCAATTCACAATTAAGCCTTTCTATCTCTTCATCTAATTCCTGCATCCTTTTTATATGTTCTTCATGCCTGCGCTCAGCTTCCAATTCCTCCTGGCGCCATCTTTCCTTTCTTTGCGCCCTTTGTACTTCCTCCTCCTGGTCCAATAAGTACATATTCCCGAAGTGCTCGATTTCCTCATTGTCACTATTGCTTTCGAGAATCACTTCGCGGAGTTTAGAAGCAGGCATATCATCATTAAAATCTAGCTCCAGATCCCAACACAGGTTCAGCAGGTCCTCTCTTGTCAATCTCGTAAGATCCATGGCGACTACTTTGCTTTGGCTCAGCTGTGACAAAACACAAACCCACCAGCGTTTCAATTCTGGGTCTAGAGAAATTGAAGCCTGGCAAATCTCACAGCGGAGACCACAAGCTTAAGCACCCAAGTAGCACTACGTGGCCAACATCCCTCTCTACTTTTTCTTGTTAATTTTTCACTCCTGCTTTTTACAACATCCTAAAATTTAACCCGCAACGTACCCTTAGAAATTTTGAAACATTACCACTTGTTCCTATTGAATCATCTAAGCTTTCCTGCTTTAGCGTACTTGCTCAGATAATCATCCAGTGCTGCCTTGTGCTGAGATAACAACCACAGTGGCCAGGCAGTTGTTGGTTATATCTATCTTTTAACGAATCTAGGCTAAAAGACTCGATATATCTCAAGCACAAAGCCAGGCACTCACCCCATTACGTGCGGTGGTGGTACGCTGCTTCGATCCCGCCGAGTTCCAGGGCTTTCGGCTGGCCTCCGGTACATGTCGCTCTCCGTCGCAGACTCGTATCCCACCGCTGCCAACCAGCTGTTGCGACCGGGGTTTCCAGACACCGGGGGTCCGGGATGAAGTTGTCGAGGCAGGAGGAAGAGAGACTTGAAGAGGGTTTATTTACAATATATACATTGCGAACTCCCTACACGGTGAGCCCTCAAACGTGGCAGGCCTCTACATGACTCCTAACATAGCGCTCCATGGTGCTTGGTTCTACATGGTTCTGCTCGGTTCTGCTCTGTTCTGCCTGGTTCTCTTCTCGAAAAAAAGCACACCGAATGAGCCGTGGGGGCTCATTATAAAGGGTCTGTCCTCCCCAGATCCCTAGATCGGGGACCGCGTACAGAGGGCACCGTCCAACCACGGATCACACATTACCCGCGAGGGTGACGAGCACGCACGGTCCACGTGAACGTTCAAAATTGAAGCGTGGTCACTGCACGGCCATGTGGCACGAACGTGGCTCCTCCTCGTCAAGGGGTGTCGCTGGGCGAGGGGTCTGAAGTTGATGACTGCATCCATCGAAAGGGCCGCCGTAAACCAGCTTCAAATGGTCGCCGAACGACTCGTTCAATTAGCGGGACGATTTCCGGCCGCCGCCGCCGCCGTCATCTTCCAAAAAAGAAGCTGCACTTGTGGTCTCCCGAACTGCTCACGGTGTCGTGGCGGCAAGACGCCGCACCCTCCGGCCAGGGGGGAACAATACATGGCGGACACAGGCCGCCAACCCGTTTGGCGACTAAAAAGGAACATCAAAAGGAACGCCGATCCATTGTCAGACCTGGCGCCGGTCCTAACAGTAGGCAGCCGGTCGTTCGGTTACTTGTTTGAAGATTAAAGGAGCGCCGCTCCCTCTTCAGCTCCGGCGCCGGTCACAACACTACGCGTCTAGGGGTGCGGCGCTGCGTCAGACAGCCTCGCGCGCTGCGACGAGTACATGTGGTCAGGCCTTTAGACGCGTTGTCAGAGGTGGGAGGGCAACGTCCCCCCTTTTCTCCTTCAGAAGAGCAAACGACTAAGTCAAAACGCAATGATTAAGTACTACTCTGTGTAAGACCGTGTTGCTTTATAGCAAGTCTAGAAGCTTACCTGGGCTGATTCCCAAACGAAAGAACAAGAATAGATCAGTTAAGGGCTCGTTTTTCTTTGTTAGGCACTAGCCTTAGGAAACGTAGAGACAACGAAGGCCAAGAAAGGTCATTATATGTAGTCATTTAACTGTAAGCGTAGTAATCATGATACCAATGGGAATGAACTATCTTGACGGTGGTAGCGACCGAACTCACAACCTTCGAAAGAACGCGTGCGACGCTTTGCGACTGACCTACTGCAGCTGTGGTTGTCCTGTCGTCCGCATTATCGGGTGTTGCTGGGCATGTAAACCTAGGATTGTTAGCCAGCGGCGCTCGTCAAGCACGAGGGCGAGTGCTGGAATACTCGTCTTTTCTTGTCTGGTATCCGTTGTCACGGCTACGTTGCAACGCTGGGGTAACGTATACGGTTAACCACCCGTACGATACCCAGAACTTCGCCCGCTCGTCATGATTTACTTCGTCCAAATGCGTGGAATTCTGTTTTGTCGGGTAATGTCACGAAGCTCCTGATCTCTTTCCGAGCTGGCAGGTGACAAAAAAAAAAAAAACGTGCCCGTGGCGCAGGAGAAAGCGTGCCCGGCCTCTGTTGTTAAGGGCCCAGAGGTCATGGGTTCGACTCCCTTTGAATGAACTTATTCTTTGTTTTCTGATCGTGCCTAATTCTTGACGTCATTTCCGTGACGGAAATACATCACCGAAGTCTAGGTGGACGCCGGCATAAAACACTCGCATGTTAAAAAGAAAAAAAAAACTTCTCAAGGTCCCTTAAGGCGATTTAAAGGCTATAGCCTTTCGCACTTGATGTATGAATACTATCCCGCCCCCTCCTAAGGCTTTTTTGCACCTCGAGCATCTAATTTAGCGCTGTCTGCGTGATTACCTTACCCTTTGACGAAGCGGCAATGTCATTGGGCGACGTTACCATGTGACGCGACGGCGTAGTGACGTCACGAATTTTCGCTATACTTGTCGGGATGGCGTCATATGGTGACGTCGTCGCGTGATGATTTTCGCGCCGATGGTGTTTACGGCGATTATCAAATTTAGTGTTTGATGATCCATCTAAGGCTTTTCGCCTCGAAACCCTCGCACGCTATGCTTGAAGGAGGCATCGTTACTGTGCTAATTTCTGTCGTTGTTGCATAGCTTCAAACCGCTATTAGAGGACTTAGCTACAGACAAAAAAGGAAGAAAAAGCCCTGTATACAACGCACGACTTGCTAATTTCTGTCGTTTTTAAATAGCTTCAAACCGCTATTAGAGGACTTTGTTACGGACAAGAAAGAAAAAAAAAGCCCTGTATACGACGCACGACTTGTCTGTTAGCAGCTTAAGTTTCCCTGAGAAACGGAAGTCGGCGAAAAGGGCTCGGACAAAGCAAACACTCTTGCGGCGTATAAAAGAGCGTGTGACCTTGACACGAGTGTGTATACGGTACACTGAAGATTCCGTACGTGTAAGAGGAACGACCGGCTTGTTTGTGCAGCTCGCGTACGCGATAAGGTGCTGGTTCTCTTGCATACCGACGGCTGGAGGAAGGTGGGTTGGGCGAAGCTGTCGGTTGGGGCGGGGAGGTGGAGGGGGGTAACTGCGCCTTTGTGTCATTAGGCTCGTTACATCGGCATGTAACCGCGATAGAGAACACGCCATGGTGTTGATCGAAAAAAAATAATAATTAAACGAATCCGACAAGCAGGGGAGCTATTTTGGCGGTGTCCAACTCGTGGACATGTCCAATTCGGCCTTCCCTGATTGGCTGGCGCGCGCTGCTCGCCTGTTTTCCGTTTTTTTTCCCGCAACGTCATTTTGACGCCCTGCAGCTTTCACATCTCTCTCTCTCTCTCTCTCTCTCTCTACATATGTGAATTGTCACTTTATGCGCGACCGGGCCGTTTTAAGAAGAATGCCGATGCGTGTGCTTTGCATGTTAGTTGCATTGTAATACCAAATAAGAATTATAGCCGTAATGCTTAGCCTGGAAAAATAAGTGTTGCCGGTTGCCAGCCAGGTTGCTTTGAATGTCGCACGTGGTGGAATAACTTGCGCCGTTGATAGAGTTTGTTTCTCAGTTTCCAGCGTTCGGGTCGGTGGCGCTGGTGGCGGCGGCATCTATGGTTGTGAGCGAAAAAAGCTGCGTTGGCAGTGAGCGAAAAACTTCGGGTAAATGCAGATGGGAGCTAGGGGGCGTTTGCGCTCTGGTTTTTCTTACGGCACCACAGTTTGGCTCCACCGAGAAGCGAAGGCATGGTGTGTGTGTGTGTGTGTGTGTGTGTGTGTGTGTGTGTGTGTGTGTGTGTGTGTGTGTGTGTGTGTGTGTGTGTGTGTGTGTGTGTGTGTGTGTGTGTGTGTGTGTGTGCACTGACATACGGCAAGGATCGCTTCTACCTTGACTCGTTTTTTTTTTGTCGGGCACACTTTCACCCAAATAAATAGCCGACTACTGCTTTCACCAACTTCACCACCACGTGGCAATATCGTAATTTAGGCACAGAAAACGTGGTTCTTACCTAGCTGCTTGTAATATAGTAACTGTGCTTAAGATTCATTAGTTTCGTAGCATCAACCAATGGCGGAGAACGCGGGTGCTATTGTGGACATTGTCGAATTCCGCCATGTTGTCAGATTCCGCCATCGATTGATGCTAATTGGCCAAGTGAGCTGCTACGACCTCTCTGATTGGCTTAATATGCCGCCATTACGAAATTTGACAATATGGCGGAATGAGACAGTGTCCAGAATAGCACCCCGGTGCTGTCAACTATGCCAATAGCTTGCAGCGTATGAAACTAATATACGAAGAAGGTTGAGTGTATCCGTGGATGTATTTGTTATTATCGTGACTTTAACGGAGACGAAATGTTTCCATTGAAACTCTGGGATCGAATCCAGACTGCGGAAACCGCGTTTTCGATGGAGGCGGAAATGTTGTAGGCCCGTGTGCTCAGGTTTGGGTGCACGTTCAAGAACCCCCACGTGGTTGAAATTTCCGGAGACCTCCACTGCCGCGTCTCTCGTAATCATATGTTGATATTGAGACGTTAAACCCCATATATCAATCAAATTCTCGCTTTGTAGAGCTTTCGAAAACGTGCGAATCTTTTTGCGCAGACGACGCGTATTCTGCGCGTATAGCGAGCCAGCCACTGCGTTCCTCGTGATTTTTGGCGACATGTCGGCGCCCCCTTGGTGTCATGAACGCGCGGGATCGATTTGTCGATAACGGGGCGCGCTCGGGGGTCACTAACACTGCGCGGTCGTTGATCGCTTTCTTCGCAAAACCTTCGCGCTTCGTTATAGTCATCAGTCGCGTACAAATATACCCCCCCCCCCCCGCCCGTCGGTACGTATTTTTAACCGGTGTTATGAGAACACGAAAGCTGTTATGAGACTCACAACAAAGGTGCCGTAGTTGTCCGCCGTTGCCGTGAGTAACCGATATTGCACGAAATAAGAAAAAAAAATATCCAGGACGGAGTGGGGTTCGAACCTGGGTCGTCTGGGTGACAGCCACGGTATTCCACCACTGAGGCACCCCTGTGCTTGAAGCGGCTACGCACGCAAACCCTATGCATTCTGATTTGATTGATTGATTGATTGATTTGTGGAATTAACGTTCCAAAACCACCATATGATTATGAGAGACGCCCTAGTGGAGGTCTCCGGAGATTTCGACCACCTGGGGTTCTATAATGTGCACCCAAATCTGTGAGCTCACGGACCTACAACATTTCCGCCTCCATCGGAAATGCAGCCGCCGCAGCCGGGATTAGATCCCGCGACCTGCGGGTCAGCAGCCAAGTACCTTAGCCACTAGACCACCGCGGCGGGGCATATGCAACCTGTGTCAGGAAGTAAGCTGGTCAACATGCGCAGTATAACTTTGTAGAAGAGTATAATAACAAGCAGGCGTCACAGAAAGCTCATTGTGTAACCTTGGCATCACACAACGTGATTCTCATTAGGAGTGGGTCGTTGAATGTTTTGAACCCGTTACAAAGGGCCCAGCCATAATTTTCCATCAGCCACCCAACCAATTAATGGAGTTGGGGATATACTTTGCAAGCGTACTTGTATTAGCAACGGGTTCTAGAAATGGTGTTTTTTCCAGCTTTAGCTGTGGCCTGTGGTGCGCTTGCCGCGCAGGCCTGGCGTTTTCTTTTTCGTGTGTTTTTTTTTTGCAAGTATTTAGTCGTATTCGATCTTAGCTAATTGATGAGCTTTTTTTGGCCGTTACAGTTGTGCCCACAATAGCCGATCATGTAGTAGCATCAACGGCTTATAAGGTCAGCTGTAGACATTTTGAACATTGTTGGAGTAATTTCTAGAATTGAAGGAAGCCGCTTTGTTTTTGCTCGATTTATGGTACGTACGCAACTATCTCCAATAGAATGCATAACAGGCACGCACCTTTCCTTCCTCACGCCCCGTAAAATGGTTGGTCCCGGGTTCGGTCAGCGTATCAGGACTAATTCTTCTTCAGCTGGCAAGCTTTCTTTCCCGATATATCCCTCTGGATTTACTTGCGTATATATTCATGCTGTAAGTGGGTGGCTGTCATTTTTTTTTTCATCGCCCATCCGCCACCTCGCGGGAAGGCGCAGAACTGACTTGTAGCATCTGTTTCTCATCGCATCATCGTCGTCGTCGTCGTCGTCATCATCATTCTTTGTCCCTTCGCAACGTATGGGTTCGTGCTATATGCTTTGTTCATACTTGAGCACCGTTAAAGGGACACTTCTAAGAGAAAAACTATTTTTGTATATTAGTAAATTCATTTTTTACAATTCCAAAATTACCACGTTTGCCTCGAGAATACGCTTGGAAAGCGAAATAACGCTCAAAAAAAAAGTGGGTGGCGACGCCAGCTTGAAATTTCAGCACCATGACGTCATACATTTCGAGGGCGTCTGCTAGGTCCTGCTTAGTTTCGAAATCGATTAAAATAAAAATTGCGTTGTCCTCTGAGGAGACCATAAATCCGTGACGTCACGTACGGAGGTGTCGGCGCGCGATTTAAAAACGAAACTTTGACCTTTATTTTTTCTCTGTATTAATAAACATAGTACGTTGAGACTAACGATGTTAAGAGTTCTCAGAAAATATTTTGTCAATCTAAATCGATGAATCGTTTCACCTTAGCGTCGAAATAGGGACACAACTTTTGGCCGAAGGACGAAATAGACCATCTACCTACTTTTTGTCAGTGTCTGTTTCGTCCCTCGTCCAAAGATTTTGCGCTTAACTGTGCTGAAACAGAAAGTTCCCGACGTGTCTCTCTCTCATTTTTACTGTATCATGTTATGCCAATTGATTTGATTGATTGATTTGTGGGGTTTAACGTCCCAAAACCACCATATGATTATGAGAGACACCGTAGTGGAGGGCTCCGGAAATTTCGACCACCTGGGGTTCTTTAACGTGCACCCAAATCTGAGCACATGGGCCTACAACATTTCCGCCTCCATCGGAAATGCAGCCGCCGCAGCCGGGATATGAACCCGCGACCTGCGGGTCAGCAGCCGAGTACCTTAGCCACTAGACCACCGCGGCGGGGCTTGTTATGCCAACTCACGCCTGTTATGTCCTAAGACTTAGGAAGTATATCAGTAATGAACGGGCAGTCCTGACCTTCTTCGCCATCATAAACGTCGCGGTGTGCTTTCTCGAAAAGGAGTATACTCCCCTGAACGGCTGAGGAAAAAATATGTGTTTTGGAAAGGGGGAGGGGGGTCATCTTATCGGCTGTCTCGTTTGTTTTGTTTTTTTTTTTTTCTCGAGAGGAGACTCGAGTCATCGACACGAGCGCGTGCATCCGCGCTGATCTGCGTTAACGCCACAGCAGAGGTCAAAAATGTAGTAGCACTATTATCACTTGTCAACAACCCCACGAGCTTGTTTCGTATCGTCGTCGTGCAAGAGAGGTGCACTCTTGATTCAAATATGCCGCTCGCGGCCACTGGGACGGCTGTCGTCCTTGTGTTCGGTCTATGGGGTCGTTCGTTACTTTGCCCAGTTGATTGTACCTTTTGCGAAGACATGCACCTACTCGTCCGGCCCGGCAAGCTCTAAACTGCAGTGCAATGCTACAAAGAAAGAAAGAAAGAAAGAAAGAAAGAAAGAAAGAAAGAAAGAAAGAAAGAAAGAAAGAAAGAAAGAAAGAAAGAAAGAAAGAAAGAAAGAAAGAAAGACGGCAACACACTCGGTTCATGAATCGGACTGAACAATGACATGCTTTGGCCGCAAGTAACACAAAGTAAAGAAACACAACGACAAGCTTGTGCTTGTTGTTGTGTGTTCCTTTACTTTGTGTTTGTGTTACTTGCGGCCGAAGCATGTCATTAAGCAAGTACCAACTAGGCCAACGATCAGCATCGGACTGAACAACATGATGATTGTTAACTGTGATTATTGTGCCTTATTGGCGCCGTCATCGCGCTTGATTTTCGTCTCTGTGGTTAGTACTTGTGATTAAGATCCTGTTATCTGTATAAGACTTGATAATAATACAAGTTCTGCCTTCTTGGTGTACCACTTACCGCTAGTAAAGCAGAAAAAAAAGGGGGGGGGGGGCCGACGTGCCGTAGCGTATATGTGCTCTATTACACATAGAGTTTCTTAATATACACTAGAGGGAACTCTGGCGCTAGTGTCTATGGGAGCTGCAACACACGGCGCTTCAGCGAGCATGGGAATGATGGGTAGTACACACATTTGTCTAATTTTCGTACTTCTGGCCTGCTTCTGGCTCTGTGTGTGTTCGTGTGGCTTGGAGCTGTTTTTTTTTTCACGAAAACATAAATTAGCGAATGTTCACCGTTTGCGCTTCACAACCTTATTCTTTTAGGCTTACCATTTTGAATCAAGTCACTGAGTTGAAAAGGGTTTGTTTTTTTTTTTCTTTCAAAACAAAACTGAAACACAGCAATAAACGAAGCCGCAAGTACGATTCGCCGCCCGCAAGTACGAAGACTAGGCAAATGTATGCGCTACCCATCATTCCCATGGTCGCTGAACGATCGCAGCGCCAGAGTGCCCTCTAGTTAATTTTGGGAAACTCTATGGTATTACAAACACATGCTCTCTCTCTCTCTCTCTCTCTCGCTCTGTGCTTGTGTGATGCATGGCGCGCGTGCGTGCGTATGTATGCGCTTTACACGGCATTTCTTCGTACGGTAGGCCCTCGTTGAATAAGATGCCGCCGATTTACACGAGAAAACATACACAAATAGCACGCTCGTTGATCTCTTAGTTGGCTTTTGTTTTATTATTTCTCTTTTTTTTTACTTCTCCGCGCTTTCCGTTTGACCCCGCGAGTCGCTGGCGACGTATATGTATGACATCTTGCCTCGCGAACTTCTCCAAGGACGGGGCGCCTAAATACTGCGCAGATAACGCTGCGCAGAACGGGTGAGAAACCGGCTCGGCGCCTCCACCAACGAGGGGGCGAACGTTGAGCGTGCATTTATATACGCGCATATATCCCCGAAACGGTGTTGTACGCTATACTTCGCCCGTCGTGCTTCTTGCTTTTTTTTTCCGGTTGTCTACGGCGAGTGAGAAGCTCTTAATTCGTCCTACGGGAGGCCGCTGACTTGTCGCGTTCCTGCTAATTGCGCGCAGCGTTGTGCAAGTTGGAGCTGTTTGTGTAACGCGTTGGCCACGCCATCCAAGTGACATTGGGGTTTAGAAGAATTGGAAAAAAATTACGTATATATCACCGGCTGGTTGACTTGTGTAGTGTATTACGACGGAATGCTGTCGTATTCACGGCGTTCACGATTACTGCAGTTTACAGTAAGAAGAGGTGTGCCCGAAAACATGCGTAGTGCGCGGCATTTTCTTTGTAGCGTGGCGGCACAGTACAGACCCCACTTGAAGCTGGACTGTGCATAAAGACGAACCTATTGGAACCTTTAAATAATGAACGGTAGTTTGGCGCTATTCCTCTGGGGAAAGGCATATAACAGCTTCACATGACCGCTACGGCCCTCGATGACCCTACACTCCTGGACCCTTATTTCACAACAATTCTAAAGTGCTACAGCGAAAATAGGCAGCTGTATCCACGTCCTTTTAGCAAGTTCAGCGCTGCGAAGGCAACAGCGCTAAGAAGAATACAGACTAACACTTACATAAACCTGCACACTTTTCACCTGATCTACCCCACGGCGTACAGAGATATATGCCCGTGGTGTGGAGCCACCCCAACACTCTTTCGTACACGTGGGAGTGTGCAGAGCACGACGAAGAACACGACACCGATGGCACATGGCAGGAATGGGAGACGCTGCTGTCTAGCCCAGCCCTCGTGGATCAGCTGCCACTGATCTGCAGAGGTGAACGGATGGCTCGTGCCAGTGAGGCCCTGGAATAGGAGGGACACCACCCTGCCGGACAGACTTTGCTCTTCACCCTGTATATTCCTCGGGGCACTGTAGTTTTAGCCTGTCTGGATTATGTACATAATAAGGTTTTGTACTACTACTACTAGGCGTCTACAAGCTATGTAGTGCTTAGGCAAGACAACCACTTGTGGTTGAGTGCTAAACTGGAGTACAAGAGAAAGCAAGGGGTGGTGGGGGGAAGGCAGGAAGTTAGGCGGCCAGATGAGTGTTAGAAGTTTGAGGTAATAGCGCGGTGGAAGTAGGTACACGACGTGGTTGAACGGTGAAACATGGGAGAGGCCTTTACCTTGCGATGGGTGCAGCTTGGCTGCTGATGATGATGATCATGATAATTGTATACCGTCGATTCAGTATTCTGTACTTCGTGTGTGAATGTTTATATAACAGAAATTGATGAAGTTATTAGTAATAACTAATAATAAAGTATGAGCGAATGGGTAGAGTCAGCGCTTTAAGAGCACACCGTGTTTGTGTCTGCGCACGAGAATGTTGCCGCCGATAAAGAAAAAAAATAATAAAACATGACGGCAAGCGGATGATAATTATACTTGCAACCTGACCATATTCGAACGTGCCGTAGCTTTTTGTCTTTTGTTATGAAGCATAAATTGAGATGTTTGACATCGCAAGGAACGAGGACGACAAAGAAAGACAGTCGCACAGCCCTGACGCTGTGTCTGTCGTTCTTACGAGGTTTCGCGTTTCCTCCGGGATCCGAGCAACCGGAAGACTTCTGCACCTTACGCAATCTTCCAGCGCCTCCATGATCGGTGCACCGTTGACCAAGCGACGATGCCATGCGATGATGATGATGATGTCACAAATTTCTGGGAACTGTGACGTCATGGTGACGTCGTTACGGGATCATATTTTAGTTTTTTTCTCGCATCACTCGTGTTACCGGGGACGGTAACATTGCGCGTTTCAATTGGCGCAGCTATAGAGCTTTTACCGTATAAGAATAAGCGCTGGTGTACCGAATTAGGACTGCACAATCTGACAATCCCGAATTGCTCGCTAGCCGTCAAGAGGTAGGAATTCGAATGACCGCCACTTATTTAAGCGCTGGTTCATGTTCATGGCTGGTATTTGTTCACTAATGGCAAATGTCGACCAGTGTTGCCAAGCCGTGACTAATCAAGGCTATAGAGCTAGCTGAGGGGTGGTAAACGCTAGTGTAGTTGAAACGTGGCTGATGGTTGGTAAATGATGGCTTCTGATGACTGATGTTGGCTTAATATTGGTAAATATTGGCTAGCGTTGACAAATACCCTCCACCCCTCAAGGCAGAAGCTTGAACACACTTTTTTATGTAGAACTTCTTATGATAGTCGTCTTTACCACATCTTATACCCGGTGTCGTACGATGCACTCACTGCTGACCGAAATTTAGCGTCCGATGGGATGGAAATTTCTAAATGTTGATTGTCTCCGGAACGCAGCTCGCCCTAATACAGCCAATCACGATATAGAGAGAATTCGATTCGGGTCAGCCCGATCGCGATCAAAAGTGACCCTGTGACTCCGGTATTAGGCGACTACGACGCAAAAACACCACCGCAACCTTTGTGTTACAAGAGTGGAATCTTGGGCTAGTTGGTGCGTAGTCATAGTTCCAAATTTTTTCAGCGCACGAACATAGGAAAAAAAGGCAACAGGGTCTGTCCCCTGTCTATCCTGTCCCTTTTTTCCTGTGTTCACGCGCTGAAAAAAAAACAAAAAAACTTCCAAATATTACTTTGTATTACGTATAGGGCCTACACCTATATGTGCTCAGTCGTGTTTGCATAGTTCAAAAAAGCTCTGCACCGTTCTACGTGTGTAGCGACGGCGTACAGTCTCTCGATGAGGGATGGGGCGGGGGGGGGGGGGGGTGTCTTGTTTGCGTGGCCTGCTGCAGCGTAATCTGCATCTCTGTCGTTGGCTTTATCAAGGCCGTCGCGGACGTCGCCGCCTGGACCTCCTCGGGTTCACGGGCATTGATTGCACGCGTAACGCCTCTCTCTCTCTCTCTCTCCAGCGTCGTATAATTTCGCGCCGCCAATGCATGCAAGTGGTGTTGTCTGTGTGTGTGTATAAATATAGACGGCCGCTTTGCGAACGTTGACACCGCGAGATGCAATCTGCGGACGGCTGTTTGTGCCCCCGTGCGGTCGCGTTGCGCTGTTAGGGCCGTCGCTCAGAAGAGCTCTTGCGCCACGTTGCAAATTTGCTTTTATGCGTGATCCGACGAGTGGTTTCGCGGCCCCTTTTTCAAGGACTTCGAAAGAAACGTTTGAAGACGAGGCAAACGCGCGTATCGGCTGTGAATGGCTACTGTCAAACGAGCGTGGACAGCTTTGTCTTGATATACAGTGCTGTTGCAGTTGCAACTGTCACTCACGCACATAAAGTTAGTACAGGAAAAATCTATCTATCTATCTATCTATCTATCTATCTATCTATCTATCTATCTATCTATCTATCTATCTATCTATCTATCTATCTATCTGTCTGTCTGTCTGTCTGTCTGTCTGTCTGTCTGTCTGTCTGTCTGTCTGTCTGTCTGTCTGTCTGTCTGTCTGTCTGTCTGTCTGTCTGTGTTTGTCTGTCTGTCTGTCGTTGTATGTATGTATGTATGTATGTATGTATGTATGTATGTATGTATGTATGTATGTATGTATTGTGAGCGCGACAAGCGAATGACTCTTTATTCTCTTTGTAATCATCATCACCTGTACATCTTCTTCATCTAAGAAGATCATCACCGGCGTGATTGAGCTCGAGCCTGGCCGAATAAACCGGTTCCTCACAAGTGGTGGACTGTGCTTTCCGTTCCCTCAAGTCCTCTCGCCCGTTCTCGCTGGAACTCCGCTCGGGTCGTCGCGTACGACCCCCTGCCATGGCGGCCCAAGAAAACCCTGGCCCATCCAACGTCGCCGTCCTACTGCAGCCACCGCCCCCCGCTCCGCCCAACAACACTCGCCTGCGTGATCCACCTGAGTTTTCCGGTCTCCGAGGCGATGATGTTGAAGACTGGATCAAGAACTACGACCTCGTCAGCGATTTGAACAGGTGGGACAATCCACACAAGTTGCGCAGCGTCCCATTTTACTTGTCCGATGTTGCGAAAACTTGGTTCTGGAACCACCACCCGGATCTTCCCGACTGGGACACTTTCGAGCAGCAAATTCGTCAGGTATTTGGTGCCCCTGCAGTTCGCACTGAGGCAGCAAAGAAGAAACTCGCTCAACGCACGCAGCTGCCGGGTGAATCTTACACCTCTTATATTGAGGATGTCCTTGCACTGTGCAAGCGCGTTAACACCGGCATGTCTCAAAACGACCAAATACGCCACATTATTAAAGGCATTAACACCGTCGCCTTTAACGCTCTCGCCACGCAAAATCCTGCCACCACCCAGGACGTGATAACCATCTGTCAGCGACTTGACGAGCTTCAGTCTCTTCGCCTTTGCTACGATGCCACCGACGTTCCTTTGCCTGCACCCCTCGACTTGCGTGCGCTTATTCGCGACATCGTTCGTGAAGAGCTGCACGGGCGCTGTTCTTCCTGTGCTGTCGAAGTTACTTCACCTCCTGAAAAAGATAGCTTGCGAGACCTGATTAAACAAGAGATCGCCTCCGCATCGCGTGCGACGTGTTCCAACAGTCCCTGCGTGCGCCAGACGCGCACGTACGCCGAAGTTGCCGCGCTCTCTGCCGCACCCACCGTTTCTGTGCCTACAACAGCAGACCATACGCCTGTGGCTTCGTTATCACCGCCAGTGCGTGCACCACCTTACTACGCACCTCAGCGCCCACCTCGGCCAACCTGTTACTACTGCGGCTATCGAGGACATATCGCTCGGTTTTGTCGAAGGCGCCAACAAGACGAGCAACGTGGCTACGCTCCCGAAGAACATCGAAGCTTCCGTCCGACCATGAACTACTTACGGCCACCCCCCCGATCGTCCTATTACCGTTCACCGTCACCTACTTACCATACGGACATGCCTGGGAATTCCCGTACGTCTCGCCGCAGGTCGCCTTCGCCAGGTCGCCGTTCAGTGTCGCCTCTACGGCCCGCCTCCCATTCCACGAACGCCCACGCGGAAAACTCCCCGATGCAGTTTTAGGAGGGGAAACTGCATCCCTTGGACAGCTAACAATTCCTCCAGAGCGGCCATCGAATTTGATAGTAGTGTTTGTAGAAGGTGTACGTGTTGAGGCTCTTGTAGACACTGGCGCTGCCGTTTCGATTATTCGTGCTGATTTTTGTTCCCGCCTTCGAAAAGTCACCACACCTTATGGCGGCCCACCTCTACGTGCGGCGACCAACGCTCTCATTCGTCCACTTTCACAGTGTACCGTTCGTGTCTGCATAGAAGGCATTCGTCATCACATTGTTTTCGCGGTATTTCGTGAGTGCACCCACGCTCTCATTCTTGGGTGGGATTTCTTGTCTTCTGCGTCCGCTTTCATATCATGTGATCAGCGCCTCCTGCATCTAAACGCCACTGACTCTTATCCGCTTGAACAAGATGGACGCATCCGCCTTGTCACCAAGTCAGATTATGTACTTCGGCCATACATCGAAGAAATTATAAGTGTTAATTGCACCGACATTGTGGATGGCGACGTACTAATTCTCCCTTACGGTCATACCCTACGTAGGGGCATTGTGATCACACCGGGGCTTATTCGCTTCTTCGATGGGTGTACGTACCTAACCGCCATAAATCAAACGCCCGAGTGTGTACTGCTCCCCTGTGGCTCAACAGTATCTTGCGCGGTCGACAGTGAGCCTGTTGCGATTGTTACTCTTCCGAACAACAACCACAACGATGTTCCGAAGTCGCGATCATTGCCATTCAATGCCTCTGCCACACCTGTGTCGGCGACAATAAGCAATGACTTAACACCTGATCAAACTGAAGATTTGCTCGCCCTGTTAAATAGACACCGTTCTCTATTTGACGTGAACTCACCCACCCTCAGCATGACTACCACCGCTACTCACAGCATCCAGACTGACGGCTCTCGTATTGTACATCGGCGTCCATATCGCGTGTCTCAGGCAGAACGCAAGATCATCGAGGAAAACGTCTCAGACATGCTACGACGCAACATCATACGTCCTTCCTCGAGTCCCTGGTCATCCCCAGTTGTTCTCGTTCAAAAGAAAGATGGCACAGTGCGTTTCTGCGTCGATTACCGTGCGCTAAACAAAATAACGCGCAAGGATGTTTATCCCCTCCCTCGGATCGACGATGCACTGGATTCATTACAGGGCGCAGAGTATTTTTCCAGCCTCGACCTTAGGTCAGGCTACTGGCAGATACCAATGTCGGAGTCTGATAAAGAGAAGACCGCCTTTTCAACGCCAGATGGGTTGTACGAGTTCAATGTGATGCCTTTTGGACTCTGTAATGCGCCCGCCACCTTCGAACGCATGATATACGGCGTATTGCGTGGTTTGAAATGGAAAACATGCCTGTGTTATCTCGATGACATAGTAGTGTTTTCATCCACGTTCTCGCAGCATCTACAACGTCTTGACGAAGTCCTCACATGCCTTGCAAAAGCCGGTCTACAGCTTAACACCAAGAAATGTACCTTTGCTAGCAAGACAATCAAGGTCCTCGGCCACCTTGTCAGCAAAGAAGGAATTCGGCCCGACCCCGAGAAGCTTGCCGCTGTCCTCGATTTTCCTCGTCCACTACGTCAGAAGGACCTGCGCAGCTTTCTTGGGTTATCTTCTTACTTCCGGCGCTTCATACGTGGTTTCGCGGAACTTGCGTCTCCGCTCCATCAACTCCTCGCAAAGAACGTCCCCTTCATTTGGTCCGAAGACTGCGAAAGCGCTTTCACGGCATTGAAGCAAGCCCTCACGTCGGATCCAACAAGTGGGTACCCGTCATCCCACGTTCTCTGCAACGTGAAGTTCTGGAAGCCTTTCATGACGATCCAACCGCTGCTCATCTAGGCTACCACAAGACTTACGACAAAATACGAAGTCGTTGTTTTTGGCCTGGCCTCTCTTCAGCCGTCGCTAAGTACGTCGCCTCCTGTGTCCATTGCCAACGGCGAAAACGACCGACAACTGCTCCGGCTGGCTTAATGCAACCTCTTCCTTGTCCCGCCTCACCTTTTGAAGTCGTTGGAATCGACTTGTATGGCCCTCTTCCTATATCATCCAATGGGAATCGCTGGATTGTCACGGCAGTCGACCACCTTACCCGCTACGCAGAAACAGCTTCCATACCATCTGGGACTGCCACTGAGATCGCCGATTTCTTTCTTCGCCACATCTTTTTGCGTCATGGAGCTCCACGCATTCTCCTCAGTGATCGTGGCAAAGTCTTCCTATCTTCCATTGTCGAGCAAGTTTTGCGTGCCTCGAACACCGTTCATAAGACCACTTCTAGCTACCACCCGCAGACCAACGGATTGACTGAACGGTTTCATCGGACCCTATCGGACATGATCGCCATGTACATTCACCCCAACCACACGAACTGGGATGCGATTCTACCCTTCGTGACATTCGCCTATAATACGGCTGCTCAACGCACTAGCGGCTTTTCTCCATTTTTTCTCGTCCATGGTCGCTCGCCGAGTTTCGCTCTGGATGTCTCTTTCCTTTCGGCCCCTGCACCCTCGACGGCTCCTTTCTCTGAAGAATTTCTATCTCGTCTCGCACACTGCCGTCACCAGGCCCGTGTTAACACCGGCCTCTCTCAAGACACTCGAAAATCTCGCTACGACTCGTCTCGCCGTGTTGTGAGTTTTTCCCCTGGTGACGAAGTTCTTCTATGGACTCCACTACGCGTCCCCGGCCTATGCGACAAATTCATCAGTCGCTTCATTGGGCCATACACGGTGGTCGAAGACATCTCCTGTCAATTACCGCGTTTCTCCTCTTAGCGCTAGTCCTGATCATCGTTGCCGAGGAACAGAGATAGTGCACGTATCTCGTTTAAAGCCTTATGCGCGACGCATTTCATAATACTGCCAAGTGACCAGGCGGCCGCTTTCACCGCGCGGGGGAATTAGTGTGAGCGCGACAAGCGAATGACTCTTTATTCTCTTTGTAATCATCATCACCTGTACATCTTCTTCATCTAAGAAGATCATCACCGGCGTGATTGAGCTCGAGCCTGGCCGAATAAACCGGTTCCTCACAGTATGTATGTATGTATGTATGTATGTATGTATGTATGTATGTATGTATGTATGTATGTATGTATGTATGTATGTATGTATGTATGTATGTATGTATGTATGTAACCGGTATGACTGATTGCGCCATCTGGTGGCGTTCACACCAACTTGATTCATTGAATCTGCAGCTACATTCAACTAAATCACGAGCCTAAAACTCGAACACGCGTACTTGCTATCGTACAACAAATGCAGCGTCATGAAGAAGGTCTAAAATCAGATGGAGCTCACCGCTAACAAACATTAAAACAGCGTATAATTTTGTTACGTAAAAGTAATTGCATCAGGTCTTCGAATAGTTGGAAAGTTTAAAGCCGGCAACCTCTCGACGCGCAGCGGTCGTTTTTCAAACCCGACCAGTGACGTAACCCAAGCGCACAGTCGTAAATTTGATTGCCGCGGTTTATGCACGTGCTGTGGCTGTATAGCGTAATAGAGGTTCAGCAACCTTTCGCATGAGGTGTTTGCTGCAGTTATGAGGGCGCGTTTGACGACGGACGCTTTTGCGGCGCGTGGATCCAAGCTCAGCAACCGCGTTGGCAAACGAAAGGCGTGTAATTTGTGTTGGCGAATGCTAGAAATTGATTTAGTTGAATGTAGCTTCAGATTCAATGAATCGAGTTGGTGTGAACGCCACCAAATGGCGCAATCAGCTATACGGTTACATACCGTTTACAAGCGGTACGACACTCCTTCAGGGGAGAAGACCCTTAAGGCGTAGGCTTGTCAGCCGTCGTTGTCGGTCGTAGCCACCCTTAGTACGTGAACTGTTCACTAAATGCCGCTCGCATCGTTCGAGATGGTTCGATAAGCAGACGGACGGACGGAGGATGCACAGACAGACAGACAGACAGACAGACAGACAGACAGACAGACAGACAGACAGACAGACAGACAGACAGACAGACAGACAGACAGGCAGGCAAGCAGGCAGGCAGGCAGGCGGGCGGGCAGGCGGTCAGGCGGGCGGGCGGGCAAGCGGGCGGGCGGGCGGGCGGGCGGGAAAAATAAGAGCACGATATAATGGAAAAACTGGAGCAATAAATGATTATGGCGAAGGCTAGTCCATTGAACGACACCACCTGGTGTCGTTCAATGGATGATTATGGCGAAGACTAGACCATTGAACGACACTAGGTGGCAGAAGGGTTGCTGAAATGACGCTGATGACCATCCTTCGCGTGCGCTGCGCCCGGGCTGACGCAGTAATATAATTTGTGAGGTTTTGCGTCCCATGGCCACAATATATGATCATAGTGGAGTGTGGAGCCCTCCATATATTTCGGCCATTCGATGTTCTTTAACGTGCACCGGCGGCTCCATCAGAGTGTGTCACGCAAGACTGGGATCCAACCTGCGACCTTCAGGGCAACAGGCGAACACCGTTGCCACTATATACCACTCCGGTGAACTCGAGCTGCAAGAAGAGCGCACTCACGGTAAACCCAGAAATTTTCGCCCTTGATATTGATAGCGTCTTGTGCAATGCAGTCGGGAAAAGCTCGCGTCGTATATGTATCCTTATCGCCAAGACCTACCGCGTAAACTTAACGAGCGAGGCCGTGTACAAAAAGCGTTCCATATTTTCGCTTCCAGCTGTATCTTGCCGCTACTTAGCTACGGAGTAGAAACCTGGAGACTTACAAAGAGGGTTCAGCTTAAATTGAGGACGACGCAGCGAGAAATGGAAAGAAAAATGGTAGGTGTAACCTTAAGAGACAAGAAGAGAGCAGAGTGGATTAGGGGACAAACGGGCGTTAAGGATATCATAGTTGAAATAAAGAATAGGAAATGGACATGGGCCGGGCATGTAGCGCGTAGACAGGATAACCGCTGGTCATTAAGGGTAACTAACTGGATTCCCAGAGAAGTGAAGCGGGTTAGGGGGAGAGAGAAGGTTAGGTGGGCAGATGAGATTAAGAAGTTTGCGGGTATAAATTGGCAGCAGCAAGCACAGGACTGGGTTAACTGGTCGAACATGGGAGAGGCCTTTGTCCTGCAGTGGACGTAGTCAGGCTGATGGTGATGATGATGATGATGATTTTCACTTCCAAAGGTCCACCCGCCCTGCATATTTGGTGTGTCACGTGGGGACGATATTTTGACGTGGTCGAGACGTATAACCGAAGGGAGCAGACTGCATGTCTAAGATGAAACTGTTTGTTTGGCCGAACCTGTGGCCGGTAAACGGAAAGTCAGATCTCGGCAATACAACACTGGCACTGATAGGCAACCTTACTAGTGATAACGGCCTACAGGCCGTCGGCCGTCGACAAGTGGTTAGGCGCGTCGGCATTTACACATGCGCCGTCGGATATTCTAGCGTTATCGCTGGCGGCCTCGTAAGTTCCAGAAGAATCTGTAATGTTTGCGTTGTGCGCGTAATCGCATCGGAAGGTTCTAGGATTATCTCGATGGTTCTTAGTTCATCGGAAAGCTTTGCGCAAGGCAGCACTTACACGTGTAAACCGTGTGATACCAGCACTTGAGCAATGGCAATATGTCATCACTCATTCTTGTTTGGCCCGGTAATCCCTTAAGCTGTATGCGTGTATAGGCGCAGGGATTGTGGATTTTTTCTGCTTGGTGCCTTCAAGTTGTACAACTGGCGCCATCTGACAGGGACCCGCAGTAACAGCCTAGGGGTTCTGGTGTTTCGCGCTGCCAAGGTCGAGGCGCCGGGTTCGATTCCCCCGAGGGTTGTGCTTTTTGGCGAGCTTGATTATCATATTGTGGTTTTGGCTTGGAAACCGCAGAGTTTGATTAGTGTCTGTTATTTCTTTTCATTGTGAGCAGTAATGATACCTGAGCTAAATCAACGCGCTATCTGATTTTGTTCTCACTCAGAAAAAAAATGCAAAAAGTTTGTGACAGATCTGTATTCATAGCTCATGTAAATGGCTATGGATCCAGTAGAAAGATGACATGTCGTGGTGCAGCGTTGATTAGCAAGTATCACGTGAACCCCCCCCCCCCCCAAAAAAAAAGCTAAATTGCAAATTACGTTCACCTTTTCAAACATGGTCACGAGCAAGGAAAAGCAAACAAACATGTGGAATCAATGTGACATGTATAGACGTTTAATAGGATTTCGCGAGTGTGATATTATTATGGTGACCGATAGCTCCGCGAAAGGTAGCTTTGCTCGGACGACTGTGTAATATTTAAAAGACATTTAAATCACAATGGAACCATTGTTTCAGATTCTTGCGTCTAGTGGTCCTGTTCGACTGCTATAAACCTTGAGGACTATCGACAGGATACCCGTTCTTTCCTGATCAATAAGCTAGCGCTGGTGCGGAATACAGTTTATGAATGCGCGCACATGTGTCAACTTTCAACCTGCCACGGTGTCTAGTGCTTATCGTGCTCTAATCCTGACCCGCAGGTCGTGGGATCGAATCCCGACCGTGGTAGCCGCATTTTTAAACGGGGCAGAAAATGGTCGAGGCCCGTATGCTTAGATTCAGGCGCATTCTAAAGAACCCCAGGTGGTCGAAATTTCCGGAGCCCTCTACTGTGTACGGCGTCTCTCATAACCACATCGTGGTTCTGGGACGTTAAGCCTCAACGAATATTATTACAATTACTAGTGTTTATCTTCAGCGCGACAAGAAACGAACAATTTGATAATTTCGAGGGTTTAGCGTCTTTAAACCACGGCTTTGTTACGAGGGGCGCCGTATAGTGGAGGACTCGAGGAAATTTCGACCGTGCGAGGTTCTTTAACGTATACATCTAAATCCACGTATACACGGGCGTCAAGCATTTTCGCCTCCATCGAAAATGTGGCCGGGATTCGATCCCGCTACCTTCGGGTTATCAGTCCAGCACGTTAACCACTAGAGACCGCCGTGGCGCGTAGGAGAGGGAGAAAATAAAAAAAAAACATTAACGAGACTTTCCACGGCGGTGCTTGGGCCTTCTCACTTATCGGCTGATTTGTGTGTTTATTATAACAAAGTGCGTCGCATCCTGCCCATCCGCTGCTCAATTAATGCGCTCTCTTCTATACCTTTCAGTTGCGTGGGGTGGCCATTTTTTAAACCGCGACCTCTATGGTTTCTCTCTCTCTCTCTCTCTCTCTCTTCGCACGTACGCTTCGCTGTCTTCAAACTCAAGCACCGGTTGGAGGTCAAACACTTCGCCGCAACATTGCTGGCTGTTTTGCCTCACATTCAGACTGGAGTGCTCTTTTTTTATTTCTAATACGTATCGCTTCGTATCGCGCGTCGACACACTCGTGCCAAGTTTTAAGCATTCGTGTGTGGGGGGGCTTTCTTACGATTATGTTTTGTGTCCGTCTGGAACGGGTCAGCCACTCGCTTTCGCTTCTTTTCTACGAAGGTATACGATCTTGACCGCGATAGCGCAATTGCTCGAGCGAGAACTGTTTCGGTGTACGCGTCCGTTACCGAACCGCAAATTGATCGGCCGTAATAAATAAAACTCGTTTTTCATCCACCACCTGTCCTTGAACGCAGCATAGACGCTGTTTTTTTTTTCTGGAAAGTTGATGGTATCGTCGTACCCCCCCCCCCCCTTCAGTTCCTCCACTTTTTTTTTTCTTTCTTTGTCGCTGTCTGCTGTTACTGTGAGTGTAGTCTTTCGAAGGTGTACGAGCTGCCCCAGTGCGACGACCGATAAAGAAAACTTCGTCTGTTGCATGTTTATCAAGGCATTCGCGAATGCATGCGTCGTGCTAGGCGTATATACTGCATCCGTTTTGCGCGTGTGCATGTGATTTGCACTCGCTGAAGTGAACGCCGCCGCCGCTGCAGTAGTTTTATTTATGGGAGATTATATTGCGCGCACGCGCATGCATACACACTGAAAGTGTGCGTGTGTTGAGAGGGGGGGGGGGAGTCGTGTAAAAGCTGTATACGTGGCGCTGCTTGACTAAGTTTTTTTTTTTTACGAACGTTGAGGCTCACACTTTTAACGTGAACATACATGTGTGTTCAGGTGCCATATTTGCAAGATGTGTCAGCGCGCGAACAAAGGAAAAAGGACAAGGTAGACCGAAAGAGCGCTGACTTCCAACTAACTTTATTTCACAGAGTGGCAAAAAGGATGATAACAGAGCATGAAGGTAAAATGCAAGCCTAATCTACACATCAGCCTGGCTGGGCTTTGAGGCAATAGAGGACCCGTCACATGTGTTTTGTTACTGATGTGTAGATCAGGCTTGCATTTTACCTTCATGCTCTGTTATCATCCTTTTTGAGCAGTATATATTCTTGCCACTCTGTGAAATAAAGTTAGTTGGAAGTCAGCGCTCTTTCTGTCTACCCTGTCCTTTTTCCTTTGTTCGCGCGCTGAAACATCTTGCAAATATGACTACGCACCAACTAGCCCAAGCTTCCACTCATGTCAGTTCAGGTGCGTTCGATCTTCTAAGTGCCTATCTGACGTCATCACTTCGGGCTCAATTTCGAAACGGATCTATGAGGCGATCGGTACGGCGAATGTATTGTGAGCTTCTCACAAGCGCAAGAATTCGCCACTGCATGTCGCCACTGCATGTCCCGCGAGTGCTCAGCGGTGCAACACTGCAATTGCTACATGCAGCAACTACACGGCAATGCGTTCACGTCGGGGCAACAAATGAAGCGTGACAACGAGAAACGACCGGTATACATATAGCCTCGACAAACGATCGGACTGACGTATCGGAAATGACCTATTGCCGACGAGGCTTAAACGATCGAGGGAGTGCTAGTTATCGGAAAAACGGCGCTTACGAGTACACACATTTGACCGGCGCACTTTTGAGGGCCGCGTTTCTTCAAGCGCACACTGGTGTCGCACGTGCGTTGCCGCCACCGAAATCTGAGAGTTGAAACAAGTTTGGCTTGAAAAGCGAGGCGAACGAGTCGTCGCAGAAGAGGGCGATGAACGCGATGAGAGATTTATTTATTTATTTATTTATTTATTTATTTATTTATTTATTTAAGACATACTGCAGTCCGAAGACCAAGCAGGTGGGCAGGGATTAATTACATAGAAAGCATCAATCCACATGGTAAATTGGTACACAATTCTGAAAACAGTCCAACAAGTGTGAAGAAACAAAAAAAGAAAAAAAGATAGCAGTACACAAAGAAACATAGCGGCACAGTGAATGTTTAAAATATTGCAGAAAGTACACGCTTTTCAAAATCCGACACATCACGCGCCGAAAACACATCAACAGGCAATCTATTCCACTGCTCGATTGTGCGGGGAAAGAAGGAGTGCTTAAAAAGATTAGTGCGTGCAAAAATTGGAGATTAGTAGAATGCGCGATCGCAATGAGCACGTCGTTACACCCACGCGTAATCACATACGCACGTCCTAACGCCGAGCTCTTGCATTGTTCTCGATCGGAGGAATCGAGGTGCAACAACACGCTCAATAATGGGCAATTTTAATTTTGACGTTATCGTGCAACGGCGGGGGTTATAAGTGAATGACGTTACTGTGTCGCAAACGTTCGTTGGTGACAGCGCGTTTTAGTTTAGAGGGATAGCGGTTAATGCAGCAGCTGTGACTGCGGCCCCATCTTGCGGAAGGTGAATGCGTTAACAAAAAGTGAAAGGAGAGAAAACAAAAAGTGAGGATGATCGCCCGTATCCCCGCGGGCAGCGATATTAGCATTTATTTAGTAAAGGTAAAAGTAAATAAATAAATACGAATCACGCGCCAAAAGAGCAAAAGGATATATGTTGTGGATTTGTTTACACAGATATCCTTGTTAGGGCTAGGAACGTTCGAAATTGAAACCGATTTAAAGAAATAAAACGTCGATACCAGTAAAAAATTGAAGGACGCTTGAGCTTTCGCCTTCGCGACCTGCGGATCAGCAGCCGAGTATTTTAGCCACTATATAGACCACCGCGGCGGGGCGCAGTTTCGACAGACATCGTGGCTTTGCGGTAGGAAACCTGCTTGCCTCCGCAGACTGCCCGTGTTCAATCCTCTCATGGATCCGAATTTTTTTAATGAAACTTATTTGCATCTTTCTAGATCTTTTCGTCACGCAGAAAATGACGTGTTTTCGCCCACAACGAACGACACCGAGGCCGGAATTTTTTCGAAACGGGCTCCTTAACGCTGCCTCGTCGCGGTGGTCTTGTGGCTGAGGCACTGGGCTGTCGAATCCCGGCTGCATTTTCGATGGAGGTGAAAACGCTGTCGGCCCGTGTGCTCAGACTTGGGTGCACGTTAATGAACCCCAGATGGTCGAAATTTCCGGAGCCCTCCGCTACGGTGTCTCTCATAATCATAAGGTGGTTTTGGGACGTTAAACCCCACATATCAATCAATCAATCGATCAATCATATGGTAGTTTTGGGACGTTAAACCTTCCATATTATTCATTCGGCCTAATGAACGCGTCGAGACTCCAACGCTGCTAGTGTCTTACAATATCAATCTTCAACGCTATCGCGTTAATAATATTCGGTAGCCGAACCCGACTCAGTAAGTTTTCGCTTCAGGAGCGATTTGCGGATTGGAGTTAGCGATGCAGTGCAACAGTCAAAGAAATAGTAGTTTAGATATATAAGATGATTCATATCAGTGTAGGTGGTAGGTAAGGTGGACGCGAGTTTTTTTTTTTTTTTTTCAAACGTGTGTGTAGGTGCTAACACCCCCTGTAAAGTCGTTTGCTCCTCGCGGCGCACGTGTTTCGTGCGTAGGCCGCATTTCGGGCTCACAACTATCGTGCGGTAGGTGGCGTTGTGCTCGCGAGCGTTTATTACCGCCATTATCATCATCATGGTTAGCGTGATAGTGCCGGCAGTGAGTCCCGCCGCGGTGGTCTAGTGGCTAAGGTACTCGGCTGCTGACCCGCAGGTCGCGGGTTCCAATCCCGGCTGCGGCGGCTGGATTTCCGATGGAGGCGGAAATGTTGTAGGCCCGCGTGCTCAGATTTGGGTGCACGTTAAAGAACCCCAGGTGGTCGAAATTTCCGGAGTCCTCCACTACGGCGTCTCTCATAATCATATGGTGGTTTTGGGACGTTAAACCCCACAAATCAATCAGTGCCGGCAGTGACGCCTGGATGGCGGCACGTGAAAGATGAGTTGTCCTCTTTGGCGCGTGGTGATTGGCGCGGATGGTCGTCTCTCCATCGGCGGGCCCACGGTGGACGGCACCGCGGGCCATCTGCAATGAGCCCTCGTGGTGAGTCGACCGTTGGCGACGCCGCCTTGTGTGTGTGTTCTTACGTCGTTGGGTGTTGTGTAATGTTGTGTAAACTCTGTTTTAGCGTGTTGATGACAATTTATGTACATCAATTCGGCTGGCGATATCGTCGATCTAAAGGTAATTGAATGAATGTCTCGTTTGGCTTGGTCTGAACGTGTCGACTGTGTCCGTTCGTTCCGACAGCGTGGTGCGTCACGTTTGAACCCCACAAACTCAAACGCTCGCATTGCAATCGAATACCGAAATTCCTTTTTTCTTAGTGGGACGCAATGAAAACTCGCCCCTCGCGTTGCAATCGAGTAATTGATATGTGGGGTTTAACGTCCCAAAACCACCATATGATTATGAGAGACGCCGTAGTGGAGGGCTCCGGAAATTTGGACCACCTGGGGTTCTTTAACGTGCACCCAAATCTGAGCACACGGGCCTACAACATTTCCGCCTCCATCGGAAATGCAGCCGCCGCAGCCGGGATTCGAACCCGCGCCCTGCGGGTCAGCAGCCGAGTACCTTAGCCACTAGACCACCGCGGCGGGGCCGTTGCAATCGAGTAAATACGATACTTTCAATTTCACCGTTCTGTATCCTTTACCGAGCAAACCGACATTGATACGGTGGACGCATCTGCATGAAAGCGGTTCATTCGATATTCAGCAAGTGCTCCATTCGACGTTTTACGATCTAATCAATTCGCATTGTGATATACAAAATGAATGAATAAAACATTCGCTCAACACCTCAAGATTGCGGTGCCCATGCGTGGAATCGTCTTAATTGATTTATTTTTGTATAGACGAGAAAAAATAAATTATTAATGTTAATAGTAGTAGTAGTAGTAGTAGTAGTAGTAGTAGTAGTAGTAGTAGTAGTAGTAGTAGACGACCGTAAGGCATGGCGACTTCCCGCGGGATTGCTCTGAGGGTGACGATATCGGGCAGCGGGTTGCAGTGGATGTCGCCAGCTCGGTCGAGTCGTGACGGAAGTGACGATGGGAAGCGTTGAACGCGGTTACATCCGGGGGAAGGAAGCACAAGTTCCTCTTCAGCGTGGTTACACTAGGTACAGGAAACCGCATGTCCTCATTGGTGAAAACGCCACGTTACCGTTGCCACAGGTGTGAACGCGACAATTCAGTGCCGAGCAATCCGAGCACGTTTTCGTATTTCAGCTGGCCCGTAGCCAGGCGGATGGATGATGCCCTGGAAGCCAGCTCCCCCCCCCCCCCCTCACCGCCTTAAATTGAGATGGAGGGGGTGTTTTACACTGCAAATAGGCATTCTTCAAGGTACTCAACAAGTGACCACACATCCCCGCTTCCCCCCCCCCCCAAATAAATCCTGGCTACGGGTCGGCGTAATGTCGACTTAAGCACTCGTAAGCGTGCGACCATTGTCGGGGTGAGGGGGGGGGGGTCGCCTCCTTTGTTCATCCTAAAGAGACTCTATACAGGGAATCGACTCATATTGCTACGTAGCTGACGTATCAGTGGTCTGAAGACGACAACGAGGAAAAGGTCTGTCGGTTGTGCCTGATGTCTTCCATCTTCGTCGACGCCATAGATTTTAAATGGACACGCCTCGTGTCATTTTTTACGTAACATCTTTGTGGTGGAGGTGCTGGGTAATACGGTGGCTCTTGGCTTCTTCGCGCCACGACACTACTGGTTATTCACCCTTTTATTTGCTTTATGGCCGTGATCCGAAGTTACCACTCGACACCCTACTTCCAACCACTACAACGCCGTCAACCGAATATGCACGCGACGCTATTGCTCGTGCCGACCACGCACGTCAGATCACCCGCTCTAGACTTTCGGGTTCGCAAGCCACCCAGAAAGCCATCTACGACAGCCGGCATGCTGACGTTCACTTCTCACCCGGTTCTCTTGTTCTCCTGTGGTGCCCAGTTCGTCGAGTTGGCTTATCAGAGAAGTTATTGTCTCGCTACATGGGTCCTTACCGTATAATCCGCCAGGTAACCGACGTCACCTATGAGATCATTCCTGCATCTGAGACCACAAGCCTGCCTGCAACCACACCCAGTGATGTTGTGCACGTCAGCAGGCTAAAACCTTACCACCTGCCTGCCTACTGAAGAACGTAGTTAATGTGCACCGAGACGGTGCTTTTACCGCCCGGGGGGGGGGGGGGTAATGCTACGTAGCTGACATCAGCGGTCAGAAGACGACAACGAGGAAGTGGTCTGTCGGTTGTGCGTGCTGTATTCCATCTTAGTCGACGTCATACGCATCAGTTTGAATATAGATTTTTAAATAGACACGCCTCGTGTCATTTTTTACGTAACAATATTACGCGATAAGTTCGGGCGTCGTTGGTTGTCAGCAAAAAAAATTATATGCGTGACCGAAAAATCGAGAACGTTGCAAATAAAACAAATGATAAAAAATATTCGGTCAGAGTGGGGACCGAACCAGGGTCCGATTGGGTATCGAACCCGGGTAGTTTCCGTGGCAAGCGGATGTTCTACCACATGGCGATGCGTCTGCTTATTTTTTTCTCGTTTTCCGTGCGTGTACTTGTGAACATATTCAAAAGGAACTTCCTGTGCTTGGGCATGTAGTGAAAGTAGCTTTCATGCTTTACAGACACCCGCGTCCTGTATACACGCTTCACAATGGAACATGAAATATTGCAGTAATAATGAGTGGTACAAGCGCCCATTGCCGCCCTGCCGCGGAGGTCTAGTGGCTAAGGCACTCGGCCACTGACCCGCAGGTCGCGGGATCGAATCCCGGCTGCGGCGGCTGCATTTCCCATGGAGGCGGAAATGTTGTAGGCCCGTGTACGCAGATATGGGTGCACGTTAGAGAACCCCAGGGGTTCGAAATTTACGGAGCCCTCCACTACGGCGTCTCTCATAATCATATGGTGGCTTTGGGACGTTAAACCTCACAAATCAGTCAATCAATCAAGCGCACATTGCCAGCGGGTGTCGGATCATGTGATTATCGTAATGGCTTCGTGGTTTAAAGTCGGTTACCCACTACAAAAATCACACACGCCACTGCGCCTCTGTCCTTAAGGTCACGTAGTGGGTCCATAGCAATTCGAAAAGGTTTCATGCGCTAAATGTTTGAAGTACGCACTATGAACAGGACATCGATTTCGCGTTCAATCTTAAAGGCGATGCCATAAGGACCCCTAATGTTTTTGATAAATGATACTCGGAGGAGTCTATTGTCGTTAATTTCATGATCATAAGTCAACTAATAGACGAGACAATCAAGGTCACTGTTTCATTTTTTTTATTAGCTCCGAAATCACCTTGTGTGACGTAACAGACTTCGACGTGTATTTTGTTTTGTATTTTAGTGACATTGGCCTAACGAAATATCCTGAAACTCGGTACGCTAAGGCCCCTCACAGGACAATGTACTTCGTTTTTACAGATTCGGAACTATACGCGCGACTTTGTGGATGCCCGTCAAAATCTTTGACGTCGCGGCTTTTGGTAGGGCAACTTCAAGGTAGCGTCGCCACCCGTATTTTTTACGTGCGTTTTCGCAAGCGCCATCCCGTGGTAATACTAGTGCTTTCGATATTGCGAAATCGTAATTTGCTAATACGCGAAAGATTGCATTCGCCTTTGCTGTCCCTTTAAGGTTCCATCCATCCATCCATCCATCCACTCATCCATTCATTTACGCATCCATCTTTTTGTCCATCTGCCGTCAGTCAATCAATCAATCAATCAATCAATCAATCAATGAATCAATCAATTAATTAATTAATCACCTAAAAACACGCTCGACAGCACTTAAGTTTGCCACATTGTGCACGTTCAAGAACATGTCGTCTCTGGCTTGGTGACGTATGGGGGGGGTGAAGAGGGGCGTCGGGATTCATGTTTTTTCCCCCTAGTACAACTCATGCCGTCACAGCAACACGTGCCCACGCGCCCACCTTTCTAGATCAGGAAGAAAACCCCGGCTGCATATAGTGCTTACACGTATGACGCGCGTCGTTGCAATCCACCCTGTTTATACTTCGGAAAGTGTCGTGATCAAGCGGTGACTACATAGCTCCTATACCCGTGTACTCTGGCGACGGCGGTGGGAAAAAGCGGCGCGTCGTGTCCTACTCGGTATTTCCCCTTCCTCCGCACCGCGGCTGCCCTATCGCGAAATCCTCGGCAATCGTGAAAGCGCCGTTTGCTTGGGAAGATGCTAAAAATTGCCCTGCAGCCGCTAAATTTGTGCGATTACGACGACGGCGATGAGTGTTTCACCGTTCGCGTGCGATTTCGCGTAAACGTTTTACATAATTGCGCCTTCGCCGCTCACTTTCCTCGTACTCCTCCTCTCCCCTGTCTCGCTCTCTCTCATCTTCATCGGCCCACGAGGGAGATAATGTTGTGACACGGTGGTCACGGTTCAGGGTGAAGAAAAAAGATAGCAGCATATCCACGGAGTCAATGATGGGGAGTGGGGCGAAGCATTCGTCCGTCCATTCGTTCTTGCTTCCGCCCGTCTGTGTGACCGTCCATGAATCCATCCGC
This sequence comes from Rhipicephalus microplus, assembly GCF_043290135.1. Taxonomy (NCBI): domain Eukaryota; kingdom Metazoa; phylum Arthropoda; class Arachnida; order Ixodida; family Ixodidae; genus Rhipicephalus; species Rhipicephalus microplus. The sequence goes on along the minus strand of NC_134708.1, from coordinate 18,321,280 downwards.
GCGTCCATGCGTGCGTCTGTTCGTGCGTCCGCCCCTGCGTTCGTCCATGCATCCGCCCCTGCGTCCGTTCATGCGTCCATTCATGCATCTGTCTGTGTGTCCGTTCGTCCACCTATTCAACACTCCAAGTACCACCATCTCGCATCTTTTCATCATCTATTCCCCATATAGAAGCACCGCCATCCAGCGGACATTCCAAGGACTAAACGAGAGGTGGCACACGCACGCTTTCTTACGGCTTGCGCTTCGTATCTACTTCCCACCTTTAACCACCTCGAGTTCATTCGTGGTATATACTAGTTCATTGTATTCATGGCACTGCGGCTCAACGCTCTCCTAAACCTTTCTAAAACTAAGGATGTTACACCCAGCGAGTATAACGTAGCAACCCTTTCTTGTCAGATAGTGCTCAATTTACATGTCAATGGCTGCTAATGGGGATCGCAGCGTGCGCGTATTTAAAAGCCGAATGCTCCTGTCTTTCCCCCTTAGCAGCCATTGGCATGTACATTGAGCACTATCTTTTATTGTTCAACAATGCACAGAACAAATCTCTCACTGGCACCCTCTTGGAGGTGAAAATGTTATACTTGTCACACACTACAACGGCTACGAGGGACGAACGGGTACCGCTATAAGGAGCTTCGCCCCTAAAAAAGGGGGAGCGCGTTGCGAGCCATACGACTGCAGCCTAAAAATACAATGTCGGCCCGACACGCGGTGGTCGCCACTCCATTGTGCGTGTGTAGTGCACGCAGCAAAACCTGATAGGGCCACTAAAGACATCACCTAAGCCGACTAGAATGTGTAAGGGCCGTCCCACGCGCTTTCCGCACAGCCGCAACGCACGTGCCGGGACCCCTGCCGCACGAAAGCGGGGAACAAATAAGCCGATTAGCGACGCTGCGGAGGGTGAAAGAGCGTCACCAATTGGCATATTTGTCCGCCGCTTGTGTGCGGTTGCGCGCGTGCGTTGCGGCTGTGCGGGAAGCGCGTGGAATGCCCCTATAAGTCATGTTCTTTGTTGTCTTACTCGATGCGTTGATCCTGCCATTCGCCACCCCCTGAAGGCTTTCTTCACGCTGCTTTGCACTGCCTCCGTCATCGGGCCACCTTTGACCAAGCAAGGATGTCAGGGTATGACGCCATGATGACGTCATATGGTACGTCATCACGTGACTTACCATATGGCGCAATATTCTTGTTTCATCAGTGTTAACGCAGCCGACGCGAGACGCCGGTCATTTAACGCGTTTGGTGAGACATCTGAGACTTTCGTCTTAAAATTGCGGGGGGCCCCGCCACGGTGGTCTAGTGGCTAAGGTACCCGGCTGCTGCCCCGCAGGTCGTGGGATCCAATCCCGGCTGTGGCGGCTGCATTTCCGATGGAGGCGGAAATGTTGTAGGCCCGCGTGCTCAGATTTGGGTGCACGTTAAAGAACCCCAGGTGGTCGAAATTTTCGGAGTCTTCCACTACGGCGTCTCTCATGATCAAATAGTGGTTTTGGGACGTTAAACCCCACAAATCAATCGATCAATCAAAATTGCGGGGGGGGGGGGGTTGTGATCAAGAGACACGGTATGATTCAAAGTGACGCCGTATATAATAGAGGGCTCCGGAAATTTCGACCACCTGGGGTTCATTAACGTGCACCTAAATCTTAGCTACACGGGCCTCTATTGTTTTTCGCCTCCGTAGAAAATGCGGCCGTGATTCGACGCGAAGACCTCCGGATCAGCACTCAAGCACTGCAACCACTATAGCCCCACCGCGGCGTGTTGTAGTGCATGCTAAGAACCTGTGGAACCGCGAAGCCGAGGAAACGTTTTCGACCAATCGGGATTTCCTGCTATTGTCACGTGTCGGGCCGATAATGCGCTAGAGAAAACAGTCTCGCTTATCAAGGCCGACACCAGCGTGACGTAACCCTCTCCTCTCGTTAGCTTGCCTCTTTCCCCACGCTTGTGGAGTTGGTTTCGTATGGATGGATGGTAAAACTTTATTTCGTCAGATTGATTGATATGTGGGGTTTAACGTCCCAAAACCATGATTTGATTGATTGATACGTGGGGTTTAACGTCCCAAAACCACTATATGATTATGAGAGACGCCGTAGTGGAGGGCTCCGGAAATTTAGACCACCTGGGGTTCTTTAACGTGCACCCAAATCTGAGCACACGGGCCTACAACATTTCCGCCTCCATCGGAAATGCAGGCGCCGCAGCCGGGATTCGAACCCGCGCCCTGCGGGTCAGCCAAAACCACCATATATGATTATGATAGACGCCGTAGTAGAGGGCTCAGGAAATTTAGACCACCTGGGGTTCTTTAACGTGCACCCAAATCTGAGCACACGGGCCTACAACATTTCCGCCTCCATCGGAAATGCAGCCGCCGCAGCCGGGATACGAACCCGCGCCCTGCGGGTCAGCAGCCGAGTACCTTAGCCACTAGACCACCGCGGCGGGGCTTATTTCGTCAGAAAGCAACTGCGGATGATTCCGTGTTAGATGGCCGTCAACCCAAGGTTGGCGGCGACCTGTGTGGCCCACTCCACAACCCTTAACTGGACGACTGGGTCTGAGCTGGTCAACACGGCCTCCCAGTGCTCAAGAGAGGGATCACGCATTATATTCACCGGCGGCGGCTCTATGCTACATTCCCAAAGTACGTGATCATATGTTGCCACAGCCTGGCGCCATTTGCATTGTGGCTTTATCTCCGCCGGATATATTTTGTTCAACACGTAAGGGTTGGGAAAAGATCGCGTCTGCAGTTTTCTTGTGGAGTTGGTTTCGTAACTTTCGTGTCGTGTTGAAGGGTGTGAGGAGGGTCAGGGCCAGTGAGAAGGGGGTTGATCGGTGCGCCCCGGTCGGGGAACTAAAGCCTCCGAGATCGGTCCGTCCCTGGGGAGGAAGGAAATCGTCTGGTCGCGTCGGTGACGCAACGGCAGGCCGTGACGCAATGTTGTCGTCTCGCCCGTTGCGGCAACTTGTTTTTTTCGTCGGGACGTTGGCACGTGCGTTCGCTGGCGATGTCGAATGACGCGATCGGCGGCTCGGCGTGTATGTCACGAACGCTGCCATAAAGCTTGCACGCCGCTATCGCCGCCGCCTGTAACAGCTGCTGCGCGCGTGTAATCTTGCAAAGACCTTGCGTGTCCTTCCTTCTCTTAACGCGGGCAGGCATAGAGAAACATACTATATAAGGAGTGGCCACTCTGTTTAGAAAAAGTTTATTGCCACAAGCGTCAATAACACTCAACAGAACATTTCCTTCTTAGACATACTCTAACAATGATGACAAAACAGACGTCATCTGCATGAACATGGATATGAGATGACGTTGAAAGAACATGTACATTCGATGGTTCACACAAACACAACCACAAAAAATACTTCAAGGTAAACAAGAGACACAAATAAAACATAAATATGTACATATTGCCTATTTACATTAGCCTCTTCACGGCCCAGCAAGATAGGCTCTGACCAACCGCTAGATCACTCATCTCTCACTGGATATAATAGCCGCCTCAGGAGGTCAATGCAAACACGAGTTTGGCATCGAGTTTTCGCAAAGAAGAGACTTTATTCATTTGTGCAATTTTCCACATCCGCTTTACAACGCGTCCCACTGAGGACGTTTATTGCTTTACCAAAAAAAATCAGTAAAGTTTGACTAGAAAGTATTGTTTTTCCGCATTTATTTTGCACAAAGGGTACAAATTCATGTGGTTTAGATGTGCTGTAGATGTTTTCCTTTCGTGTACGGATGTTTTCATTTCGTGTACGGTTTTCCTTTCGCGTAACCTAGGGGTAAAAACATAAAGTTTTCGGAGCATGAGGGGGTACGGGTTCGAATCCCAGCATCGGAAAGAAAAAAGTTTTGTTGTTTTATTTATGCGAAAGACATTATCGGGTCTGACCAGCCACGCGTGGCGCTGAAAGCAGCGCAGTAGCTGGGCCGCAGGGCCCTATACGGGGGTGTCCGCTCTTTACGTAAGTATGTTTCTGTATGAAGCAGGTTCGAACACTTGTTTGGCTTTGTCGATGCCTTGACGGTTCCTCTTCTGAGCGGTTGGGACCGGTGCGTTTGGGTTTTTGCCGGTTCGTGGATGTGTGGTTCTCCGAGGGAGGGAGGAGCAATCAGAGTGGTTTCACTCCTGTGCAAATGGGAGCTATAGCGAAGCTGTGACTTTAGTTGGTCTGATATGGTGAAAGCAATGGGCAGTGCTAGAACAGGGTGGACGGAGATTGCGTTTATGGAGTATGCGGATACGCCATTTCCTTCACTTAACGCTTCCCCTAAAGGGTAACGTATGGATCATGCGCAGTGGTGACAGGCGGTATAGCGCAATTATTGTGCACCATATTCTAAAACTTTCCTAATATTGCTGCAGTGTTTCTTTTGCGCGTCACGCATGTTACGCAATAAAGGTATACGGTCTCAAACTGAAATCCCTGTTGGGCGGGAAAAACGCCGTCGTTTCGAAAGTGCAGAAAAAAAAAGACAAAGCGTTCGTTTCTTGCGTAACTGGCCTTGTATTTGAGGCTTTATTCTTCACTCCATCCTGTCACGTCGGTGAAATCACGCACCTTTTAATTTACTCTCAAGCGCTACGTTGATGTTTGCCATCTAGCATCGCTGGGTTAGTCGGGTCGATCCGTTTCGCGGGAATTTTCGCTGTACGCATTTTTCGTATGCGGCCGGTATCCGCCAGTACCTATAGACTTATATACAACATCGGTGTAGAAACCTGTATTTATACCAGAGTGTGCTTACTTACTCTCGTTCGTATACACTTGGTGTTTAGTCCGCCGTCGTTGTTTATCGATTACAGTGCTCAGCTGCTGAACCTGAGGTCGCTGGTTCGATCCTGCATGGCAGTGGCGGTCCCATTTCGATGGAGGCGAAGTGTTATAGAGAGAGCCCGTTCATTGTGCCATGTCAGCGCACGTCAAAGTACGCCGGATGGTTGGAGCTTTTGGAGCCCGCCACAACGGCGTATATACCTTGTAATCGCATTGTGGTTTCGGCGCGTAAAACCGCGGATATTATCGTTGCGTTTGGTCTTTTCGGTTAACCACGTGAAAAAAGAACAAATGAAGTGACGAGCAGTTGATACTGGGCTTCTACCTGAACGGGAATCGGCACCAAATACAGTATGGCCATGCCGTTTTCGATATAATCGCCGTGCCTTAATGGTTAAAAAAAAAAGGCAAAAGATCGAACGTATACGCGTGCACTCTTAGACCAACTATGGGGTCGACGCCGCAAAGGGAATTTCGCCGGAACCAGTGTTTTCGACGAGACGACTATGGTGTTGCTCACGTCATAAACTGCATTCAGTCTCGAGGAAAGTTTTCTTATTAAAACGCCTATACTCAAGTAAGATCCTACATTCGACTACTACTCGTTACATCAAAGTCTTCGTTCGTCCTACCCACTACAACCCTCTTCTTGGACTCGCCTCCTTTGTAGTCGGGTAGAAGGCAGCGGCATTTTCCCCTCAAAGGCGGATGCACATGAGCCTCTATACCAATAGGCGCGCACTCCAGGGGATCGTTGGCAGCAGGGGACGTCATGAGCCGGACGGCCGGTGAACCTGCCGACAGAGAACATGCTGCCTTCGTTGTTTCCAGCTCAGTGCGCAAACGACCGATCGTTGGCAGCAGTGTGGTAAGAAAGCCGACCGTCTAGCTGCCCACTTGAGCACTTTGAGATCGCCAATGCTAATCGGGGAATGGGGCTTCAATTCAAATATGCCAGCGTTGAAATGTGTGTATATGCCACTTCTCGAATCGAGAATGATGCATACTATGAGGCACGTTGCTTAGCGGAATACGCGTTTTAGGAGCAGTCACAATTTTTTTCAAGGGGGACTATTTCTTTAGTCGCGGAGTGAATAGGCTGTTGCGCTTCAATCATTTGGGCGGGGCCTCTCCTGTCCTCTAAAGTTGTACCTGACTGTAGGTAATTTCCTCCCGGGTATTGTGAGGTATATCATGGACACAGACGGTCCGGCTGATGTAGTCGTGAAAGAAAGTTATTCACCGTTGTGCTACTTACTGTCTAGTAAACATTTGCGATAGATTGTGCTCTGTCACGCTAGCCGAGCATCCTAACTGTATGCACGGACACCGTTTTCTGTTGCTAAAGGAATCAAACCTTGCTCTTGTACTTTCGTGTTTTTTTATAGTTGAGACGCGTGGCAAGGGGCCTAACGAGTGTTGCCTATATACATATACCGTAATGGGGAAAGGGATGAAGGAAACTCAACCTTAAATTGATTAATGTTTGGAAGGAAGAAGGAAAGACAGCAAGTATGCCACTCTGGGCGTGGTGCACGTGATGCGGTAGGGGAGGGTGCAACAACAACAACAAAAAAAAAAGGTGCGCCGCGTCTCATCCTGAGAGGGTGACTTCCCCTGTATGCCTGGGAGTGGTATGGCCGAGCATCCTTTCCGGTGGCACTCACAGCCTTTTTCATTTATTATTCTTTTCCCCGCTTTCGTCGTATATATCGTTTCAAACTCACTTCATGCCAGTGTTGTCTCAGCGGACGTGTACGAACGCACGTGCCAGCGTGGCCTTTTCCGTGTTTACCGCCTAGCCCCGTTCCGTCTCGTTGTGACGTCACATCTCGCGCGCGAGATGACGCAATTAATAAGAGGAAAGAAGAAAAACCGATGGTGTGCAATCGCCACCGACTGCCGTGGTGTGATGGGCGACGCATGCAATGATTGCGCAATTCGTCGATCAGAGACTGCCACACTCTGCGCCCTGTCTATTGCACCACGGCCCCTTAACGAGGAAAAAGGATAGAGGAGGAGGAGGAGGAGGAGAGAGGAGGGAAGTTGGAAGGTGGAAGTAGGAGTGTTTTGGCGCTCGGTTTGCTTCGAAATGCCTCGCTGCGCATGTGTTCGGGAACCTGTTCGGCACCGCCTCTCGACTTGTACGTGTAACGGTTTTCGAAGAGAAACAATGTTTCTAGATCGTCAAGTAATCGACGTCCAATGTCGATTACGGCGATCGCTACGTCGCACTGGCCGTGTTTTAGGTTGAACCCTTTGTTTCTCACGGTGTTCAACGCGTACGAGGATGTTTCATTTTTTTTTTGTCTAACACGGTTCGTGCGTCGAAGTGTCGTCTATTATGACGACTGAAAATAGCGCTAAGAAACGGGGACACAAGACGAAGACACACGACACAGGCGCTTCGTCTTGTGTCCCCGTTTCTTAGCGCTATTTTCAGTCGTCACAATGTACCAACAAGCCCAAATTTCGACAGTCGTCTATTACTTGCCGTTAAGTTCCACAACAACTTAATGTTCATTGAAAGGGTTGTAATGATGTTCCTACCCGTAATACCTGTGGTCACTCTACGGTGAATATTAATTAAATTTTGGGGTGTTGCTTACCGGTGTTGCGATGCGAATGTGAGGAACGCGCGGGGTATGGGGTGAGACGCAATAATTTTTGACCGCCTGCTTTTTTTTTTGTTTTTTCAACGTGCTATAGGCATGCATACGCCAGCGATTTTGCAGTGACTCAATCGCCTTTTTAAATTCTTTGTCTGATCATGAGAGCGCACACTCGTCATTGAACAAAGGACAGGCGGTGGCGTGGCGCCTACTCCAGACCCACACGTTTCCTATTCCGGTAACAATAAACCGCTGCGTGCCGGAACTTCATTCGGACAAGTGTAAATTTTGCCACAACAGGGCGGACTTGAGCCACATTTTATGGGCATGCCCGCAGGCCCCCATGAGAGGCGAATTTCCAGACGGGAGTGGATGGGATGCCGCGCTCCTCAGCTCTGACTCTCAATTACAAGCCCGCTTAATACGGCAGGCCGAAGACGCCGCCAGGGCCCATGGGATCATGGCCGTCGTCTAGGTTTGGTCCTCCCTTCTCCTCTCGCACCTGAAAAGGGAAGAGGACCTTTCTGCTTATTAAATAAAGTTTGTTCATCATCATCATCATCATCATGAGAGCTCGGTTAAGGCTTATAGGCCTCGTCGTAGTGACGAGTGCCAGACACTTACATTGTAAAGGAAGCCCTTCTAAGTTCTATAGTAATCGTTAACCAATCTATTTGTAGATTTTCTTAATTCACCTCTTAATGAATCAATCAGAAAAGTTACTGTGAAGACAATACTCAGCAATGCCGGTGGACACGAACGCCGTCGGTAACCGCCGAATCGAACAGAGCATGCCTATCGCGCTCTTTTCTATTAATAGGGCTGCGTTCAACTTGCTTTCGATAGATTTCTTCGGCGTAATTTTGCAAGTCCCACAAGGCGAGTGATAGCCCATGCGCTCTCCGACATCGGACGATGGCCGTATACCCGGCGACCTCCTGCGGGTTGTTGAACGGCGATGCCAATCGAACACTCCGAAGTGAACAGCCGTGTAACAGGGTAACAACTTCGAGCGCAAATTAACGATGCAGGACGAGAAAGTGAACGCACCCCACAACCGCGCAATCAGCCTTGCTACGTGTGATGACGTAATCAAATCAAGGAAACTTACCCTCGTATTCACAAACGCTCCTCGACTCGACTTTCACCCTTCACTTGACAGAGTTGAGCACTGCCCCACCACTCGGCTGAAAATGACGCTGCGCTACTCAAGAATCGCAGCAGAGTATCGCTGATATGCAGTGACTTGCCGTATCTAGAGATGGCGCTTCCATCGGCTTTCTCAAGTGAAGGCGAAGCGTTGAGTGAAGGGAGGTTCTAGAATACGGGGGGTTACACTGTACAAAGGAGCTGACGCAATGAAGCACCCTTGGTGACTCGTTTTGAAGGCAGTGACAGTCAATCAATAAGCCGTCATCGATAAGTCATGATGAAAGTTTGTCAATTACCCGCAGGTCGCGAGATCTAATCCCGGCTCGCGGCGGCTGCATTTTCGATGTAGGCGAAAATGCTGTTAGGCCCGTGTGCTTCAATTTGGGTGGACGTTAACGAACACCAGGTGGTCGAAATTTCCTGCAGCCCTGCACTATACGGCTTCTCTCGTAATCGTATGGTGGTTTTCACACATTAAACCCCACATATCAATCAATCAGTCAACCAATCGATCAATGAAAAACTTGTCAATCAATAAGCCGTGATCAAAATTCGTCCGGGTCGAACATAACGTGTTTTTTTTTACCAGACAACGTATTTTCGTTGCATAACCCTTCGCAGCGCAGTGACGTAACGTGGCGCCACGTCGCAGCTGCGTGCGTTTAGGCAACGCATATAAAGTTCTGCTTGAGGCGCGTATATATAGGCGTCGTGATGGCGAAATCGTGATCCCCTGCTCGTGCCAGCTGCCTGCAGACGTGTTTTCGCAGCTGCGTTTATTTTAACTCGCCGGCAATCGAGGGCTCAGTATGCGGCGTTAGCATTGGATCACCGTATATACGTTCGCGCTGACTTGAACGAAATCGAGCGCTCAGTATGCGGCGTTAGCATTGGATCACCGTATATACGTTTGCACTGACATGAACGAAACCGCCGCGCCATATGATAGTGGCGCGCGAAGTTTCTGACGTGGCGTTAATGTTGAAGAAGAAGGTCTTTAATGAGAAGTAGGAGAGGTCGGCCTTGAAAGCGGGTTTCTGGCCTGCTACTCCACGCGGGGGTAAGGGGAAGAGGGAAAGAAAGAGGGTATGATGAGGGGTGATTGTGGTATAGCACAGTGAGTCACTGCACACAATGTCTCGTTTGGTGTAGTACACGCACAAAAAGTCTCTACATTATCAGATTCTCTAAAGACGGGAATCTATAGACCTGTCTTGCCTAGAAATGCGAGCAGGCCCTTCTAAACTGCGTTGAGCGTGATGCACCCGTTCCCAAGCACCCGAAAGTTTCTCTTCCGAAAATGGTTGGCAGTCTATAGGTCATTTGTGAGGCACTCGAGAGATTGTCTTTCAACTGCGTATATAAAGGGCACACGCACAGGATGTGAATAATAGTTTCTGGCGTGTTACACAAGTTGCAGTTACAATTCTGTTCTTGTCCTGCCATGCATAAGTATAGTCGCGTGTATGCAACACCCAGCCGCAGTCTATTTAGGGCGTTAATGTGATCTGCACGCCTGTGTTAGGGATCCGTGTGACCTTTTCCCGCACGCTATTCGTGTTACATTTAGCGACTTTTAACGTTTTTACTCTCGCGTTAAATCTTCCTAAACGCGTGCGTATACGCCGACTTCCGGGGATGATTTCGACGGCTAAGTCAAGCGGTTACGGTCGCACGTCAGGCGTTGACTTTCTGAAAAAGAGTTGATAACCCTACGACGTATACATGAGTCACAGTTGGATATGCCGAGTTCCGACATGGCCGAAAGTGCAGGTCTCAACCGTCTTCGCAGACATTTGGCGCTGTTTATTAGATAAGGGCAGGTCACGTACGTCGAATTCCGCCAATGTCCTATCGTGGAAGTTGGCATGAGTCGCGCGTGCATTATTTCCTTAACGATAATTATTCGCGAATCACAGGTCGGGGTCACGTTGAACCGACTTTCCAAACGATGTTTTGCTGCCGAAAGAGCTGAGGGCCATATGCGTCGCTGTGTCCGTAACTCAAGTGTGTATCACTTGTTGTCAGCCTTTCTGTAGTTAGCCTTTCAACAGTGTCGCCGAGTCAGCGAAAATGCCTTGTTTGTTTATAAGTGACACACGGCCACAGAGTTAAACTCTTGTTTCTCTTCCACTCGCTCGAGGTCGAGTGCTTCCGGGTTTCCGAATAATAAAAAAAGAAGAGTAATAAACAATAGTAATCTATAGTTCATACACATGTTAAAAGTTGTCTTGAATACGTAGATACTAGGGCATATCTTAAGGGTCGACTGCCTGTAAAGATAAAAAATGAAAATTAATCGTATAAGTATGTTGTAAAAACTGGCGGTGTTGTGGCGACTCTGGTGAGACAGCTCTGATAGTCGCGGCATCTGGCGGAGAGAATCTCAACCACGCGCTCCTTTTGACGTGGCCTCCGGGATCTGTTTCGGCAGCGCGACGAAACACCGAGTTAACGCGAAATGAATAGACCAGGGTAGGGTACATGGACGATGGGCACTCCACTACGATACACATGAGTGTGGACTGTAAAATTATCCCGCATTTCTAGAGCACAGCTGTTAGGTGTCTGTTAACGTGTTGAGTGGCGGCGCCGGTGTTGGCTAAAGCCGTCGACGTAACCGACAGAAGAAGCGAGGACGAAATAGCGAACGCAAAGTCTGTCGATATCACGAGCCACTGGTCTTCTTCCTCCGCCAGGCGCGCTGGCCACTCGGTCGGTGCTCGCGCGCGTGCTGGCACGTGCAGTCCGGCTGGCTTCGCTTGTCCTCGTGCGGCTTTGTCTGGGGAGCTATGTCGCGGTGTCCACTTAGCGGATATGTCCATCTCCACTGTTGTCTCTCTATTTGCTCAGTATACTTGATAATGACTGGTGTGAAAATTCATGGCAGCAATAATATTATATAAGTTCATTACATCGATATTCGCCATACCATACCCATCATAGGCGCAGATTCGCTGGCTTCCATATTTTCGCAATAATGGAAGAGACCGCAACATTTTTTAAGGGGCGAAGCTCCTTAAGACGTGGGCTGTGCGTCCCCTGTATGTAGCCACCTCTCGTTTAGTTCTTGCAGTGTTCACTAGATGGCGGTACATGTAGCTGATGATCAAAAGATGCAAGATGTTATGAACTAGACGGTGGTACTTGTAGTTGATGATGAAAGATGCGAGATGTTATAAAATAGGAATGGAGCCACATATGGCGCGTGTTATTACTGGAAGGCAATCGTTCGATTTGGTGCGGTGACGTACGCTAGGGGGAGCGTTGTAATAAAATCGACTGGGCAATATTTACCGAGGATTCATGGTTTACCAGGTTTAACTCCGGAGCTTCGTCCAGTCATCATCATTCACTTTGTGGATATGGCGGCACTTTTTCTATTTTTTTTGCCCCAGTCATCCACTCAGTATAGACTTTACGAAATACTTGAAATGTTATCGCACCTCAGTTTGGGCTAAGGAGAGAAGGGGAAGCGAGGAGGGTTGTATCGAGGTGATAATAACTTTAACCACAGTATTTGCAGGGCGCTTACTTGCTGCGTACAACACGACAGTTTTTTTTCTTTAATATGAAATGTTAATTCGCCCGCATACACTGCATGTGTGCGCTCTGTGTGCGTCAACGGGGTGAAACGTAGCTACATCTTCCTGGAAACGCGCGTACGCCGTCACTGTGGGGCCATGCTGACTGTTTTTTGCCTCGCTGGTTGGTATTCACTTCATGACGTCGCTGTGAGGGTTCTTTGCCGTACTTTGACCGATGCGCTCCTGTATGGGAAGAAAGGAAGGTTGCTGCATTCGCTAACTACGTTGACGTTGTACTAACGGGTTCAAAACGTGCGTTCTCTGGCGTGTTAGTGACCGCGCAGTTAGCGAGGGTGGCAGTTCGGTAACCGTTTGAGAAGGTGGCAACCTTCATGGTCCTGCAGGGAACGTATTATAACGCTGCCTACAACAGTACAGAGATTAGCAAATGATCATAACAGTACTAATAATACTATCTGTGGTTTTGCGTCCCGAAACTATACCGTATGATTATGAGAGATACCGTATAGCGAAGGGTTTCGGAAATTTTGACGATCTGGTGTTCTTTAACGGGCACAGTGCAAGAGACTCTGTCGTTTTGCCTCCATCGAAAATGCTACCGCCGCGGCAGAAGTTGACAGAAGACGGGAAGATGTACCGCTATGCTGGAAATAGGTTATTTCGGGACATATCGCTCTAGTTTAATCAAACATATATAGAGAATCTCGCGTGTCTGCCCCGCCACGGTGGTCTAGTGGCTAAGGTACTCGGCTGCTGACCCGCAGGTCGCGGGATCCAATCCCGGCTGCGGCTGCTGCATTTTCGATGTAGGCGAAAATGCTGTGAGCCCGTGTGCTCAGATTTGGGTGCACGTAATAGAACCCCAGGTGGTCGAAATTTCCGGAGCCCTCCACTACGGCGTCTCTCATAATCATATGGTAGTTTTGGGACGTTAAACCCCACATATCAATCTCGTGCGGCTCCAAATGATCCAGTTTCTTTATTGTTTGGGAGAATAATCACTCAAAGGTGCATTCACCCATTTCCGTAACCAACCATTTTTCGATCATAATCTGCGTTATGTTCGTTAACCCTTGTGATGAAAAAAAAATCGTAATCAGGGAGTGTGTGCTTGAATCGACGTTTAAAAAATTGGATTTTGCTTTTTTCTTCAAGGGTAGAACCGAATTTTTTTGCACTAACGTGTATATGCTCGAGTTTTTGGATTTCAATCCTCGTGCGTTCAAAAACAAGATGTGCGAAATTGGTCGGGCAACACTGGCGCGCTCCCGAGCCACGACTTCAGGAGCTGCTTGCCGTGCGAGCGTCTGCATTCCGCCGAACTATTTGGTTCCGTCGTCTTCAACTGTTCGTGCAATCGAGCGATGGCAACTTCGTTCAGCTTTGCATCGAAATTAAATTATTTGAACAGCGCCTAAACTTTGGCATTGAAGACGCTTGCAACGGAATCGAAAGTTGGGCTAGTTGGATATGCATGGTATAACTATCAGTTAAAGCGCACGAAAAACAGACAGGAAGACAGGACAAGCGCTTGTCCTGTCCTCCTGCCTATTTTTGGTGCGCTTTAACTGATAGTTATTGAAGACGATGACTGGCGCTGCACGCAGCGCATGATGTCACACGTCATGGCAAAATGGTGGGTGGGTATACTCATATATATACACGTGCAAAATGTGAAAACTTCGGTGGGATTTGAACTCCCCCCCCCCCCCCCAGACAACGTTCTAGGCCATAACCAATGTTCGTAAAAGAGTTATTCTTGCGAATGATGGAGCCGAACTATACAGTGGTATGGCCAGCAGTAAACTCCATTAGTGGGAAAATACGGCGATTTTTTTTTCTTTTCTTTCTTAAGCGGATCGCAATTTCTTAATTACAGTTTGGCCGGTTTGTACATATATGAACGTGAAAACGGTGCTCACAGACGTAATGACTAAATTAAGCACGCAGATACGGCGCTGTCTTCAGATAACATTAACAGACATAGCAAATGAAAATCGTTATCGCCTAAGTCCAAAGCAGCATCCAAAGCAGCACTGTATTATCATACAAAAGATGAAAAGTTTGACGGCGAGGGGCAACCAGCAGCGCGGTGGTATGCGTACGAGATCGCGATTGATTTCTTGTGCTCGCACTGTGCGAAAGACGTGTACAAAACACGTTAAAGACGTGTTAATGATATGCACAAAATAACCGTGTATGCTGCGTGCACGGCGGAACTCCGCAACATATACACACCGACAACGTACTCCTTCACACCAGAACCGCGCGTGTCTTCCGATTCCCGTGTTTGCGACTCGGGGATTTTCCCGCTCGGCGTTTCACTCGACTGCGATAGCGGGGGCGGCGCGGTCTCGTGTTGCGTGACGTCAGCCGAACAGTCGCTCTCCTGCCACGCGGTGATTGGTTGGTGACGTCGCTGCCGAAGCTCGACGAATGTTGCATATCGTTACGTGAGACTTCAATCGCTGTTTCCAAATGTCGGTTTTTTTCGCCACCTCGTGGTTGCACTGAGAGAGATGAGATAAGAGGGCTGCGATATCGAGAGTCGAGACAATGATATCTCATCACTGAAGTGTTCGTATCGCCCGAAAATTTCCCGATGTGAGCGTTAAAGTGAAAGCAAGTATCTGCGTTTGCCCGTACCACGACTATACGACATTCCTACCTGAACTGGAGTGATGATAGCTATAAGTGTAATTCGTGAAGTATTACGTCCCTTAATCACGATGTGATCATGATGCACGCCTCATTGGCGCTTTCCCGAAATTCTGGCATCCCGCCTGCACAGAAATGCGACCACCGTGTTTGGCATCGAACCCCCGACCTTGGGGTCGTCGACCGAATTCATAACGACTGTGTCACAGAGGTGGACCGAAAAGTTGAAAGCATTGATGAATGGAGTTCGACAGCCCGTCGAACGTGTTTTTTTTTATCAAACTTCGAATTCTATTACGTAAACAGCTTTACCGTCGATTGCTCACTGGCCCTCTACTCTCTGCTGTTGTAGAACCACGTTCACGCGCTCCTGGTTCATACGATTTACCGGTGCGAACGATGGCGATATCGTTATCAAGTTAGACTGTTTTCCCGGTTGGTTCGTTTTTCCCGCGTTTTCTGTCTTCTGTTTTTTATTATTGCAGCGACTCTTCGACTATCCTGGGCCGTCGTTATCATAGTAGCAGCAGCAATAGTATTAACAGTATTGGTAACATACCATGATATGTGGTGTATAAGTTTAACGTCCCAATCCCACCGTATGATTATGAGAGACGTCGTAGTGGAGGGCTCCAGAAATTTCGACCTCCTAGGGTTTTTTTAACGTGTACCCAAATATGAGCACACGGGGCCTACAGCATTTTCGCCTCCATCGAAGGTGCAGCCGCCGCAGCCGGGATTCAATACCGCGACCTGCGGGTCAGCAGCCGAGTACCTTAGCCACTAGACCACCGTGGCGGGACTGGTAACGTACCAATCGTTCTAATAGTATCGTATTTGCTCAAATTTGATTGGAGTTTCTTTTTTTCAGAATTCTTGTTTTACTTACAGTCGAGCCTCGCGTAACAGTCTAATGCAGAAATTTCGTTATCTTCGTGGGCGCATTAAAACGTCACACCTTGCGATTACAGTCGAGTGCGTAAGGTAGTGTTAGGCATTAGGCTACAGGGTCACGTGACCAGAGGGGCAACTCGGGGTCAAAAAGATGTCGAAATGGTAAGGCTCGCAATACTATGATTATGATCGTGGTGGTGGTGCTTTTCCTCAAATTAATAACAAAAATATATAATAATATTCGGGGAAACTTAAATGTAATGCCTGTCGAAAGAGGCGTTCACTTTGCTTTCCGAGTATAGGCACCCGGCAATGCAGTATACGAGATCTGGTGGTAGCGCCAGAACACACAGCCTAGCTAGTAGGCGCAGCAAAGCCGAGTCTTCGAATGCGTAACCTAGCGAGTAGACGCAGCAACACCGGACTTGCAAGTTGCACGTGCATATTATTTTCTTTTTTAGTTGTGAGCAGGGTTCACAGTTGACTATGTAAGCGCCCAGGAAGCGTTCTTTGAAAACGCGTCAATAAGGGAATTGACATTTCAGCGTCTCAAATGGGTTCAGCGAGCGTTCCATTTTCTTGGTATCCCTGGCGGTCGGTACCAACAATGCTGAGGCGGCCCAAGAAGCTTCGTGGCACCCTCTGGTCCACTGTCGGGTGCCTATTATTACTGCGTAGAACTGTTTCCTTCAAAAAAAAAAACGTATGAACGAAGTTTATACCACTATGTGTGTAATACAGATCTGGTCCACTGTCGGGTGCATTATTACTGCTTAGAACTGTTTCCTTGAAGAAACGTATGAACGAAGTTTATACCACTATGTGTGTAATACAGGGATGTCACTTGCGTTTTATAGCCACCCACACGTGTCTTCAAGCCGAATGTCGTTATTAAAAAGAAGGTTTAGGCACGCTGCCTGGTATCGTCGACGCCGTGACATATATTTTTTATGCCAGCCGGAGGGCTCTGACGGCAAACAGGAAACGTTCATGGAACGCCGGTGACATGTGGCTACACCAATCTGTTGTGCGTGTGTTGTACATCGGCACGTGTGCGGGTATATAGCTCTTTGGAGGTCTGCGCGCGCAACCTAAAGGCCGTCGCCGCGCGTCATCGAATATCTGGCGCTATGTAAACGTGCAACACCCTCCTCCAGTGGCGTATAGCCAAAACATTTGTTCGAGATGAATACATATAAAGTCGTCAGATGAAGCGTGTATGCGCTGCTGCCGAAGGCAGGGTTCCCGGCCGTAACGTTGGCAATAAAGCATCGTTTTTTTTTTCGTTTGCTCGTCCTCTTTATCTGATGACTTATAACTCGACTGAACCCAGGAAGATTTTCAAGAAATACCATATATATATATATATATATATATATATATATATATATATATATATATATATATATATATATATATATATATACTTCACTTCGAAAGAAGTGAAGGGAAAGAAGTGTATACCTAAGGGCTCGTTTTTCGTGTTTTAACACAATATTAATGAGCAGACAGACAGTAATGCCAAGGAATGTACAGGGGAAGTTATTAGAACCAATGGAATGTAAATAAGAAGAAAGAAAAGTAGATGAAAAAATAACCAGCCATGAGCAGACTATATATATATATATATATATATATATATATATATATATATATATATATATATATATATATATATATATATATATATATATATATATATATATATATATATATAGTCAAGTAGATCCTCCGTGAGCGGTCACAACGTGGTTTATTTCGACGTTTCGGCCTGGAGTCTGGCCTTCATCAGGAATCCCGATGAAGGCCAGACTCTAGGCCGAAACGTCGAAATAAACCACGTTGTGACTGCTCACGGAGGATCTACTTGACTATATGCAACGCTACGGCCACTCGACCACCATGCCTGCCTATATATATATATGGTGCGTGCGTGCGTGCGTGCGTGCGTGTGTGTGTGTGTGTGTGTGTGTGTGTGTGTGTGTGTGTGTGTGAAATCTATCAAACAATAATGCCGAGGAAAGTATAGGGGAGGTTATTAAACCGAATTGTAAGGTAAATAAGAAGAAAGAAAAGTGGGTGAAAGGATAACTTGTCGTGGGCAGGAACCGAACCTGCAACCTCCGAATAACGCGTTCGATGCCCTATACCACTGAGCTACCACGGCGGCTATCCTCCCAGCCACTTGATTGGGTATATATGTGAATTTAAACGCGGGAGTGTCAGTCAGCGCCACCTGTAGCCATGGAGGCGAGTGTGGTACACTCTTTTTATGATCCTGTGTGGCGTCGCGTAGCACGTTAACTTATTACGAGCTGGCAGCTGATGACCAGTAGTCCCTTGTATACAACCTAAGGCACCAAGCCTGCTAGTACGAGCGCCTCGTATCGTATATATATATATATATATATATATATATATATATATATATATATATATATATATTATCATCGTTTGCATGCGTACGTAAACGTATACTCTAACGTTTGTGCAAACCACTGAATGGTGATGATGAGGATGACTGCACTTAAACTACATTTATAGTAGATAAGAATGAATCACCGCAGTGGCAGAATCGCGATGAATCCCGAAACCACGATACGATTATGGGGGACGCCATTGCAGAGGCCGTGCACTTATACAATGCACTGTATACGCGGGCGTCTATGTACCGTTTCGTCGCCCCCGAAATGCGACCGCCGTGGCCGTAAGATCCGACCCGTGACATTCTGGTCAGGAGCCTATATCAGGTATAAATCACTATTTCTACGATACAGTTAAAACGGTACAATTAACGTCCCCTATAACTTAAGATGCTCCATTATCCTGTGGTTTTCTTTTGTATTGTGTCAGAGAAACGAAACCCTCGAAATTCCCAAGTACTGCTGACTGGCCGAGTTGGTGCAGGATAAAATGATATTGCTTTAGCGCAGCTCAGTTTGAGCGCGAAGGAAATATACTATGCAGTCAAGAAGGGGAAAACTGTCGTCTGTTTTTCCCCTTATTTTACTGCATAGTATCTTTCCTTCGCGCTCAAACTGAGCTGCGCTAAAGCAATCTCGAAATTCCCATTTCATTCATGTATATATCTGACAAAGCGCGACAAATCTACGCTTTGTCCGTCATCTTCGTTATACATTTGTGTCCCTGTTTTCTGTGCGCTTATTCACAAACCAGATGTGAGAGACCCCGCGTGGTGACCCGCAGGTCGCGGGATCGAATCCCGGCCGTGGCGGCCGCATTTTCGATGCAAACGGAAACGCTTTAGGCCCGCATGCATTAAATTTAGGTGCACGTTAGGGAACCCCCGGGTGGTCGGAATTTCCAGTGGTTTCGTCATATGGTGGTTATGGGGCGTTAAGGCCCTAGAATTAATATATAGACGCGTGGTGACCCGCCACGCTTTTCTTTCTTTTTTTTTCTTTTGTTACCCGGCGGCCATTATTATTGAACGGTTGACGCGATACAAAATTGTTCAAATCCCAACTGTGGCGGCTGCATTTCCGATGGAGGTAGAAATGTTGTAGGCCCGTGTGCTCAGATTTGGGTGCGCGTTAAAGAACCCCAGGTGGTTGAAATTTCCGGAGCCCTCCACTACGGCGTCTCTCATAATCATATGGTGGTTTTGGGACGTTAAACCCCACAAATCAATCAAGCGATACAAAATTGGACGTGATACGCAAATGACAGGTCGCAGCCCAAGAAGGTGGCGGGTAGGTATATAGGGGCTCTATAGTTCGTAAGCTATATTTCCACGCCCCTTTCTCAAGTTTTGTTATCGCCCCGCTACACGAGTAAGTGTGACGACACCCATTGACTATCGATATAATCGTAGAACCTTCCGATGCGATTAGGCGCACAACGCGAACATTACAGATTCTTCTGGAACTTACGGTTGCCGATAGCGATAATGCCGCAATATTCGGCGGTGCATGTGTAAATGCCGCCGACGCGCGTGACCGCTTGTCACTTGATCGACGGCATACGCTCTGTTCGCCGCTACCAGTTGATTGACATAGGGGCATAACGTCCCAAAACCACCATATGAATATAAGAGACGCTGTAGTGGAGGGCTCCGGTGATTTTGACCACCTGGGATTCATTAACGTGTGCCCAAGTCTGCGCACATGGGCCTACAACATTTCCGCCTCCATCGGAAGTGCAGCCGCTGCAGCCGGGATTCAAACCCGTGCCCTGCGTGTCAGCAGCCGAGTACCTTAGCCACTAGACCACCGCGGCGGGGCTTGCCGCTACCAGTGACAGTGTGTATTGCTGTATAGTCTGACCTTCAGTTTCCCGGCCACAAGATCGGCCAAATAAGAAGTTTCTTTGGAACGCCGACTGTTGCGTTCGTCGACGTCATGACCGCGTGAAAATATTTTATACGCGCAATCAAACTACCGCTACAAACACGTCATCGAAGCTGTTGCGCTATACACGTTAACCCCCCCCCCCCCCCCCCCCTATTAAAACCATATACCTCTTCCTGCGCTCCAAAGTATACGTCTGTATTTGGGTTACGATAACAACATCTGGCGAGAGTTCCGAGGATGGCGAAGACGAACCACATAACCGACACGAGTTGCACATAGAAAGCTGCCAAGTGCGCCTCCAGGAGAAAAAGATGGGGGAAGGGGTGGTGTAGCACGCAGGAAAACAGCGATGCTATCGCTGAAAGAGAAAGAGAAACGGTGACGATTTGGCGGCGCGTTAACACACTCGCCTTGTTAAAATGTTTTTCGCATCTTTCAGTTTATTATGCGTATGTGCGTTGTTGTAAAACGCATATTTGTTAGCATATGTGCGCCCAACGCGCGCTCGTAGGCGTTTCTCTCTACACCTCTCAGAAAGCGCGTACTTGCTCTATAGCATGCGCGTTCAGGCTCGTCTAGGTGGCGCTGCTGATAATTGTCGGGGTCCAACGTTCCAAAATCGCGATACGATTTTGAGATAGGCACGACATCTGGTGGTTTAAGTCCCGAAACTACGACAGGATTATGCAGAGACGCCGTTAGTGAAGGGCTCCGGGAATTTTCTACGATCTATAGTGTTCTTTAACGTGAACTGACCCACGGGCCTGTCGCGGCCGCAATCGAACCCGTCACTTTCGGTTCAGCAGCCGAGCACTGTGGCGCCACTGCTCCACCGAGGCGGACGATATGGTTACGAGAGACGCCGCAGGCACCCGACAGTGGAACAGAGTGCGCCACGAAGCTTCTTGGGCCGCCTCCGCATTGTTGGTACCGACCGCCAGGGATACCAAGAAAATGGAACGCTCGCTGAACCCATTGAGACGCTGAAGTGTCAATTCCCTTTTTGACGCGTTTTCAAAGAACGCTTCTTGGGCGCTTACATAATCAGCTGTGAACCCCTGCTCACTACCAAAAAAAAAAAGAAAATAATATGCACGTGCAACTTGCAAGTTCGGTGTTTCTACGTCTACTCGCTAGGTTGAGATCTCGTAAACTGCATGAGATCTTGTAAAGTGCATTGCCGGGTGCCTATACATGATTTTATTTTCGGCTGATGGGGGCCACCATCTTGGGCTGAGAAGCGCTTGTTTTGTAGATTTTTCTATGTCACAGTATGAAATTATCGCGGTCATGGAACGTTGAATGTGCCGTCAATGCCATTTCGCGCATGTGAGTTGACCGTAGCACTGTTTGTTTATTTGATACGAATACTAAACGTTATCAGTCCAAGATGGCCGCGCTTGAGCGCGTTCGGAAAACGGTGTGTAGTGCTCCGAAAATTCCACCACCTGGGGTCGTTTAAGATGCCCCTAAATCTGAATGGACAGGTGTGAGGGATTTTGGCCTCCATGCAAAGCGCAGCCACCATACTCTTAACCATACTCTTAACCATATCCGGTTAAATGTTGGCTATATCCAAAAAAACCAGACGAAATATGTCTCGTTTCCTGGCTATATGCGGCACCTAATTGAGAGCGCACTATAGTGATCACCGCAGCGGATAGGGTGAAGAAGAAGAAGAAGAAGAAGAAGAAGAAGAAGAAGAAGAAGAAGAAGAAGAAGAAGAAGAAGAAGAAGAAGAAGAAGAGGAAGAAGAAGAAGAAGAAGAAGAAGAAGAGGAAGAAGAAGAGGAAGAAGAAGAGGAAGAAGAGGAGGAAGAGGAAGAAGAAGAAGACAGGGGGGACTTGTGGAAGATGGGGGAATGCTTACGAAATCGTCACTGGACGCCTACCGAACTTTCAAGCACGAAATTGCAAGGGAAAAGATCTATGATAATTCTCGGGGTAGTTCTCTCCTGTTCGAGGCCAGAGCGGGAGTATGGCAGACCGAGCCAAATACAAAGGCACAGATACGGTGTGTAGTGCATTTGGAGAGGAGGAGAAAGTGGATGAACATTTGATAATGTTTTGTAAAGGGCTCCTTCCTATAGTACAAGATAATGGCGCGGAAGTTTTCAAATCATTGAGGCTTGGGAACAGTGAAGGCAAAGTAGACTTTAAATGGGTGTAAATAACCAGTAGCAGGCTAACTGATTGATGGCTACAATCAAACAGCACATAGTGATATTACTTAACTTTATGACTAGGTGGCGTGAGCCGCCGCCCGATCTAAAGGGCACAGCCGGATACACTGAATAATGAAAGGGGTGGAGAAGGGGGTCGTACGAGGGAGCAATTAACGGGTGCAGTGCCCGGCCGTGCGCACACACGCGCGCGCTTGCTTGTTTGCCGCACGTCTCTTTCACGACCGGAGAAGGATTTCATGCGAGGCGAGGAAAACAGAATAAAGCTACGCACGATCTGCTGTTTGCGACATCGGTTGAGAAGGAAGTGTAAGGTAGGGGGAAAAAACAGTGTCGAATAAAAAATACAGTCCGCATTGCGCGCCACGTGGCAAAATATAGCGTCGCGTTGCGAAACGGCGAAGGTCGTCCAGAAATGTAAACAGTGTAATGAAACTGTCACGGGGTATACATACGGGCAACCCTGCGCAACAAGGGGCACGGTCGCCACGTGCTGCCCATGTACTTCGCCGTCGACTGCTGAGGAGCGGAGCAGTCGACTCTGTCGACCCGCCGCTACAGCCACCGTTGGTGCCGACCACCGTTGGCGCTGACTGAGTCCTTACGTCATGTAAACAGCCGACGTAAATAGCGGGACGGCTCAGTGCTGTTCTATAGTGAGTACGTAGTGCTCGAAATCGTTAAACTTTTTTTTTCTCTTTTTCTAAACACAGCTTTACGTTGTCTCCATTCCACACGTAGCCCCGCCGCGGTGGTCTAGTGGCTAAGGTACTCGGCTGCTGACTCGCACGTCGCGGGTTCGATTCCCGGCTGCGGCGGCTGCATTTCCGATGGAGGCGGAAATGTTGTAGGCCCGTGTGCTCAGATTTGGGCGCACGTTAAAGAACCCCAGGTGGTCGAAATTTCCGGAGCCCTCCACTACGGCGTCTCTCATAATCATATGGTGGTTTTGGGACGTTAAACCCCACAAATCAATCAATCAATTCATTCCACACGTAAACACACGTGTGCACATATATAGGTGAAACGTGTGTATTGTAAGCGCTTGTTACTTCGTGTTAACGTTCTATTTGCGTTATACATAACTATCTTCGTCATCCCTGATTGTCATTCTCGTGCTATAGGGCTTTCGCAGGGCCTATTGAATAAATAGTATGTCTTTTTGCGTTGCCTCCTACTCTTATTGGCTTCCGCCTTCAGTGTGTACACCGATATTCATTTCTTGGTTTATTGTTACCGTTGTTAACTCCAGTTACTTTGAGATGAGGCGGCAGGGTATTAAGGATGCGAGAAGGAAGTACTAGGGTAGACATCCGCCTCCAGGATTTTATCCCGCAGTCCCGGTGGGAGGGGGGGGGCGAGGGGGGTTTTAGTGTTGTGGCCGCCCTGCCAACAGCTTGCCCTTACGCCACGGGTATATTAGAAGGACGACACAGCGAGCATTGCATTGGAAGATGGTCGTCGACAGGTGCAACTTTATGGGACAAGAAAATAATAGGGTTGGTCAAAGGACGAATTGTGTTGGGGACATCTTAATCGAAATCGGTATGAAGAAATGGACATTGGGCAGGACACGCAGCTCGTAGGCAAGATAACTGCTGGTCATTGAAGGTTAACAGAATGGTTTCCAAGAGTAGGCAAACGTGCAAGGTGGGAGACAAGAAGTTAGGTGGGTCGATAAAATTAAGGAGTTTTGCCGGTATAACGTGGCAGCAGCAAGCACAGAACGGGGTTGACCCGCCGCGGTAGTCTATAGTGGCTATAAGGCAGTCTGCTGCTGACCCGCAGGTCGCGGGATCGAATCTCGTCCGCGGCGGCAGCATTTTGGATGGATGCGAAAATGCTCGAGATGCGTGTGCCTAGATTTGGGTGCACGTTAAAAGGGCCCTGAAACACTTTTTTCAAGTAACCATGCAATTAATTCACTGGAAGAGCTTATTGCCTCACGAATTGAACGCCGCAAAAATTTTAAGAATCCGTCCAGTGCGAGTGGAGTTACAAAGGTTTGTCGCATGCTGCAATTGCAATCTCTCTTCTCTTGTCCCTACGAAAGCGCCGGAAGTTAAGCAGGGAGGGATGGGAGCGGCAAACAAAACACGTCACCGTCGACTCGTGACCTTGAGCAATTTTCTTTTCTCTTTTTTCTTCGAATGCGTGGCTTTACCAGTGTGATCGCGCAAGCGTGGACAAGTAGCGGCCTCCCGCGGCGATCACTGTAACGAGCGAGCGCGCCGCGTTCAAATCAGCCAATGGCTGATAGATGGGCTTGCTACGTATGATGTTTGGGCATATTCCGTGATTTGTCGAGAGAAGAGGAAGCAATTTTCAGCTGACTTTGGGAATTTTTTGCGAATTCCAGGCCGCGTGCTGCGCTATAATATTTAGCTCGCGTGTTGTCGGGAGCCTCTACTACCGGTCGGCAGCGTTTTCTGACCATGCTCAAAAAGTGTTCCAGGGCCTCTTTAATGAACCGCAGGTGGCCGAAATTTTCGGAGGCTGGGACGCTCTTCGCACGAGGGTAATCCAATCACACAAAGGCTGGAGGATGTCAAGTAAACCGTTGAACTATCATTGTTGCTGTTGTTAGTTACTCCGCGTTACCGAAAAAAGAGGGGCCCGCCGCGGTGGTCTAGTGGCTAAGATACTCGG
The DNA here is from genome assembly GCF_043290135.1 of Rhipicephalus microplus. Taxonomy (NCBI): domain Eukaryota; kingdom Metazoa; phylum Arthropoda; class Arachnida; order Ixodida; family Ixodidae; genus Rhipicephalus; species Rhipicephalus microplus. The sequence continues at coordinate 18,296,457 of NC_134708.1, read as the reverse complement.
CTGCTGACCCGCAGGTCGCGGGATCGAATTCCGGCTGCGGCGGCTGCATTTCCGATGGAGGCGGAAATGTTGTAGGTCCGTGTGCTCAGATTTGGGTGCACGTTAAAGAACCCCAGATGGTCGAAATTTCCGGAGCCCTCCACTACGGCATCTCTCATAATCATATATGGTGGTTTTGGGACGTTGAACCCCACATATTAATCAATCAATCGAAGAAAGAAGGGCTGTGATATGCGGAGAGTATTTACTTTAAGAAGAAAACATGCCCGGAGCTCTCAAAGAATGATACAGCGAACGGTGTTTCTGGCGCGAGTTCTTGCTTTCACTTTTTTTATTGTTTCAAAGTGCAGTACAAGCGTATTTCCTCCTCTAGCTTTATTAGAGTGGACTGCTATTGCGTGTAGGGGAAATTCGTATTTGCTCAGTCGAGGTTGTTAGCCGAGTCGGGGATATTCTCGGAGAGCCGCGTTTTTCTGCCCACGTTGCGTCACTGGGGTTTCCCCCTCCCCGAAAGAAGAAAAGGTCGTGAGGGTTGCTCGCGAGGTACCATCGGCGCCTTCATTTTATTCTTTTCTTGTCGGTAATTGACCCTGAGTCTCTTGGAAGACCGCTGATTCGACTGACCGCATGTAAAGCCTTGCGCGAGGATCCCTACGATGCGCTTTCCGGTGGAGCGAATACCTCCTTCTCTTATTGAAAACTTTTAAACATGTATTGTAGCTGTATTCTACGTTTCGACGGGTATTTTGTGAAGTGTGAAGCACTTACGGGGCACGTATAAGTGGGGTGTCGTATGCAGTCGTGTAGGTTGGAACTGTTCTGTATAAGTTAGATATTTTTCTGTGATCTGTATCTGTGTATAAGTTAGATGGTTTTTTTTTTTTCAACATATTCGGTATGGAGCTAATATGTCGTTTAACGATTGCATAACTAAGTCTCCTGCCTGTACATTTATGTATGTACATTTATGTACGTTATAGCTGCATGGATCCACGCTAGCATTCCGCTATGGAGGCAGATGTTTCCAGCAAGTTTTTGTTTAGTGTATTGCATTTGTTCAAGCCCATCCTCCTTGGCTATGTCAATGGGGCATTTCTTTTAAATGATATGTTTTTGAGATAAGACTTTTAGGCATTCTCTTTGGGGTTTAGGACTAAAAGCAACTCCCTCTTAAGGGTGTACTTTTGAAATGATTCTCTGGACCGTACCTTCAGGCCATACCGTCTAAGTAGTGTTCATCCGAAACACTCCTTCAGGGGTGCTTTAGGAATACCCCGCCTGCATTTCCGATGGAGGCGGAAATGTTGTAGGCCCGTGTGCTCAGATTTGGGTGCACGTTAAAGAATCCCAGGTGGTCAAAATTTCCGGAGTCCTCCACTACGGCGTCTCTCATAATCATATGGTGGTTTTGGGACGTTAAACCCCACAAATCAATCGAATACCCCGCCTAAACATTGTATTTTCTGACACCTTCTTCAATGGTATTATTAGGGAGTCGCAATTTCCGGAGCCTTTCGTTATACGGCGTTCCTCGTAATCATATCGTAATTTCGGAGCGTAAAACCCCAACACTTATTCACGGGGGTCCGGCTACGATATGTGACCCCGTTTTGTTTTTGTTTTTTTTTTTTTCTAACCGACGAACACGGTGACCTCGGCACGAGTGGCCATCGCGGAATACGTCGTTGCCTTCGTGATTAGCGTTCCGTTCCCGACGCTGACGAGGCGGGAGATGCACGCAAGCAAGCCCTCTCTGTTGGTTGCAAACCCGGCTGCGTATACGTGCGGCGCCGTCGCGCATTGCAGCCCGATTTCGGACGGGGCGCCCCGAGATAGGAAGTGTGTGTACGCTAACAGGAACGGGGGAGAATGCTTGCCCGTCGCTTTGGTGACAGCGCTCGCTCTATAAGCAATGAGGCAGGAGCTGTTACACGAACGCGTGATGTGTCTTTAGAAGCCGGAGGAAAGGGGGAAATCCCGCCGCTTTGCTAACTGTTGCGCAAGGCAGAGGCTGCTGTTGATGACGGCCGGCAGCGTGGTCAGGTTGCTTTTTTGGTGCTCCCGCGTTGCATAATTGAAAAAGGGCGGGACGATAGTTATAGCGCGAGAACAAAACGACGACACAGAGACAAGGAGGACACGAAGGACACCTCTCGTCTCTGTGTCGTCGTTTTGTTCTCGCGCTATAACTATCGTCGTGTCCTTCTTGTCTCTGTGTCGTCGTTTTGTTCTCGCGCTATAACCTTCTTGTCTCTGTGTCGTCGTTTTGTTCTCGCGCTATAACCTTCTTGTCTCTGTGTCTTCGTTTTGTTCTCGCGCTATAACTATCGCCGTGCCATACCAACTAGCCCAGGCTGCCACACTTCTATGAAAAGGGTGGGCGGGGACTGGATGCTTAGCTCCTCCTTCGGTGCGTTGCTTCCCTGCAGGGCAGAGGAGATTGGCAGGAAACCGTTGGCGTCTTTCGTTTTAAATGTTTCTGGTAGGTTGTCTCACGAAAGAAAAAAAGTACGCCTATCGAATAAATGTTTAAAAAGAAAAAAAAAAGTTTCGACCTTTATAAGGAAGCTTACCTGTTCTCTAGGTGGGGGGTTATACAGCTGTCTCGCCTCCGTACCTGCGCATACGTGGAATTGTGTCAGGGTAATTTTTGGGCCGGTGTTGACAGGTAGCCTTGAGGTAAAACATGGCTCGCAATTCGGTCGTTGAAATTGGACGGTCCTGCGGTTACGAATTCGGACAGCCAGCGTTTGACAGTACTGGCTTTGTAAGTTTTTAAGCGTTGGGTTAAATTGTTTAGAAACCGGTTTTGCGGCTTGAATCACCTCGTTACCCAAAGTGGGTGCTAAAGACCCCGCGGAAGACAGCACACTGTTCCAATCCGTACATATGATTCGGCATAATTGAGCAGCGTGAACTGACAACGCACGAACAGAAAATCAAACGTGAGACGAAGAAACTCCTTTCGAAGGTGCTAGTAGATCAAGGAAAACGTGATAATTAGACTGAGCTTGCTCCATCTCGATACCTTTCGAGCACTTACGCAATGTTTCTCTTGTTGCATGAAAGATGTATCACCATCTCACTGTGTTGCTGCTAATCCACCGTGCTGCCGGCTCACCTAACCGCCTATCGCTCCATCCAATCGTATGCAATCATATGCAAATATGTGTTCTGACCTGCCAAGTGGGATTTCGTGCTGTTGCAATCATGCCACTTCTTGTATTCATCATGTCGTATGTTAGACGCTGTTTATGCTGTGACGAAGGACCTCCCATTGCCACACCATCGTATCCTAATACCATCCTATGGTATTGTACACACTATATCTGTTCTATCCCCAGGTGGTCGAAATTATCGGAGCCCCCCACTACGGCATCTCTCATAATCATATGGTGATTTTGAAACGTTAACCCCCACATATCAATCAATACCTGTTCTATGGAGAAGGCACTATCTTATTGCGATCTTATCGTAATGGAGACACGATCTGTACTATTGTAGTTCTATTCTAGTATCGCCACATCATGCTTTAGATTCGACCTCCTCTAAGAAGGGTTTCATTCTATTGCCGTACTATCGTGTACTGGTTCCGTCATGAAATACCGTAGATTTGACCTGCGAAGAAGGGTGCGACCCTTTGTGGGGGTTGTACACAGCAGCCAATGTCGCTTCTCCGTGTCGCACGTAAGCTTTGGTGGTTTGCCAGACGATGCGCCGTTATCTGGCTCATTGCTGGCTTGGCGTTTCGGTCGTTCGTCGAGCACTCAACTACCGCGCAGCTCTTATCGCAGGGAAATCGAAGTTGCAAAGTGCAGACGATCTGATGTTGTCTTCAAAAAAAAAAAAAAAAAAAGCACTGGCACGGAAAGCGGACAAAGAAGGCGATTGGTAAAAGCGAAAGAAATGCTTTATTACCACCCCTGATTACCTTCGACTGCTTTGATATCCAATATGAATCAAAAGTGCTGGTGTATTGTGCGAGAAAGTGGGGTAGGTTTCCTCGATACCTCGCACGCTATAGTGTATTGCCAGAGCGTCCCTCCTAATCATGTTGCATTCATATTTACCGCGATCGCGTACCCGCGAAGGTGACTGCATATGGGAAGATTACACTGTCTGTAAACGTATTACATTTTGCGGATCACCCAGTTACCGTAAGGGAGGGTGGTAGTTGCTACACTGGTGGCGGCATCCTGCGACAGCTAGCGCAAGTAGAACGCTAGTGAAACATTTTTTTTTAAATAAGGAACTTTACGTGGCTAGCCAAAGTCACATTAGAATCTATCTATCTATCTATCTATCTATCTATCTATCTATCTATCTATCTATCTGTCTGTCTGTCTGTCTGTCTGTCCGTCCTTCCGTCCGTCCGTCGCTAGCCAAAGTCACATTAGAATCTATCTATCTATCTATCTATCTATCTATCTATCTATCTATCTATCTATCTATCTATCTATCCACACACACACACGTTGATGGCAATATGGCGTCGACAAGATATGAATGACTGCCGAGTTGTGAAGTGCTTCTGTGAACGCATTAATCAGAGAATACGTAGGCCTTTCTCGACTGTCGTCGACACATCAATGTCGGATTGCATAACGCGCAGTCATTGTGTCTTTGCTATGTACACGTGCGTGCGCATACGTATGTGATGACCCCCTGAAGTCCGTGAATTTGCTGTTGTGATAACAGTCTTCTGATATCAGCTTCTAGGTTTTGGAAGCTTGTCAGCGCGAGCCTCAATGACCATCAATTTTAAAGCTGCCAATCGGTGTTGCAACTTGTCGTACTGCGCAGAAGCACAGATGCCCTTAGTGTACGCCAGTTGGATGTACCAGAGTGGGACACAAAGTTAAGCCAGACCATGCGAGACTAGAAAATTATCGCCGATGTTAGCGACGTGTTACATCGATAATCATTAGCCAACCCTTCTACAGTTTCGTCTATTCGATCTCAATCCACTCGACACCGTCACGTACACAGTTGGCACATGGTCTTCCTTTCTCTTCTTTCTGTTTCCTGGTGCCTACGTGCGCAACTGCGGTGTACGTTCAGTGCCTTGCTGCTAGCTTACCGCAAGGGCACGTTGCAAGTTCCGCGTTTGTCGTCATCCTCTTAGATATGCATATGGGTGCGTATCTCTATTGCAAGCGCACGTGCGACGGGCGTTATATGTAACGGGTGTGTCACTTATCGTTGGAAGCTGCCGGGGAGCGGCTAACTAGATCGTTCCTTCCGTGCACGCCAGGAAGTGAGCTTGACGTGGGGGCACGGCTCAGGTTGCATTGCAGGCGGCGGAGGTGACGCAATCCTCCCGACGCCATCTATATCTCATTATTTCATTTGTTTTTTTTAAAGGCGTGCGCGATTGTGAGGCAGGGACGTAGTGGCGAACTGCGGGTTGATTTTGACCACCGGAAATTCCCTTAAAGGGCCCACTCATCAGGCTCCCAAAATACAAAAAAGAGCGCAATATACTTTCCCGCTCGCTGGATTCCGTGCCGACCGGTTGTGCCCTCGCGATCTCCGATTGATGGATATGTGGGGTTTAACGTCCCAAAACCACCATATGATTATGAGAGACGCCGTAGTGGAGGGCTCCGGAAATTTCGACCACCTGGGGTTCTTTAGCGTGCACCCAAATCTGAGCACACGGGCCTACAACATTTCCGCCTCCATCGGAAATGCAGCCGCCGCAGCCGGGATTTGAACCCGCGACCTGCGGATCAGCAGCCGAGTACCTTAGCCACTAGACCACCGCGGCGGGGCCGCGATCTCCGACGACAGCGCAGCTCTGGCCGACTGGATTAGCCCTACGCCATCTCCTGTCGCCGACAAGAGCTCTCGCCAGTGGTGCCCCGTCTTCGGACTCCTGCAACCGTGTCCATCTTTCCTGTCTTCTCCTTACTTCCGTCGCTTCCTGTCCCTGCGTCTCGCTCTCTCCTTCTTCTCTTTCTGTCTATCTTTTAATCCTATCCCTTTTTTTTTCCTTCTCTACCCCCATGCCTCGTGAGCTACTGTTGAGGTGTCCTCCCCCTGAGAGACAGATACGGGGCCCACTTTTCTTTTCATTCATAGTCACTTTCCTCCCTATTTCTCGTCCTCCCTAACGCACTACTGTGACGTAGACAGTAGTCCCCGTGACGTCTACAGCGTACATGCTCGCGATTCGTTGATATACGCGAAATATGACATCTAATTTGTCTCCTGCACTGCTTTGCCATGAAGCCGCCCAGCCGTTCTTCTTTGTCTCGCATGAATGTGGGGCACAATAATCCCATCAAACTTCATTTTTTTGTGTGTGTTGTAGCGAAACGTCGGGGTTGTTCAAAGTTAGGCGCATCGGACGACCAGGGAGACGAATAAGTGTGGGTGAAACTCCGCGGAGGCAATCGATGAGACGTCAACACGATGATTTCCGGGAGCACTCATTGGGGGTTTATTTAGCTAACACAACTTCAATTTACAAAATGCATTGGGTCACAAAGACAAAACATAGAAAATGGTGACATACCCCTCGGCCTGCATGGCCTGGTCTCCCGTGGTGAGATCCGATGTTTCCCCCGACTCCGCTCCGCTCACTTTTCAAGTTCAAACATCCTCTTTTTAACCCTTGGTCGAACAAAGAGTCTTCACAAAAACCAATCACATGTTCGGACTCCCAGCATCTCAACCAATCACAGAAACACTTTCATAAAAGGCACTACAGTTGTAAAAACCTCCTTACCAAATGAAACACGCAAAGGGATAAGTTCTCCGAACGGGACACTCTCTCCCATACCAGGCCGTGCCGCCTCCTTCGGCCGACTATCGTCGGCGGCCGTTCCCACGCTCGGGCCCCGTAAGTTCTTTCATTAACTGTTGCTTTCTAGAAGCGTCCTTAAGAGCGATGGGTACACCATTGCTTACCAGGTGTACATGCGACAGCGAGGCGCCCCGACATCCTAACAACAGTGCGAGAGAATATGGTCGTTTACCTGCCGCCACTATGTCTCGGTCAGGCTAAGTGGTCGCGTCCCCATGTCATTCTCAATCACACGCGTGCCTGTTAACAATGGCTTAGACTCAGACGGTGGCGCCGGACCTGCCTCTTGTTAGACGCTTTTCCTAGTAAGCTTTCCCCTTCTAATCCCGAACGGGGGCGACCTTGACTGCTCCGTTTGTAAGCCGTAAATGCAGCGTGTAGGCGCCTGTCCCAGGCTGGAAAACACGATTTATCCCACATTCCATTAAAGTCAAAAGCCGAAGCTCTGTAATGGCCAGAGAAACTAACCCAAGGGTAGAAGAGTACAAAGAAAGTCTTAAAAAAGAAGCAGAGGATTTGGTTTTGCACAAATTTCCTGAGAAGATACTGGAGCTGGAAACCTTGCTCTCGCGACAGTGTTAACAACTGCGCAGTCGGCGATAACAGCGTGCAGCCGGGAAGCGCGAGTCTTGATAGGCTCTGGCGCTTAGTGCTGATATTGTTCACGTGACTTCAAGAACTATAAGGGGCGAGGAGGATGCATCGTGTGCATGAAGGAGAGGAGAAAGTCACTCCCTCGTCTTTAAACGCGGGGTGGTGAGTGACCCTTTAAAGACGAACTGACGCGGTCTTAAGGCACCCAAACATTTCATTGTGGTGCAGCCCCACGGCAGCGGACATTATCGTGGCAAGTCAACGCAGTTCACTGGGTTTACGAAGTCTGCGTCCTGCGTGCAGCCTGAATCGCAGCAATCGCAGTCGGAAATCTTCAGATGACCATTCACTTGTCGTTGTTTATGTTATCCACGTGTACGACTGACGGCTAACTGACAGCTGTTGCTAGCACTGGGCGAGTTGAATGAAGTCTTCCCGTGACATCAGAACTGTGTGGACACGTCACTGCGAAGCCACCCTCTCGATATTGAAACCGAACTATCTATTTCAAGGTAGCTGTATTGTAAATATATTCAACGCATTCCCAAGCGGTACGACACTCCTATAGTTGCCAAGAGCCTTAAAGCGTAGGCTTGTCAGCCGTCGTTGTCTGTCGTAGCCACCCTTAGTACGCGAACTGTTCACTAAGTGGCGCTAGCATAGTCCGAGATGTTTTGATAAGCGGATGACGGAAGGATGGACAGACAGACAGACAGACAGACAGACAGGCAGGCAGGCAGGCAGGCTGGCAGGCTGGCAGGCAGACAGACAGACAGACAGACAGACAGACAGACAGACAGACAGACAGACAGACAGACAGACAGACAGACAGACAGACAGACAGACAGATAGATAGATAGATAGATAGATAGATAGAACAATGGCGAGCTTTACTGGTTAAACGACGGTGTTGACTCATTTCCGCTGGTGTATCGGTGAATCCCCTGTTACCACAGCAACTTGCTCAAATGAATCTTAATCCCGCAGTGCTCTCGCATATACATAAACAGCATAAGTTGCATCTGCGTGACGTGTATTTACGTTTTATTTTTCGTTTTTTTTTTCCCTCTCCTGTGGTGCAGACTCTACACGTGCCTCTGTCCATGAAGTACAACTGCCCGAGCCAATCAACGTGGAAGCTGGCCGTGACGTCACTGCTCACCGTGCTACGCGTCGGCTTGCCAATCGCGCACAACAATGGTCAGTTTTCGCTCACCTGCTCTGTTACCGGCGTGTTATGTTTCGACGGCTTTCGCGGTGATTTGATACGTGGAGTTGTGGTGGTGATACGTCCCGAAACCACCGTATGATTGTGAGAGACGCCGTAGTGGAGGGCTCCGGGAATTTCGACCACCTGGGGTTCTTTAACGTGCACCTGAATCTGAGCACATGGGCCTACAAACATTTTCGCCTCCATCGGAAATGCAGCCGCCGCAGCCGGAATTCGATCCCATGACCTGTGAGCCAGCCTTACATTAAATAGCCACTTGACCACCCCGGCCGGCCGACTTTCACGGTGCCGTCGCGGCGTCTGCTTGAAGGACACGAAAAAAATATAAATAATTATCATGGCACAGTTAAAAGGGGCTATATGGTGATGGGAGTATACATTATATAGCCACTTGACCACCACGGCCGGCCGACTTTCACGGTGCCGTCGCGGCGTGTGCTTGAAGGACACGAAAAAATATAAATAATTATCATGGCACAGTTAAAAGGGGCTATATGGTGATGGGAGGAGGAAAAAACCTTTATTGATGCTGGCTGTGCCAGATAGCCCTTATCCCCAGCGGGCTGGTTGACATCCCTAGTCCGGGACGTCATTAGTCGAGGCCGCCACCCGAGCCCGCTGGACTAGAGTTCGCTGTTCCTCTAGTGTGGAGCTATTGAGTAGGGTCGTTGGGCCAGCGCGCGTTCGGAATCTTTGAGTGGTGGCAAAAGCAGTGACTATGAGGCATTTTGTTCTTGAAGAAAGCAGCGCGAAGTAACAGAGCAAAAGAACGAGGCAGATACAGCACAATGTAATGGCGCTCTTTCTTTTTTTAGTTTCTGTTGTGTTGCACTACTGTCAAGCGATCTGTCATTTTGATTTTTCAAGGCATGCCTTTAGAAAGACAGGACTCCCGTCGAAACGTCCGCTAAATAAACAGTTATGTGAAAGCGCATCTACTTTCATATTTCATACTTAAATCCTTGCAGCAACCGAAGTTATTCTTCCTTAAATAAGCCTATATATATATATATATATATATATATATATATATATATATATATATATATATATATATATATATATATATATATATATATATATATATATAAAGAGAGAGAGAGAGGGGGGGGGGGGGGGCATGGTGGTGGAGTGATTTGGCCGTAGCGTTCCCAGTAGTCAAATAGATCTTCCGTGAGCAGTGACAGACAACGTGTTTTATTTGGATGTTTCAGCCAGAGTCTGGCGTTCATCAGGTTGGGTGAACGCCAGACTGCAACTGCTATAAACAGTAGTTACATTGCTGGGTGTGGAGGTGAAGCAGACGAGCGTTCTATCTTCTCAATTTTCTCTAACGCAGTCACCCTCCGTTAGGTGGCGCCACCTACCCAGTTTTGGGCACGTAAACTCTGCCCCGCCAAACTTAAACGCGCCGTCCGCAACGAACGTTTGCGGCACGGTAACGCCATTCCATTAACGCCCCGCTATCACGCTGAAGCTGAAATGTGGTTTGCCCTGTCTATCGCTTCCGTGTGGCAAGGCTACACCACGTGGTCTGCACGCGCAACGAACTTGTTTTGTTGCCGTTTAGTGCTCTGGCGGGACGGCATTGGGATCTGTCTGCTTGCTATAGCTTTCTAAGCTTGTCGTGACGGTGTATAAACAGATTCAGTGGCTCGATAAATCTAGCTGAGTTTGCCATGTTGAAACAGTGGTTACGGCGCTCAGCTGTTGACCCTAAGGTCGCGCGTTCGAATCCCGGCCGCGGTGGTCTCGTTTCTATGAAGACGGAATAGTAGAGGCCCGTGTACTGTGTGCGATGTCATTGCACGGTAACAAACACCAGGAGGTCGAAATTCCCGGAGCCCTCCGTTACGGCGTCTTCCGTAATCATGTCATGCATCTGGTATCTGCAACCCCAGCAATTAATAAGTTTGCTCTAAAGTTAGCGCTGGGTGGGTCTTCTCTGCTGACCGTGGGTTTTGTTCTATGCCGGGGTTCGCCACGGCTCCGCTGACGTATTTCTGTCACGGGTATGACGTTATAAGATATCTACAAACAGGTTGCAAAAAAAAAACAAAAAAAACGTGAAGGCACGCTCGATCGCGCGGATTCGAACAAACAACATCTCGATTCGCAACGCGTGGCGCTAGCGAACACGCCACGTAACGTACGTTGTCAGCAGAGCTAACGGCAAGCCATTTATACACACCATACGCTGATTGGCGGTCATCGGAGCTTCGAAAATTCAGAGAGTTTTCGTTATCGGTAGCGAAATGGCGCGACGGGCTCGCCTTGGGCGCGCTCTAAAAATCGCCGCCTCCACGGAGCGTGGTCTGTCCTGCGCGCGCGCTTGTCAGACTCGCAATTCGGAGAGGACGAAGGTCACTTCGCTCGCTACCGCGGCCGTGTTTACGATAGGAGTGCTCGGTTTTGACACACGACGCAGGAAGAATTGTGACGCTTGTTTCGCGCTTCTCTTGTGTATACCTGTGCACTCGTTTCGTGCGTCCGCTCTTCGAGTGTCCAGCTGGTTGGCGACGCCACATTTTGTGTGCTCTTATGTTTGTTATGTTGCGACGTGCTGAGTAATGTTGCGTAAGGATGTCTTAGCGGGTTGATTACGATTGGTGTTATAATAATTCGGCTGACGATATCGTCGTTCTAAAATTAGTTAAACAAATGTGCGTGTATCATTTGTTTTGTTCCGACCGTGTCTACTGTGTCCGTTCACTCCAAGAGTGGTGGCGCCCGCCACATTGCGGCCCCACAACGTTTCGAGCTTTTTTGTTGTTGTTGAATAATACAGTACTAGTATTTGAATTAAATAACGTTTTTTGTGTTTTTTAGTGGTGTAAAAACATGCCGCGTGCGCAGTATCAGCGATGGCAATGCAACGAAGGTACTAAGCACAGGAGGAGGAGCAGGAATAAACTCTTATTAAAAATCAAAGATAACTTGGGCACCCAGAAACGCAACTACGGCGAACGCAGTCGCCATTAGGTTGTACGCGCTACCATTTTTGTTGACGAGTGTAGTGATGAGCTGTCATTCGTTAAAAAAAAAATCCGGTGATGACTATACTTGCCAACGGTCGCAAGAGGGTTAATGCGCAACCAGGCCAGTAGGTAGGGACAGACAGACAGGCAGAAAAAAGAACTTTATTATATCCTGAGAAACGCTACTCCTTTAGAGCAACGTCGCGGGCCGCTCCCACGTAGGAACGGGGAGGCCTAGCATGACCGCCACATCGTGGGCTCTCTGGACAGCCCGTAGTTGGGGTAGCAACTCTGAACTTCGTAAGACAGAGTCCCAATTTTCTTCTGTGAGCCGACTTGGGACGAGGGGCACTGCCAGAGCATGCGCGCTAACCCCCGTATTCTAGAACGTCCCTTCACTCAACGCTTCACCTTCACTTGAGAAAGCCGATCGGAGCGCCTTCTCTAGGCACGGCAAGTCACTGCATATTGGCAATAATCTTCTGTGATTCTTGAGTAGCGCAGTGTCATTTTCAGCCAAGCGGTGGCGCAGTGCTCACTCTGTCAAGTGATGGGTGGAAGTCGAGTCGAGGAGCGTTTGTGAATGCGGGGGTAAGTCACTAACCCCACCACAATCAGGACAAGTATGTACTGTCAAAAGCCTCTGAGGAGACCATGCTGAGGAAAGGTAGGCTTGAATAGGACCTGGTCTGGAGCATTCAAAACGTGATGGCCTGAGGTCTAGACAGCTCTGGGGAGCTTCAATGGCTGAGCGCTGTGCATCGCCCCGTATCGGCGGGGATCGCACGACCGGTCACGTCGTGCGATCGTTAGCGGATATAAGCGAGGATATAGAGGAGGGGTGAGTCAGAAGGATTTCCCGTTCTTGCATCGCAACTCTGGCCACCGCCTCGCGCCACCGCGATTTGTTGCGCGAAGTATTTGAGGCCGAGATATGAATAGCCGAGATAAAAAAAGGATGAAGCTGAAGGCGTCGTTCGTAACACAGCACTCGTACCTGCATAACGACTACGTTGACGTTTCGGACTATTCCTTCATTAAATGAAAAAGAAAGGGAGAGGGGAGGCGGGGGAAAAGGAAAGAAGTGTTACCGTTGAGATGCTTGAAACCAGTCACGTGTGTGTGGCTCGTAAACGTATTTCTTTTTTTTAATTTCTAATGAAATGATGATAGACATTTGCGGACCGGCCGGGCCTTCTGGTCCATCGAGACCCCTGATCTGTAAGCATCTTCGATGCTTCCACGATATCGATACAAAGCCTCGCTGCCTTGAATTTGCCACTCGTGCATAGTCGTTCTCGTGTGAGCTCGCTCAAGTGATTGAAGCCGCTTGCGGCGCCGGATTTCATATGCTGCATGCAAATGCGCAGAGGCCCACTTCAAGGACCTGTGGTCGGACCTTGCGGCGACGCTCGAGGAGTTCCTCTTCTCGTCCAGGTGAGTGTGCGTGTTGCTACGCCCCGTTTCGTCGTCACTCTCCGTCGACAGATCCGTGCAGCAGCAGGTGCGAGTGGTCAGGTAAGTCTCACACGCTCGCCCATCTGGCTCCGTCGTCGACATCTTGTGTAGAGGCATTCCGGGCGATCCTGTCATCAGCCCGGTGGTGTGACGTGTTCGCCTAAGAGCGCGCAAACTGATAGCGAGTGGTTTGCGGTCGGGGAGGACGCCTATTTCGACAACCCAGGGGGCTTTGTTGATCCTCGGGCCGCCAACTGCTGTCCCGTACCGGGTGGATAGTCTTTTTTGTGTCCGTCTCTTAATAGAGCGTTTTAGTGTAACGTCCGCTACAATGATGGACGCAAAATGGTTTGCGTAAAGCGGAATACCGGGTGTGAACTACGCATGCGCGCGCCCGGAAAACGCGTGGTCAGCAGTGAAATCACCGTAATTAACCACTGTTAAACCAGGGCTGACTACTAAGCGTTTTGCGAGTAGTTCGATAACGTCGCTGACTGAATTAATGTTTCTCAATGCATTGTCTGTTTAACCGAGGTGATCTTGTACCGCAGTTTGAACGTTCCGTATACGTGTTCGCCGTAGCCACAGGCAAGAGTTCCGTATAGCCTGCAACATTCACCAGAATTGGCGCGTAAACTTCGGCGCGAAATTCTGCCCTCTGAACTTTCGACGACGAGCTTAACACTCTTCACATTGTCATCTCACTTGCGCTGTGTCATTTAAAGACGTTTCCGTTGCTACGCAAGGAATGGCGTGAACGAAAAACTGGATGAGGGGAGGGGGGGGGGGGCGAGAATGTATTTCTGGAAAAACAAGTCTCCTTCTCACCAATGTAAACATCTCGGGCATATACTTTCTTTTGTGCCCTTTCGTGCGCTCTTCCGACATTGACGCACACCGCTCGAATATTGTTGGAAGAAAATGTGTTACCCTTTCGCAATTAAAAGCGCAGTGACATATGCAGTCTGTGCTTCAAATACTGCCCTATAGGGTTAAGCAGAAAAAGAACAAGAAAGGAACAGTGCAACGTTTGCGATGATATTAGTTCGAGGATCATATCGTAGCTAAAACTGCTGCTTGGGCGAATTGGTTCATGGTTAAGATAGATTTACCAGCGCAGAAAAAAAAACAGGACAGAACATTCAGGAAGGAAACACACATACAGCGCTGAACTCGCAACTAAATTGTTATTTCGAACGTAGGGCTTTTTTTTTTTTAAGGCACGCGTCGAAACAACTGAAAGAAAATGTGAGGAAAAGGAAGGCGATGAACATCACGTGACAATTGCTTGCCAAAATGACAAACAACCAAAGGTAACCACGCCGTCTAAAATTCTTACGCTCCAATTTGCGCCCCCCGATATAAAAGTAAGGAAAAATTATATATACTTGATCCTAAAACCAACAGGGGCAAACACGTTAAAGCCAGGGAAGCCTAGGCAGCGGCACACGAAAGAAAAAAAAAAAGATCGAACATGTTAAAAACCAAAAATTAAATGTTAAAAAAAGGCGTAAAACATGGAATAAAAGTATTGAGAAAACCCCCCAGGGGGAGCGGTAACGCGAACAAAGACATGTACAAAACTAAGCATGGTCATCCCTTTGTGACGTGCGAGCAAGGAGTCGTGTACTCCACACCACTTTTATGCGATGCGGCGAGTACACTATGTTGGACAAACGGGCAGGTGTCCGTCTTAGAGAGCACCAGCAGAAAATGTCAGCGGTCGCCTGCAGTCATTTTCATCCTTGTCGATCATTGTCAACCACAATCTCGGCAGTGCGATGCACTGCCGAGATTGTGGTTGACAATGAATCTCGGCAGTGCGATGCACTGCCGAGATTGTGGCTGCATGCTCGGCCGCATTTTGAGGGTAGCACTGTCCTAGCCAGGCATGGCGAACAAATTATTAGAGAGATTTTAAAGGCAGCCGAAATTCAGAGGCTGGGGGACAAATGTGTAAGCAGGCCTGCCATTTCCTTCTCAAATAAGGAAATGAGCTACCTACGGCGCATCCCTTTTCAATAGTTTTAATCCGTGCTTTACAATGTTCTTATATTTCATTTGTTTTTAACATTATAGATTTTTTTTTCGTGTGCCGCTGCCTAGGTTCCTCTGGTTTTAAAGGGGTACTGACGCAAACTTTCGGGGCCGAGATAGCCTGCGGGGTCGATTCTCGTGAACATTCGTATATCAGCTGCAAGATATCAACAGCGAATATAGCTTGAACGGTATTTTTAATTAATTTTGAAGTTTGCGTGAGCGACCGACTCCATAGACACCTTCGGAGGGGACCCCGAGGTGACCCCCTACTTCCCTCACGTCATAACAAGTTATAATGACGTCATAGCCGCCATTTTTCTTTTGCCGCGTTAGCTTCCGAAGTCTGTTTCTCGGCGGCTGGTTGCGAGTGCGTGGCCGTGGAGCACGCTTAGAAAGTTTTTTGTGTTTGGCGACATGGCAGTCTCGTTTCCTATTCGAAGGTAATTCTTGATGCGGACCGTGCGGAAGTACGTCACAGTTCTGTGTGCTGGCGTAGTCAAGAGCTGCTGCTCACGCTAGGTGGCGACAGTTGCACCCAGTTTTTGGAACTCTCTCAAACCGAAACTGAAGCTGATTGTTGATCAGGGACCTGCGAATAATTATCTGTCGCGTGCTGCAGCAAAAGATGTGTCGTGTCTTGAGTAACAGGCCTCCAGCAACGCATTGCAGTAGAAAAACGCGAGGCCAAAGTTTTTGTGCCAGTACCCCTCTAACGTGTTTGCCCCGGTTGGTTTTAGGATGAAGTATATATAATTTTTCACTACTTTTATATCGGGGGGCGTAAATTGGAGCGTAAGAATTTCAGACGGCGTGGTTACCTTCGGTTGTGTGTCCTCTTGGTAAGCAGTTGTCACGCGATGCTCATCGCCTTCCCTGTCGTCGCAATTTTTTTTTTTTCTGTTTCGACGCGTGCCTACAAAAAGGTCCTGTGTTCGAAATAACAAATTAGTTGTGAGTTCAGCGCTGTGTGTAAGTGTTTCCTTCCTGACTTTTCTGTGTTTTTCTTTGCGCTGGTAATTCTATTTCGATCATATCATAATGCCACTCTGCTCTCCGCTTCCATGACGCAGGACTTGGCACTCATGCAGGTGCGTGTAAACAGGCCTGTTCCTGTGACGTTTTTTTGGATGCTTTAGTTCCTGCCTCTTCCGTTTATTGTCATTATAACGCTCGATCGTTGCCTGATAAACAGTTAAGGCAACAGTGCGGACGTCAATCGCATGACTATTTGCGAGAGGTTATAAGTGTATAACAACCATGACGTGGGTCGACAGGGTGGTTCGTATGCAGCTATACGGGGCTTAAACTTCCGATAATTGTTTCCCCCGAGATTCTCTCGGAACTGCGTGGGGTCTATAGCGATGATTTCAGCGAGCTGATCTGCCGTATATCGCAGTTCAAGTGTGGACTTAATGATTATGTCTGTGTCGTCATGCCGTTGCGCGTTGCGGGTCAAAAAATCAAGCCTCGTTGTTGGAATAGCGTGATATTTGGAATCTTCGTTCTTCACTTTCAATATATATATATATTGAATATATATATATATATATATATATATATATATATATATATATATATATATATATATATATATATATATATATATATATATATATTAGATCTCATTAATATTGTTTTGAAACACGGAAAAACGAGCCCTTAGGTATACATTTCTTTCCCTTATTTCATTAAACGAGGGTCTCGTACTGGCAGACTTGGTGTCATTAGGTTGTATACGAGGGACTATTAATCAGCTGCCCGCTCATAATAAGTTCACGTGCTACGTGACGCCAAACATACGCATAAAAGAGTGTTTTCACACTCGTCGCTTGGCTTATAGATGGCGCTGACTGTCACTCCTACTTCTAGATTCACATATAATTCCAAAAAAAGTGGATGGAAGGAAGGCCGCTGTGGTAGCTCAGTGGTTAGAGCATCGAACGCGTTATTCGAAGGTCGTAGGTTCGATTCCTGCTCACGGCTGGTTATTTTTTCATCCACTTTTCTTTCTTCTTGTTTACATTTCATTGGTTCTATTAACTTCCCCTGTACATTCCTTAGCATTACCGTCTGTTAGATCTCATTAGTATTGTGTTAAAACACGGAAAAACGATCCCTTAGGTATACACTTCTTTCCCTTATATATATATATATATATATATATATATATATATATATATATATATATATATATATATATATATATATATATATATATATATATATATAAAGTTGTTTAAGTCTTCCCAGACATTTTTTTTTTGTCGCAGTATAAATTGTGACTTCGATACAGCTGTAAACGCTAACACGAACGAGAGCCTCCACCTCGGTGTCGCAGTCGTTCCGGGGCTCTGCTCCTAACCCGATAGTCGCAGCTTAGATCCCAGCTGCGGCTGTCCCGTTTTCGATGGAGGAGACCATGTTAGAGGCCCGTCCCGGTATACTGTACGATGGCAGTGCCCGTTGAAGAAAGTCGGGTGGTTGGAATCTCCGAGGACGTTCTCTACGGCGTCTCTCATCATTACATTGCAGTTTTGGCTCGCAGCACGTCAGAAATTAATTAAAATTATGCTATGTCGGTCAGAGTGGCAGCCAACATGGAAATTGTGGACAACATACTTTAGATAAACTTATGTACTCCTTGTGTCTTTGCGGCTTTGATAGAGCTCTGAAGTTTTGCCGTTTGACTTTTCTGTTTCGAAGACACATTACGTGTGCGTATACATGTACATCATGTACCAGCTAACTGGTACGAATGTGAACTGTAGTTCATTTTTGTAAAAAAAAAACTATGCTTTTGAAGAATTGTGTCAAGTGTATTTAGCAGTCGTGCTTACTTTATAGTATTTTGTTCACTAAGTAGTCGCAGTAGTGGTGGTAGTAGTAACAGTAGAAGTAATGATATCCGATCAATAGGGGCGTTGCTGGAAGGCGTGAGCCAAAAAAAACGAGCAACGCTTGATGAATGTCTTAATTCACCAACTTCTCAAGCATCGATCGAATCGCTAGCGTGTCAATTTTAAGTCGTACGCCACCTCAAATAACCTTGGACTCAAACATTGCCCTGAAAGTTTTACCACGAGACCGGTGCGCCCTCTGTTGCCGTTCCTTGGAAATACCGTGGTGCCTAAATGCCACGCTACTGAGTCGCGTCAAGCACTGCGAATACTTACGTTCCTTTAACAAGCTTCCCGTAGCTGGATGTCTCGTGAAGTCACTAAAGGGCCTGCGTTGCATAATGACGTCACGATAAAAGTTCGAATGATGGCACTGACCGTAATAAGACCCACTGTGCGTCATCTAAAACGCGCTAAAGATTACTTTGATGTTAATTAATCTTCGTCGAGAATTGCCGCTTCTGTGGTATTCGCTCCCACAGCTCGAAGGACAAATGCATTGAAAAAACTCAAAACTCTATAGGTCGTAGTCACTATGTAGGAGCGGCGACGTTATGCGAAGCAATCGGCGAAAAGCTTGATGTATGCGCCGCATTGTTTAACTTGTAGTGACGAAGCACGTTCACCCGCGGGATGACATGTCGTTCACTGTGGCGCAGTTATCACGCATGCACTTGCATTCTGACACATACGTCATTGTAATGAAACGATTGGCGGCGGTTTCACGGCGCTATAGCAGCATATCATTTGCGTTATATCCACGCCGTGAAGCACGTGACGTGCCGGTGTGATGAACGCTTGTGTCGTCACCTCTCGCCGATGTTCGTCATACGCGCGCGGCATTTGATTGATTGATGTGTGGGGTTTAACGTCCCAAAACCACCGTATGATTGTGAGAGACGCCGTAGTGGAGGGCTCCGGAAATTTCGACCACCCGGGGTTCTTTAACGTGCACCCAAATCTGAGCACACGGGCCTGCAACATTTCCGCCTCCATCGGAAATGCAGCCGCCGCAGCCGGGATTCGAACCCGCGACTTGCGGGTCAGCAGCCGAGTACCTTAGCCACTAGACCACCGTGGCGGGGATGCGCGGCATTTCGAAGCTGTAAAAAGTGGCAATAAAAACAAGGCGACCACAGGGAGATCGCGGTCATTGTACCGTCGGCACTCTGCGCATGCTCGTGATGGATGTGCCAATTAATGATAATTCTAGCGCGGGCACTGCAGGGCGTTCTGGAGATCGTCGCCGCCACAGTTCGCACGCATACAGTCGTGAACGATATTGTCACGACGTGAACGAGGGCAGCCGTCGGCTTCTTCAAGGTTCAGCTCTTAACTTGGCCGAACCTGTGCTGCGCAGGTAAACGGAGAGCAAAATTACAGCGAGTAATCCGCGCCGTATACTCTGATATTGGCGAACGGAGCGTCGGTCGCCGATAAGCTGGTCATCGCTGGAACGAGATTTTTTTTTTTACATACATCGCACGTCGATGTTTCCAGCGTTATCGCTGGAGCTCGCGCGAGCTCGTGAATAAACTTGGAATTTTTCTCTGCGCGTAATCTTAACAAAATAATGGGTGTATTCCAATACTCATCGTAGACGGCTAAATACACAGCCAAATGGACGGCGGCCATCTTAAGTCACATTCCAGTTTTCACGTGGCCGGCAAAATAGACAGCTCCGGCCGAGAAGACCGCATCGTAGACAAGTGCGATGCAGGCTACTTTGCTGCATAAACAATATGACGGTTCGGTGAATTGCTAAGATATATCAACTCTCGCCGAATCGGTCGTCTGCACACAAGCAGACGCTTCCCGAGACGCTCAATGTGAGTAAAGTTTATTTTTTTTTATTTCAACATGATATAAGCCAGAAAATACAACTGTTACGTTTGTTTGTTTGTTTTAGCTTTTTCTTCTCGCCGCGAGGTGGCGCATCGTCGCGTGAAAGCCGTCCAGAAGTGTTCCGATTCTCGGACAGCATGGGCTCGGTGCTGTCTTCTAAGCAGTCTGCGTAGACTGTCTATACGTGCTGTCCAACAATCAAACGCAGCCATGCTCGAAGAACCTGGAAGCTTTCCGAACATCGCGACGCAACCTGTGCTGAGTGTCGCTGTGTGTGTTGAGAGAGAGTGAAAGCTGAAACATAAAAAATGAAAAAAAGAAGAAACCCGCGTGACAATATGAGGGGCACAACACTGAAATTACATTTCAGGTGCGGCAGTGGCTAAACGCAGTTGGCAGTGCGAATCGTGTTCATAACCCTAAAGGCTCAAGGGGAAAAGTACCTCTAGCCATTCCGATACATTCCTCTTCTAGCGTTCCTTTGCAAATAAGCGTTGATTAAACACGAATTCAATGTTTCTTCTCATACCGATAAGGAAAAGTGCGCAAGCTTCGTGCACAGTCGCACACCGCAAAATGCGCCAGATCGTTGGCGGCGCTGCGAACGCAATACGCGTAATTGCCAATTCTCCCGGTTTGCCCGGGATACTACCAAACATAGCCTTCGCGACTGTACAGGCAATGCCATGAATCTCCCGAAAAACAGCGCCATTGCCACAGCCAAAGGCAGGTTTTTAAGTCGGTCGCATTACTATAATAAATGAAACCTTTATCTACAGCCATCGCAGCCCCACCTAACCAGAATTTGGGTAGACGTTCCACTCACACTCACACACATTTAGCTATTTCCGTGACGTCAATTACATTTTGCGTGTTTCGGTTGGTTCGTGTTCTTGTACAGACACATCACCTTCCTGGTGAATTTCATCGGGAATTCTGGAATACTTGCTTAGCCAAAAATCAAAACATTTGGTTTTCAGTGTGCGTGCTATTTACATTGGCACAAGGAAAGTAGTTACTGCTGATGCCGGACCATTCCAGGTCGGATATTTACTTAAAACGTGCGATGAAGTAATTGTCTAAAGAAAGAAAAAAAAATGGGGGGGGGGGGGGGGGGTTGGCGTACGGTTTCCCTAGCGACCACCTCCCGGTTATACACTGCCTTAACAGGGCAGGATTGGCCACCCTGATGCATTACTTGGCTACTACCTCCCATGTCAGCGCACCTATTAACCCTCGTCCCTCAGTCCCCAGCGGCAGCGAAGCAACTGTCCGAGGTGGTGGTTAGACATGCGACGCAGTGGGTGGTGCTAAGAATCTCTGGGTTCGGGGACTCGCTCGCTGGATTCCGTGCCGACCGGTCGTGCCCTCGCGATCTCCGACGACAGTGCAGCTCTGGCCGACTGGGTTGGTCCTACGCCACCTCCTGTCGACGACAAGAGTTCTCGCCAGTGGTGCCCCGTCCTCGGACTCCTGCGACCGTGTCCATCTTTCCTGTCTTCTCCTTACTTCCGTCGTTCGCTGTCCCTGCGCCTCGCTCTCTCCTTCCTCTCTTTTTATCTCTCTACCTTCAATCCTATCCTTTTAATCTCTCCTCTACCCCCATCCCTCGTGAGCTACTGTTGAGGTGTCCTCCACCTGAGAGACAGTTACGTGGCTCACTATTCTTTTCATTTATAATCACTTCCCCCCCCCTCCCGTGGGTTTGGACAGGCCGCCATTGTAATCTGAACTTTGCTACGTTTAACGCTAGAATGCTATCTAGTGAGGCTAGTCTAGCTGTGCTGTTCGAAGAATTAGAGGGTGTTAAGCAGGTTATAATAGGGTTCAGCGAAGTTAGGAGGACACGTGAGACTTACACAGTGCTGAAGACGTCCTGTGCTACCGTGGATTAGTTGACAGACGATAAATAGGGGGGGGGGGGGGAGGGGAATATCTCTGCCAACATAGAGAAATACTATAGCATCAGTGAGATAGTGGCAAGTATTGTAATTAAGTTTAACAAAAGGTACAAGATGAAGGTGGTATAAGCCTATGCGCCTACATCGAGCCACGATGATCATTCGATAGAACGCTTCTATGAAGACGTTGAGTCAGCCAATTATAAAGACACAGTATACCATTATGATGGGCGACCTTAATGTCAAAGAAGGCAAGAAACAGGCCGTAGACCATGCAGTGGAGGAATATGGCATCGGCTCTAGAAACGCCAGAGGGGTGTTATTAGTAGAGTTCGCAGAACGTAATACATTATGGATCTTGAATACCTTATTCAGAAAACGAGCTAACCTTAAGCGCACGTGGTGAAGTCTTAATGGCGAAACTAAAAATGAAATGGTATATAGACTTCATTCTGTGTGTACAACCAGGCACTGTACAGAATGTAGAAGCAGTTGGCAAGTTCCGATGCAGTGACCATAGAATGGTAAGAGCTCGTATTCACATAGATCTATCTATCTATCTATCTATCTATCTATCTATCTATCTATCTATCTATCTATCTATCTATCTATCTATCTATCTGTCTGTCTGTCTGTCTGTCTGTCTGTCTGTCTGTCTGTCTGTCTGTCTGTCTGTCTGTCTGTCACATTCTACTTATTTGATCTCATTCATTCCGTTCCATCTATTTCATAGTATTCCTTCCTATGTCATCTATTCTGTTTTTTTTTTAATTATAGCCTTTCCAGCCTTGAGCTGATCAGTGAGAGCGGGTCAGCTCACGGCTGTCCAGCGGGCCCGTGAGGTGGCCGGCAGGCTCGGCTTGCCGGTCCCTACGTGGGCTGAGCCGGCTGCGTGACTCAGTCGCGTTCCGCAGGGCCAAATTAAAGTTATTTCCCTTCCTTCCTTCTAGCTCTTCCATGTTGTCCCGTGTCATTTTATGTTGTTCTCCCATTCTATTTCACCTACGCTGATCAGTTCTATCCGTACCATCTATTCTATTTCAATCTTTCTATCGACGGAGCGATCGATCTTGATCGTGTAATCAAAGTTGGTCCACCAGGCCCCTTGTAGAGGCTAATATACACTCATAAGCTATCGGCAGTGATTGTTTCTTTCTGCTATGCCGCGTGTCATTTCTCTTCTTCTTCCCTCTTCTGCTTATCTTCAATACCCTCACCCCACTCCTACAGGTGCTAAGCCGTGCTGCCAATTACGCTTTCCTCAACCTCTCTCTGTATACCAGAAAACTGGCGCCATCTGTCTCAGCTCGCGCGCTTGAAAAACTCCCTATGCAACGAACTTCGCATCAATCCGGCTCTTCGTGATGAAGAAACGCTCGGCTTTGCGTGTGGTTTCTCACAATAACCTTGCCTCCGCGAGTCTTTGCTGTCTCTCTTTATCCCCTCTTTCTCTCCCTCTCTCTCTCTCTCTCTCTCTCTCGCAAATTTCTGATACGAAACGGGTTTTTGCGAGTGGAGAGAACCTGGAAGCGGTTGAAGCGACCGAACGGGCAAATGCCGCTACATGACGCATTTGAAGGGGGTCACCGTTTGCGGCAATGCATTTTAAGGTTGTGGCGAGGAACGCTGAGAGGTTATAGAAGAAAGGGTTCAGTGTTAGCGATCGCTACGTGCTAGCGTCATTGTAGACTTGCGTATAGGTTGATCTTAAAAAATTCGCCCGCACATGTTGTCAATCCGGGAATCGCACGTCACGACGTGTGTTTTTACTGATGATCGTGTTGCTATACGCGAGTTGTGTCAAGCGGTCGCTGTTATTATAGACCGTTCGTTTGCTTGCTAGCACTTTTCACCGCGCTTCCGGTTTCTGTTCATGTACCGCTGGGGCCTAAATGTCGGATGATGATGTTGATTAATATTGTTGCTGGTATTCCAACTCTAAAGCGCGCCGTGAAAAATAAACACTTTAACTATTCATTTGCAGTTTTTAAGCTATTTTAGTTATTTTTCTTTTTCTTCCCGATTCCTCTTTTTTTTTTTTGTCGTTCAAGCATCTCTGTCACCGGTGGGTTTTCTCCCGTTTTTGTTCTTCACTAATACTGCTGGCACACCGGTAAAAATGAAGTTGGTCGTAATAATTATCAGCCTGTTTTAGATCGATGCTGGGAAAAGGCCTCTCCCAGAGATCTCTCGTTTAACATATAGTTTAGAGATTCATTTGGGAGGCGTTGTTGGCCTGATATGCCGTTCCGCGGAGCCCAATTCGTGGTCGGGTAAAATAGAGAGTCGTGGTGAGACGACACATTTGCCTTTAACCAATGGACAGTGAAAAGAGAGTAGTTAGAAATGTGTTGTACCCTTGAAAATATGCGTGACTTTACCGCCTTAACTGTTTGAAGGCCAAAGTACTGACAACGGCACTACGTGAAGGCCAACGTACAGCAGAGCTAAGGGTAAGCGTCAGCGATGAAAGGAAAGTGGTACTAAGCTGGGCGAAGATGGGCGTGGTTAAAAGTGAAAAAAAAATGTCGAAAGACGGTAGTTTTCTGTCGGGCTTATTTCAATCATAGCGGCGCATTTTCAGCGCAGCCTTCTTGGGTATTTACTAGAACATACGCAGATACGTAATTCTAAAAAAAAACACACCACCTAATATTTACGTATTGACGTTGCGCCTCAGATATGCGTAATATTTGCTTTTTGATCGACAATGTTCGCAAGTATGAACGCAGCCACCAGTTTAAGATGTCTGCGCGTGCAACAAGTGCCTAAACTTTGGCCGGCTGGTTGAATCGCGTCACGAACGGACAGAAGGCAGACCGAAATTTATGCGTTCAAGTATCTCAAGAAGGACTATCGTCTTTAAAAACGCGCTCTTCTCTTGAACGCATCCACTTCTCCCACCTCCAGCCTGCATTTCTCCCCTGAATTTCTCTATAAGGCGTCACAACGCCGTAGTAATTTAGGGGCGGGGGGGGGGGGGGGGCTCAATGTTGTTCTTGGGTACCAATCGGTGTAGTGCTAAATCCAGCGCTCAATGCAGCTCCGCTTCTGTGAAAACTGAAAATGTGCGTATGACGGTGACGCAGGGATTCCCGTTCGTAGAGTTCCCTCTGCTTCTTTTACCAAACCGGCTATGACGTCAGTGTTCGAAGTGAGCATGTGGCGTTTCGTGGGCACGAATTGGATTTCGTTAAGGCCTGACCTTACGCACCCGTTGCAGCGAATCAGAGCGGGGCTTTCTGGTGTGGCGTCGCGCTCTCTCTCAATAGTGGGGGAGGGCGCGTTGCTACCAAGGAGGATTAAAGAAGAATTGCTGGAGTGGAAGCTCCCGCAATGCCTTGCCAGCAGAAGTGAAGCCGCCTTTTGCCACTGCCAAGATGGCGGAAACATGCTCTTTTCTGATAGTGCCCACTTAAAGATCAAGTGGCTTTGATGTGTTATGTACATGCTACGTTAGTTCTATATTAAAGGATAGCTGTTCCCGACGAAATAACACACAGAAACAAGTATGGATGACTGAATCTTCAAAGAACTTTGCCTCCAATTAGAAGAGGCTCACTAAGGAAAACTAGTAACGGTAAGACGCACTTGGAGCACTATGTGGCCCGAAAAAAAAAAAAGTTCCCACAATAAACTCGTTGGGCGTGCGAGAGAAACGCTTCGCTTTTAATCGCCGAACGGTGATACTTTATCATGCCCCTAGTAAGATGGCCGCCACAACCACCATCTTGCCAGAGGAACGGCTTCACTTCTGCGCAATCGTTTCCACTCCAGCAATGTTTTTATTCCTCCTTGGTTGCTACGCGAAGCTAAGCGCACACACTCTCTCCATGGAGAAAAGGTGCGTGGCGCCGCGTCAAAATTCAACCCGATGAAGCGCTGCAACAGGGTGCGTGTGGTCAGGCCTTCATAGGAAGATACGCAAACTTGGTACCAGCTATGCGGGCTACTTTTCGCTGTGCTTCATCCGCTTGTTGCTTGTCGCTGCAGTTGATGTACGTGTCGTTTGCAGTGAGTTACCTTAGGTTATTGCCCCTGTAGGATGTGGCGATGAATGCGTCGAAAAACGCCGTGGCGGTGACGCCATCTCTTGCGTGGCACGAGAGTCGAGCGCGTGCCTCCGAGATTGCGGGTGCGCAGCGTGGTTGCGGATCCACCGCGCGCTCGCAATCTCGGAGGCCATGGTGTTTTCGAAGCGTTTATCGAAATTTAAGTTTAATTTTTTTACTACTTCTTGGTTGTTTCTTTTAAGTATGCTATTTTGGACAGCGTTCACGTTAACCAGGTTTCGAGAATTACTAGCCTTGTTTTATGCCTATAGGTCATTTGATTGTGAACGTGACCACGCCACGTGAAATCTGTAGACAGAATAAAAGTCGGTCCCCGTAAGTGCTATGGACTTTTTAAAAGTAAATTGCAGTACTGGCGTACTTTCAATGAATTAGGATTGTAAAAAGCACAACGTCAGGCAAAAAAGAAGCAGGAGTGTGTTATAATACCGTGCCGCTGCTACGGTACGGTATTACCGTAACTTGCTCCAACGTTCTAATGTCGCATCGCGTCACGTTTCTAGCGCGTTGCAGATTGATTTGATAGATATGTAGGTTTTAACGTCCCAAAACCACCATATGCTTATGAGAGACGCCGTAGTGGAGGACTCCGGAAATTTCGACCACCTGGGGTTCTTTAACCTGCACCCAAATCTGAGCACACGGGCCTACAACATTTCCGCCTCCATCGGAAATGTAGCCGCCGCAGTCGGGATTCGATCCCGCGACCTGTGGGTCAGCAGCCGAGTACCTTAGCCACTATAGACCACCGTGGCGGCGCTGGGATAGGGAGATTATCGCGCTGCCTTTCAGCACACCAAGGGGCGGAAGATAATAATTTGCTAATGTCTATCTTATAGTACTTTTAAATAATAATAAACTTTCAGACGATAAATTTGATTTAGTTCACGCATTGATAGGAAGATTAGCTTCTGCCAGCAGTGCGCTCACAGATCTAGGACCGCAACTGTTATATAAAAAACTGGTACCGTGTGTACACGAATAGAACGAAACATTTTCCCCAGATTTTCGTTACCGGAGTAAATAAAGGTTTTTCATTCCATTCCATTCGCTACCTGAGTCGACCCTCGCGTAACGCTCGAATACCGAAATTCTATTTCTTTCTTGCCGGACGCAGTCGAAAGTCGCCCATCGGATTACATTTGGGGTCGCGCTACAATCGAGTAAAACGACGGTATATAAAACATTCGAGTACTGCTTGTACTTGCCACTATTGAAAGTGTGACCATTGGTAAAATGCAACTATTATGCAGGGTGTCCCAGCTATCGAGCACCGGAGTTTTTTTTTTTTTTTTTTTCAATCGGAACTGTTTGTTAACAAAAAAAAATTTGTCGTGGCTACTGCAGTTTACTGGTAACAATATGTATGAGATTTTCCTTGCCCAAGCCGTCCCTCACTATCATATATTTATTAGTAGTACTCGATTGTTTAGAGACTCAGTAAATCTTTGCAGGCATGCAAACATTTACTTTAGTCACGAAAAGTTTGACTATGTTCAATTGAGGCTATGGTGAGTGCAACCAACATTCATACAGCATACGATGCCGTTGTCAAAAAATATTTATCAGGTGTAGTTGAAGATTTCGTAGTAATATGTTTGCTGAAATGTACGTCGGTGCTGAACGAAGGATTACGTATAGCCTGTCGATTAACTTTGATAGAGCTTTTTTTTTCCTAATCGTAAAGCTAGCTTTTCTGCAATGTAGTTTGTCTAACTAATGGCGGCTAGCAACGTACTCTAGCGCGATTCGCTTGTGCTATGACGTGTAATGTGTAGAGTTGGCTGACTTGACACAGGCACAGATAATAAACAAGCCCCAGCACGTGCAGGTCGGACCTCGTCTTCACTTGACGCACGACAGGTGCCGCCGCTAGCGGGGCAAACGTGCATCGCAGAGAAGCGCACCTTGCGGGCGAGGAAAATGGTCTTTTACGTAACCGTTTAGGTATGTTTCTTTAGGGTATGTAAGCATATTCAGTCATGTAGGGCCGCAATCTCTACCTAAGCTTGTCTTCGCGATGGAAATGCGGCCCGCAATCGAACCTGCGACCTTCGAGTTAGCGTCGCAACCGCTGTATGCCAAGGTGCCGCCAGGAATCGACTCCCTGGCGTTCTTCAGGACCGCCATATATAACGCATGGACGACGTTTTTGTTTTTAAAGCAACGTTGTGTTGTCACTCCGGCACTCGCCACGTATTAGATCGGCGTCGCTCCCGACAGATGCGAAATAAACAAAGTCGCTCTGTTGTTGCGATATCAACAGAGGTGTGCCACGTACGCTGCGCATTTGGGACTTTCGAACGTCGGAAAGGCATGAGCAAGTTGAAGGAGATTACAAACGTTTTACGCCGCGGTATGCGGTTGCGCAGCTACAAACAGCTGCTGCGAGACGATAAAAAATAAAAAGAGAAAGATAAAAAAAGAAACGAAAAAAATGTAAACAAGAAGAATGCGACTTGCGAAAAATGAACAATATACGACAAATCCCGCAAGAAGTTCAGGCAACGAACGTGGCGTGTAAAAATGTCGAAAGGTTGGCATTCAGCCGCGTTGCTTCGGCAGAAGTGTACATAAAAAGAAATGGCATGCATGGCATGCGTTTACGTTACGTTGTTGCGCCGCTTCTGCGCATTAGTTCATTTGTTAAATGCCTCTTCAAAGGCGAAAATTGACCGTCGCGGCGTCCTCGACACGGATGATGCGCGAGCGCTCGTTCTGCGACGGCCCCACCGAGCGACGTTATCGTGGCGTCACGTGATCACATCTGTCGCTTGGTCGAACGTGGGCCGATCCCGGAGGCACTGCATGGAGAGCCACGTCGGGCGCAGAAAGCTTTTCGTGTCTCCGATCACGGTGAATTTGCGAAATCACGTTGGCTTCGGAAAGCGTTCGGAGGGCGGTAGAGGAGGCGGATCAATGCATTCGGCCGAGAAGAGAAAGAGCAAGATAGCTTTCGTTGTCGAATAGTCTCGCACAAATGCGTAAGAGACCGTGTGACTTCCTTTTTTCTTCTCTCTCTCTCTCTCTCTCTCTCTCTCTCTATGTGTGCGTGTGCGTGCGTGTGTGTGTGTGTGTGTGTGTGTGTGTGTGTGTGTGTGTGTGTGTGTGTGTGTGTGTGTGTGTGTGTGTGTGTGCGTGCGTGCGTGCGTGCGTGTGTGTGCGTCGGCTACTAAAGCCCCAACAGATCCGTCAAAGGTAACAGAGGTTCGTGAGGCAAGGTGTAAACGCATATACGCGAGTTTTATAATCTAAGTTTGGTGACAAGCCGCAACCATGTCGCAAGGAAAAAACCCTATTTCACTTCCGAAGGTGCATGAGTCGTTGCCTTTCGGATAGCTCTCGGGCTCTGACGTTTTTGTTCTCGTTTGAATCCCGCCTCCGCCACGGTTTGTCGGTGACTACGGTAATCGCGGCTGCTGACATGAAGGTCGCCGCTTCGATCAGCCCGGCGCAGCGCGGTCGCATTTCGACACATGCGAAATGATAGAGGCCAGTGTACTGGGCGATGTTGAAGAACACCAGATGGTCACAATTCCCGGAGCCCTCCACTGTGGTGCCCCTCATAATCATGTTGTGGCTTGAGCACGTAAAACCGAAATGTCGTTATTCATCATCATCATCATCAGCCTGACTATGTCCACTGCAGGACAAAGGCCTCTCCCATGTTCCGCCAGTCAACTCGGTCCTGTGCTTGCTGCTGCCAATTTATGCCCGCAAACTTCTTAATCTCATCTGCCCATATAACTTTCTGTCTCCCGCTAACCCGCTTGCCTTCTCTGGGAATCCAGTTAGTTACCCTTAATGACCAGTGCTTATCCTGTCTACGCGCTACATGCCCGGCCCATGTCCATTTCCTCTTCTTGATTTCAACTATGATATTCTTAACCCCCGTTAGTCCCCTAATCCACTCTGCTCTCTTCTTGTCTCTTAAGGTTACACCTACCATTTTCCTTTCCATTGCTCACTGCGTCGTCCTCAATCTAAGCTGAAGCCTCTTTGTAAACTTCCAGGTCTCTGCTTCGTAGATACGTACCGGCGAGATGCAGCTGTTATATGCATTTCTCTTGAGGGATAGTGACAGTCTACCAGCCATGATTTAGTTGAGAGTACTTGCCGAATGTGCATCACCCTAGTCTTATTCTTCTAGTTACTTCGATGTCGTGGTTCGGCTCCGCGGTTATTGCTTGTCCTAAGTAGACGTATATAGTCTTTTACAAGTTCAAGTGCACTATTGCCTATCTCGAAGCGTTGTTCTCTTTCGAGGTTGTTGTACATTACCTTCGTTTGCTGCAGATTAATTTTAAGACCTGCCTTTCTGCTCCCCTTGTCTAACTCAGCAATCATGAGTGGGACTTCGTCCCCTGATTTACTTAGCAATGCAATGTCACCCGCGAAGCGCAGCTTACTAAGGTACTCTCCATTAACTCTTATCCCTAACTCTTCCCAATCAAGGCTTCTGAAAACCTCCTGTAAGCACGCGGTAAATATCATTGGGGAGATTGTATCCTTCTACCTTACATCCTTCTTAATTAGTGTTCTGTTGCTTTATTCATGATGCACTATAATAGCAGTTGACCCCGTGTAGATTTCTTCCAGGATGTTTATATATGCTTCGTCGAAGCATGATTCCGCAGTGTCTGCACGACTGCTGATATTTCTACTGAATCAAACGTCTTCTCGTAATCTATGAAGGCTATGTATAGTGGTTGGCTATATTCTGAGCAGTTCTCTTAATTACCTGATTGATAGCATGAATGCGGTCGATTGTTGAGTATATAGCCTATTCGAAATCCTGCTTGTTCATTTGGTTGATTGAATTTTAATGCTGTCTTAATTTTTGTTAGCAATTACCTTTGTAAACGGCTTGTATACTACGGAGAGCGAGCGAGCTGATCGGCCTGTAATTCTTCCAAGTCCTTGTCGTCTCCTTTCTTATGTGTTATGTCGTTATTATTTAAACGTAACTATGAAGGTCGCGTGGAAATATTTCATTTCCCTCATTTTTGAGCACACGTTAATTCAAAAAAAAAAAGACTCGTGTATCGAAGTGAGTGCCCTGCAGTGCAGGCAGCTGTAACCATGCTTCTGTGCGCGCGTCGCGTAAATTTTGGGTTTTTAAATGTGCCGTTGCTATGGCAAACAGTTTTACCGTGCACTCGCCTCCTGCTCGTTGCCGTGTCGTTACACGCGGTTGTGCAACTTCGAGCGCGACGGATGCGACAGCATTGTGACTGCGCTCGACGAGCGGCGGGAGCTCGAAATAGATCTTCTCTTGCACCGCAAAAAACACTTCCTCCTATAATGCGCGTGTTGGCGTGATTCAAAAAAAAACATCCTCCTCCGTAAAACTGTTATACGTGCAAACAAGCTTTGCTCCGGATGCCCGTATACCGATCTAGGCGTGCGCACGCGCTGCAGCCAGAGATGTTTCTAGGAAGGGAGTGGGGGGGATGTGCTAGTTCAACCACGTTTAGTTATGTCGCCCCGCCGCGGTGGTCTACTGGCTAAGGTACTCGGCTGCTGACCCGCGGGTTTGAATCCCGGCTGCGGCGGCTGCATTTCCGATGGAGGCGGAAATGTCGTAGGCCCGTGTGCTCAGATTTGGGTGCACGTTAAAGAACCCCCAGGTGGTCGATATTTTCCGGAGCCCTCCACTACGGCGTCTCTCATAATCATACGGTGGTTTTGGGACGTTAAACCCCACATATCTATCAATCAATCACGTTTAGTTATGCCTGCACGCGCGTTTGTACGTGTGCGTCTGTATGTAACTTGTAAAATTGAAAGAAAGCGTATAGTTCGCGTCTCGCCGGCACGGGAATGGGTGCGGAACTGTATATGCAGAACTATGTTTGAATGTTCACTGACATAAAGAATCTTGCAGAGTGGCTATTGGCTTTGGACAGCTGTCGCGCCGTTTTAACGTAGATGCATCCACGCGGACGACGCTCGGTGGTACGCTTGTGCATCCCGACGACTAACGTCCATCATCAATGACCAAACAGACCCCCGTGGTGCATCTATGCAGGTGCTTTTGGTGGCTGTAGTAGTTAACGGTGAGGGCTAAATCGATAGAACGTGGTGTGTGACAGGTGTTGCTTGGGTATGGACTCGCGGGCTTCGTTGTTGCATGCAGCGTTGCGCCGTTGAGCGCAGGCGTCAAGATCCGACTCCCGGCATTTACGAAGGAAACGTGCAGTAGAAAGGCAGTATACAGAGTATGCAGTAGAAAGGAAGTAGTACGTACACGTCACACGCAAATATCCGCTTGCCCCCTCCCCATTTTCCCCAATAGGTTGAATGCTCTTCGGTTTTAACAGAGGAGCTGTTTAAGCTCTAGTTCCAGCCGTGCTCGGCGACCACTCAAAACTCGGCGCAGCTGTGCAAAGCCAAGTAGAAGCATACCATAGCCATGTGTAGTATGGGTGGGAAAAGAAAAAGCGAGGAGAAAGGGAGAGGGCAAATCATAACATAACAAATCATAACATAGCAAAGGGCGGGAAACGGAAGTGAGGGTGAGGATTGGCGGAGAGGGTAAGGCATAACATATACTTGTATAGTATAGCAGTGGGGGTGGGAAACGCGAGGGTGAGGAGGAGTGGATGGTAAGGCATAGCATAGCCTTGTATAGCATAGCAATGGGTTGGAAAACGGAATATAGGGCGTAGAACAGCGCAGGGTAAGGCATAGCATAGCCTTGTATAGTATAGCAATGACGTAGGAAATTAAGGCGAGGAAGAGCGGAGGGTAAGGGATAGCATAGCTTTGTATAGTATAGCAATGGCGTATGAAATTAGGGCGAGGAAGAGTGGAGGGTTAGGGATAGCATAGCCATGTGTAGCATAGCAATGGGATGGGAAACGGAAGTGAGGGTGAGGAAGAGCGGAGCATATGGCATGGTCTATCCTTGTATAGTACAAGAATGGGGTGGGAAAATGAAGTAATGGTGAGGAGGAGTGATGTGAGGGCAAGGAGGAGGGAAGGTTAAAACAGCTCCGCTGTTTCCTCAGTCTTCGCACTACTTTTCTGTGGTGCGAAGCTGCCTGTGTATCTGCGTGCGCGTTGGTTATGCCAGTGCTTCGCGGTACAGCATGGGTCAAAGAGCGATGTCTGCCTGGGACGACGCAACAAAAACGAAATATCCTTTGATCTTCACACACTCTGTGTTCGCGAACACGTTTTCTGTGCGAGCGGCGTGAAACGCTCCTGTTGCGCGAGTTGAGGCGTTGCCTGAGGCACGCGAGAGCGTCTTAGGCGGTAGGAGCTTAGAACCTCAGGCAACGACCGCTGTGGTTCCTTTGTTCTATCCTTTGGTCTATCCTTGTATAGTACAAGAATGGGGTGGGAAAATGAAGTAATGGTGAGGAGGAGTGATGTGGGGGCAAGGAGGAGGGCCGAGGTTGAAATGAGCGGCGTTTTCCAATGCATGGCGACAATGTTGTCGTGAGTTTAGATGCTTCGCGGGAAGGTCGGAGCAGGGCATGCGTACAAGCATTGGCGTGCTCAAGGGGGGGCGGCAATTGTGCCTCACACATTTACTCATTTTCATTTTTTTCATACATTGCGCAGTTTTTTTTTTTCAGACTCGACCAACGAATGGGGAGAGAGGTGGTGAAGCTTGCCCTCCCCCCATGCAGAATTATGCGCTCACTTGTGCATACAAACTGTGTATAACGCTTCTAATGTATATAATTGTGTATGTCACATTCCACCGCCTTAATTTGTGGCGCTGAATATCGTTCTCGGGGTTAGACTTGTACAACATAAGGGCACTGCGCACCTCCGGGTAGGAGCATAGGCAGGAATTTTTTTTTCGTGGAAATATGGGGGGGAGGGGGGCTTTTTTTTTCGCTGTGTATGCCATGGCGAAAAAAAAACACATTCGGGGAGGGGGAGGGGGCACGGACTCGGTGCGGCACCCTTTGACTACGCCGCTGCCTCCGGAATCTGTGTATACCTCATCTGCGCAAATATTGAGCTTCCAGGTGTCGGCAATTATGACGCGTTTATTTTATATATGTACCTGCCCCACTGGACAGAACCTCTCGTATCCGCACAACCTCCATCCCATAGACACGCACACACGATGTAATTGTATTGTATCACGGTTTCATTTTCTTGCAAGAGTCGCAACGTGATCTGCTGCTGGAAAAAGCACACGATTTCTATCCTTTAGAAATGTTGTAAATGTTGAGGAATCGGTTCCAACAAGCGCCTGGGTGAGCTTATGGGGTCATTGATCTGGACTTGTCGACAGGGACGTCCCGTGGTTTCACGGCCCTCTGTGCTATAGAAACAAATTAGTTATCATCATCATCAGTCTGGCTACGTCGCACTGCAGGACAAAGGCCTCGCCCATGTACCGCCAGTCAGCTCGGTCCCGAGCTTGCTGCTGCCAATTTACACTCGCGAACTTCTTAATCTCATATGCCCACCAAACCTTCTGTCTCCCACTAACCCGCTTGCCTTCTCTTGGAATCCAGTTAGTTACCCTCAATGATCAGTGGTGTCTACGCGCTAAATGCCTGGCCCATGTCCATTTCCTCTTCTTGATTTCAACTATGATATTCTTAACCACGGTTTGTTCCCTAATCCACTCTGTTCTCTTCTTGTCTCTTAAGGTTACACCAACCATTTTCCATGCCCCGCCGCGGTGGTCTAGTGGCTAAGGTACTCGGCTGCTGACCCGCAGGTCGCGAGTTCAAATCCTGGCTGCGGCGGCTGCATTTCCGATGGAGGCGGAAATGTTGTAGGCCCGTGTGCTCAGATTTGGGTGCACGTTAAAGAACCCCAGGTGGTCTAAATTTCCGGAGCCCTCCACTACGGCGTCTCTCATAATCATATAGTGGTTTTGGGACGTTAAACGCCACATAATCAATCAATCAATCAATCAACCAACCATTTTCCTTTCCATTACTCGCTGCGTCGTCCTCAATTTAAGCTGAACCCTCTTTGTGAGTCTTCAGGTTTCCGCTCCGTAGCTTAGTAACGTAGCTAAGAAACAAATTAGTAGTGGCGCGCAAAAAACAGACGCTAGTCACTCTCTGACGGCCTCCGCGCGGTTAGTCGACCACGATGAACTGCGCCGGCGCATTGCCGCCGCAATTCTTGCGCGGACAGAACAATCGCCGGAGGGTGACTAAATCTCGCCGAACTAGAAAACAGCCAGTGACTCCATTGTCTGCGCATCTGGTCGCTGACCTTCGTGGCGTTGTTTTTCGTCGTCGTTTGGGTGCGCTCGTTTAAACGAGGGAACTGGAACGTTTCCCTTTTTTGCTAGTATGGTTGTCTCTTCTTGCCACCAAGTTGCGATGTCTCTCTCTTTATCACCCGCCACGGTGGTTATGGTGATCAACTGCTGACCCGAAGGTCGCGGGATCGAATCCCGGTCACGGCGCGGCCGCATTTCGGAGGAAGGCGAATTAAACGCTTGGGGCCCTTGTTCTTTGGTTTAGGTGCGCGTTAAGGTACTCCAGGTGGAAGTGAAAGCCCACCTTGGCGTCCAGTTTTGAGGTGTGAAATCCCAACAATTGTGGTAATATTGCTGACCCGGGAGGAACGACGCGTGCGTGGCCGAGCGCACGCGCAGGTCACGTGACTTGATATGAACAGTACTGAAAGTTGGGCGAGTTGGACGAGTTGGGCGAGTACTGAAAGTTGGACGTGAAGATATAAGTACAGTTCGTTGTCCAAAATAAACCATTTGTGAGTTTGCGCCCGTGTTGTTTGCCTCTTTTCCTTGTGTCCGTGTACGTGTTTTGCGCAAAAGAGTCATGACTTGATATGCGTCACCGAGGGTCAACGTGAGGGCCGCGGCGCGAGATGGCGCCTCCGCTGATCGCGTATTTAGTACAGTTTACTAAGACGTAATTATCACTGGTGTGATCTGTATTAACTGTTGAAAAGTGTCAAGATTGCGCATGATGAGGCCACCGGACGGAGCGCAGGACTCGGGCCCGTAGCCAGGAATGTTTTTCGGGGTGGGGGACGTTTGCTGAAGACCTTGACGATTTTAGAAAAAGAACACCTATTTTCGATTCCTTCTTTTCGGCACCCGCTCCCCGGCTACGGGCCCTGCAGGTCTATGTGTCGTTCACCAATAGAGAGTTTTAGTACTGCGTACGTGGCGGCGTTGCGTACGTAAGAACGCCAGGTTCTGCGTGGTGCGCATGCGCAGACCGCAACGCGCACGTATCGCGTAACGTACGCAGCCGCTACGTACGCACGCATGAGATGCGTGCGTGCGTACGTATGAGCTGATCGCGCCGCTCTCGAACAAGTTCGCGACAGCGCGAGACTTCGTTTTGCAAAATGGCGGCATCGAAGGCAAGCACCGACCGGCTCTGTGGCTTAAAATATGGCCATAATCTGGCTATAACACTTGGATTGGCTCACATTGGCTGTCAAGAACACGTGCTTCTATTTTGATCTACCAAATGACGCAACACGCTTCACGCTCGTTACGTACGCGGGTACTACGGCGTACTAAAAGCCGATTAGTGGCAAACGACGCCACGTAACGCAAGGCGCTTGCGTGATGCGTACGTAGCACCATTCCGCAGTACTAAAACTCTCTATTGTTCGGCGCGGCACCGTTGACGTGCTGACGGGCACACTCCCCGTGTCATGGCGGCGCAACTCCGAGCGCGGCGACATTCCGAGCAAATGCTTCGTCGTCGTCGTCTCGCTTTCCTGCCCTTCGCGTCGCGCGCTAGCGCAATTCGAAAGCGTTCTCGGTCGTACATTGCAATGACCGGCAGTTGACCTTTGCGCCGCCGACGCAAATGTTCGAGTTTGCGACAATGTCACGGCGCCGGCAGAACGTGCGTAAGGCCGTGTCTTGTCATATACACGTCAACGCCCGAGTTCGTTTGCGCTTTAGTTCCACGGTTCGTGAAATCCGGCCGGCGCTTGTTCGTATAAGTGTAGGTGACTCGCATGAGACGTTGTCGCTGACGCCATGCTTCTTAATAAATAACACGCCTAGAATGTAACGGCAGTCATCCGCCCTACTCTGCTTATTAAAGTGAAAGTCTTAAGCACTAACCACATGTAACAGTTAAAGCGCGCCAGCGCTGGCGTGCCCTCCCTCTATGCGCGCCCTATCTCCCCCACGTACACGTCAGTACGCGTCAGCGCGCGGCGTACCCTCTCCGTATGGAGAGATAGGGCGCGCATAGAGGGAGGGCACGCCAGCTCCGTATGGAGAGATAGGGCGCGCATAGAGGGAGGGCATGCCAGCGCTGGCGTGCCCTCCCTCTATGCGCGCCCTATCTCTCCATACGGAGAGGGTACACCGCGCGCTGACGCGTACTGACGCGTACGTGGGGCTACCGATTTTAAGGACGGACCACACGTACCCGTTGCAGCGCGCCGGCGCGTGGCTTTATGACGCGGCGACTCGTCCTCTCCCTATGGAGAGGGGGCACGCAACTGCACGTAGCCGCGCGCCCTCTCTCTCCACTAGGAGAGGGCGCGGCGCCGCGTCAGAAAGGCACGCGCTGGCTTACGGGTACGTGTACTCAGGCGCCCCATTAAACGCAAAAAGGGACCGTCGGCGTCAGCATGAGTGATGAAAACAATAAGAATAATAATAGTCATGCGAAG
Source organism: Rhipicephalus microplus (assembly GCF_043290135.1). Lineage (NCBI taxonomy): Eukaryota > Metazoa > Arthropoda > Arachnida > Ixodida > Ixodidae > Rhipicephalus > Rhipicephalus microplus. The sequence goes on along the minus strand of NC_134708.1, from coordinate 18,259,019 downwards.
GCGCCATCATGGCGTCACGATGTCACTTTGACATCACACAAATGCATCATCACATGACATTGTTGCTTGGTCAACGATAAGCTGATATCCCGGAGGCAGTGCTAAACCAGGCCACGTGCAGAAAGCTTCCAATACCTACGATCCTGGAGGCAGCGCAAAGCCGCATAAGTGCACAATGTTTCCAGAAGGGACAAGGCAGGATTAGTACATCAGATGAGAGGAAAAAGAAGTTGGCTGTTGCCTTCTAGTCGTCTTAGTCAAATGCATACGGGACCCTGTGAGTTCATCTCTCTCTAGTTTTTTACTGAAATACACGATGTTTTTCCCACTTAAGGGACTGTGTAGCCCTATTCGCACAGCCACATCGCACCTGGCTGGACACCTGTCACACAGAAGCTGAAAACGAAAGCGTCGCCAATACGCTCTCTTTTTTCGCGGCAGGTGTCCCGGCACATGCTGTGCGGCTGTGGTGATAGCGCTAGGTAAATAGGCCCTAAAGAACTCCACATACGAATAACTTTTATATAAGAAGCGTGTAATGTTCGAGTTATATTCGGTGTGTGGCGTGACCACCTTTACTGTGCATGCGCATCCCCTCTCCCTCTCGAGCCTCGCGACGCCGACGCAGGCAGCGTCTGCTAGCAACTTTCGTGGTAGAAAAAACCGCCTGCTTGCTCCGCACAACCGTTCATTGGCCACCCCGTAATGGATCTTGACCTCCAAAGTCAAGGTGGGAGAGTTTCCGTGTGCGTTTTTGGTGCACGTTAACTAGAAGAAAACTGTGGGTCTCTGCATTCAATCAGTCTTCTGCCTCTCCTGTCTCTCATTGTCCAATGGCAGTGATTGGCGTGTTCTAGTAGGAAACACCGGTCTACCACTGCGTACTTTGGGCCTCTGCAGGTTTCTCTCCTGCACAACACCGCAATGAGCGTGAGCATGAACGCCACCGCCAGTGTAAGCGTTGGCGCCCTCTGCTTCGCACACATGGTTTTCTTTAGCAGTAGATGGTGTAGTTGTTTTCAGCCAAACACCACTTTTCAGCCAAACACCACTCCAAACAGCTCCACCAGGAGTGCACCTTGAAGTGTGTAATAGGAGAGAGAGAACAAATCAGTCCACATAGACACAGCTTTGGTTCAAACTTTGACTTATGCATATCAACAGAAGAACAGAAAGGCAAGAGCACATCATGCTACAGGTTCACAATCGTTTTGTGCAATTCTTCACGTATGCTGTGTACCTTCTGACACACGACATATCAAAGCAAATCATGCGTCACTGTTCTGTTCTCTCTCTCTCTCTCGTTTTCTTCACTGTTCTAAACTATTTTCGCTGTTTTCATTCAGTAAAATTTGCACTGATAAGTAACAAAACATGGTCCAACTAAATTTGATACCAAATGAGTTTATCTAGGCGTAAATTTTAAATCAGTGTATCAATGATTGATACTAGTGGAAAATATAGCGCTAGCGCTTGAACTGTACATACTGTTAGAGGTCTCTATGGCAAAAGACATTTAAAGACTGACAAGTGGAAGAGTTGCTGAGTGTTCTTTCTAGTATATAAAAGCGCGGGAAAAAAAATCGCTAATAATGAGGACATTGACAGTTTCTTTAATTTTCATGCAGCTTAGAGAATGACCATCTCAGTGAAAATAATTGTCTTTTCATTTCGTTTAGGTACTGCTTCAGCATACGTTTCATTTCTTGTTCCTTTACTTTTTTTTATTTTATTAGCATTACCATTAAGTTGTCACTAGAATTTTCATTTGCTATTTCGGGCAGCTGTATTCGTTCATGCAGGCTTCTCTTTTGTCATTCTAGTGAATTAATACTCATGGTGGGCTGTACGCAGCATTCACGTTAAACATTTATTTTTCTATGCCGTCATGAATGAAAAGACATTTTGGTATGCTTCATTGAAACCAAAAGGAACCTGTGTTCTTGCTGTTTTGTGTGTTTTTTGTTTCTATGTTGGCATTTCAGGCTTAGTGGCTTGAATGCGAAGTACAAGGCTGCTATGTTGTAAAAAAATACAGAAATAAAATATGTGTGCCTTTTCATATTCCTTGCTGTGTGCCACTGAGGAATTCAGTCATAAAATTCTTTAGCAAATAATATGCGTTCTCACAGCTCCTAATCGCTTTTTAAATGACTGTGTGCTACGTTTTACGATGTTTGTAATGTAGTTGGAAGGCTTTGTTGAAGGATTCACCATTTTCTCATAATTTATCAGAAATCACAATGGAAACAAAACTAACGGATCACTCTCCGCACTTCCTCTTACAGCAAGAACTTTCCCGCGACACTGTGCTTCGCGCTTTCAACAGCCGTGCCGTTGCTTTGTGTTCAAGTGTTACCATGGGCATTGAGTTGACGGTTAATTTCTCTCGCGACTGACGCCATTTGCTATCCATCAACGCAAGTGCTGTCATTTAGTTTCGAAAAGATTTTTAAGCTCGAGCGTTCTTGGATGACCTCGTACCAAGGTTGCAGAGCGCGCACGGAATCGTCTCGCAAATGTCAAAGTCTGCCCTCATCTTGAACTGTTGCCGCTGCTGTCATTTCGCGACCATCGATATGCCTGACAAAACAACATAGCTCACTTTTGTGTTTTATATTTTTTCGCTCGTTTCATTTTCTGTTTTTTGAAACTGTCTCGCAGTGACGTTGTCGCGTAAGTGCGCAGCGGTTAGAATGTGCCGTGTTGTCGTTCGGCAACACGTAGGGAGAGGCATTTGCACAAATATTTAAGGAGTTCGAGCCCTTTCGCGGGTACTGTATGTGATTGCCGACCGGCTGTCACCTTATGAGGGGTGACTCATGAAGGTCTGAAATTATAATGGGGAGAGGGGGCATGAAAGAACTGTAACTCAGTTGAAATACCATCTTCTATGCGTTTGACGTCGGTTGCACGGTCTTGTGAGACCTTCAGATGAAGCTGTCAAATGCAAGGACAGTGTAATGACTCTGGGTGTCACGATCCTCATGGTTAACAGCCAGGCGACGAAAACAAGTGTCAATAGAAAATGTTGTGCCGCAATGGGCAGAAGATTCATGCGACAATCGACACGTTGTGACACCTGGTGGTTAGGTTTGAAATTCACAGAGCATTGGGAGGTCGTTAGCTTCTTAAAAATCTCGGACGGGTTCAACGCTTGTTTGTTCAACACGTGCAGTGCGTTGCTTTGGTGTGATTGGAAATTGCAGACGTGCTGCCTTTGTTTGGAGTGATTGATAGCCAATACCTTGCCCGAGAGCATCTGTGCAACTATTGTAGTTAATATCATGAGCAATGGCGTGTAGGCCTGAAATGTCATGCTCAGAGGTTTCATGCACGTTTTAATATTGTGTTCGTACAAAGCTGCATTTTAATTCTTGTTATTGTTGTTTTTGCTTCATGCTATGGGTCAATGTCTTGAAATTTTTTCTATCCTAGTCATGCCTTGAGGAACTACTAAAGAACATCATTTTTATTGTGTATGCAAAGTGTACATTTACTTTCTTTTTTAACCATCGAACTGATTACATTTGAATATTTTGCCCTTGCAAAAAGCTGGTTGGTATTAACTAGTAAGTTATAATTGATTTAACCTCTAAGCAAGTTTGATGACCACTGTTTCTTCAGTAATATAATATGTAGCAATGAAAGAAGGAGCTCTACATAATTGGAGTAATATTTCTGTTGAACTGGCCTTGTTAACTTGATTTACGCACAAAAATGAAAGTTTGTTCATTATTTTCGTCTACAATAAATTATTTGTATATTAGTAACTTTTCAACTGGGTCAGTGTGGCCATTTTAGTGGTCTTGTTGCTATAAACTTGGCTGCTTCTGGCCTAAATTTGGTGTCGGGTCTTCGGTAGCCATCTTCAAGTGGGGATTCAAGCCCCGCTAACTGTCCAACGTTGTGAGTGAACCACACAAAATGAACCTGTTGTGATCAAAGTTTGGAAGTTTGTGCAAGGTACTTATACTCTCTTTCACCACTTTGGTTCAACACTACCAAAGCTACGGGGTATAAGAAAGCCACACGCTTGCGCAGTGAAGCATAGTTCTAGATATAAGTGCCTTGAAAATGGCAGGGTTGTCTAAAATTGGCGTTTGTTTGCTTTGTGTTGCGCCACATCAATACACGATATTTGCTACGCATTTAACTATTAAATTGTGTCGGTTACCGCAAGGAACTGTGGTTACAAATCGACATGGCAGCCCCCATGCAGAAGCGACCGCTCGCTTCGATCCGAATTTGCTCCTGCTAAATGTCCACTGCACTGACAATAACAAATAAATGGTAAAATCAGCCATCGATTTGTTCCATTTTGCTCTGAGGATGAAGCATAAGGTACATTTGGTCGTTATTAGCAAAATATGCTGCTTGCGTAGCCGCATCTGATAAGCCTAACGCGCCTAGGCCAGGGCTTGGACTGTGTGGCCAGACCAAGAACGCTGCGCATCTCAAGATATCGGACATGCAACCTCGCGCAGTGATCCGCACGCATCAGATGCAGCCTCAGTGAAACAAAAAAAAGATAGTGTGAAACAGAAAAAGATAGAAGAGAAGCATTGCAGCGAGAGATGGTAGGAAATGCTTCAACAGAGAAGCAGTCGTGCCAGAGCCACAAACAGCGTCCTAGACCCACAAAGTGAAGTTATCCGCCGGCATGAGCATCTACCGATCTTCAGTAGAGCCACAAATCATATTGTTAAGACGACAAACTTCCTGAAGTTGAAGCGTAATGGTTTGTCCGACAGTTTTACTTATTTCTTAAAGTTATTAAAGCACCCATGTTACATACAATGATCGTGCAAGGACAATCAGGCGAGTAGACGCTGTGAAGATGGTGAGCAGACGACACGGCGCAGATCATTACATGTGGAGGGATTAATCGCCTTTCCTATTGGCTGGAGGCCCTGTAGCCTCCAGAGTGCTGAAGGGAACTTCTGAAACAGAGTATAGTAGCATTATAATGCTTACCCCTCCTCCCCCCACCCTCCCTTGTTATTGACGACTCGGCTGCTTATCTTCACGATGAAAAGGAAGTTGTGTCACATGAATTGGTTCTCGTTTCATAAGTGATAAGAGCTAGAAAACCAAGCTTAATGTACAACAGGTGCACCTTGGTGCTATGAAAATCAGGTGACCCGTGTTCAGTTCAACTTTTTCATACTTGTTTTGATTTCTCATGTGATAAAAACCCTATAGTTGCAAAACTAATGAGAGCAGAGTTCACGGATAACAATTTATTGGTAAAGACTGGTTTGTTGCAGCACTTCAGTGTCTCATTAAAATAAGTGAGAGACTGTTTATGTTTAGTGCGACGGAAAGTGACAATCGTTAAAAGACCTCTGATTTTTTTCAAATAACGCAGCAATCCACCACCAACCCAGAGCCTGGAGGATCAGCAGTGCGATGAAATGTTGGACTGCAAGGTTCGTCTTTTGATTGCTGCGTCCATTCTAAAAACGTGCATGCCCACTATCTACAGGCCTGGCATTATAATGAACATGTTCCGTAATGCACCAAAGCCTTTTGTCAACCCGTTATATGTATACCATGTTGTCTCTCATCGAATGGCGGTGGTGTCACTGCCACTGACGCTGCTTATCGCGGCTACCTACGTGAATGGTGGATTGGTACTCGTGACACTGTGGCATATTCTGGAACTGTGAATGACCGACATTTATCGCTAAACTGCTCCTGCTCTTCGTACGCTTCTAAAGCTGCTCTTGCACATTAGCTGGAAAACATTCTTCGTGTCATCGGACAGCATGAGTCACCTTAACAGATAAATGAAATGGTGCACTTCTTCTGAGACTGAAAGCCCGGGACTGGACAACAATTAATGCTCTATGAAAAAAAAAGTGGGGACACTATGTATCGATTATTACATAGCCATTTCATTGTGGAAGCTCTTTATTGTTTTGTTTTGTATAAGCTCTGTTGGGCTGTCACACTTAAGGTGCTGCAGCTATGTTTGACGAAACCTGTGTCCTTTACCTTCTGTGTGAGCTACTCAGTGAGAGCAAATACATTTCCGATTTAGCAGTATACGCACTTGCCTGAAGATCTCTGCACGTGTGATGAACTGAAGGGAGAACGATTGTAAGTCGTGTGGTATTTCAAGAAACATGGGCTATATATAGAGGATTATAGTACTAAGGTCACATGTAGAAAGTGGTTTGTACTGAGCTTCAATGGAGCGATTTTTATAGAAAGTAGTAAAATCTGCGTTTAGTCGAGTTCCTTTTAGGTGCCGTGAATGTGAAGCCGCATTGTATCTTTACTTTCCTGGTGCCTTTCACATGCATTTTTAACATGCCCAGTATACTGTTATGTGCTTATTCTTCTCATTCTATTCCCAACTGTCTTGCAAAAGCAAACCTCCTGCTGATTTTTCTATGCATGTAGACATTTTTCTTAGATCTTTCTGCTGATATACGTTTTTTAAATCACCGCACAGTTCACTCATTCTCATATTGTGCATCGCTTTACAATATAAGAATCGTCTTGAAACCATGCTCTGATACACTCCATTTTCAATGTAATGAACCCAGATATAACAAAATATCGGTTGTAATGAAGTAAATTAGAAATACTTTTGCAATAAGTAAAGTGTTAGGAATATGCTTTTATAATACATTTTTGGATATAACAAACTTAGTTTCAGGTAAGATAAAACTTTGTTATAATAAGGTTCGAATGTACCTCCTCTGCTTCCTGCCCTTTCCCAAACTGCTTCAAATTGGAACGACATTCTTTACTATGTTGTTCCTATCAGTAATCAAACCCAGCTATATAGAACTCGAGTAAATGGGGTTACCCCTTTATATCGATCTACTTTCAAACACGACAGTGGCTTAATGTCAATTCATAGAAAAATCTACGGCTGCGTCAAAGAAAAAAAAATAAACTGGCACACTCCTTGGGCAGCACGCAACACCCCAAAATGTTGGCCTTCCCTTCCGAGAAGTTGGATTTTTTTCTCGTGGAATGGGGCTTTCCCGCATCAGTCGGAAGCGTGAGCGATGCCAAGGCGGACACCTGAGACACCCAACGAATTTGCACAGCCGCCTGTGAACACATTGAAGCACTGTTTATATCAAAACCGTGTTTTCTCACGGATAACTCGCCTATGCTTATAACTTGCCCCGCCAACTGCAAACTGTGGGGAAATAAAGACTCAACAAAATTCTTGCGCTTTCCCGTGAGAGTGTCTCCCTTGCATAACCATCAAGCAGCGCCCGGAGGCCACCTTGCAGACCAATGTTCGCTGAGAAATATGACATATTCCTTAAAAGTTTCATAACGAATTCTGCGGTATATCAAACTAGCTCCAGTTTATTTGTGAGGTTGATAGGTGGTATTTGAACGTTGTCACAATATCTTCAGTTGCAGTCTATGTAAAGTGGAATAATGAATTTGTGTTTAAGCGACAAATATTTGGGATATGCAGATATGAATGTAGTGCATTTATTTGCAATTGGTACTTTTCTGCATGAACATTTTTGTGTTTTGTGACTGCATTTAGCCGCTATGGCCTCTTGGAAAGTAATCGCAATGTTCCCTCTCATATCCCTCATTACTGTTGCTTGCAGGTGTCTCTACGGTCTTGTTAAATATATTAGCCCATTCTTGTTTGAGTGCATCATCTAACATGTATCTGTTATTTATTGATGTGCCCACGAAGCATGACAGTGAGTGCCGGTCTATTTTCTGTATTTCGATGCTTTCTCACTTTCCAATGCTCTGTTACTATCAAAAATGGTGTATTGGTACACAATCAGGAAATATTAAAGGCACCAACAACTGCCCAGAACATAAAATGAGATGACTGAACAGATGGAAAAATAGTCCCTTATAGTGACACAAACCAACCCTGTTTTTTTTCGTGAGAAATGTATTTTTATTTTTATTTCTTAATTGAAAATCACGAGAAATGGCTTGTGGCGTCTCTGGTTGCAAAAACATAAACTATCATGAATGCCCTGTCACGTGACCATGCGTTAATGTACACGTTCAACAATTTGTTGATTAGTACTGAAATATTGTTTGAGTTTTTATAGGAAAAGATATTTTTTAAAAGTATACATATAAGCTTGCGTTAGTATGCATTAAAGTGGCGCTGCCTTTGCATGACATATGCCCCACTCCGTTTTCAATCACTTGGCTTGGCAACGTGGTACAAGTGCAGGGAAGCTTTATAGAGCCACACTGTCTCATTATAACGGCTTGTTATCTTCAAAAATAGTTGTAAAGCACAGAATAAACCTGGTTAAGCATAGTTCCAGGAAAACCTGCAAAATAAGAACGACAGCATGCATAAGCCACCAGAAAGGCTACCGGCACCGCTATCAATACTCAGCGTTGCCAGATGAAAATGCACTACCGTGTTCAGAGCCTTTCAGGTAAAAAAATACTGCTTATAAAATGACTACGAGCTGTTGGGAATAACTACTGCCGCTACTATCACTACGAAGGGTAAGCTTTCTGTCGCGCAGGAAAAAACTGGATCCAAAAAAGTCAGTTGTCGGTCCCTTTAATATTTTCTGTTAGTGCCCCTGGTGTTTAGCAGCTATTTTTTAGTTTAGTTTAATACAAACATTTTGGGACGTTGCTTGCCAGGTTTTTCAGGATGAAGATGGGGCCACTAACCAGGCCAAGGTAAAAACACAGACGTTTCAGAGCCTGCACAGGTTCGTCGATCATACTGAAGAATTCATTGAAGTCGAGGAACCCGTACAGGTCCCGAAACATCTCTGCATTTTTACCTCGACTTGGTCAGTGATAGCATCCTTATCTTCATCATGATACCTGACCACATGAATTTTCGTCACTCTCGACTCCTTGCAAGACTTTATTGATAATTTTTGTGGGCACAATTTTCTTGTCACCTTCCAGTAATACTGAAGTCTGCAGTAATGCGTGCAAACCAAACGTTGCTGTATTTGCGAATTCCTGTTTTAGGTGGTACAGCTGATACGAGAGAGCATCCTGCCCCATTCGAGCCACGTGCCGAAGGACTTTGTGCTCAAGATTGTTGCCCTCCTGAACAAGGGTTCTATTCATTCGGCAACGAGTAGCACACCTGTGGGTACGTACTTTTAGGCGGCGCGCACTTAATGTTTGCTACTAAGAATCTCTACCAAGAGATTAATCAAGGCGTGGGTTGTTACTGGATTCAATTAATGTTTTGACTAGTGGTCTTGCCATCTTCAAAGCAGCAACTGCCTACTGAAGCACGCGTATGCGTAGGCTTCGCAAACTCTCTTCCATGCAAAATAAGAGGGAAAGAGAGGGAAAGTGTGAAAATGACGTGGGTATGTGGTAAAAAGGAAGGCTAAAATACCAGGTTGGGTGGGTAAATTGAGAGAGGAAGTAATCGGCAAGGAAGCAATCAGTAACTTTGAATAAACATCACTACTACAGGACAGGACCAAGCACTGAATGACAAGTTTTAAAGGCGAAGCTTTTTATGGCGTGGCTTTTGCGTCCCTCGTCGTGCATAACCACCCGTGGCACATACCCAAGAGAGCGGTCCTTGGAATGTCTGCTGGATGGCGGTACTTGTATATGATGAACACATGGTGAAAAGATGTGAGACGGCAGTACTTGGAGTGTTCACAAAATAGATGGATGTATGGACAGACATACAGATAGACGGACTGGCAGACGTACGGACGGACAGACAGACAAAGGGGCAGACGCACAGATGGACAGAAAGAGGGATGGCCACATGAACAGATGCACGGATGGGTGGACAGACAGACAGACGAAGTAACGGATGAAAGAACGGAACGTACGGACGGATGCACAAGTGGATGGACGCACCGATGATAGCACGAATGGACAGACACACGGATGGACGCATGGACGGATGGAAGCAAGAACAAATGGACGGGCAGAAGCTCGGACAGACTGACGAATGCTTCGCCCCACCAATCATCATTCACTCAGTGGATAGGGTATGCTGTGATCTTTTATGTTGCCTCAGCGTAATATATACTCATGGAAACAAGAAAAAAAAATATAAGGTATGATTACAGCTCTTTTGCACCTGTGCAGCGATTACATTCAGTGGTTTAGATAATCATGCTCTTTCTCGAGCAACCATATGGAAGCCATGCAAACAGATGATTCACTGTGCATATGAATCACGTTTCATTTGTTTGTTCATATTTTTCTTGTTTCCGAGAGTGTATATTCCACTGCAGGGAAATAAAAACTTGTTGTCAGTCAACGCTTGGTCCTGTCTCTTCCTTCTCTGTCCCGTTGTAGTGCTGTTTTTATGAAATGCAGTGTGCACCAACAAGCCCGTATTGACACTTTAAAAGCAATCAGTAGACTCTGCCTTATTTGAAATGCCTACCAAGTAGCTGAACCTTCTGGCATTGTTATACAGACCACACAGAATCTGCCGGCATTTTGCAGTGCTAACTGTGCTTATTCAATTTACGGCAAAACTGCAAAACCTCATCAGTATGCTTCTGTTATGTAGCTTTTTTCAGCTGCTATGTTTTGAGGCACCATCTCGTGTAATTTTCATACTGTCATGTGCATTAGCTTCCAGTTTTTGTCTTGGCTTTTCTAAAATTGCAAATTTCTCTCTCTCTGCTTCTTAAGCTTCTCTTGCTGGCCGTTATGTCTAAAAACTGTGACTGAGCCCACATTAACCAATACGTGTGGTTGCTAAATCAGTCTCAATGTTAGCTGCGGTGTGCCATTTTTTTTAGTTTAGTTTTCTTTTTGATAGGTTGTACTCGGGGGATTGAAGTACGAAAATTTAAGTCTAAAACCTAAATACTTTCATTTCATCATATACAGTTAGTGTCATATCTGTGTAATATTGACTCGAGCTCTTGCATCACAGCAAACTTTATCCTTTGCAGCCTGATTTGCAGCAACATGATGCTGTTATCAGCAATCGTAGTAAAAAAAAAAAGGAGTCATACTTCTATTTTGGGAAACGTTACCCCTTTGTTTGTGATGCACATTTTTTAATTACATCAATTAAGTCTGTCCCTTTTAATTGCAACAGTCGATTAAGGTGAAACACTTCACCACTTCCCACATTTCCAGATACAGAGTCCACACGCAAGCTGCGCGAAGAGTTTGCCAAAGCGTGCTTTGAGACGCTGTTGCAGTTCTCTTTTCTCGGTGGCATCGTATTGCCAGAGGGTGGCGTTGTCAACCGTCTGGCTGTTACTTCACTTCTCCATAGGTTCCAGGAGGTGAGTTTTATACGCCTTGTAGAGTTGTATGTAATGCAACCAAATTACGTTGGTACAAGTAATCGATTGGTTTTAATTAATTCCATTTTTTGTGTTATTTTATATACGGACAGATAACTTTTTTGATAGCTGACTACTTTTCCGAAACTGTAATGTTATGGGTAATTCAACTATATTTTCCTGTAAATGACTACCTGTAATAAGTTACCTCTTTTTACAGTATCAGTTTGTAATCGGTATTCTACGGCAGTTCTTGTCCCCAAAAATTATGCAACCGTTCTGTCAGGACCCCTCGTCTGACAAGACTGGGGTCCTTGCAGACATCTCTACTGACAGTGGTCTAATTTAAGTGAAGTGCTATTAGGAAGTACACATCCATAATAAAAAAAAAGCTCGCTAAAACATGCATATATTTCCCTAAGCATCCTTTTGTATTCATTCTTGAAGATTACCTGACAGAAACCAGAAAGGAGAAAAAATATTATTAAAGGGGTACAACGATGAGTGCTGATAATGTTTGCAGTAACAATGTTGTTAATACTGGTGGTGTAGAGGATATTAATCTAACTCAAATCAAAGCAAGCATTAAGTGTTACATAGCTGGCACAATAATACAGAAACATGTAATTGAGCTCGAACATTTATAGGTACTAAAGGGAAACAATAAGTTAGTTAAAATTGATAAATTATGCTCTGAAAACTGCAGTGTCATTAAATTTCATCACCATAGGTTTATTAACTTATTACAAAATGAAAGTTGAAAGTTTGATTTCTAAATTGGCCTTCGAAATCTACAGCGATGACGTCATGGAATTCAAAATGTTTTTTTTTTTATTTTAGCCACACTGGTTCAGCTAACTTTCCTGAAGCTTGATATGCTACGTCTCTGGCTGTCTTGGAAGATTCTGCACTTTATTTTTACCAATTAGGAACTGTGTAAGCCCTAAGAAATTGAACAAAAACTTGTGACATCACGGTGACTGGTATAGGGAATTCAAAGCAACGTCACTTTTTTTGTGCATTTTCTCACTTACCAATCTCCTAACAGTAAACATGGCGATTTTCGTATTGTGAAAGGGTAACTTACTAATGTGACAGGAAATTGTTTTTCTCTTGAAGGTCCCATTAAAGGACACAGGATTGTGACAACACCTGTGTGCATAACCTTGAACTCAATGTTTAAGCTTGGTTGTTTTTGTGGTTCATTAAATTAGGAATGTAAGAGGCCTTATAGATGACAAAAATTTACACTTGGTATGGAAACAGAGTCTATATTCTGCATCATACATCATGTGTAACTGTTCGTAAACTATGCTAGAAGTTCAGTCAGCAAAATTAGTAAGCCAGCATGTCTCACGTTTGAATTTCGTCATTGCGAACATAACCTCCGCTATTTGCTTCGGGTATGCAATATTGAAACCGATCACAAAGGCCATGATCAGAAAACAAAGACGTGTTAAACAATCCATAGAAACCTGCTGACAGCCGTATTAGTAGCGAGGTTGCTTTATTTCCAACGCTCTAAACATCTACATTATGGGTGGTCAGACCTCGAACTATTTCTTGGCGCAAACACATCTACTGCAAGAAGTCGTGCTAGTTTTCCATTATCTCACCTGATGTGTGAAATGGAATATTGTAAACCTTTTGTGGCTAATTACATCAGGCAGCTGAGGAATTTGGGACTAGATTTCGAGCTACGCTGGACACGGTTTCGTACATTTCAGGTTATCTGCCATTATGTGGAAGACGAACAGTTGAGTGGAAAGTGTCCTCTGCCACGGCATCGCATGGCCGAAATATCGTTCGTCCTCAAAGCCGTGGCAACGCTGACCGCTTCACTCAAGAAGGCTCCGCCAAACAACGGTGGGACGACGTTTTCATTTACGAACATACATACTGTAACGTCATCTGTAGTGCATAGCTTCTTTTCATGGTCGCTATTGCAGGCATACTGCGCATAAATTTATTTATTTATGAGGCTCTCAGTATCAACGAAAGGGGACCCGCTGCAAGGGTGTAGTGACTATGGTACTCGACTGATGACCTGAAGGTAACAAAACCAACCTCCGGCAGCGCCCTCTGCATTTTCGATGGAGGCAACTTAAGTGCATGTTAAAGAACGTCAGGTGGTCAAAATTTCCAAAGCCCCCCATAATCATATTGTGGCTCTGAAACATTTAGCACCTATATTTCCATATTAAAAAAGAGGAATGAAAATGCAATAAAAGAGTAAAAAGAAACACAGGATTATTTGTAGCAAACTACTGACAACGGAACACCACATACCGCATTTACTCGCGTAATGAACCCACCTTTTCTTCAGAAAAGTTGGCGCCAGTTTGGGGGAGAGTTCATTACGCGGGAGAAAAAAGTCACTGTAGTTAAAACAGCGAAAATTTCGCCCAGCGGTATTGCTTGTCTTGGTCCACAAAATGCATGGCAAATCGTTTTCGTAGCCTGAAGCTCTTCTTGTTTTCTAATTTCACAAACGCGCACGGATCGTGTCGTCCAGCCGGTGGGTTCCCGTTCTCCAGCGCATGCTCGACCAACTTTAAGTTTAAAATTAGCCGTGTAGATAGTGTACCAACTGAACGCACCTCGCGCAACAGGTGTCCAACTAAGTTCACTACAACAAACACAACAAAAACACAGCGTTGAATGGCAGAGCACAAAAGTTGCGGGAGCACAACTTGCCATTGGCATGGTTGCATGTTACATGGCCTCCAAAATGGCAGGCGTGTGGTGTGCACTCGATGGTGGCGTGTTTCTATGCCACACACCCACTGTCGCAGAGGCCATGCGGTTTGTTTTTTGCTTCGTTATTTTGCCGCTGTGCTTGCGTGGCACTATAAGCAAAGATGTTTCTCATGTATTCGACAGATGGCGCTCTGCCACAAAAGGCGCAACATTTAAGTTTTGATTGACCTCGTCCGAGCTCGCGCTGCTCGCAACTGTTTGGCATGGTTGTTAAAAGGGCCCTGCAACACTTTTTGAGCGTGGTCTCAAAACGCTGCCGATCGGTAGTAGAGGCTCCCGATAACACGCGAGCCAAATGTTACAGTGCAGCACGCACCCTGGAATTCACAATAAATTATCAGTCATCTAAAAATTGGTTTCTCTTCTCTCGACAAATCACGGAATAAGCCCAAAAATCACTCGTAGTAAGCACATCTATCAGCCATTGGCTGATTTGAACGTGGCGCGCTCGCTCGTTACAGAGGACACCCCAGAACGTACGCTACTTGTCCAGGCGTGTGCGCGCGATCACGCTGATAAAGCCATGCATTCAAAGAAAAAAGAAAGAAAAAAGTGCTCAAGTTCACGAGTCGCAGGTGACGTGCTTTCGTTGTCCCTCCCATCCCTCCCTGCTTAGCTTCTAGCGCTTTCGTCGGGACGAGAGAAAAGAGAATGCGATTGCAGCGTGTGAGAAATCTTTGTAACTTACTTAATCTTTGTAACTGGGATTCTTAAAATTATTGCGGCATTGAATTTGTGAGGCAATACACTTTACCAGTGAAATAATTCCATGGTTACTCAAAAAAGTGTTTTATGGTCCCTTTAAACTATATTTTGACTTTTATTGCATCATTATTTTGTGATATAATGACTTGATTTAATAATTCAATTGTCAATGGCACTGGTTATCATACCGAAATATAATAAAAAGATACATTAAACTTTTTTTCTCTTTCTTTCTGAGGACCAAGTTGAGGGGGTGGGTTTATTATACGAGTGCGTATATTACGCAAGTGAATACGGTCGCTGCAAAATTATCCTCCAGGAGTGCACTGTTAATCAATGAAAAGACTACTTAATTGTAAATAAATACAATAACACATCTAGCAGGTAATGTCCACTAATAAATGTGTAATTATACAAATTTGTACCATTCATTATTACATTTGATTAGTGCATTCTTAAAGCAAGTTTATTATATTCGCATTTGGTGCACTGTGACCTCTTAAATTATTCGAGAATACGAAAACGTCACGGTACTCAGCATTGGCAGAGTCTATAACTAGGTACATATATTTATCACATATGGCAACTTGGCTGCGTGAAAACCTCAACGTCAAGCCTGTTTGCTATGATGGTGATTTTTCCCATGACATAAGCTCTAAAAGACATTTGAGCAAGGCATTGTGCTGTAGTTGCGATTGAAACATTTGAAAAAGTGTATTAATCACAACAGCAGGTGATCAATGGTAGAAGACAAGGGTACATTGCCTTGAAGAGGGTATGACAGTGATTGTCCCAATGAGCTCAGAGAGTTGCATGCTCAAGCCACATTATTTCTAGAGGACCATCACCTGAGAAACTGATAGAAGCATATTTTAGGTAAGTACTAGTGTCATGAAGTTGGTGTATGAGCGGCCGTTTCGTTTTCTGCATTGTAAAACTCATGTGGAGTTATATGTAAAGAGGTTCTGGAACGGCTGTATATGCATAATCTTAATGTTGTTTTGTGCTTTTTTGGTTGAAAAGATTGAAGAGTTTTATTAAAATGAAGATGTTGCTGCCATTTTGCCATGGTGCTTGTGAAACAAAGCCACACCTCAGCTGTGCTTAGTCACCATGACATCTGCTGTGCAGTGGCCGACGTATGAAGCAGGTTTTCATTAGTATGATGTAAATTAACCTTAATTGCCTAGCCTTAGTTCTCACTGCGCAGTCGGTAATTATGTGCTAAATTTTACTCTTTTTGTGTCTCCCTTTCTTTTTTCTTTTGAACGCTTCTGCACTGCAGTTGAATGGAGTGTTTGGGAGCAACTGATCGCCCTGTATCCCCACCTCGTGAGCTGTAGCACGTCAACGTCGGCCCAAGTCTGCCGATCGCTGCGAGAAGCCCTCCACGAGTACGCCGATCTGCTGGCGCCACCCCGATCACCACCGCCTCAAAGAAACGGTGGTCGTCCAGCCGCCACCTAGCCTTTTCACAGAACTCTTTCTGAAAAGAAAAAAGACCTTCTAGCATCGCAGTGCGACATCGGAGTCTGAATCATCCAGATTACCGAAGCACGAACACTTTAATTGAGACGTACGAGTCGACGTCATTTGGAACGTTCGGGGATCTCCCACTGTTTTTACAAACCGTGGCTACGGCTTCTGTGTGATCACTTTTTGCACTTATCGTCAAAGGCGACAGGATCGCTGTTTTATTATTATTTTTTTTTACCTGGTCCTCCTGTCATATAGTGCAAGCGTTCTGATGTTTTCCCACAATCGTGGTCATTGTGTTACACATTAACTGTAACATAAGTTGTGTCTGTTGCGGAACAGGTTTGTTTGTCGTGCCAATGATGTGCGGTGGTGCTGTTGGAAAGATAAATGAACACTCACTCTCTGGTGGTGCGAATGCCGGAGAGTTGTCGTTTCTGCTGCGCTCACAGCACCGGAAAAATAGCAGAAAGACGCAGCTTACAGCGCATTTTCTCGTGATCGTTTCAACTCAAGCCCGAAGACTTAGTTAAGCATAGAGTGAAGCCCTCAAACTAACGTGAAGGACGTCTGGAAGCGAATCATTCACACAAAGGTTCAGGACATTAAATTCACAAGATTGCTGCAGGCTTAGAGATGTTGTACTGGATGTCTAGTGAGTCGAATAGTAATTCATTCGAAATATTTTCTCAAGTGGCGTATCACTGCGTCTCCATTTCCAAGCATAACGAAAGTAGATTTTACATCTCCTTCAGACGCGTGATTACAAAATTTTTCCTTTCGATTGAAGGCACTTTTTTTTTCTGGTGTATTAGGAACAGTAGCGCAAAATGTGGACAGGGCAGCTTAAGTGATACATCCTTTTACGTTCAGCAGTTCACAGTGGCTTGTCGTACATTTGTCACTGCTAAAGGAACGCTAAAGCAGTGTATAAATTCAGCTGTATTTATAAACTTTTAGACTAACGAGAAAAATCACCGTTGCACTAATGTTAGATTTAGTTAGCTAGCATAAAGGATGTAAAAGTGATCAATGGGTGGCAACAGCATTCTGAAGTTCCTTGCTGTGACACTACAAATATCGAACCCACTCTCAAAGGCCTAATTAATGTTTTTATCGGTAAGATTTGACTGTGTTCTATTTTAAATGAGACAGGAACAAAAATGAGCAAGTTGTGAGAACTTTTACTAAGAAGTGACTAATCAAGAAACAATACTCTCTATGATGCCTCACTCAAGTATTAGACTTGTGTTTAAAAGTAAAAAAAAAAAAACCCTTACCTTAATTTCAGTACCATCATCTATTGAACCAATTGCTGTGAAATTAATGAAAAAAGTTTCTAAACAGTAGTTTGTTAGTCGCTCTAAAAAACTTTAAAGGGGCCTGCGACATAAATTAAGCACATTTTCATCACTTCTAGCACTGTGGAATGCAGTGATCACATTTGTAAATAGAAATGGCAAAAAGAAAGTGTTTATCATTTTAATTAAATGGATAATCTACCTTAAATTTCGGCTGCAGCGACACACAACGGCATTTCTTGAAATCGGAGGGGACACTCGCTCGTGCTGTAGATGCTCTTTGTATGCCTTCAGCCAGAGCACACTATTGCGCACTGGAATATATAATGTTGATCTTTACACTTTATCAGGTGCAAAAGAACTTTTTTTAGTCATAACATTTTGAAAACTAGACACTGCATGCTAAGCAATGTCTACTACAAGACAAGACCTTCTACATTCAAACCTCATTATACCAAACCCGAATCTAACAAAATATTGCTTATAACTTAGTAAATAACGAATGGTTTTGCAATAGCTGTAGTATTAGGAATATACCTTTATGACAAATTTTCAGATATATAACAGTTATTTTTGTGTACGATGTAAATTTGTTATAATGAGGTTTGAGTGCATGCTATATCTCTGTAAACTTTGCGCAGTGATTGAAGGTATCCAGCGACGTCACTGAGGGTCAAACGCGAAAGTAAACATTGTTGTCCTTTCAGGTTTTATACTCTGCAGACTGATAGCTTCCATTTCCACACACCAGTTTTTATATTTCCTGCCACATTCATCTCAGTATTCCAAAACTATTCACACTCAAGTGCTTCGAGAGTCGGTCAGAAAAATGTTGCAGGGCCACTTCAAACACACAACCAAGGCAAAGATGTCCAAAATTTGTTGCCGCATGTTATCAGTAAGGCCAACTGTCTGTCTTAGGCTCGCTGTTTCTCATTGGTGCTGGCAGCCTGCATTCAAGTACTGTAAAAAATATAGGCTCATTTTTAAAGTTTGAGGGTATTGTTAGCACGACACATTAAGGAGACAAGGCTCGGAGCCGATAGTCTTCTGCCTTTGTGATTTTATTTCTCACGTGACTGAGTTGCAAGTGAATGTAACACTCCATGACAAGGAGCAGCCCGCTTTAGTATTTTCACTGCAACATTTGGACGGCTTTCAACTTTCTGCCAGTTGAAGCTGCAGAGCATTGTTCAAAAGCTTCCCAATTCTTGATTATATACTGCATGTATCATTCCTGCGAATCATTTCATCTGCATCGAGCTCCGTCGTTGCATTAAACGCTAGAGTGTGGTTTGGGTTCCACAGTTGTGTAGCCCGTAGGGCTTTCTGAAAAAGAGATGCCTTTACGTTGTTGTAGAATATGTATTGCTAGCTTTTTCTACAGCGTCTTAAAATGTAGCAAGCAAGCACCTGGTGTTTCAGTGCTGAAGCAATGTATTACAAATCGTGCAGCGAACTGTAAGTGCATATTGTTTCTAATAACACCACAAATGTCTCTGTAGGCTGAGGATTGCAGCAAACTACCATAGAATCTATCCAGTACGTTTTCTCACCATAAGATATGAACTGAATAGAGCTAGCCGATGTATCGCCAGATCGTACTATTAGCATCATCTATACTGGGTTCAAATGTCGTTTCAGCGAAAGATGTAAGATCCATACTACGCCTCTTGTGAGGATGGGAAAGTCTTCCAGTTCTAGCAAAACAGTTATCTAGCAGGGAAATGCTATTTATGAGTTGCCAAGCGTGGTGCAATATTTGTGGTACATTCAACTGGCTGTTTTTGTGTTATTCTCAGGCTTCAGATTCGGCCCGTTGAAATTAAGCACTCATAACATGTTCACCTGGTTCTGTCAGAGGGTTGAGAAGTGTTCCCAGCCTAGAGCACGACGACGATCCAGCAGCATTTTAAACCCATGAATTATCCAATTCGTTTGGGAACTAGTGAACATTCCAATGGGGCGGGCTTTCTCTGGTTTCAGCCTGGGGGAGGTGTGCGCGTGGTTACAAACCAAGACAAAGCATGGTATAGACAATTTACTGGGCGATTTCAGTGCTGTCATGTTGAGCTGTTAACTGTAGTATTTTGCATCTTTAACTACGAAACAAACAGCTACAATAGACGCGTACACATGAAAACAGTGGAGTTTGTGCGTACAATGTTCCATGGCCTCATTGTTCACATCGCAATATACAAAAACCAGAAAACATCGACTTAACAGCCGAATATGGCAGCGTCCACATCTCTTCGGTAAAATAGTCTACAGGAACCAGTCGAATGTGCCATTGTTATCTTTTATCGTCTTTGACATTCGGATTTATCCACTTGGCTCAGCCGTATCTTTGGTTTTATCCACAGTGGCAGTTCTGTTCACTTCGTTATCGCCTCTCCAGTGTGAAAGCCAGAAGCGTGCCACATTTAACATGCCATCCCCACTACAGTGGTTGAGACGAGGACAGGAAGGTCAGCGCCACTGCCTGGCTGGTCGTCCGCAAAAGTCGACACTAGCCAGGACACGAAACGAGCTTCTCAGCTGAAAGCTGAATGTTCGAAGCATTTTAATTTTTTGCCTCTCTCTATACACAAAAGCATTAGTTAATCTCGCATCACACGCCTACGTAATGAGACGTGAGCAACAGTACAGTCTCGCTGTACAGTACTGTTCATTGTTAGCGCTTTGCTTCAACTTATACTAATCTGTAAAAAAAAGTGCTGTTTTTAACATACAAGTTGCATGTTTGTAAATGAACAGGGCACAGTACCAGGAGAAGACGACTTATGTTGACTCTTCTCCTTCCCCCCTTAGCTGAACACAGATGTCAGCAGCAGTCTATGGGTCTGAAAACTTGGTCATATGTGTCAAATGAAACTAACTGAAAACGAAGTGAGTGTGTGGTAGCACAACAATAAGTCGAAGACATAAGAGGTAGTCCGGAGCAATCAATCAATATCTTGCTTCCTATTCCTCTACAAGTCTTTCCTTTTCCTGTCATGCATCCATGCACTCCTTGCGCATTAATTTTACGTTTACAAGAGAACTCTGTCGTTATATTGTGTCAATTCTTGTTTTTTACCCACATGGGATGCAATGATAACGCCACTTGATCTTCATAGCGTAACGATCTACACATTTTTTGCAACAAGTGTGCTTTACGTTCTATTACCGCTTTTGTTTTTGCTGTGTACTGTAAACCCAGAAAAAAATTTCCTGATGCTGTTTTCATTGCTCATGCTGAACTTTGCATCTTGTTCTAAAACACATTGCTGTTTGTGGCAGACCCTACTTTGTTTATATGCTGCAGCTATATTTGATCTAGACCATCACTGATATTCACTCAGAACAAATGTATATGCAGTTGGCCGTTTTGTTTGCCTGTTTTCTCATAAGCCTGCCATTCACGCCTAAAGCAATCGACTTGTTGCTGCTACTTCGAGGTTGCAGTTTTCATGTAAATAAAAAAAAACGCGGATACACGTTTCTGAAGATGTATTTAGTCTGAAATCTGTAAAAATATATATGTATAATAAAAGTTATATGCATTTAAAGCTGGCGTTTCATTTATTTATGCCTCTGGTGGTTTAGGGATCTTTAAATAAAAATTGTTGCGTCCTTGACTTTTAAGACCCTGCGTAGGACCATTCCCCGCTTCCCAACGAGGAGTTAAAACGGCACATATATCACGTTTACTCTAAATGGAGACATACCCTGACCGTGACAAGCTTGGGAGGCGTGCAGTTCGTTAAAATCTTCAAATATCCGAGTCGAACTATGCAGTCAAATTATTTTGTTTGGTGAAGGCTTGACCACGCGTAACCGTTGCAGCGCGAGGCCTTTTATCGCGGCGTCACCCTCTCTGATGGCGCGCAGCTCTCAAGTGGCAGCGACCGTTCATACCATGGAGGAAAGAAACAATTTTCTCCGTGACTAATACGAAGCTTTGGACAAGCTAGCGCCGTGCGTTTGCAACATCTGCGTGTTGTTTGTCGTCTGCATTATTTATCGAAGCCGCGGCCTATGTAGTGCTCAGTATGTGTTCATTATGCTACTTCTTTAAATAGCTTCGTGTGATGGGCCAACGCCTCCTAGATTTCTTGTGCCTGCCGGATAAGCGCGAAACGCTGGTCATTTATGACGGCGCTGCCTACGTAGGAGTAAGGGTCTTTGTACTTGGCCTTTGAGATTAGCAATTTTGGCGTTTGCTACTAACTTCAAAGTATGCCTTGTATTAAAAAAGTTGCTTGCTGAATGACGGCGTCACTTACGTAGTATTAATTATAATTAAGTTTTTTTAACATTCTAGCGTTATTTTTGTTGCAAATAAGCTCCAAAAACGTAAAAACCCATTTGAAGACGCTCCTACTTGAGTGGCGCCATCACCGTAGTTCCGACGACCGCCGCTTCCCAAGTGACCGCCGATAATCCGGCAGGCACGGGAAATCTAGGAGGCGTTGGATGGGCGTAGCTGTTTCGGTTTCGCTTTTTTCACTTGGCTTGGTTTACGGCTTGGCGTGCGGCTCGCCCCCAGAGCAGACGACATTCCGTAGCTGAAGGCAAAGGCAGCACACCACAGGTCTGTCGCATATCCTGCACAAAGCGTTCTTTCAGGCTATCTTTAGTCGTAATTCTGGTGTACATTCCTCGAATGTGTTCTCACAAACTCTAGCTCGTACGCGCAATCGCTCTCAATCATCCCGGGACTCCGTCATCGTCATTGCAGCTCCGAGAGCGCCAACACGGCGCCAAATTGAAAGTACTCCAGCAAGAGCAATGGCCAGCAACTCGGCTGCGTATTTCGACCCCGTTGCCGCCGAAATCGCCATCGTGAGAGCACTGGACGAGCTTTGCGTTCGGCGCTCGAACGTGGCAATGCACCGCACTCGAATCGACGAGCTACGGCGGGACATAGCGCACCTGCGCGAGTGCATAGACGTCGAAAAGCACCGGCTTCGCGTCACCGAATGGCAAATGTCCGAACGCCACTCCGTGCTGAGACAAGAGGCCGAGCAGCGTCGTCGACCCATGTTGGCCGAAAAAGATGCGTTAACGCGGCACATCGGTCGCGTCAAATGCAACCTCTCGGCCGCCGTCGGTCGGGCGAGAAGCCTGGAAACTGAAAAGCTGACGCTCGAGGGCAAAGTGAAGGACCTGCGCGACCAGAAAGGACACTTGGAAGAGGTCCTGCGTGAACGCAGCGCTCAGTTGCATGACTTGACAATGGCGTGCCGTCCCGTGCTCGACGAGTTCAGAAAGCTGGTCGCCCTGCTGGACGCCGTGCAGGCGTCTCTGTTCGACGTACTTCGGCGTCGCGTCGCGTTGGAGAGGGAGCGGCGCGAGTGCGTCAAACGAGAGTCCAGACTCGCGTCCGAGTGCGCGTCGTTGAAGAAGGCTCTGGAATCGGCGACTTCGTCGGCCGACGAGGTTCAACAGGCAGGCGCCGAAGCTGGTCACACGGGTCCGGCGCCTGACCGTTGGCACAAGAGCCTGATGGAGAAGCTGGAAAGCGATGCGGCGGCTTGTCAACGCGATCTGGAATCGCTGAAACGCGCGGTCGGCTGCGGCACTGCTACCGACGTTGCGCTGCAGACCGCGCTGGATGTTCCCGACGCATCGGCCCTGTGAAGCTACAGGCGCTTTCATTGTTTCGTTTTCGGGGGGTTTTTTAAGCAAGCTGCCAAATAAATGTGGCCGTTATCATTCACTTTTTGTTCACGCGTGATATGTGTACGTACGGGTAGTCTAGTCCCCTGTTCAAGTGAACAGGCATACATCATTAAATGCATCTATAAACAATGTTTGTGCCCCCAATCTGTGAAATACCCGACCTCCCCATGTCACATTAGATGTTGACGTACCTTTCCACATGACATAAGCCTTCACACAATGTCTTTCGAAACCAAACGGTGCGTTCCCTTCAACAGTGGCAGGATTGTACATTCAAGGGCACTGAAACCACTTTGCATGAAGATATTTATATATTCACAGTATTATCTTTTTGAATAAGCCATTTCTTTATATTAAAGACTGAGCAAGAGAGAGAGAAAGAAATAAAAGGAAGAAACAGGAAGGTTCACCTAGAAGAACTGGTTTGCTACCCTGTACAGGGGTAAGAAAAAGGGTCGGAAAGAGGATAGAGAAGTAAAAATAAATTTTAAAAAAATTTACATGCGCACATATTCAGGGAGTTCCGATCACAGTCATTTGGACAGGCCGGTTCAACGCAAGAAGCGCAGGAACGCCTTCACAACCTTCTTCTGCAACATAAAGTCCTGTCGTTAGCGCAGGATTCTTTCTTCCGAAAGAGTCTGGTTGTCCAGTTTATCTAGTGCATTGCAGAGTGACTGAGCAAAGCTCTTCATTATTCCAGTACCCTTCTACCAGTAGTAACAATGCAATTATCTCTTAACCTTGCTAAGATGCATGAAGTACATGGGCGTGCCCCGATTTGCCCTTAGAGGGCATCACTCCTCCAAATTATGGCAATAAGCTCCCCTGCCCACCCCCATGCACGCGCCTATGACGAAGCAGACCACAGACATGGGACCTGGAGGTCGTCATACAGCAATGGAAAAACTACCACATGCTCCAAATAGTTCGGTGCAGTGTGTAATGGCCACACTGTAGCATTAGGCACCAACACATTGACAAGTGCAGAGGCTGAAAAAAAAGGAGTTTTATTACGAGACTTGCACATGAGCAAAGCTGCTTTTTTCTGTACAAAAATTATAGGTCTCTATTTGACAGTTTAATAAAGCCGCATAGAATTGAGGTTCTGGCGAACGTTGGCCATTGCCTTCTCCTGTCTCAACTTTTCGGCCTTGAAGGCTTCCGAGTTGGCCTTCTTTTCGGCCCTGCGTTCGCGTCGCATAGCACGCACGGCGGCCTTTCGCTCCTTGCGCTGTTCCGGCGTCTCATCCTTCGGGCGGATGCTAGATGCCACCGACATTCGCGACCGCGTTTCTTCATCCGAATCACCTTCAAATTTGCGGTCCAACTGCCTGAGCCCCTGACGGCTCAAGCCACCCTTTTCTATAATGGGAATGCCCGTTCTGGCCGACACCTTTACTTTTTCCTGTGAAAAGGTGTAAAGGGTAAAAACAAAGATAACAAACTTTAGTAACAACTGTTGGCAGGCTTAGTCAATGATCTATAACTTTGTTAGACTAACAGCATGAACACAAGACACAAATGCCAGCTTTTATCGGGTGTTCATCCAGGTATTTGTGTCTCTTGCTGGTGTTATTAGTCTCATGAAAATATTGAGCCATCCCCCTATTGAGAAAATGGGGTTGCAAATACATCACCAAAAAAAATCTCTTAAATTTTACTCCAATCAAATCAACATAAAGTTTGTTTAACGTCTGTGTCCGAACCAGCCCAGTTCCTTCCTCAGGGGGTACTGCTGCCATGTTTTTCAGCAGCATCTTGTAGTAACACTCCTCTCCCCAAGCAAGGAAGAACTGGTCTGGTTCCGAAACGTCAGGCTTATACATGTTTTGCATTACTTTGGCTGAAGTTAAATTATCAAAGTATTTTTCTCAGTTTACTTTCGGCTAGGGTTAATGTTGTAGCTTCCATACATAAAGAACACAGCAACAAGTGCACAATCACTGTACCATCTTTTCTCATGCACGGATTTCTTTTTCTTTAACAATCCAGCCAATAAAACAACTTTATTTTAAATGTTAAACATCTCACTTACCTTTTTTGGCTCTGTGATGAGTTTCGGGTGATTGTAGAGGTTCGAATAGGTACCTAAGTTTGGAGGGTAAAATTTATAAGTGTGAACCATTGCGAGCAGTCTGATGCGACACAGAATACCGAGGAAATGCAATACTAAAACATACTTATGATAGACTCGCAGTCCCAGCGTTCCTTGGGTGCGGCGGTGTCGATTTGCAAGTCCACCATTTCATCATCTTCCTCTTCGATGGCAGCCATGGTCACAGCACTCCTAGCACTCCCTTTATCTAAAGTTACCTCTTTGAGCGTCCTACAGAAAAAGCCAGGAGAGAAAATTCCACATGAAAAACAATTACAATGATAAACGTTAAAGAAGCGCAAAATTTCTTCAAAACACTATTTTTCACAAATTTCATGGTAACACGTTGAATGGTAACAACAAAAACATTAAGGTGAAACAGACATTTTAAACTTCGCCGAAAAATTTCAAGTACTATTCTGATTGACATATTCAGAGCTGCCTAACCTTTATCGTGCACTTTTTCCACACTAGCACAACTTTTTCAGATAAAAAGTTGCCACTTACTAGTAGGGTGAAAGCCGGAGAATACAGCCTCAATATTTTCAATTTTCACTTCGAATATGCATCCAAATGCCGACCAATATGTTGCAGAGACTATTACAATGTCAGGACGTGGGACAAAATTTTCTAAGGAGACAAAGCAGTAAGGCTACATACGACAACACTGCATATTTAAGAAATAAAGAATTGCATTAAGAACATAAAAAAATGCATAAAAAATACAAGTGTGTGAATTTTTTGTGGCTGTAATTTCATGTGGCAGGGATTATGGGAATTGGCAAGGCAACACATCAAGACGTTTGCCTACATTTTACGCGAAAAGTACCATACAGGGCAAATTCAAGTGTACCAGTATCATAAGCAGTCCGAGAAAGCATAGCAAAGACATTTTCAGACCTAAAAGTGGCAGAAAAATGTCTAGTGATATAAACTGGAATGTACAAACTATCATATGAACTTACAACGAAAACAAAATAATATGCACAACATTAATTAATTTTAATGAAATGATTTAGTTCTTAAGAAACCTACCATACTTGAGTAATCACACCACCAACTGTTCATTATACTGACCTACTAAATAACAATGCAACAAAAGCATGCCACACCTAATTATAAATAAATGCTCGCACACTCATTGGTTCTCCATAGAGAAATTCATTTTTGAAAAAAAAATATTTTAGAGGTTAAACCAAAGAAATTGCCTAGAAAATACCAAATTTGTGATCGTTTAGGCTGTAAAGCACTGAAACAAAGGTGTACTAACGGAAGTTGTTTCATTAGTTGGAAGTCCTCCACTAGAGCCTTCATTATCTCGCTGTCGGGTTGTACGTATCCTTCTATCTCCTCACCGTCCAGAGCTCCAACTTCCAGGTCGTCGTACTGCTTGAACATCTGAAGCAGAGAAGAAAGGGCAATTCAAATTCGAAGTACTAGCTCACTGCAATCATGTCAAAACACATCAAGCAAACAGCTCTTCACCTCTGCAGTTCACACAGCCTTTAAGTTTGCCGATACTGTCTGTTAAAACATCTATGAGTGGCCTGGAGAAATCTATTTCATGATCTCACCCATAGGTTGGCAATAAAAGTTGGAGCTCACTCAGACCCGCTAATATTTTCCTCAACCGGTCTCACTCATGCTCACCCGCTCAAATTTTTCTCAAGCGGACTGACTCGGATTTAAACTTGCCAAAGTATCACTCACCTGGAGTCACCCAGACTCGCAGCCCAATCTGAGTCTGAATGAGTCATCAGTGAGTTTGTTGACCCACGATCTCACCACAACAATGTGGATAGCCTCGCAACAATGGCGTCACAGTTGAGCCCCTCTGACAATGTCTTTGCACTCAGAAAGGTGACACAACATGCCAATTTTTGCGACTTACAAACAGCGGTTAAAAAATACAGTTACATTCAAATCACGAAAAGAATACTCCGTGCTGTCCCTATATTTCACAGTCTTTCCACTTTCACCAGTGTATTGAGAAAAGTTCTGGCCTTTAACAAGCAACAGGTGTCTTAACTTTAGCAAGCCATGTCCGGTAAAAACATGTTTATAGCCAGCGCAAGCTCTAGTGTCTTTTCGTTCGGTCCATATGTCGTGCAGGCAGCAATAACCACCAAGGCCCTGCTTTTGTAGCAACCACAGTGACGTGTGCTTTGTACCTAAGAAACAGCTCACACTATTGGGGCTCTGCTTATGATGCATGCATCCCTTGCAAATGCAGTAATTACAGATCAGCGAGCTACACTGAAGCCGATAGTGAGTGCGATCAAATGGTGGCCAGGCAACCGCAATGCACATCAATACTGTCGTAAGTGTAAAAACTTTTCCCACTGACAAAAAAAAAATATTTCAAGCCACATATCAAGGCAGTAAGACGAGGAACTTGTAGCACAACAAAAGATGACTTCTCGAACCTCTTCAAATCGTTCGTCGAGAGTCTTGAGGCCTTCGGTTCTTCGTATCACGGACGAAGACATTGAGTAGCTCGTAAACCTTGACCGTGTCTCTTCTTCAGCGAAAGAGAAGCGCTCTTCACTGCCTTCATCTGTTTCAAAATCATCGTCCTCGTCATCACAACTGTCACTCTCTTCGCCACTGTGATGAGAACAAAAAATAAATAATACAGTAAAAGTTGAGAGCGAGAATTCTAAACTTAGCGAAAAGTTTTTACTTTCCTCCTTGTAAGCCTTACGTTTAATTGTTTCTTGGAAAAAAAAAAAAAAGTCTGACGCAATGGCTGTAAGCAACACGGGCTATCGCAAGGCTTCCACAGTCAAATCTAGTCCAGATACAAGATTAAAAATGTGGACAGGTAACAGCAACCACTCTAGATCAGTTGGTAGACGCTCAGGCACACAGAGCCTGAGGCAAGCTTTTTCAATTATGAACACAGGCAACTTCTGTATATACTCAAACCTCAATATAATCAACTCAGGTGTAAGGAGTTATCGGTAATATCAAGGTTAAAAATAGTCTTACAATAGATATAGTGTTAGAAATATATCCTTAAATGACTTTCGGACATAACAAGCTTGTTTTCATGTAAGATGCAACTTCGTTATATAATGAGGTTTAAGTATTGTTTCCCTAGTCTCATTGTCTATTGGCTTCACCTGATTGCGTCTAAAAAAAAAAAAATGAGCCCGTTGGTATTTGTTTCCTCTTGTCCATGCCTCATAATGTCAACCTCGGTATCACTTTCTGAGTATGCCGACTGGCCAAGTCAGTAGGCAAAATGCTTCCAGCAGTGCAAGATGTTGAACTGATAGCAGGTCACATAATGGCAACCCCAAAAAGATTAATCGAGACTACGACCTTTACTTAACAATGCTTAGCCCTATCCTGTGTTCGTGCCAATATGCGCAAACCCACCAATCATTATTGTCACTGTCTCTTGTTTACTCACTCAACGTCGGTAGCATCTACGGGTCCTTCGGCAAGCTGTATGAAATCATCTTCCAGGATATTTTCATCATCTTCAAAATCAAAATCGTCATCCAAGGCTGCCACAACGTCTGGGTCCCAGTCTGGCCTTGGTCCTGCAAAATATTGGAACACGTAAAGTGGCTGAGAAGTACAAAGCCTGCAAATGTTTTGACAAGGTGTTGCATTGAATGGGCATCCCAATACTGACATTTCAAAAATGGTTACAAACCGAACAGATTATGCAAAAATAAAATAAAATTCTTGAACTACCGCACCTCCTGAGTCAAACCAAGAGTTTGGAATAAGTTTACTGACAAGCGGTAAGGCGAGGCCTGTCATCTTTTGTGAGTCACTTGCATTAGTGCGTACAATACCGTCCACTGTTAAAGGGAACACTCTGATGAGCACCTGTCATAACTGCAAGTAGACGAATAAGCATTGTTTGTGCACACCGCTATTCTATCAAAAGGAGTCGGAACAGTCAACCAGCAGTAGTTTTACGCACAACTAAGCCGCTATTCTTTTACCAGAGAGCCAAATTTGTACATGATAAGCACGAAAGTGTTTTCTTTAACTGTGAACCTGTCTGTGCATAAGTATAAAACACAACTTGGTTCTCATGTATGCCTTTCTTTTCACTGTGCTTATTAAGATTCACCACTCCACTATGAGCTCACGTTATGACAGTATCCACAACTAGATAAACAAGACAAAACAAAAGACTTACCAACTTGGGGCACTGCTTTGTTCAATAGACCTTCCTTCTCTTCAATGGTTGATTGAAAGACTGATGAAGGTAGTCTGATCTCCTTCTTGGCCTAGAAGTCGATACGACAAGACACAGCATGAAAACGTTAATGCAACATTGTTTTAATAATGACTACAGAAAAATATGCATATGGCAGAATTAATTTCATGCAACCAAGCTGAATATCAGTGTGTACCTAGCGATTTCCTCGAAAGCCATCTTTACGCAAGAAAAAAAATGATGCTTGTGATGCTACACAAGCCGAAGCACTCAGCCGAACATGTGGCTAGCTGATGACAGCGGCGAGAAACAATGACTATACTCTGCAACAACTTTTCTTTATAGCACTGTGGAAGCTACAGAACCGAAGTTCTCGTTTACTGATAATTCTCATTTGCCTTGCTGAGATAAATGCTGCTTTATTTGTAATGAGACTCAGAGGGCTGCAGGAAGTCATAGGTAAAATACAGTTATTGTTCACTTGGCAAGAATGTCTTCCTTTTCTCAGACAGCACCACTTTTCAGCATGCCCAGCTTCCGAAGTAAACGTGATGTCCAAGACGTACTGGGTCGGTGTTTAGCCGTAAACGCGTTTAGTTCTCCAAGAAAAATGTACTCGTAGCATGACATTAAAGTGTACACCTTACAATTGAAGAGTTCTTTTCCATTCACACTTTCCGAGTACGCGAGTGAGTAAAACTGAAATCAGCTGCAAGCTGCCGTAAAAATTGCGGTGCAACACGAATGTGCAGAAGCCCTGCCTCCATAGCCTTCCCTCCACTGTTGTCGCAGAGTACAAATTTATTTTTTCACCAACTAGAAAAGCAAATAGTGAGTGCCACAATTTTTCAATCATTTTAAAATCCACTGAGAATACATAGGCATGAACAGTTCTTTCCTTCAAAGAGCATGGCAGTCAACATTTTAAACTTTCAGGTTAAATGAAAGGAAGACAATGCAAATAGAATAGATAACAATCGAGGCCATATAACAAAGCATTAGCACATAGTACTGGTTTGGCATCAGGTTCTTTGTTTGCGTTCTTTCTGGTCTAAATGTCCACAAGTCAGCCCTATTATGCACTCTTACTGCAATCAACTAGCACCGAAATAGGCAACAAAAACAATAGTTGAGGTAAAAACTACAGTTCTAACTTTTTCCTTGACTGCTGACTACTTGAGGTGTCTAAATTGTGTTACCTGTCAAGCATTAATTTAAAATGTAGTCTCTTTGATGACAGCTCTCTCTAGACTGTAGCATGCAAGCGTTGTGTAATTACGTAACGTGTGTACTGTCACATCCTACAAACCAGTAATAATACAGAGGTCTGATACAAGCATTTCTTTTCGAGCACGAGTCTGTTCACCTTTTCGTCACCGCTCTGTCCAGCCGGGATGCGCACCCTATGGATGACCGGCTCCCAGTCTGCCACAGTGTTGACGTCCTTGAGGTGTCGCAGGTAGTTGTAGTCGTCGTCAAAGTATATACCGTATTTACGCTGTTCTTCTTTCCTCTTCTCGTCAGAAACTGGGACCTGCAAGTTTTACAATGCATTTAAAATTCATGACTTAAGATTCTCAAGCGAGCATGCTAATTTGTTTTTACTTGTGCTCACAATTTCCTCAGGGTCAACATTAGGTCACACCAGATTCTCAATTAAACAAAACTAAACACATGTGACCAAATCTGCTACCAACACAGCCTTCCATGAATAGTGTCCAATCCTGCTGTTCAAACAAATGTACTGGTTGTCCCGCCGCGGTGGTTTACTTGCTAAGGTACTCAGCTGCTAACCTGCAGGTCGCGGGATCGAATCCAGACTGCGGCGGCTGCATTTTCGATGCAGGCGGAAATGCTGTAGGCCCGTGTTCCCAGATTTGGGTGCACGTTAAAGAAACCCAAGGTGGTCGAAATTTCCGGAGCCCCCCACTACGGCGTCTCTCATAATCATATGGTGGTTTTGGGACCTTAAAGCCCACATATCAATCAATCAACAACTCTATTCGTCGTCTACGCCAATCGCACGTTCAAGAACAAATCCAGAATTAGCAAGAAAAGCTGGTGCAGTGACCCACACTGTAACTAAACTCGTGCAACAAGCGAACGATAAATATGCGAGTGGTATTCATAAAAAGCCTTCTGCGGGAAACGGAAGGGCCTGCGTGCGCTTCACAAGGAACACACCGACTTTAGCATGCACGGAAGCCGGCTTAAGTTCACCTACAAGCGTGAATGAGTCGTTCGTTACGATCGACTTCGCGACTATTTAACGTAACTCACGTGGCCCGGCCTGTCGTCTCCCGTGAAGGGTCGCCCGGTCCGTTTTTCAAGCAGGACATGCTTGGGAGCTGTTTCGTCCGCCTGGAGGGGATCCTTCTGGCTCCGATGGACCAGTTGAAAGGTAACGGCGTTCTTTTTGTCGATGAACTTCTTTCGTTTGCCACCCGGCTGAAAGAGATCGCAAGAGAAGGGAAACACAACAGTCGTGTCACCACATCGCAACCGTCGCGACGGGAAACCGAAAAAAGGCACCACACGCCGGCACTCACCATCTTGACAGATTCTCTCAGATACGAAGGGTAGTTTGAGTAAACAACACCTTGTGAAAGGACACAGGAACAGTAAATCCTACGAGCGGAGGCTCATCACATACTTCGCGATCGTCGAAGCATTGATCAACGCAACAGCCGCCATGTGCGAAAAGACGGCGCGTTGAAATGTTGCTGCAGAACTGCACTGTTCATTTTCCAGTTTGCCTCAGCCCGGAAAGTTTGTCAACCCGGCCAGCCATAAAAAAGGTCGTCACCACGAAGTTTATATGGTGGTGGTGGTGATTAGAGGAAAGAAAAGACGCCTAATTTCTGCAGTCCGTTAGGGAGCACGGCGCAGCGTCAAAAGTTTATATAGCAGGTCGTGGTCGTCACGTACTACCTTTACTCTCTCTTTGTAGCACGTTTTTGTACACACGCGAACACGCTGTAAAATAACAGCAGCCGCCAGGTGTCGCAACAATTTTGATCACGTGATGTTACTAAACACCATCAATGTTATCAGTTAATTGACAATAAGAATATATTTACCTAAAAAACTTGTAATTTTATACTTGTTGTAGTAGAAGAGGTGTACAATATAACTTCAAAACGTTTTTTTTTACAATTTCTGCACTATCATTGTCGCCGTCAAATATTGCAGACGGCAGGTAGACAGACGGTGCTTCGGGTTTTCGGTTTTTGTTTCGTCCGCGCACGTTCTTGCTTTTTGAAGATACATGTGCGAGTCGCTTACAAACTGGAATTACGTTGAACCTCGGCGAAGTGTACGGTGTGATTTAACTCGTATTTGCGACAACGGAAGGGCAGTTTAGCGCTTTATGCCAGTTGTTCGAGCACAACGTCACTGCGTTGTGCGTGGCCCCCGAGTTGCATTGGCGCCGAACTTTCATTACCAGAGCGTCTATAAATAATTTTCGCTCTGGTGACTGCTGTGTCTATTGCGTGCGCTTGTTTGACAGAAAACTAAGGTCTCAAGCTCCCATAGAGTACGAGTGACAGGTATGTCGAACGAAATCAACCGTTTTGGCTGCGACGCAGCGCTAACGGCGCTGTACTTCGCCTTCGAAGAGCTGGCGCTGCGTCAACTGAAGGAGGCCGAATATGAACGTGAAGTCGACAAGCTGGAACGCAAAAAGTTTCAACTGGAAGCGAGTTTACGAGCCGTCAAACTGAAGCTCGAGCAAGTTCTGGGGGAGGCCGCACGTCTGGAGCCGGTCATCTTGCGAGAACTAGAGCGCCAGACCAATGTGCAGACGCAAGAGTTGTCCAAGGCCAAAGAAGAAGCCACAGAGCATGAACAACAGTTTGCGCCAGTCGAGGCGAAGTGTGACGAGCTGAAAAAACAGAACGCCGAACCGGAGAAAGAGGTGGAAGAATTGAAGTCGCGGGACGCCGACGGCGTCGCCGGAGAAGTCAACATGAGAAAGCTTTTACAAGAACTTCGCTTTATGGTACGTACATGGAGTAATTATAGTCTAGTAGTACGTGCTGCTGCTGCTGGTGGTGGCGGTTGTCATGTCGCAAAGGGCGGTGTTGGCCTGGCCTAAATGGCCGGCAATTGTTCCGCCTGAGCATCTCTTAAATCATAGGGGTCGGTTACCAAATGTCATTCAGCCCAGTGTCTCGCAGGAATGTCATGAGGATCCGTTGCACGCTCCTCCTCGTCACCGTAGGTCCTTAGAAGAAAGGACATCTTCCCATGGTCCGTGCTTGTGACAATCTCTCTGCAACCTGCGTACCATCTCTGTTCTTTTTCTGTCAGACTGCGGGCACAGCCAAGTGAAATGCTCTATGTCTCCGGGGTGCGGCGAGGTTATTGTGAATCTTTCGGCTTGTAAACTACCTCCTATCTATGTGTTAATGCCTTTAATAAAAGGTGTTAATGCCTTATTAACACCTTAATAAAAGGTGTTAATAAAAGGTTTAAAGGTGTTAATGCCTTTAATAATGTGGCGTATTTGGTCGTTTTGAGACATGCCGGTGTTAACGCGCTTGCACAGTGCAAGGACATCCTCAATATAAGAAATGTAAGATTCACCCGGCAGCTGCGTGCGTTGAGCGAGTTTCTTCTTTGCTGCCTCGGTGCGAACTGCAGGGGCACCAAATACCTGACGAATTTGCTGCTCGAAAGTGCCCCAGTCGGGAAGATCTGGGTGGTGGTTCCAGAACCAAGTTTTCGCAACATCGGACAAGTAAAATGGGACGCTGCGCAACTTGTGTGGATTGTCCCACCTGTTCAAATCGCTGACGAGGTCGTAGTTCTTGATCCAGTCTTCGACATCATCGCCTCGGAGACCGGAAAACACAGGTGGATCACGCAGGCGAGTGTTGTTGGGCGGAGCGGGTGGCGGTGGCTGCAGTAGGACGGCGACGTTGGATGGGCCAGGGTTTTCTTGGGCCGCCATGGCAGGGGGTTGTACGCGACGACCCGAGCGGAGCTCCAGCGAGAACGGGCGAGAGGACTTGAGGGAACGAAAAGCACAGTCCACCACTTGTGAGGAACCGGTTTATTTGGCCAGGCACGAGCTCAATCACACCGGTGATGATATTCTTAGATGAAGAAGATGTACAGGTGATGATGATTACAAAGAGAATAAAGAGTCATTCGCTTGTCGCGCTCACAATATCTATCTATCTATCTAAATACTCTGCGCCATCATCCTGAACTATAGGCTGAAGCCCTTTACAGAACATAATCAAGTGTTCGGCAGTTTCTTCTTACTCTCCAGACGCACTGCATACTCTGTCTACCCCTTCGTATTTGGCCTGATATGTCTTGGTTTGCAGTACTCCCGTCCTGGCCTCAAACAGTAGATTACTACCCCGAGTATTATCATATTACTTGGCAATTTCCTGCTTAAAAGTTCGATATATCTCTAGTGCGGACTTCTTAATCATGCCAATTCTCCACATGTCAGTCTCCGTTTCCTTCACTTTCTTCTTAACTGATAGTTCTCTTCTGTTTGGCCACCTGCTGTTTTCTGAGTATTTACCAGTCAATTTCCTGGTTCGCTTCCTCCATTTTGTATCGACATTCTTCATGTACAAGTAGCTGAAAACCTTCCTAGCCCAACACTCCTCCCTCATTTCTCTCAATCGCTTCTCAAATTTTATCTTGTTGCTAGCTTCCCTGCTCTCAAATGATGTCCATCCCATATCACCTTGTACTCCCTGATTTGGTGTATTCCCGTGAGCTCCTAAAGCAAGCCTACCTATTCCACGTTGCTTAATTTCTAATCTTGCTTGAACTTCTGATCTCATGCACAAGACCGCATTGCCGAACGTCAGCCCAGGAACCTTGGCCCCTTTCTATATTCCTCTCACAACATCATACCTATTGTAATTCCACAGTGCCCTATTTTTCATCACTGCTGCATTCCTGTTACCTTTAGTCGTCACGTATATTTCGTGTTCCCTTAGGTACTCGGTCCCATTGCCTATCCATATGCCCAGATATTTGTATTTATCTGTTATCTCTCGCGTGACATCCTGTATTCTAAGCTCACTATCTTCGTTATCATTAAAAATCATGACTGCTGATTTTTCCTTACTGAATCTAAAATCTAACCTATCTCCCTCATTACCGCAGATGTCCATCAATCTCTTCAAATCTTCCTTGTTGTCGGCCATTAGCACTATATCATCTGCGTACATTAATGCTGGTAGTGCCTGATCAATGAATTTTCCTTGTTTTACTAAAGAGAGGTTGAAGCCAAGTCCACTTCCCTCTCATTTGGCCTCAAATCCTTGTAAGTACATCATGAATAACAAGGGTGACAGTGGACACCCCTGCCTAAGTCCCCGTTTCACCTCTGTGGGCTTGGATACCTGTTTTTCCCACTTTATAACTACCTTGTTACTTTTATAGATTTCCTTTAAAAGATTAGTGACTCCATCTTCCACACCAAGTGTGTCTAGTATTCCCCACAAGTCCTCTTGAACCACGCTATCGTACGCTCCCTTAATATCCAAAAATGCTAGCCACAGGGGCCTGAGTTCCTTTTCTGCTATTTAGATGCACTGTGTCAGTGAGAACAGATTGTCTTCCAACCTCCTGTGTTTCCGAAACCCATTCTACGGTTCCCCTAGCACCCCCTCATCCTATATCCATGCCTGCAGTCTTTCCTTTATAATCTGCATCTCCAGCCTGTATACCACTGATGTCACTGTTATAGGACGGTAGTTGTTTATGTCATCTTTGTCCCCCTTTCCTTTATAGATTATGCTCATCCTGCTAAGTTTCCATCCATAGGGGACTTCAACATGGATTACTGTTCTGCTCACTGCCTCTCTCAAAGTCTGTTAAGACTTCGGACCCAATGTCTTTATCAGCATAATTGGAATGCCATCTGGGCCTGTTGATGTACTACTTGGAACCCTCTTCTCAGCCCTTTCCCACTCTTGTTGTGAAAATGGAGCCATTGTGCCACTTGATTCATGCCTGTCTTTTGTGGTGCATAAGGCACTTCTTTGTTGAAATTTTTCTGTCACCCTTGTTCTTATATATTCAATAGCTTCGTCCCCTTCTAGCCTAGCACCTTGAGCTGTAGTTATAAACCTCTGCTCTAGTTTTGTTTTATTTCTTAGGGAGTTTAGATGGTTCCAAAATTTTGCAGGTGCTTTTCTGTCCTTTTTATGTACTTCTGCCTACCACTGAGCACCCTTTCTTCTAATCTTTTCATTGATCAGGAGGGATGCTTCCCTTCTAGAGCTTAGAAAGATTTCCCATTTTCTTTCAACATCATCTGTCGGTTCACCCCGTTGCTTAGCATGTCTGTGTTCCCTAGAGGCTTCCTGACGTTTTGCTATGGCTCTCTTAACTTCCTCCTCCCACCAACTCTTGGGCTTGTGTCTTCTTTTACGGGGTGACTTGTTACGTGCCTTAGCAAGCTGTAGCCCAAACAGTCTAATTAGATTAGTGTATGTCCACACAGTTTTATTGTCCTCAGTGATTACTTTCTCAATTTGTTTAGTAGCAATTTCTATTTGCCTTTCTGAATGAAAATTTTTCTGTAGTTGCTCATCTTGTCTCCTTCCCACTTTCGCTGCTCTTCCAAAACTTAGCTTGATATGTTTGTGATCACTACCCAGACTTCTGGACCCACCTTCATCTATGTGCATTCCCCTGAGCTTATCGCACATCCTATGTGACATCAGTGCGTAATCTATCGTTGACTGCAGCCTTCCTACCTCCCATGTTATTTGCCCTTTACACTTCTCGGTACTGTTGCAAATGATCAAATCATGCCTTTCACACACATCCATGATCATTTTGCCTGTTGAGTCAGTATAGCCATCTATATCTTCTATGTGCGCATTCATATCTCCTAGTATAATTATCTTGCACTCTCCTCCTAACTCCTGAATGTCATTTGATATACACTCTACCATTGCCTGGTTTTCCTCTCTGGCCTTCGCTCCTGTCCACAAGTACAAGAAACCAAGGAGTGTCATTTGCCCTGCCACTTTCCCTCTTAACCATAAATGTTCCATGAATCCTTGCTTGACTCTTTGCCAACCCATGCTCTTATGTATAAATGCACCAATTCCACCCCCCTTTTTGCTGCCTTCTGTTCTATTGCAATATTCCCATACGTAGTCCGGATTGCAGGGTGGTTGCTCCAGGTCCTGAAGATGTGTCTCCACAATTCCATATACTATCAGCTCCTCCTGCCTCAACTGCTCTTCTATCTCTTCCCACTTTAACCTATTCCTGCCACCCTGCATAGCCTGCATCTGACTTAGCTCGGCCCTTGTGCTTACGTCGATTTCTTCTCCCACCGACTTCGTGTGGCTTGAATATTTGTGCCCCTTTAGGTCCGTCTTTGGCTACACTGTTGGCCTCAGGGCTCTGGGTCCCCCTAAAAAAGCTATGGCTTGGCGACACATTCTGTTACCGACCCTCCTGCCCGTCGCACTACTGTAGTGAATGCCATCCTGTGCAAAGGGGCGAGCGCCGGGCTCGTACACGTCTTGGTTAACTTCCATTACGCTGTATCCAAGTTGCCGGCTCAAACCCTTGATCACACAATTGGCCTCTACTACCCTCCTTTAAATCCCACGAGGCTGCCCCCAGACCTCTGGGACTGTGCATATGGTCAAATGCACACTCCCAGAGGTGTCTTGGAGCTTACGCATTTCATCCTCTAGCTGTCTCTGAAGGTTCTGATCCTTGCCCTTCAACACATCATTGAGCCCAGCATGAATAAGGACTAGATTTTCTCCCTTCATGCTGTTTTCTACAACCTCCTGAGCTTTGGCCAGTGCATCCACCATGCTCTTTCCTGACTGTGCCTCCACCCTGACTCTCCCATCTTCCTTCACTGTCTTGAAGACGCCATCCCTAACCCTGGCCACGTTAGAGTCTCCCACCACTAGGACCTTTCTACGCTCCAATCGCTGGCTTCCTGTTTGTGATGGCACCCCTGTTTGCTTCACCTGTTTCTCTCTCTGCCGTCTGTCCTGTGTTTCTGCCCTACTTGAAAACTGCTGCGCCACCGAGCTGTATGTTCTCGGAGCCTCCGTGCTGTGGCCAGACACTGCGGCCCCCTGACCTCCCTTCTCGCCTGTTCCTTCCCGCCTGTCGCCTTCTCCGCTACCCACGCCTTCTGTCTCACACCGCTCGGGCCCGGGGCAAAGCGCCATTAGCTCCTTTACCCGCTTCTCTAGCTCGGTCCGCCCTTCCCGTTCTTTTCAAAGATCGCCTTTCATTTGCTCAAGCAGAGCACAAAGCAATTTCACATATGGTCTATTGCATATTTTGAAATAAAATAACCTTTTAGTGGCACGCATCTGGTTGTAGAACTTCAACCTACCCTCCTCAGGCAGAAAGTACCACGTCACTGTTGCCGTGCACAACGTTTCCCGACTTTACTGCGCGGCCGCCGACAAGTAGTGGGAGCAAGAACGGCAACGACGGCCGTTGAACAATTTTCTGTCATGGCCTCCGAGGTGGCAGACGTGCTTGGTTTAACTTGGTGCCGCCAGATGACATGACCTGTCCAATTTAACTAGAGTTACTGTAGATACATACAGTTACTCTACATGCTACCTAAAGGTAGCATATAGAGTAAATCTAAATTTAAAAAGGCGGAAATTGAACTTTTGAACCACTTGCGCCATTCTCCATAGTAACGTCCGGTTGTTGTTTTTTTTCATGAATCGAACAGAAACGAACAAGCAGCATTTTATTACGTCTCTTGATGCACTGAAGGTGCTTTATTTAGTGCAGCTAGTTTGATAACTAGTGATTAATGGCGGGTGGTAATTCTCACGTTGTCAGAATCGTTTTGCGAATGTCCTACTCGTGGCGCATGTGTTCTCGTGCATTTATATTGCCACATTCAACCTGCAGAGAACAGCTCGCGTAGCAAGAAAGAAAGACGAAGTTCTTGCGAGGTGCTCTTTACGAGCACCTTACATTTAATTAGAGTGAGCTCTTCTTTAATATCTGACTTCTGCTGTGTCTGCGTTGTGACAATAATAATTCAGTAACTAGGGCACTATTGTTGATAAAGCTGTTGTTTAAACGTTGTCATACATTAAGCTTTCACTCCGACTTAAATCGTTAATTGACATTAGTGTCTCTTTAATAGTCTGCCTGTCTGTCTGCCTGGCTGGCTGTCACTCTTCACTACATACGTTTGCCTTGCAGGTCGCTCAGCTGGAGCAGAAACATCGAAAGCTGTGCGTAATAGAGCGCTACTCCGCGACCCGCATGGAGGCTCTGATCGCTGAGATACGTCGACGACGCAATGAGGCAAGTGCACTACAACTGCACCTTGATATGGACGCCTAATCAGAGATATAACTTCGTGGTAACGGGAGTGAGTTGAACCGCGATATAATGAAATTCATTATAGCAAAAATCATGCAAGAAAACTGCTGCCATGTACTTTAGACCCTAATGTACCTACGCAACGAAGCGTGTTATCCGTGATTCAAAACAAACGAGGCTTCAGCGGTGCCTCAGGAAATATCGGGATGGTAAATTCAAACTGCCACTTGGTGCAGCCGTCGTATGGTTGGGTTGCAACCGATTTTTCTGAACGGTGCGAGTGGCGTTCTGCCGTTGTGTAGGTTCCTGCTTGGGTGGTGCCGCATCACGCCGTGTTCGCCGGATATCTAGATCAAGAAAATTAATTTCAGTTTTTTTTTTTTGCAGTACTTAAATTAGGTTCAACACTGTCGAAATTTGGGCTTGTTGGTGCATTGTGACGACTGAAAATAGCGCTAAGAAACGGGGACACAAGAAGAAAACACACGGCACAGGCGCTCTTGGAATTGACCGGGTGTTAGCGCCTGTGCCGTGTGTCCTCTTCTTGTGTCCCCGTTTCTTAGCGCTATTTTCAGTCGCCTTAAATTAGGTATTTGTTCTATCATATTATTCAAACATTCTTCCAGCACTTTCTTCGCAAAAAAAAAAAGCAGCCCATGGTGCCTATGTGCCACTTAAAAGGCCGAATTTAATTCTAACATAGTTTTGATATAACGAAATGAATGTGCAATTTTATAACTTTGTTAATCGAAATTTTACTGCATATTTACGAGAGACAGTCAAGGTAGAAGCGATTCTTTTCAAATTTCCTGCCATAAACGCTATGAATATTGGTTTCGCACTACCACTGTTGTAGCTAACAAAAAAAAAAACATTGCGTCATTGGTAAAATAACGCGAGTACTGCTTATAAACTGTGGCCGCAAGTGTCGCGTAACATTCGAAGCCACGCCGAAAGTGAATGATAACATACAAGTTGCATGGTGCACTTTCGAAGAATTGAGGCCTCACAAAATCGCTTACAGTGTCGGCAGCTGTAATTCATTCTGAAATCGGGGAAAACAAAATGAAAGATTTATAACCATTCCTTGAATTCCTCTTAAATTAAATTTCGACGCCTGCACTGATAAAAAAAAGATGTTTAAAACGCAGCTTAGTTGTCCTGCTGGGTCTGAAAAGGAGGCTAGGGATAGGTCTTACACTTGAGAGAAACTGGAAGCATGAGCAGTTGCTCCCCAGAGAGTAACTGCAGCAACTGCAAAGATTAACAGTTTGTCCATCAGGGATTCTTGGCGAAAGTAAAGTTTTTTTTTTCGTGAGTGGGATGGGGGAGGAGGCTAACCTCATCCTGAAAGAG
Organism: Rhipicephalus microplus; assembly: GCF_043290135.1. Lineage (NCBI taxonomy): Eukaryota > Metazoa > Arthropoda > Arachnida > Ixodida > Ixodidae > Rhipicephalus > Rhipicephalus microplus. The sequence continues at coordinate 18,217,910 of NC_134708.1, read as the reverse complement.
ACTGACTGCTAGCAGAACAACAGTTCGACCCTTTGACGTTGCATGCTCTCCAAAGAGAGAACTTATTGGGGCAATGAAAATAGCAACGGGGGAGGGGGGCTGCTCCTTTGAGGAAGTAATACCGTTGCCACAACGATCGCTTCCCAAAAGGAGCAATGAATAAGGGTTGCTATTTTGGGAAGGGTACATGCATGCATGCGTTGCCACAACCACTGCCCCACTGTGGGGAACAATAGTCATGGTAACACAGCTACTCTCTCAAAGGGGAAACCCCCTACACCTACATTGCTCTCTTTTGACTTGTGGTGTGGTTCAGCTATATGACATGCTTTATATCTGAAGCGTTGATCGGCTTCTTTAACGACGGCGCAGGCTGAAGTTGATCAAAACCAGGGCCCGGTTGTCCTGCGGTCTACCTGCCCGTCTTCGACGTCGAACCAGTGCAGATGCCAACGACGGTAGTGGCGCTGAAGGTGCCGCCGCGGACTACAGCTGCCATGCGACCGACAACGTCCGGAGGAACTTGTTTGAGCACCAGGAGCAGAGACATCAGCAGTTGTGAGACATCATCGTCAGGATTCGCGAATAGTTCACTGTCCTGCTGAAGAAAGTCGGCTACCGAGAGGGGAAGAATGTTTCAGTGCAGACAGAACTGGAACCAACGGAGTATCATCCAGAGGAGCCCGTGCCTTGATTTGATTTATTGACCAATGACAGTGACAAAGCAGGATATGCCACTGCATTGCTGGTTCCTAATTTAAGATGTATTTTTTTCCACACTGTTTAAGCAAACAAGCAGAAGCAAGCTTTCATGTTTCAATAAATTTCATTATTCATTCATTCATTAATCCAATCGTTGATTCATTCATTCACTTGTTTACGTTTCATTGAAATGTCAAGCGCGAACAGAGAGAAGTGCAAGTGAAGAAATGACACCAGCTCTTGGAATTGACCGGGTGCTTTATTAATCAAGAATGAACACATGTACCCAACCAGGGCACGCGATTCACCACCGCACATGTACACCATTACTATAGGGGGAAATTTCAGTGATGCATGTATACAAACCATAGGCCATCCTTCGGTATATTATTTCGGAACCAGAAGCTCGCTTGTTCAAATAGAAGCTGAACATTTTAAACCAGTACAGACTCGTAGAATGTTGCATATACTAGGAGGTCCTGAGCCATTTTTCCTGGTATTCATCGAATGATATCAGCTTCGGAGCTCATTGCTTCGCGAATTGATTGCCGGGAATATTATCTCGAATTCGTCGAGAAGGAGAGGAGTTTACAAGGGTTTGTCGCACACTTCAAGCAATTTTATTTTCTCATCTTGCCCCAGCGGGTGCACAGGGAGAGATGACACGGGGTAATCGGAGCGTAAGTGTTTTGAAACGTCTACTTTAAAAGACAACCGGTGGTCAGAGTGAATAATAGGGTTCAATAATACAGCGGCTCACGAGGAGAACAAAGCAGTAAGTTTTGAAGGGATTTCAAGACCCCTTTAAAAATGTAGGTGTAGCCTATTGCGTAAAAAATTCGGCGGAGTCTCAAGGTTGTCTTCCTGATTGATCAAATGAAAAGAATCGACATCGGTTGTTATTGAAATTGTATTATTTCACGGCGATGCCGGAGCAGTAGAGCTAAAGTATCATTTCTTGTTAGCTGCATGCATGGTGATCTTCCGTACGTTTCGGTACCTCTTGGTTGCGTGCTGCTCACCGCTGAGAGCCCGGGCCAAGGTCTCGCAGAAAGAGGCGGCTGCAGTCAAAAGGAAAACAAACGAAGACTATAGGCTATGTACCACAGCCTCAGATAAACGTATATCGTGCCCAAGTTGGCTTTCGGGCTATACTTAGTTGAATACATCAAGGTATCATGTGACGCTAGCAGACACGGATGCGAAAGATACAACGGGAGGAGCGCATGGTTAAAAGAGCACGCCCTGGTCCTGTTTAGTCTTTCTCGTCCGTGTCTACTATAACGTCATAACACTTTCTGATCGATAGTGCACGTTCGTACAGTTCATCGACGTGATATAAACTTCGACATGCGATTATTTCGAGTGAATTCTCATTTGTCAAGGGGACTGACAACCGATTTTTCTCAGTTTTCTTACGGCGCAGCGGAAATCTTTCGTCGTCTGTAACGGTTAAACCTATACAGCGACTGATTCTAAAAGCGCGAGGATATTTCCCAGGCATATATTTTTTTTTCATTTTTAGAAGCCACTAAAAATGTTCAACTCCCTGTTCCAGCAACGCTGTGCACCGCATTCATGGATGCACGGTATCTCTCCTCGCAAGCTGTTCATTTCGCTAAAGATTCTGCTTTCACAGCAACGAGTGCAGCTGTGGTTAACCATAGGCGTGAACATGGAGGAGGCCGAGCAAGGGGGAAGACGGGGGGAAGGCGGGAGGGGCTCCCTAGAATTATAATTAAGGTATACCTAAAGGTAGCACATACAGATACTCTAGCCCTTTCAGAGGAGAAAAGCGGAGTAAATCGCCTCTGTATTGTGTCCATGTGTGTGTGTATGTGGGGGGGGGGCAAAGTCATCCCTACACATGGACAAAATCTGGAGGGAGGGTGTGACTCGGCATGGGAGACGCAAAGTCAGCCCCGTACATTGACATAGTTTGGGCGACTTGTGCTGCGACAAAGCTTCACCCCCAAAAGGGAAAAACCTGAACGTGCCTATAGTCTTCAACTGTTTCGTGATTAAAAAGCAAGCAGAATAAGTTACTCTGATAAAGCAAGTATTTCTCCTAGCTGGGTCACATACGCCAGGCAGGCAGCAACTGCCAGTGGCAGTTGTGTGGCAGTTTGGGCTAGTTGGTATGACATGACTATCGTCAAGCCTGTGGAACCCTGGAGCCCCATCCATCGAGCGCATAACGCCTTCCGAAACCCCTGCCATTCTTGCTTCGTGCCCTTGCGAATCGAAAAAAAAAAAAAACGTTTTTTTTTTTTCTCCTTCCTTCCTTCCTTCATTAATCGTGTAATATAGTAAACTCTGGTGGAAATGGGGTTAAACCCCATTTCCACCAGAGTTAGTAAACCGTTTTCGCATATCACATGATGCTCACTGGTGCGCAGCAGAGTGCCGATCTCAGGCTCACGACAGCCGCTGCATGCCGATGTTGAGGAGACGCTGCCGGCGCTGTACGACTGGTCACGCGTGGAGGACGCGTCCGCCTTGCAGGCGTCTTCGTGCGAGCAGGACGAGCAGCTGCCACTGCTCTCGCTGGAGCACGCCGCCGACTGGACCTCATCCTCGCTGCTCGTCGCGCAGCAGCAGCAGCCACCGTGGTCGCAGCCGCACGTGACGCCTCCTGAAATAGGTGATGATATGTCGCATGTGCGAATTGGCCATTCGGAGTACAGTGTTGTAGAGGTAGTAGAACACTGTATTCAGGGGGTCGTTCAATGGCGACGCGGCTGCATGTGGTGATACGTGGCTGGTGGTGGGCAAGACAAACGTGTGTGTTTTTTTTTTTGTTTTTTTTTGGCAAATGGCTGGCTGTAAAAGCAGCGTGTCATGCAGAGGCGGATCCAGCCACTCAATTTATGGGGGGGGGGGGGTCACCTAAAGTAACACCTAAGAGGGGGGCGTGGTTATGACTGTTTTGTTTTTAGTAGCACGAACACTCCGTCTCAACATGGCTTTCGCGCAGGCCTTTCGTGTGTTACACAGCTAACCGAATTCGTACATGACATCGCTTCATCATTCGACCAGGGCATTCAATTGGAGGCTGTATTTTTGGACTTAAAAAAGCTTTTGATGTCGTCCCCCACAGTCTTTTGCTTCATAAGTTGTCGTTTCTTGGTATTCCTAAAACCCTCATAGACTGGATTAAGGATTATCTCAGCAGCCGCAAGCAATGTGTTGTGATAAATGGTGTGTCTTCATCAACAGCTGATGTACTGTCCGGGGTGCCGCAGGGGTCGGTCCTGGGGCCGCTTCTGTTTTTGATTTTTATCAATGATTTTCCACTGGGTTTGAAATCAACAGTGAGGCTTTATGCTGATGATTGTGTTTTGTATTGCCCAGTCAAGTGTTTTGATGACACCACAGTACTTCAGTCTGACCTCGATAAGATTGTGTCTTGGTGTGCTCAGTGGCAAATGAGTTTGAACCTAACTAAATGTTTTCATGTGCAATTTAATAACAAAAAAAGGTAGTATCCAGGTCTTATTACTTAAATTCCTGCGCAGTACAAAAGGTAGATCAAGTTAAGTATCTCGGCGTAACATTCACGGCAACACTAGATTGGACCAGTCACGTAGATCTAATCACAGCCAAGGCTTCGCGCTTAATTCATTTTTTCCAAAGAAATTTCAACGACGCGCCGCAAACACTCAAGGAAACCCTGTATATTACAAATGTGCGCCCAATTTTAGAGTATGCTTGTGTTTCTTGGGACCCTTTCACGAATGTACTGAAAGAAAAGTTGGAGAGGGTGCAAAAAAGGGCTGCTAGGTGTATTACAGGAAATTACGATTTTAGAATAAGCTAGGTCTTCTGGAATTCTTCAGGCCTTGGGATGGGAACCCCTTTGTGGACGACGGAAAGTTCAAAGACTTAAATTTCTCTATAATATATATCACGGTAAGACTGGGCTAAATAAAGAGCGGTATTTAAAGACGCCTATAGTTATATGTCCGAACAGAAAGATCACTTATATAAAATTAGAGAATATACCTGTCGATTGAATGTGCTTAAATACTCTTTCTTTCCAAATTCTATTAGTGACTGGAATGCGCTAAAAATGCCAATATTCTCTGATTCTAATTTCCTAACAGCCATTGAAACAGCATTTTGAGCTGCTGAAATAACCCATATATTTAACGTTGGCTTTGTACTTCTCTTGGTTGTTGATTTTTTATATGTATAATTACTGCTTTCGTTGCATAATCCTGTGTTTTGTACTTTTGTTCTAATGCTGTACTACAAGTGTTGATTTCTCCTGTATACTGTAATGCACGATTTATTTGCTTTTAATTTTGCTGTTTTGTATTCTATTTTCTACTGTAACCCCCCTACAACAATGCCCAATGGGCGATGTAGGTACTTGTAAAAAAAACACTGTTAAGGTGTGCTCACAGTGCTTTCACGAGATATTTTATTTATTTCTTAGGAGGGGGGCATCGCTCATAACGCACCCCCCCCCCCTCTGGAACAGCCAATGGTGTCATGAACGCATCCAAAAAAGAAAGAGGGGTAAAACCACAGAACACCTGGTAAAACTACCCCGAAATGATTCAACTTTGCTTGCGCATAGACCCCCCCCCCCCCCCCGCCCCAATTGAAAAAACTTTCTGGCTACGTCCGTGTATGCGAGTGAAATGTATAGCAAGAGAACCAATATTAGCGTACGTGGAAGACACGCATTAGGAGACACATAAAATGCTATATCTGCCTCTTCGTGTGTGTCGTGGCTCTTTGCTTACAGTTACGATACACCAATTCACCCGAACAGCAAGCAGTTCCGGTTTTCGACACCGCGGCGTTCGTAGCCGACCGGAGCTAGAGTTACTTTATAAGCTACCCTTAGGTAGCGTATACAGTAACTCTAATCGAAGCAGACAAGGTGACAGTTTTCCTTCAACATGGCGGAATTTCACAATGAGCAGCATTTCGGGCGTAGGTTCATCGCAACGTTCACCCTCCCCCGACCCCCTAAGTCGATGTACGGGGAAATTTTCGCGTTCCCCTCTTTAGCGACTGGGAGGGGAAGCGCATGCCGAAGTTTTATTCACTCTGCTTCACTGACTGCATTGTACCCATGGAGAAAAAAAAAAAAGCTCGTAGGAAGCCAGCGAAAGCACTGTACAACGCAACAGGTGCAAAAAAAAAAAAAGGAGTATCGGCACTGCACGCCATCACCAAGTTCAGAGCGCGCAGCCGAATATTTGTACGTTGCCGAATATTTGTCCGGCTACGCATCGCAGCCGAACGAATATTCTCGACATTGCCTCACCTTCACTCTTTCAGATTAGACATTCAATTTCAGCTAGCTGGTAGTCTCGGCCTTGTTTCCTTAATCAGAATTACAGTTTACAGTATTCGTCAGTGGCCTAGACTGGGCGTACACAAGGTCCGTTAGATAATTTACCTGTCTGTATGCCGGTGACGTCACAGCTAAATCCACCGCAGTCAGGGCACGCCGATTTCGATTTGGATGTTCTTCCTGGTGCTGAAGGACGTGACGACGATCGTTGGTCGACCTGGGAAGCGGCCGCGCCGCGGCCGTGCATCTGGTTTTCCCGCCGAGGAGATTCGGCGATTGTTCTGCGCTCTCGTAGCCGAGGGCGAGACAAGCGCATACGCACGTGCGCTTCGAATGAAGTCGTCGTCGTGTCCTCCCGCGGAGCGTCGAACCTGTCAAATGTAGAATGTCTCACTGTTAAGCCTATAAAGGGAATGACATTGGGCTTTTTGATGCTGCAGATAGACCTTTTCGAAAACGCCTCCCTGGGCGCCGCCATATTCCTCTTTGGGCTGCGCAAATTGGCGCGTGACCTTTCAAAAATGCACTGACAAGGCTGCGCTCTTAGCCTTTGTACTCTCGCGCGCAACCCATCATGACGGTTTTTTTTCCTCCTGTGAAATCTGAAGTGAATGTCAGCGCGTATAGAATGCGGACAAAAAGTGCTGTCGTGCTCTCTTTGTCCGTGATCGACCACGCCGTTTCACTTCATGCTCAAGTAAGGAACTGCACGTTTATACATAACAACCAGCTCTGTTAGCGCTGGTGAAAGCAAAGTCTATAGTGGGTTGAATACCACCATCACGTTCAGCCCCACTAGAGGCCAAGTCACTCGGCTGCAGGTCACGAGATCGAATCCCAGTTGCGGTGGCTGCATTTGCAAAAGAGGCGAAAATGCTGTGGGCCCGTGGGCCCGGACTTGGATGAGCGTGAAAGAACCCCAGGGGACCGAAATTTCCGGAGCCCTCCACTACGGCGTGTCTCATAGTAATATGGCGGTTCTGGGACATACGTTATACCCCTCATATCAAATCCAATCGTGTTCAAACGGGTTGTCACGCGCGATCCCCTGTGTCCGTCAAAACCGATGGAAGAAGCCAGGACCGTGCTTGTGCACATTAATCGAGACGCAGTACCCGCATGCGTTCAAGTGTCATTACGCCATCATGCTGGCTTCGGTGAGCTTGTATTCAAGCTGCATAAGTACCTCCATTTGTTCTGTGCGACACTTGAAAGGATAATCCATACAAGCTAAAAGGCGAAGTGCCGCTGCTGACATGAGGACAGCGTGCGAGAACTGAGACTTCGGGAACGACCACATTAGGACCGCATACGTACAGACGGGTCCACTGTTCAAGGGAACCCCTGTATGAGCAGCATGTTTAGATTTCGCTATCTTACGGAATCATAGCGGCTTAGATATGCATAAGACTACTGGTGGTTAAATGTTCCGTCTCCTCTTGACAGACTATTGATTTTCATGAAGACTGTTTCTTAATTCACTTGCTCTTAGAGGGCCAGGAGTATTGATGGTGTGTGCATTCGAGTGTTCCCTGTAGCAGTGGACCATCGCGAGCGAAAACAGCCCCATAAGTGGGCAGCGCGTGCGTTAGAATCGCATGTAACACTTGTACTATACACGGAACATCACGGCGATGGCGAAAACTCTTCCGAGTGTTGTCTTTGTGTTAATGGGATATGCTGTCGCTTTGTAAGCAAAAAACAAACAAAAAATAAAGCTAAATACTTGATCCATGGTGAGATTAAAGAAACCAGGGGCAAACCGAGTCGCGAACGTACTCGAGGAACCGGCATAAGGTTGTGACTGAAGGTGCTATAAATGAATCTCACGCGATCTCGTCAGTCACAACGCGATGGTGCTCCGTGGCGACAACCTTCACGGGACCAGTGGATGCAGACACGGTCTTCCCGCGAAGGACCCCGGCCACCGCCGAATCACCGTGCTCCTCCGCGGCCTTGCCGTTGGCCACGTCTGACGGTGGGGTATCCTTGAGCAGGTTATCCAGTTGTTCCGTGTCCAGCATAGTGGTTTGGTAGGCGGCGCTGACCGACTTGGCGGGTTTGATCACTTGCCTGGACACCGCCTGCTCGGACACGGCTTCCTTCTTGGCTGTGGACGTCGCCGCCCGCCGGTTCCTGGACGTCCCATGGGTGGTGCTGGCGCAGCGAGACTTAGGTGTTGCGAGGGTGGAATCGTTCTCTTTTTTGGCGCTCTCTTTTGACGGAGACATTGCTCTCATGGTCACGACGATAGTTTATGGAGGACACTCACTGGGAAGGCTTAATTTTGGACGTCCCCAAATGGCGGCTCAGTTCTTGATTGCCAACAATGGCTCTTACCCATTACAAGGAATTGGTCAAAAAGCGGTTGGTTCTGTGACACCGATGGAAATATAATAATCGAAAAATACTTCGCAAATTAACTCAACCTATAAAACTATTCATGGAGCCGAGCACACCGCGAACGCGAGGTTGACAAGTTATTTCTCAACCCAAAAAAGGCCCGCAGAGATCAATGCTGAACGTAGCACGCACTGAGACTTCGACGCCAACGTTCGTAAGAATCAGGGACGAGGAATTAAACTCGGAACCATTTGGCGGCAGAATTATAATCTATCTGTATATCTATCTGGTTGGTTGGTATGAGGGGTTTAACGTCCCAAAAGCACCTAATGATTATGAGAGACGCCGCAGTGGCGGACTCCGGAAGTTTAGACCACTTGGGGCTCTATTTAACGTACGCAAATCTGAGCACACGGGCCGACAACATTTTCGCCTCCATCAAAAATGCAGCCGCCGCAGCCGGGATTCGATCCCGTGACCTGCAGGTCAGCAGTCGAGTACCTTAGCCACTAGACCACAGCGGCGGGGCAATATCTATCTATCTATCTATCTATCTATCTATCTATCTATCTATCTATCTATCTATCTATCTATCTATCTTTCTATCTATCTATCTATCTATCTATCTATCTATATATATATATATATATATATATATATATATATATATATCTATCTATCTATCTATCTATCTATCTATCTATCTATCTATCTATGACATTATGCTTTCATGTACGTTTTGTTAAAGGGATGTATACCGAAATTCGTATCGCTGGACATGGCTGCATGGCAAACGTAAACGACAAGCCATGACATGGGAGTCATGTTATGCATGTCTGTATACCAAGTTGGTATGACGTCACAAGAGTGTACGAAGAACATAATTGAGAGGTCTTAACGCACGATTGTTTAAAACCATGCCATTCACGGTATGATTTACGTGACATGATCTCGGGGCCCGCAGCCTTTTAATTAAATGGATGTACCGGGTGTCCGAAATATAAGGAACCACATTAAAAATTAGGAAGATAACGTCGTTACGTGGAGCACACCTAGTGGACAGTATTCCCAGTACACTGCATTGGCAATTTCCAAGTTTTTCGTTAATATATATATATATATATATATATATATATATATATATATATATATATATATATATATATATATATATATATATATATATATATATATATATATATATATATATATATATATATATATATATATATGGGATATGGCACAACGGGAGCGTTGTCAACAACGCTCCCGTTAACGAGAAACCTTTCCTTTACACACACCGCCCGCCGCCCGCCGAACGACCAATTACGGGGAAACCCCTTTCTTTAGGCACACCGTCCCGGACCCTCCCGGCACCGCGGCGACAATCTTGGGTGGCCCGACACACGCCAAGAACTGAACAGCACGTGATATGAACCGTAGGTGGATGTAGACGGACAGTTGGCTGATGCTGATGCTGATGACCTTTGATGGATGGCGCTTACCCACAAAAGGGGATGGGCCAAGAACCGGGCGGCAGGATACTTAAATGAAACTACACTGAAAATGAAGCCAATCTTAAAAAGTAGCTTAAAATAATACTACCAAAAAACAAAAATGTGTGCTGAGCAAGCGGTCAAACCATCTTTTGTTTTTGAAAGACATAACTACGAATTATAAACTAAAGATCTGAAAGGGTAGTGGTTCACTAGCATGGTAATCTTTTAGTTGCGTTGATGTAATCAAACACAGCGGAGCATACATCCCTGTGGTAGTAACCAAATGAAGTTCCGCCAAGTGATAAAATTACTGGTAAATTTACTTGTATTCCTAGCTTTTGTAATGGGGCTACTAAAAATCTTTTTCTCTGATAAGAATAACGTTGACAGAATAAAAAGAAATGTTCAATTGTTTCAATTTTGTTGCACCAAATGCATAGCGGTGACGCCTTGAGCTGAGCTTTATTAAGGTAATAATTTAGTTGTGGAACTGCACAGCGCAATCTGGTATAAGTGACCTCTAACTGGCGAGATACACACCACTGTTGACAGTTGGCTTCGTTCTCAGTGTTGACAGTGGTTCTTCCTCTTTTTTACTTTTTTACTTTCTTTCTTTTCTTTCTTTTTTCGTCTTTTTTCTCCTTTTTTTCCTTCTTCCAGTTCCCTCTCACTCTCGCAAGCGTCTTTCAAGGCGAGAGGGACGCGGCAGCAAGGAAGTTTGGAAGCTCATGTCAGTGTAACTCATCCCCTGATGAAGGGAGGTCCCCTCCCGAAACTGTTGGGAAATAAATATATTTATCCTTGTTGACAACGCTCCCGTTGTGCCATATCCCATACCTTCACGAAGACTAACTGGCCCATTGAATTATTACTCCGACTATATATATATATATATATATATATATATATATATATATATATATATATATATATATATATATATATATATATATATATATATATATTAGTGTGTGTGTGTGAAGAAGGTGTCCTTGGATCCATTGGAAAAATACCAAGAAGTAGAGAAAGGGCACAACGATAACTTCTTTAATTTTTCCAACGTTTCACCCGGGGACCAGCCTTCATCAGGGCCGGTCCCTGACTTAATAACTTCCCCTGTACTTTTCTTGGCATTATTGTCTGTTAGGTCACAATAATACTGTCTCAAAACACGGAAAAACCAGCCCTTAAGTATACATTTGTTTTCCTTTTTCATTAAGGAGGGTCTCGTACTGGAAGACTTGGTGCCTTAGGTTGTATACGAGGGACTATTGGTCAGCTTCCAGCTCGTAATAAGTTCACGTGCTACTTGGCGCCATACGGGCCCATAAAGAGTGAGCCACACTCGCCGCCATGGCATCCTATGGCGCTGACTGACACTCCCACGTTTAAATTCACATATATAACCAACATAGTGACTGGGAGGATAGCTGCCGTGGTAGCTGAGTGGTAAAGCATCGATTGCGTTTTTCGAAGGTCGCAGGTTCGGTTCCTGCCCATGGCAAGTTATCTTTTCACCCACTTTTCTTTCTTCACAATTACTATTTGGTCTAATAACTTCCCCTATACTTTCCATGGTATTATTGTTTGTTAGATCTCATTAATATTGCGTCAAAACACGTAAAACCTAGCCCTTAAGTATACATTTGTTCCTTATATGTATGTATATATATATATATATATATATATATATATATATATATATATTGTGAGGAGGTTTATTAGCCGTTAAAGACAGCGACGAGACAGCGTCAAGAACCGTCCAGCGATCGGCACAGCAACGAACCGAAGTACGAGCCGCGAGAGCCAGGCGTTGGCGATGCTGCTCGCTGCAGGCACATCTTCTTCTTCACAATCGCCCCCGCTGAAAAAGGAGCCATCCTGGCGACTTAAGAAGTTTCAGGCAAAGGCTCATGGTACGGTTTCAGTCGGGAAACATGGACGATGTCACGTGCACGCCGGCGCATGTCGTCCGATCGGGAAACTGGTTCAGTTAGGAAATTAACCGGAGAGGTTTTCTCCAAAACGGTGTAAGGCCCCTCGTACCGCGGGACAAGTTTCGAGGAGAGTCCCGGTGTTTGGTATGGGATGGCAAGCCACACAAGAGACCCTGGGGCATAGTTGGGATCCGGAAGAGAGGTGCTACAAGTTTCTTTCTGGCGTTGTTGTTCTTCCGAGGTGAACGCACGGGCGAGCTGGCGGCACTCTTCGGCTTGTCTAGCAGCATCGGAGATAGGTGGACACTCGGATGCATCAGGACGGTAAGGAAGTAGGGTATCAATTGTATGGGAAGGCTCACGTCCGTAAAGAAGAAAGAAAGGTGAGAATCCCGTGGTGGATTGTATTGCGGTGTTATATGCGAACGTGACGTATGGGAGAACACGGTCCCAGTTGCTGTGATCAGATGCCACGTACATTGAGAGCATATCACCTAGCGTGCGGTTGAACCGTTCCGTTAGTCCGTTAGTCTGCGGGTGGTATGCTGTCGTTTTCCGATGAATGACGTGGCATTCCAAAAACAGAGTTTTGACGACCTCGGAAAGAAAAGCGCGGCCTCTGTCACTAAGGAGCTCTCGAGGTGCACCATGTCGAAGGATAAAGCGTTGCAAAATGAAAGAGGCGACATCCTGAGCTGTAGCGCTCGGCAAAGCGGCTGTTTCGGCGTAGCGTGTCAGGTGGTCGACCGCCACTATAATCCACCGATTACCATCTGGTGTCAATGGAAGGGGACCGTAGAGGTCAACGCCGACGCGATCAAATGGCTTGGCAGGGCATGGAAGTGGCTGCAATGCGCCAGTCGCACGTGGCAGTGTTGATTTACGTCGCTGGCAGTCAGGACAGCACTGCACGAATTTACGTACAAAATTGTACATGCCGCGCCAGTAATAGCGATGGCGAAGGCGTTCATATGTTTTGAACACTCCGGCGTGGCCACATTGCGGATCGTCGTGAAGGGAGGCGCATACTTGCGATCGTAAAGTGCGTGGAATGACCAGCAACCACCGGCGGCCATCGGGAGCGTAGTTGCGTCGATGAAGAAGTTGATCGCGGATGGCGAAATGGAGAGCTTGACGTCGGAGGGATCGAGATACTGGAAGGTTGGGCGTGCCAGATAAATATTCGATAAGAGAGGCGATCCACGGGTCACGACGTTGTTCGGTGGCAATTGATTCAAGATTTAACGATGACAAGTACTGGAGGCACGTGTTTCCGCACGTCGGATCTGGTGGCAAAGGTGAGCGGGACAGGGCATCAGCGTCAGAGTGTTTGCGTCCGCAGCGGTATACGACGCGAATGTCGTACTCCTGGATGCGGAGTGCCCATCGCGCAAGGCGGCCAGAAGGGTCTTTCAATGTGGAAAGCCAGCAAAGCGCGTGGTGATCAGTTACTAGATCGAACGGGCGGCCGTATAAGTACGGCCGAAACTTTCCAAGCGCCCACACCAGAGCCAAACATTCTTTTTCTGTCACGCTGTAATTAGTTTCGGCTTTCGTCAGAGTGCGGCTAGCGTAGGCTACAACGTATTCTGAATAGCCGGGCTTTCGTTGAGCGAGGACCGCGCCTAGCCCGACGCCGCTGGCGTCGGTGTGCACTTCGGTAGGAGCCGTCGGGTCGAAGTGGCGAAGAATAGGTGGGGAAGTAAGCAGACGGCGCAGAGTAGCGAAGGCAACGTCACATGCAGGGGACCAGGAGGTGAGGTTCACGTCACCGCGAAGAAGCTGCGTTAACGGTGACATGATAGATGCAAAATTGCGAACAAAGCGCCGGAAATAGGAGCATAGGCCTACAAAACTGCGAAGTTCTTTCATGGTCGTCGGCTTGGGAAATTCTGCGACTGCTCGAAGTTTTGCTGGGTCTGGTAATACGCCGTGCTTGGACACGATGTGGCCTAGGATGACGAGCTCGCGTGCAGCGAAGCGGCATTTTTTTAGGTTAAGCTGCAGACCAGCGTTGGTCAGAAAACTCAAAACGTGCCTGAGGCGAAGGAGGTGCGTAGGAAAGTCATGGGAAAAAACCACGACATCGTCGAGGTAACACAGGCACATATTCCATTTGAGGCCACGTAGCGTATTATCCATAAGACGTTCAAACGTGGCAGGCGCGTTACAAAGCCCAAAGGGCATGACGTTAAATTCATATAGTCCGTCTGGTGTAATAAATGCTGTTTTTTGGCGATCGGCTTCTGCCATTGGGACCTGCCAGTAGCCAGACCGCAAATCTAGCGACGAGAAAAATTCCGCTCCGTGAAGGGTGTCAATGGCGTCATCAATGCGCGGCAAAGGATAGACGTCCTTGCGGGTTATCTTATTCAAACGACGATAGTCCACGCAAAATCGGATAGATCCGTCTTTCTTACACACCAGGACGACGGGAGACGCCCAGGGACTGTGAGATGGTCGAATGACGTCCCTACGAAGCATATCTTCGACTTGATCGTTGATGACGCGGCGCTCTTCAGCGGAGACACGGTATGGTCTTTGACGCAGTGGCTGGTGTAGGCCGGTGTCAACATAATGTTTGACTTGTGATGTGCGGCCCAGTTGAGGTTGCGACACATCGAACGAACTCCTGAACTCATGGAGAAGATCCAGCAGGTCGGCATGTTCGGTGGGAGTGAGAGTGTCAGCGATGGCGCTGGAAAACGTATCATTGGACGACTCCCCAAGTGCTGACAGTGCTTTTGGGTGGTCGCAGTAGTCGTCCGGAACATCAAACAAAAACGAAGGGTCGAGATCCTGCACGCGGCCGAGACATTCCCCCGCAAGCAATGTGACAGGTGTGGAAAGCGGATTGCTTACGAACATGTTGCTTCTTCCGGCGGCAAGGTCAATTGTTGCGAAAGGCAGCGGCAAAGCTCGACGACATTTGAAAATATCGGAAGGCATAAAAAGAACTGTAGCGTCAGTGTAGGCGTTGCATGAAACGGGAACAAGGGCGAAATTTCCAGGCGGAATATCGGTATCTTCAAGAACGAGCAACTTCGGCGGCTGATGAGGAGCGTCCAGTAATGGGACATCACACAAGGGCGAAAACTCAACTTCGGCGCGTGCGCAGTCAATGACGGCATTATGGCGGGATAGGAAGTCCCACCAGAGGATGACGTCATGCGAACAGACAGGAAGAACAATAAACTCCACGATGTAAAGAATGCCTTCGATGGAGACTCTTGCAGTGCAGGCTGCGAGAGGCGTTACTTGCTGTGCGCTTGCGGTGTGAAGCGACAGTCCCGAAAGCGGCGTCGTTACTTTGCGTAATAAACGGCAGAGATTAGCGGCAATAACAGAAACAGCGGCGCCAGTGTCCACAAGGGCGAAAGTACAATAACCTTCAACAGTTACTGCGACCACGTTAGCAGGAGAGGAGCGAGGGCTTAGACAGTTCGAAAACGGCGCAGTTCTTGCCTCTTGAACTGCGTTGCTTAGTTTTCCTGGTCGGAGGGTCCGGGCCGGCGACGCATGGGGGAGGGCGATCGCCGACGAGGAGAGGGTGCGCGTTGCGGCTGAAAGTCTAGGTGGTCAGTAGGCGCATAGCGAGGTGGCGAGACCGGCCCGTATTGGACGAAGGGTTGGCTGCCGGGATGCGACGACCGGGAATAGTTGCCGAACGTCTGAGGTCGACGGCGGCAGTAGCGAGCAACGTGTCCGGGAGTGAAGCAAGCGTAGCAAATCGGTCGGTTATCGGGCGTCCTCCAGGAATTGGCGACTGGTGCTGCCGCCCAAGGTGCAGTATAAGCAGCCGGGTGTGCGGGCTGTGAGCGCGTGGTGTAGGGTGGTTGCGGGAGCCTACGTACAGCGTCTGCATATGTGAGCGGCGCGGCTACGGGCTGCATCTCTTGTGAAAAGGCGACAGGCGGAGCCACAGGCTGCGTTGCATAGGTTAGGGGCACGGCCACAGGCTGAACGGCTGGCGGATAGGCGACAGGAGCGCCTACCGGCTGTGCGACACCCGGGCAGTGACCACGGCTTGATAGAGGTGGCTCGTAGTGCGCACGAGGAACAGCTTGTGCAACCTCTTCCGATATAGCCGTGCGAAGCGGGGCAGGTAGACGGGTGGTGGTCTCGTGAGTAAAGGGCACTAGGGAAAGTTGGCGGGCGACTTCCTCACGGACGAAGACTCGGACTTGCTGAAGCAATGGTGAATTGTCGGGCATGGAGTCGAAGCTGGACAGCGACTCACCACCAGGCTGAGGCTTCCTAGTCAGAGTGCGTTGCTTTTTCAACTCGTCGTAGCTCTGACACAAGCTGACGACTTCAGAAACTGTGCTTGGATTCCTTGCCAAAAGCATTTGAAATGCGCCGTCGTCGATGCCCTTCAGTATGTATTTGACCTTGTCGGATTCGGGCATGGTGTCATTCACACGTCGACAAAGGTCGACGACGTCCTCAATATAACTGGTAAAGGTCTCGCCAGTCTGCTGAGAGCGGACGCGCAAGCGCTGTTCTGCCCTCTGCTTGCGGACAGCCGGCCGACCGAACACTTCAGCACATGACGTCTTGAAGACGCTCCATGTGGGGATGTTGTGTTTGTGGTTATTAAACCACAATTCGGCGACGCCAGTGAGATAAAATATCACGTGGCCCAGCTTGTCGGCTTCATCCCACTTATTGTTGGCGCTCACCAGTTCATAGTGCTCGAGCCAGTCTTCGACGTCGGTCCCATCCACACCGCTGAAGACCTTCGGCTCCCGTAGTTTAGGATGGCCAGGGCAGTTGAACTGGAGCGAAGGCGTCGATGTAGTGGCGTTGGCAGTCATGACAGGTGGTAGCGTGCGGCTTCGCAGCTCCAGGGTGTAGCAACGGGGATTAACAGCACCTTCCACCAAATGTGAGGAGGTTTATTAGCCGTTAAAGACAGCGACGAGACAGCGTCAAGAACCGTCCAGCGATCGGCACAGCAACGAACCGAAGTACGAGCCGCGAGAGCCAGGCGTTGGCGATGCTGCTCGCTGCAGGCACATCTTCTTCTTCACAATATATATATATATATATATATATATATATATATATATATATATATATATATATATATATATATATATATATATATATATATATAGAGAGAGAGAGAGAGAGAGAGAGGGCAGTCTTTTCTAGTGTTTGCCCTGCACCATCTGGTAGCTCGCCATAAAATTCATTTCCTTTGTGATGACGTTTATTGAACCGGAGAAGTCGCAACGATGTCGCAACGAAAAATGGCCGTACGACAAGTCTGGCAAAAGGCGGCCCAGGTTCTCGTGCAATCAGAGCACGGGGTTTTTCCTTCTCTTTGGAAGGCGCATACACGTTAGTGCGTATGCTCCACTACAATACCCCCCGGGTTGAAGAGTAGCCATCCTGGCGACTCAGGGAGTAGGCACAATGAGGGGGTCGTAGTAGGGCTTGAGACGGTCGACGTGTACGGTCTCGCGTCCTCGACGGCGCAAATCTGGCGATTGTGTTAGGGGCTCGACGATGTAATTCACTGGTGAGGTTGCGTCAATGACACGGTATGGACCATGGTACCGGGCCAGAAGTTTAGAAGACAGGCCAGGAACGTGCGGGGGCACCCAAAGCCACACGAGGGAGCCAGTACGAAACGTAGGCGCTATGTGATGAGCGTCATCATGCCGGGTTTTTTGTAGACCTTGAGCCTCACTTGTCATAGACCGAGCCAACTGACGGCAGTCTTCAGCGTATCTGGTGACTTCCGAAAGCGGGGAGCACTCCGATACATCAGGGCGGTACGGAAGTATGGTGTCGAGTGGGTGGGATGGCTCGCGGCCGTACAACAGAAAGAACGGGGAAAAACCGGTAGTCGCTTGCGTCGCGGTGTTGTAAGCGAAGGTAACAAAAGGCAAGACAGCGTCCCAGTTAGTGTGGTCGGAGGAGGTGTACATCCTCAGCATGTCGCCAAGTGTGCGGTTGAACCGTTCAGTGAGACCATTCGTCTGTGGATGGTATGCGGTAGATTTCCGGTGGATGATGTTGCATTCAGCGAGAATAGCTTGGATGACCTCCGACAGGAACACTCGACCCCTATCACTGAGTAATTCCCGTGGAGCCCCATGGCGGAGAATGAAGCTGCGGAGAATGAAGAGTGCAACTTCGTGGGCGGTCGCTGCTGGTAGAGCTGCAGTCTCAGCGTAGCGTGTCAGATGATCGACGCCGACAATAATCCACCGGTTTCCAGAGCGACTATATGGGAGGGGGCCATAGAGATCGATACCCACGCGGTCGAATGGGCGAGCCGGGCATGGGAGCGGCTGTGACATGCCAGTAAGGTGCCGCGGAGGTGTCTTGTTCTGTTGGCAAGTGGTGCAAGACTGAACGTATTTCTGCACAAAGCGATAAATTCCTCGCCAGTAATATCGTTGGCGCAGCCTTTCGTAGGTTTTCAGGACACCTGCGTGAGCACTTTGAGGGTCTGCATGGAAATTCATGCAGATGTCAGAGCGCATATGAGTTGGGACAGCAAGGAGCCACTTCCGACCACCAGGCATGTAGTTCCGGCGGTACAGAATGCTGTCTCGCACGGAAAAGTGGGCTGCTTGTCGGCGTAGCGCTCTCGTGGAAGGGACAGCAGACGGATCGGTAAGGTAGTCGAGTAACAATGCAAGGTATGGATCTTTACGCTGCTCCGAAAGCATGTCAGTGGTGTCTATTGGTGACAAGGTGGTAAAAAGTGGTGGCAGAGAAGCCACATCTGGGGTCAAAGGCGATCGCGAAAGTGCATCGGCATCTGCATGCTTGCGACCGGAACGATATACTACACGGATGTCGTATTCTTGCAATCGAAGTGCCCAACGTCCCAGGCGTCCGGACGGGTCTTTCAATGTGGACAGCCAACATAGAGCGTGGTGGTCTGTGACCACGTCGAAAGGGCGGCCGTAAAGGTACGGGCGAAACTTCGTCAAGGCCCAGATTATGGCCAAACACTCCTTCTCTGTCACGGAGTAATTCAATTCAGCCTTCTTGAGAGCGCGACTTGCATAGGCGACTACGTATTCGGCTTGGGTGCCTTTCCGTTGTGCCAAAACTGCACCAAGACCGATGCCACTTGCATCGGTGTGAATTTCTGTGGCAGCAGCGGGGTCGTAGTGACGAAGAATAGGTGGTGAGGTCAGCAGGCGGCGCAGCTGGCGAAATGCGTCGTCACATGCAGGTGACCATGCAGATATACCTTTGCTGTTGGAGAGCAGACTTGTTAGAGGTGCGATGATGGATGCGAAGTTGGGCACAAAGCGACGAAAGTACGAGCAGAGACCGACGAAACTTCTTAGAGCTTTCAGTGATGTGGGCAACGGGAAGTCAGCGACAGCCCGAAGCTTATCGGGATCCGGAAGAACACCGTCTCTTGTGATGACATGTCCCAAGATGGTTAGTTTTCATGCTGCGAAGTGGCACTTTTTGGAGTTAAGTTGTAGGCCCGCAGAAGTTAGACACGTCAGAATCTCGTGGAGGCGAACAAGATGTGTCGGGAAATCAGACGAAAAGACTACGATGTCGTCCAGGTAACACAAGCAAGTTTTCCACTTATGGGCACGCAAGATGGTATCTATCATGCGCTCAAATGTGGCAGGTGCGTTGCAGAGCCCAAATGGCATCACTTTGAACTTACATAGACCATCTGGCGTTACAAAGGCTGTTTTAGGGCGATCACATTCAGCCATTGGCACCTGCCAATACCCAGAACGCAGATCCAAGGATGTAAAGTACTCGGCGCCTTGTAAACAGTCAAGAGCATCGTCTATTCGTGGTAGCGGGTAGACATCTTTCTTCGTAATCTTGTTTAAGCGGCGATAGTCCACGCAAAATCGAACGGTGCCATCTTTTTTCTTGACCAGAACGACAGGTGATGACCAAGCGCTTTGAGAAGGCTGTATCACTCCACGTTTAAGCATGTCGTCTACTTGCTCCGTAATGACGCGGCGCTCTTCGGCGGAAACGCGGTAAGGACGCTGTCGCAGAGGCAAATGTGAGCCGGTGTCAATAGTATGAGTGATAGTCGTGGTGCGGCCCAAAGCAGGTTCTTGAAAGTCGAAAGAAGAGCGAAACTTGTTAAGGAGAGCAACAAGTTGGCGGCGATGCGAGAGGGGAAGGTCTGCGTCAATAGCATTGTCGAAGGCTGACAAACTTGATGGCTCAGACGCATGAGTTATTGCGGCAATGTGACATGGCGTTTCGTCGGGAAGAATAATATCATCGATATGGTCGACAGGTTGCACATATCCCAACGTTTCACCACGAAGTAAGCTGATGGGGTAGTTGCAGTGGTTGGTAACCAGCATTACGGTTAAACCAGATGCAATTGTAAGAACGGCAAATGGGAGAACGATGCCCTTGCGTTCAGTAAAAACAGGAGATGGCGTAAACACCACCGTGGCGTCAGGTTGCGCCACACATGAAAGGCTTACAGGGACCGAAGCTTCCGGGGGCAAGGTGATGTCGTCGTCAGCGATGAGTTTGCAGAGCCGAGGAGACCGGTCGGGTGGTGGAAATTCATATGTTGGCACAAGGGACACTTCGGCACGGGAACAATCGATGATAGCTTCATGACCTGATAAGAAATCCCAACCGAGGATAAGGTCATGAGAGCAAGATGGCAGAACAAAAAACTGTACGACGTACATAACATCTTGGATGACGACGCGCGCCGTACACAGAGCCGAGGGATGAATGCGTTGCGAGCTAGCCGTGGACAGCACCATGCCACAGAGAGATGTGGTCACTTTCTTCAGTTTCCGACAACATTTGACGTCCATCACAGAAACGGCGGCCCCGGTATCAATTAACGCTAATGTGGCGACTCCCTCAACATCGACATCAACAACATTTTTCGGCGAAAACGGAGGCCTTGGGAATTGCGCACAAGTTGCAGTTCTTGCCTCCGGAACTGCACTGATTAGTTTCCCTCCTCAGGAGGTGGTCGACGACGCATAGGCGATGGCGACCGGCGACGAGGGGATGGGAAAAGAGCAGTCGATGGGCGGCGATCCGAGTCTGAGTGCCTCTGTTCATATGCAGATGCGGTGGCCTGCTGCGGCGCGTAGGTAGGAGTTCCGAAGTATGCGTTTGCAGGTGTGGGGCGACGGCGGCAGAAGCGTGCAATGTGGCCAGCGATGCCACAGGCGAAGCAGATAGGACGATTGTCTTGAGTGCGCCACTCATTAGATCGATGGAAAAAGCGAGGTGAGGGCCTGTAAACTGGAGGCGAGGCCGGAGGAGGTGGAGCAGATAAGGCGACTGGATGCGGTGGGGGCCGCGCGACCACAGCTGCGTAGCTGAGAGGTGAAGGTGGTGCAGGTGGTGCGTAGCCGACAGCTGAGAGATTAGGCGCTACTCCACTACGCCTTGTTCACTCTTCTATGTTCTACTTGGAGTGGAGTGAGTGAGTGAGAATTTATTAGAAGGCAGAGAGGTCGGCCTGAGCTAGTTCGCTCTAGCCTGCTGCTCTGCACAGGGGATATAGGGTCCCCACCATCATCCTTCATCCCTCTTTCCTTTCCCCTTCTCTACTTGGTGTGTCTACTAAAATTGGTGTGCGGTTTAAATATAGTGGGCAACATTTTGTGTTTCATGAGATGGCACCATTGCCGACCGAGTAATAGCAGAACTCCTGATTTGATTTGATTTGTGGGGTTTAACGTCCCAAAACTACCATATGATTTTGAGAGACGCCGTAGTGGAGGGCTGCGGAAATTTCGACCACCTGGAGGTTCTTTAACGCGCACCCAAATCTTAGTACACGGGCCGACAACGTTTCCGCCTCCATCGGAAATGCAGCCGCCGCAGCCGGGATTCGATCCCGCGACCTGCGGGTCGGCAGCCGAGTACCTTAGCCACTAGACCACCGCGGCGGGGCGTAGCGGAACTCCAGTTATAGCCTTTTACATAATTCATGATTTCGCTGTGTGTGTCCTCCGCGGTGGTGTAGCGGTTACTGCTCGGCTGCTCAATCGAAGGTGGCGGGTTCGGTGCCGGTCGCATTTCAAAGGGGAGGCGATATGGAAGAAGTCCATCTGCGTTGCGATGTTAGCGCACGTTACACCAGACGGTCAAAATTTCCGGAGCCTTCCACTATGGCGTCCCTCACGATAATATTGTCGTTTTGTGATGTAAAACTCCAGATATTATGAATTCACTCTTTATTACAAACTCCATGCTTTTACTTTTCGTCGGTTCGCTGCCACTAAAGAATTACGAATTCGCTTGAAATATAGTAGCCCCTTGTCTATTCCACATCGCTAATCCATCTAATAGAATTATTCATTTTCCCTATCGGTCCCTTAATTATTTCAAACATTCCGTATCATATGCTCCCAAGCTTCTACACGAAAGCTGTCAATCGAATTTTGAAAACCATGCTACACCTCCTCTGTTTTCATTTTGCTGGCACCTACATTTAATAAGGCTGAATTTGCATAATCTGCTGCTTCTTCACTATCTCCATGTCATTTAGATTCCAGCGGGGTTATTATTTTTTTTTGTGGAGCTTAAAATACAACAGAATGTATATATTTATTAATGCTTCATTGTCAATTAATGTTCATTGATCGTTGTAAAACAATAAATGCACTTGCATTCTTCACACGACAGACATTTCTCCCACTGAGGCAGTCGTAGAAGGATTGTTCACGTAAAACAATAAAGAAATGGTGGCCCACCAGCATTGAACGAGTGAT
The DNA here is from genome assembly GCF_043290135.1 of Rhipicephalus microplus. Classification (NCBI taxonomy): domain Eukaryota; kingdom Metazoa; phylum Arthropoda; class Arachnida; order Ixodida; family Ixodidae; genus Rhipicephalus; species Rhipicephalus microplus. Next base: position 18,195,391 of record NC_134708.1, on the reverse strand, counting down.
CGCACACATACATACACTGCATTGGATATAGTTTTCAGAAGTGAAAGCGCACGCGCGCACACACACGCGCATGCACATCACGATGACAGCTAAAACTATCAAGTAGATTCTATACCCAAAAATTAGCGCGCCGGGGAAGTGGGAGCGTCTGTTCATGGTGAATGTGTGCCTGAGAATACATGTACATAGCCGTGTATATGCATGAAAACCCATGGAAGCTGAAAGAGCTGAACTGATTCCCCTCCATTTTTTTATCTATCTCGAAGTTCGTTGTTTGTCAGTCACTGGGCTACGCCTTTCTAACTTCGCGTGCACAAGCCTGAAACCAAAACCGAAATCGCTATCCAGACAAGTGAAGTCAACCGCATCCGTCCGCCCAGTCGATCCAAAGCCAAAAGGACGCGCGCTGCCTGCCATGTGTTTTTGTGTTTGTTGAGTGCCGTTGCGTTTTGAGAGCTTTTTTAAATAATTGCGTGATATTTGTCGAGTTCTGTGACATTGCGCGTCGTAGAAAACGTCCTGCCATGCCTTCTGTGGAGGCAAAAAAGTAAGTATCGGCCCTAATATATGAAATAGCAATGAAAACACGCGAGCAGCTAGCCGACACTTTGGGGTATGAACTTTGATGTGAGTATTCGGAAGCACATGAACCTTTAATGTTAATTTTTTGTTAATCGATGCCATGTACCGTAGAGTAGCATGCCGTAGGCTTCGCGAACATACCGTGTCATGTCTGTCAGTTCCACACTGGACAATGAAATCATCCGGCTTTGGTAAAAATTGTTGCTGGGCTTAGTACCTTTGTATATGCTTTCATGTTTATATAAGCTTCTTCCTCCTAGATTAATGCGTATTTGCACTAACTGTTATTCTGGGAATTTTAGGAAGTCAGCTACCGTGTAGCTGGCAGAAGATCTTCCATGAACAACAATGATCAGTGTGGCACACTACAACACTTTAGCTACGTAAATATGTGTGCGCTTTTGAAAGCAGTCATCACTAATAGAGGAGAAGGATTGAAGGTGGAAGGACAAGGAGGTTAGCCATAAAAATAGAAAGTTATTTTGAAGCTAGCAGTGTAGGTCTTCCTTGAACTACATTTCGGGTAATTTGGTTTGGGCCGCAAGACGCGCTCTAAACATTCGCTGAGAAATGTTTAGGGGACATTCTTCGTGCCTCAGTTGACTAGAATATCTAACCACTGTTGACACCTCTGGTGATGTGATAGATAAGCTGTTGCAAAATTTCATTGCTTCGGTCAGTGTTTTGGCCACTAGTGAGATTACTATGAAAGGATACTGTCGCAGTTTTGAATATTACCTCTGCTCTCATGTAAGCAATTCTGAAGCAATCGTTCCGCGGCATTTTCGTCGTATTGGTACGTTTAATGAGTACATTTCGTGATGTTTCGCTCAAGTTTGCGACACTCATTCAGGAACCTGTTGAGGGCTGCTCACACTTTGCTGTAGTCCTCAAACCTGTATTCGCGGATGACATTTTACACTGATAGGTCTCACCACCATGCACTTTTCGTCATTAATGTTTGATTTTTGTACAATTAGGTATGAAGTTCCCAGTAGCTTTTCTGCTACTACTGGTAACGTTGCGCTCCCAGTAGAAGAAATTTCGTCAGACGAGCACCGCCTCTGGCTCATCCGAACTCCAACTGACGTGAGTATCGAAATGTCACAAATGGGGCTTCATTGCAACAAATACTTTTATTACGTGCTCAAAATCGCTTACTGTGAAAGTTTCTCTGAAAACCAGTTTGTTTTGTTTCCGAATATGCTATATTTCAAAGGACGTTAAGGTAGGCAGTGTGAGAATTATGTTTAGAATGACAGAAAGTTGATCTAGTTGGTACAGAATCACGATAAAAGAAGATTGGCTTGCAAACCCGGACACCAGGGTTTGTGTTGTCTTACTCTTCTCTTTAGCGTTTGCATGCCTATCTCCTTTTATTATTAAATTTAGTTACTGGTGTGGTGGTGATGTTTGCTCAGTAAGAAACTGTTAAAAGAGCTTTTGGATATGTCCCCTGAAGTTGTCCCATCGAGCAAGGGGGTACACCTGCTTTTCAAAAGTGTTATTAATTAGTAGGGGCTGTTTTCACTGTCTCTTTGTAACAGGTTAACATTTCAAACCTGGATGGAGTGAAGATTTCCCTAAGAGGAGGTGAGCAAACTGAGGTCCAGATTGGAGACATTGGTTATGAATTCACAAGAAAAGAATATCACAGTGTAAGTCGTGTGGATGTTCAGTTACTGGAGGAATCAATACTCATAACTGTCACGATTTTTCGATCCAGGACACTCAGCACTTATCTGTTTTATTAAAAGAGGAAGAAGGCGAGCAGCTAACGCTTGGTGAGTATGCTATGTTCATTAATGACATCTCAATACAATGTAGAAATTATGAAGTATTAATGCTATGTAGACCTGTAAGTTCGCTTAAAGGCCACAGGAAAGACGAATTTTGAAGCATGCTGGGTTGCCACGCTTCCTTGGTCACGGCCTTGACATGCATCAGATGCAGCGATATCAGTGTCTCTTTATTTTTATGTTTGAGCACCAAAATAACTGTCCTTGTGAGCTTTCGATGATATCTCCAATAATATCTCAAATATAAAACATTTGTTGGGTATCTCACATAAAACTAAGACATTTAGGTGATCCAAAATTTTGGAGTTTCCAACCTGTAAGTGAACAATGCATCATATGATCACAACATTCGCAAGAGTCAGCGTTTTATCAAACCCCCTCATTACAGGAGCTTATGACACTGTTTTCATTTTAAACATTTTTAACGTATTTTGATACAGTTCCAATAATAATGCCATAAAGTTGTTATGATCATCATTTGCACATGGACCCTTGTTGCAGCTTCAGTCATTTTTTGTGGCATGGCTACTCTTACAAAGAAGGCATTGTGTCCGGAGATTCCTAAGACTGAAAGCCCTTCGAAGCGGCCTCGACTGGATTACTCAGCACATGAAACTGCCCGACAGCGTTTTGTACCATTTGGGTCAGGTAAGCTAAATATGCCAAAAGGAATATCGCATGATATATCCTTAAGCAATGCTCCTTTTTACGGATACTAGTATCCTAAAGAACATCATGGAAAAAGAGCAAGAGAATACCATTATGTTGATGCCATGGTGGAAGGATAAATTTTGTTAGCATTTACTTTGTTCAGGACTAGCTTGGATTGGTGAACCATAGGGCATAGAGTTTCTCAAAATTAACTAGAGCGCACTCTGGCGCTGCGATCGTTCAGCGACCATGGGAATGATGGGTAGTACACACATTTGCCTAGTCTTCGTACTTGCGGGCGGCGAATCGTACTTGAGGCTTCGTTTATTGACAAGTTTCGATTTTGTTTTGAAAGAAAGATTCAACACTTTTAAACTTCGTGACCCAATTTGAAAATGTAATTAAAAAAAATAGGGTGGTGAAGCGCAATCGCTGAACATTTGCCGATTTTTGTTTCGTGAGAAAACAACTTCAAGCCACACGAACACACACGGAGTCAAAAGCAGGCCAGAAGTACGAAGTTTAGACAAATGTGTGTACTACCCATCATTCCCATGCTCGGTGAAACGCTGTGTGTTGCAGCTCCCATAGACACTAGCGCCAGAGTTACCTCTAGTAAGTATTGTGAGAAACTCTATGCCATAGGGCACTTTGACGAGGGACGATGAGCAGAGAAATGCACGCCGCACATTGATTTGGGTGGTACATTTAGATTCATTACACATTAATTGCTTTTTAATTTACAATTCACAAACAGGAAAGAAACTTTTTTGCGGAACCAATCCTGCTTCCATTATCTCTCTAGTCACTTGATTTTTTCGCAGTGCCCCTTATGTTGCAGATCACAAACTACGTGATGCCAAACAGGCAAGAAAGAGTGTCCCACACTTGCCGTAAGGGCAACAGGTGGCGCTTACTGAAGCTGTTACGTTTAAAATGCGCACATATACCCTATAAAGTGGACGAAGAGATGACCACCACCGTAGCTCAGTGGTAGAGCACTGGACGCATTATTCTTAGGTCGTAGGTTGGGATCCTTCTGGCAGCAAGTTATCTTTTCGTCCACTTCTCTTTTTTCACATATACAATACGATTAGGTACTTCTAATAGCATCTGCTATACTTTCTTTGGCATTATTGTATGTTAGTTCTCATTAATATTGTGCTTAACAAAGAAAAACGTGCCCTTGAAGTGTGCACTTTTCTTCATCTTTCGTGTAAGGGAATACGAAAATGCCATTCTTTATAAGTCAAGATTTCTTGCTCTAACGAATGGAATTCATTCTAAGCTAATCCTTCATGTTCATACTACCTCCTAGTCTGGAGAGATTGGTTTTGCATTGTGTTTTACCTATTTTGCCAGAAAAAAAAATGATTATTTTAATGAAGTACTGCTATAGTGAGGCACTACTTTACAAGTCTCCATAGCATCCAATATATAGCGCATCCAGGATGGCTCAAAGCAGAAGGAACATAACACACGGACAGTGCCATCTTCTGGTTTGTCTCATCCTGGTTGCTATAGATAACCAACAAGCCCGCGATAGAACTTTAGATAGAAGTCTGCGGCATTTCTTCCTTAAAGGCGGATATTCAAGCCTGCTCTTATAGGCATGCACTCCAAACTGTTATCACAAGTCGAATTGCCAGTGAACTGCCTTCAGGAAACATTACCATGTGCATAAGTGGCGAAATTATTTGTTTAGCCATAGAAGGAATCAGCTGTCCTGCTACAGTCATCTAGGTGCGGACCTTTTTGGGCTTGTCCAACTATAGTGTACAACCTTTTCATGAAAACACTACTGAGATGCCTTTTGAATGCTGTGCACGATTACGAAAGATATCGCTTCACTGCCATGATGGTTGTACAACTATTTCTTGAACCTCTCTCTTTTATTTTTTTCTTTCTCTCTTGTTCAGATGACGTTGTGACCCTCAGCAAACGACACAAAGACAAGGCAGAGAAGGTAAAAAAAGCCAAGAAGTCAAAGAAGTGACCTGCTCTCTTTTGGACAACACCGTTGTAACGGACATTCGGGCACCTCAGGTGCTTTTACGTTGAAGTTGTGCTTTAAAGGTCTGCTCATGAAGAAAACAAATGATCTTTTTTGCATATTAACGAAGTGGTGTTAAATAAAGCTGTAAATGTGCAGCAACCCCTTGTTGCATTGTTGACTAATAGTACTGGTGTTTCTTTATTGAGTTAAATTAGCATTTAATTAGCACCAACTGGATATTGTCCGCATGTCCATGGGAGTGGTTTCCCACATTGATTTAATATACTGACTATTTGATTTCCTAGTACGAGAAAGCGTTATTGCCAGTCAGCATTCTTTGCTAAATTAAGAAAACGCTTGGATATCCGTCTACGTGCGTGACGTAGACTTAACATAACTGCGGAAAAGGCTCACACTAGTGCATTCACAAAACGAGTCTACAGTGTCTCAAAAAGCGCGCGTTTATATTGCATCATCGCGCACGTGGCGGTATCTGGCGTGCGCCGATGACACTGCCGTAAGCGTTAGAGAGATAAATAAAAGACACTACTACAGGGGAGCATTTTACATTTTGCTTGAGCCCTACAAGTCTGCAACAGGCATTGAAAAGCATGTAAGCGTGGAAGATCGAAGAGAAAAGAGCGTCAGTAGCGCCATGCAGGCATAGCGGCATAAAAGAAAAAAACATTAGTTTGAGCACGTTTCAAACGTGTTGTTGTTTCGAGTAGACGATGAATACACCAATATCCCGCAATGAACACCGCTCAGGTCATCGCGAGGAACACGTTGGAACCCTCCGACTGATTACTCACGCATTACACCGCCGGTGAACCCGTGTGTTCCGAAAAGAAAAAGAAATACGCTAGCGGTCACGCCCAATGGTCGTGCGTGTTTTGGAACACCACGGGAAAACAAAATGGCCGCCACTTGGCAGTGAGCAGCGCGGAGTAGCGCATGTGCAGGAGCCTGTGACTGGGCGTTTTCGTCGTCGCCGAGGCCTAAGAAATAAAAAAGCCGTCCGCGCATACGCATCACGGTTAACGTTGTAATTCTCTGCCGACATGAGTGCGTCACATGGCTGTGGAGTGCAGTGAATTGCCGCTTCGCCGCTACCTGCTAAACTTCGTGCTTTTCGTCGCCGACTTCATTCAGGCAAGCGTACGCCCAAGCAGCAAGATGCTCTACCTCGAAGACTATCTCGAGAGTGAGTACAATGCGATACTTTTTTTTTTCCCTTCGCCTAAAACGTTTACCACGCTACCGAGCTGCTTTAAATGCTGCGCCCGCGAGCGCTCTTAATACGAACGTTCCAAGCGCGCGTATTCTAACCTGTGTCTGCGGTGGAAGTTTGAAGAGTCAAACGTTCAAAACTCGAGTCACGCTTATGCTTGGTCTAATTTTCGTTGCTTCGTTTCTCTTTGCAGTGATCGAGCACCTGCCTCAGGAACTTCGGGACAGGTTCACGGAGATGCGAGAGATGGACCTGCAAGTTCAGAGTACGCTCCGAGCTATGCACGAATTTCGGACCGAGCGGCGCGCAGTGCGAACACCACTCGCTAACGACGCGTGAATTCGGTCTGCACGCGAAAAACCGCGGATACTAGATGCAATAATTTAAGACGAGTTCATCTACGCATGGAAATAAGTTCCCAAACAGCGGCTCTGAACACCGAATTTGTGCATATACGCGTAATCTCGCTAGTTATCTTTGTAGTATACGTTTATTTTTTTTTGTATGTAATGTGTTTGTAGTAATTTTTGCCGTGAACTTCACCATATGACGTTTAAAGAAAAGTCGTATTGCTGTAACATCCATGCTGTGTGCATCGGGAGTATTTTCCGTCCGGTGACGGGCTAGCAAATGCACGTGCGTAAGGGTTTTTCCTTTCTGTCAAGCGTCGCACGTCACTGGAGGGCTTACACTGTTGTGCAAATAAAAGTTATTATTCTTTTATTGCCTTAGTTCATCGAAACGGGAAGTTGTACATAGAAACTAATTTCATTTGTTCAAGATTGGTGTGCTGATACCATGGACAGATGTACTTTTGTAGTCTTAATTTCTTGCAAGGCGAAAAACAAACTCGAAAGTGCGTGCAAAAGTTATTTGCACCTAGTGCCCTGTGGCAAGGAATGGGAAGAGAACAACGATGATCATAAATCTACTTTTATACATTAGCAAAACCGGTCAGATGGGAGACACAGTAAATGCAGTTGGATTACATGTAGCGAAATTACTAACAAAAAGAAAACTAACGTATGAAACTAAGATCTGAAGAAGAGAGCTACTAATTAACACAAATTTAATGCGTTGGTATCTGCTTGTGGTTACAAGTGCGTAAAGGGCATGTTTTAACAGTGCACCTGACATTCTGTTCAGCAGTATCAAACGTTTCTAGATTTAAGTTTTGGTGCTTGCATAGATAACATAACTTTCAAAAAGTTGCAGTCAATACGACTTTTGTAAGTTTAACAGTGATAATGATAAAAGATTATGTGTTGCAGCATACTGAACTATTAAAAATTGTTCCACATTGCAGGGTCATACCCACAAATTTTTTCGGGCGATGTTTATGTGTAGAACGGCGAACTTTAGTAACTTGTTGTTGATGTGAAGGCGTGTAAATACCTTAGTATCGTTCTGGAAGCTAAAGCATGAAATATTTCGGGGTGTGTCGGGACCCTACAACTCCCTTCTAGTGACAGCCTTGCTTCATTATGTTGACTGTGTTTGCATTGTATTGACTTCCGGTACATACACATGGCGAAGTAAATTCAAGACCAGGAGTCGGCAAGAATTCTGGAGATTACTCGGACTCACTCGTGAAATATATTGTGCGCTTAGTGCTCACTCAAATCTGTCGAAGTTTTCCTGAGCTGGAATCACTCATACTCACCCTCACGACAATTTTCTCCTACCGGACTCTTACTAAAGCCCATCAAAATATTAGTCACCCAGACTTGCGGCTCAATCCAAGTATGAGCGAATCCGAGTGAGTTAAATCACGAGTCCATTAGCCTTTTCAAACATATTGCAATGCTCTTTAACACCAATACCTCACGTAATCGGTGCCTTTGGTGCAATTTGATATAGTACCTTTGAATATGCATGATGAGCATTGCAAATGAGTGAAAACATTTTTTTTTGAAAGATATAGCAATGTTAGATATATTTATCAAGAACTTCCCTGGAAGAGGTTGGGGGTGGGGGGTGAGGGGAAGGTCAAGGCATTCTTTACGTAATTTATGCCTCTGATTAAATAATACTGAAGTGTATATAAGCGATAATGTTTTAGAATACGTGAGAGTAGACACGAGTATAAATGTGAACCCAGTAAGGCTGATAGTAATGCTAAAGATGAGTATATAGGAACCTAGGTCGGCAAAGAAAAAGTGAACTCATTCAGGCACATTGAAAAAATATATCTTGCTCTTTGGACTCGTTCAGACTCTTGGCTCGATCTGAGTCCGAGTAAGTTGACTTGTGAGTTAAGTTTGCCGACCCACATTCCAGGCTGACATATTCTGTAAACAGCAAATTGAACAGTCTGTGATCATGAAACGACTAGTGGACTTGTTCTTGTCATAAAACAAATCAGTTTACCGAGTTGTCTTGTGTGCATAGCTCACTCTACCGTGCCCTCAGTGTGGAGAAGTATGAGCGGGTGGGCAGAGCAGGGTGCGAGAAGTAGAACCTTCAAAGTGGTATAAAAAGAAACAAGGTGTTTAGTTATGATAGCAAGAAAAAAACGCATAAAAATGCTGTGATCAGTTATTGCAGGACATAGGGGTCACGGAAGCTAATAAAGATATGCACATGTCATGGCTCATTTTTAAGTATCAACTTGACATTCACTGTTCTCGAAGGTTCCTTTCTTTTTTTTTCTTCTTCAGATGCAATGGACAGCTTGGACGAACGAGTGAAACAGTTCTTTGCAAATGCCCGAAAAATGAAGCCGGAACAGCGAGACATGGACTTCGACAAGATTAGAAAGGTGGTCCCTTCATCTCTGAGCACCGCTCCTGACAGGATAAGACAATGCACACTTCTTTTATAAAAGGCCTTTCATGTAGAAAGTGCCATACCGCACTGTCGTGGTTTGCTTGTGCTGTAGTGCGCCATGTTTGTTGCCGAATAATGTTGCGAGATTCGGCCATGGTTCATTGTCGCACTACTGATGCTGCAGGATTATTACAAGGCACTCGAAGATGCGGATGAGAAGGTGCAGATAGCAAACCAGATTTACGACCTGGTGAGTTGTTGCATTCTTTTTTTTTTATAATCACAAGTAGACTGCTGCTTATAACTCTCACTACTTTTCGAACAGATTTTCAGAAATGCTCAATTGGTTTGTGTCGTTAGAGTGGCTTTGTGTACTGGTAGCATTTGTAACCACATTCTGCCAAAAATGTTTTTGAACAGATTCTGCAGTACTATAAACTATAATTTCGTGTTTCTCACCATTGATCAATTCTGACATGTTTAGGTTATTCTCTAGTTTGATAACTTAAAAACTGAGCTTTATTTTTCAGCTGGTGTCTACCTGTTGCCTGATGTCTTCTAACATCCCTTGTTCTCGTGGTACTTTGTTACTGTGTTGGGATTTTCAACTTAGGCTGAATGTGTTAGACTGTATCACCTTATTGATTTGTGCGTGTGCTCAATTGAAAGCTTCCAATTTCTTCACGAATAGTTTCTGTGCAATGCGGGGGTAGTTGAGAAGTCTTCTTTTCACATAGAAACACCGACTGAAACCTGTTATGTTTGTAAATGCTGAAAAACTACTGTGCTGTCATCAAGTTAGTGTATATTCAAACAAGTGTTGGCTAACTGGCCTCTTGTCAATTTCGTAAATTTTTTTTTTGTCACTTCATTGCCTGCATTATATGACAGCGCGTGGCCCCATAGCTTAGGATAAGGTAAGTATGAAGAACCTCTATTCTGTTGTGCCTGACCGGATGGCCTCGGCGGCCGACTTGGAAGTCGCGGCTTTGATCTCGATACTGGTGATCGAATTTTGATGGAGTTGATATGCTAGAAGCCTGTGCTCTGTGCAACGTCAGTGCACACTAAACAATGCCAAGTGAGCCGAATTTTTGGAGCACTTCAGTACAGCTTGCCTCATAGTAATATTATGGTTTCAGCCATTAAACCCCAACAATTATTATTGTTATCCTGACAGAGTGTGTTCAACTGTGGCTCAGGTGGACCGTTACCTGCGACGCCTGGACCAGGAGCTCCAAAAGTTCAAAATGGAGCTGGAAGCAGATAACGCGGGAATCACGGAGGTCCTCGAGAGGCGTAAGAAAGCTATATTTCTGTTTATTTCTCTTTTCTTGCCCTTAATTCTTCATTGCTGATCTGTAGCATAAAGGAGCATCACAGCACAACGATAAAGTCGCCACACAAGTGTGACACAGCACTGTCAACTGATTTTTTTGGGGGGAGCCTATATAGTATTATACATACACCAAGTCTTGGAAAGCCCTTTGCCTTGTTTGGGCGCTATAAGCACACAGTTGCGCTGAACACCAAAAACGGCTGAAAGGTCACACCAAAAACAGCTGAAAATTCAAGCAAGAGCTGGCATGCCCTTCTTGAAGGGATTGACTCACATTTCTGAAATGTGTAACCTTCAACACTACCGTAAAATCTCGAGCAAGCGCCTCAATTCGAGCAATTACTACCCGCCCCCCTTCTGTCATTTTTTAAAAGTTTGCTCTCTGGTACAGAAACCTGCAGCAGTGGCTCTCGGGGACCCAAGTTCCGTCTTTAGATATACTATGTCTTTCCTCTCTTATCCTGACACGTCAAATTTCGCATGAGGCTTTCCTCTGGATCAGTGAAAACAGTGAATGCGTGCGTTTTTCAATAAATAATTTAATTAGAAGCACAGGTGTGCACCTTTCTTGAGGCCTTCTACCACCGCCATCTTGCATTCTGCTTCACAGCTGAGCAAACTTCCCCACCCCTCCTCCAGATCTTTTCCGATTATCTTTCATTGTGGGGAGGTAGCTTGCTTGAGATTGTGTGGTAAAGCCAAATAATAAGTTGGCATATATTGTTGAAATAGCATTGCAGTAACCTCGTAGTGCTTCATTCGGGCCAACCAGATGCTTTGTTATAAGGAAGAATAGTATTTTAGCGGTCTGCATGCTGTCAGTGCCATTCAAGCTTGCCACCCTCCAAGAATGGGCTTGTGACGTAGAATTTGACATGCCCATTTTTACTGCCCAACAGCCAATGCTGAGGTCGACAGACCATCTAAAGTGACGAAAAATGGAACATATAGACCAGTTGTTCATGTCAAGGGTAACATAGAGAGGTCCCTTTTCTTTTTCAGCAAATTGAACTGAAATGAGTAGTTGCATTTTATTCCATTTTCTAATGCATTGCAGTACTCTGTTACATCATCAGCAGTCTGAGAGCTTGGGATTTATTTGTACGTAGTGTCTGCCACACAGTCGGGCAGAATACCGAAATGTCCCACTGGAAGTGGAAATTGCACCCTGCATTTACCTCGCTTTCTCTATTATTGACGTGCTGCTATGGGTAATGTTGAATAATGGAAGGGAATTTTCTAGGGCTAGTTTTGTCTATACAACCTAATGAAAAGCAGCAGATAATAAAGTCAAAGGAAGGTATAGGATAGCTGAACAGTACTCTCTTAAATTGATTGCCATGATTGCGATATAGATTTGAACAAAGTAGACGAGTCGTCGGCTCGCTGCTGACACGGACCGAACGGGCGACCTTCAGATTACTAAAATACACTTAGAGTAGTACCCTATACCTTTCTTGGCTTTATTATGGGCTGCTTTTCATTGAGGTTGCATATATTATGGACATTTTAAACATTCTAGTGCTTTCATATCTCACTCCAAGAAAAATTGTCATGTGCCTTTAGTTTCTATTTGAGCATGATTGTTTTTTAGAGGATAAGAACAGGCTTAGAAAGGCATGCACAAATCATCAAACTATTGAGGTCTGTGTTCTAGCTTGTCTTCAATCCATTCAGTGTCGTTTTTTTGTGCTGTGTTTTTTTCGGCACTGCTCCACAGTATATGCCTACTTTTTTTCTTTAATAATGTTATTTGGGAATTAGTGATGCAGTAATTACTCTCCACAACAGGTATACATTTTTATTAGCTCTATCTCTTCAAATAAAAAGTGGCACTTATAACAAGCAGGTCAGAATTTGCAAGCAGTTCACCTATTAAAAAAGTAGTTCGCCGCTAATCCAGAGTGAAGAGCTACAATTATCTGCTTCCGTCAGAGTCCAGACTCATCAGAAGCTCCTGAATTTCTTTGTTCATCAGACCACGCATGCATGTGGCATGCCGACCTGCCATGGCAGCACTGCCGAGACACTAAAAAGGACGCGCGAACCGAAACACTCGTAGAGACATGCGTTCCATTTTTTGTCAAAAGTATTGCAAGTTATATTTGATCATATGTCCTCCCCGTGGATGACGGGACGCGCCCACATTGTTTTCTTTTAGAAGAGTTGCGTTGCGAGTGCAAAGCAGGCTATATTTATGGATGCTAGACGAGTATACTCGGGAGCGGCAGCTTCTGCATGTGTGGTCACTTGAGTTAGCTCGGGAGTGGCAATGAAAGTGTTAATGAAGATTACATTGATCCTGATTAGGTAAAGTAATTAAGTAAAGAAGATGAAGTAATTCCCATGCTGCTGGCTTAGTGGCCGGGGTTTTGCATTGCAAAGCACAAAGGCTTGGTTTTGATTCCGAACCACAGTGGCTGCATATTGATGGGAGCAAAATGCAAAAAAAGGCCCATGTACTTACATTTAGGCACATGTTGAAAAACCTCGAGGAGTCAAAATTATTACAAGGTATCCCCGTGAAGACATGCCTCATTTGTCATAGTATAGATTGGTCATGTAAAAAGAGTTTTTGTTTTTCTGCGAGGAATTCGCACTATAGTTGCAAGCGAAATGTGGGAGTAGTAAATGTGTATAATTCCACAACATCTTGTAGGAAATTGCAAAAAAAGGTCCTTTGGTCTGCATTGTCCTGCACAATTGCGTACATGCATTCCAGCACCTTCTAAATTTGTTTGCACTCACAGGGAAACACCAATGAGGAGGTGCTCAACTCGTAGCTGTTCAATTAGTCAACTTGTCCAAACAGTACAAAACACATGAAGGAATTCTTTGCCACGTTATTTGTGCTGAATGGCCACTCACATATCGTTGCAGCTCTTTTGTGCTTCAGTATGATGTAGTGCTCATGTGGTGCGTTTTCTGTCCGTTCAGGGTCCCTGGAGTTGGATAAGCCCCCACCATCCACTGTCAAGGCTGAGAGTAAGTGATCCTCGGATCTGTAATACCCGTGCCACACAGGCATAGAATATGACATTCGATAGCGAAGGCATTCGGTTCCCGAATGACGTTTTTCTTTTTTCGGCGGCTCTGCTACACGTCCAAAGCGAATGATATTTCACTTGGTGATGTCGATGGCAGCACCTTCCTCGTGAGCATCGGATGAGTAGCAATGAAAAAATAAACAAGCATTTACAAGCTTCATACACATAAGATAATAAATAAATGTGTAAATAAGCGCATTACACTGCCGTTAGATTTCGTACGTTTCTTTGTTTCACGACGTTGTAACCGACCATGTAGCAACTTGAGCCAAAGCTAGTCAGATCTGCAGCGCAAAAAGAAAATGGCACCTGTCGCATTTATTTTGCTGCTTCTACCAGCTGAAAACACTTGTTTAAAGCTTGTTTTTTTTTTTTTTTAAGTTGGCTTCACTGCACTAAAGAAGTGCTAAACTGTGAAAACATCTGTCCAGGAGACATTTACACTGTCACGCTGTCTGACTTGAAGGTTTAAATGAGCATACTACGCTTGCATTGATTCATCACAATTTAAGGTTGCAAGTTTTTTATACCGGCTCATATGTTTTAAGTATAGCAAACTTGAAAACGCATCATATTTTACAAGTTATTCCCTACTTTCTCATGAACATTAAAATCTTCTGCTATTAAAGTTGTTTTGACTTCCTTTAAACAAAAAAAATGGCATTTGTACAAGCCTTGTTTCAATTTTTTGTAATATATTGCACAAGTTAGGTTGTGATAAATATGCTCACTTTCCTTTAAAATATGTGATATGTATACTATTTGAATTCGATTCGAAATTATTCAACAAGAATCACTGTTTGCTCCAAATTGGCTCCAAATTGGCTTCAAACCTAAAATGCTCTATTCCCACAAGCATACCAATCGCAATTTTTTTCGAGTTTGCTTCAAAACTTAAATTTGCTATTCAGCAAGCCTATACTATATACCTGAGCATAACAGTTTTTTATGAATACTCTACACTTTACACTAGTTTTGTGTATTTTTTAGTGTCTCCCTAATTTAAGCTTACCTCGAAGTACACCGAAGCGTCGCGTGACAAGCAAACACATGATATCGGAGCACAGTGGCTTTGTGATTGCTAGCGTAGTCGCCATGCAGGAGTGAAGAAGGGAGAAATGCATGTGGTACCTTTTTTCCTTTAATTTAGCAATTTCTTTTGCTCCAAAGCTTCGTTAAATCCATAGAGCTTCTTTTAATGCCTAGATATTGAGATTTTCGTTATACGTTAGTCGTCAAAATTGAAAACTATCATGAACTGGCGTGCGCACTCTTCTTCCTCTTTTGCTTTGAGACTAGGACAAATGTGCCTATATGTCTGGCATGGCATTGAATAACTCTGATGGGGCAGAGAATGAGAGCAGAGAGAGTGAGATGGAAAGAAAGAGATAGAAAGAGGAAGATATAAATACAGAAAGGAAAGAAAGAAATGAACTGAGACAGAACAGATTGGGAAAAAAAAGAACAGGAGAGGAAAGAGATGCAAAGAAGGTTGTACATCTCAGCACTTCTAGCTTGGCACCACTAGTGAAAAGCTGCTTTGATTATCCTTTTTTTTTACTTCTCGTAGAACTTTCTTGAAACCTCTGCAATTGCATCTGCTGATGACGGCAACCCCCATTTCTTGCACTGCGCAGAACGAAAGCACGTCGCAACATCGTTGGGCGGTACCTCGATGAGCAGCAGCGGGCAGCCACCCGAGAAGCGCCAGGCCACGGAGCGGGTCCTCCCTCTGGCCGGCGAAGTGTCCGGCGGGCGGCCCATGGCTGCTGCCGTGGGTGCCACCGCGGGCACGGCGGCACTGGCGCCCGCCGACCGGTTGCTCATCCCGCCGTCGGCCCTCACTTACGGCTTGGGGAGCAACGCCATCGCCGCGGCGGCATCGCAGGCCATCGCTGCAACGCAGCAAGTGGGTGCAGCCGATCTACAGTTGTCTGCGGCTCTAACGCCCGAGTACAGTCGAACCCGGATACGTAGAGTTTTAAGGGGATCACAAAGTTTTTTACTGTGGACTCTTAGACGTAACCTGAAGGGACCAGTAATATGTCCTATTTACTGAGAGGTATCAGGGGGGAGCAGAATTAGTGTGAAACCAAACATCTTAAAGCAAAAGTTTCATTTAAACAGCAATTGCATTTAAATGATTTCAGTTTACTGGGAGTCTACTCTATAATAATAGTTTAATATAGAAATACTTTACATGTTAAATTATGTTTTAAAGGAATATTAAGTTTGATAGATATATGCAGTGATTTGTTACATGTTAGTTCGATATATTGGTGTTCGACTGTAATGCGCTGAACTGAAAGTAATGCACCTTTTTTACTATGAGCAACTTACATGAAAAGCAGCATTTAGCGGCGAAATTTTGCAGTAACGCGACACAGTTATCACACGCACTTGCTCGTAGTAGTTATAATAAATAAATAACTGTAATGTCGCATTCCAATCTGTGAGTACCGTGTCAATAATAGTAGTGCTTGTACAGTCAAACTCGAGTAGATTAAACTTTGGCAAATCTAATTATCCGTTACATCAAACTATTTTTGAATAGAGCATGCATTGCGACTACACTTAAACATCGTTATAATGTTACGGGATATAACGAAATAATGGATATAACAAAGTAAATGGAATTTCCCTTAAAAGCTCCATTGAGAACTATGCATTTTAAACCTCGTTGTAACGAAGTAAAATTCACCGGTAAATGGATAGAACTAACTAAATTAGTCTATCAAGTAGTCTATCAAAAAAAAAAAAGACTGACCGCAGGGTGTTCAGCATATTATTTTTTGCGGAGTTCGACGCTCGTTCGGAGCGTCTCTTTCAAAACTCTCACGCCGACCTTACAGCCACACCACGCGCGGCCGAGAAAGCCATCCTTCTCGCACAGCCAGCGGAGAGGATCGAAGGAGCACCGCTAGGCGGGTCAAATGACCGAAAAGTGGCGCCGCGGCACTAAACACCTACCACTTTGCCGCGCTACAAGGCGATTTCTCTCTCGCCTAAGCACCAGTTCGCGCCAGGCCTGTCTCTCTGCTGCGCAGGCGGCAGTCGTGGTTACTCGCGAGGCTTGTCAACGTGTTTGCACAGTGCACGTGCTCTTCGACGACCGATATCTACTGACTGCGGTCTCCTGTGTGCGGTCACGTCGCCATGGATGAAGGCTCGGGAAAGCGCAAACGAAAAACGCTATCGTTAGAGCAAAAGGTAGCCATATGAAAGGCTGTCGACTCGGGGACGAAGAAATCTTGGGTGGCCTAAGACTTCAGCATTGCGGTGAGCACATTGTCGACCATTCTTGCCAGCGGTGAAGTGATCACAAATGCCATTACTCACGGTGTGAAAGGCAGCCGCAAGAATATGTGAACTGGAGCGTTCAAGCAAGTCGAAGATGCTGCTTACAAATGGTTTCTTAACGCTAGAGCGGCGAATATGACAATAAGTGGTAAAATTTTGCAAAGAGAGGCTAGAGATTTTGCCTGCATAATGGGCCATGACAGTTTCGTCGCCAGTGCTGGCTGGCTACGGCGTTTCAGGGAGAGGCATGGCATCGTTGGAAGAACGGTAATGGGGGAGTCTCGTTCCGTTGATGCCGAATTGCCAGCAACGTGGGTGAAAGAGAGTTTTGGCACAGTTGAAGAAAAGTACGCCTGCAAGGACATTTTTAATGCCGACGAGACTGGGCTCTTTTTTTCAAATGCTCCCTAATAAAGCTTTGTCACTCAGAGGTGACCTGTGCCACGGCGGGAAGCACAGCAAGCAAAGAATCACTGTGCTGCTCTGCACGAACATGGATGGATAGGAGAAGACGCCAGCGTTCGTCATAGGAAAAAGCGCGTCGCCTCAATGCTTCAAAGGGAAGCGCAATATGAAGGTGCGATATGTCTCGATAGCAAAGCGTGGATGACGCGAGACTTCTTTGCCGAATGGTTGCAGGATTGGGACGAGCAACTGTGTAATCATAACCGCAAGGTGTGCTTAATACTAGACAATTGTACGGCCCACCACACAACTGTTGAACTTTGCAACATTGAACTTTTGTTTTTGCCACCCAATTGTACTTCCCTCATCCAGCCGCTTGATCAAGGGATATTTATGTCCTTCAAAGCAAGCTACCGCAAACGTCTGGTTGATGGCTTGCTTCTGAACATGAGTTTGCAGTGAGGAACTAAAGTGGACCTATACATGGCTGTTGAAATGCTGCAAGCTGCGTGGACAAGTGTTTCTGCTACATAGCACAATAGGCAACTGTTTTCGACATGCCTTGTGTGAAGTAACTATGTGCGATTCCGCTAGTGCCGCGTGTGATGAGACTGCTGTAGACGAAGTTTCAGAGTCGTGGAAAGCACTTTGTGACGCCCGTGTTGTTGCGGCAGTTGACTCTTTCTGCGATTATGTCAACACTGATGCCGACGCGTTGACCACGGAGGAGCCTACCGACGATGCTATTGCCGCAGCTGTCACCGGACAGATCGACGCAAGGGACGACGAAGACGCCATGGTCTCGCATGCGTTCGTCGCGCTGAACTCGTCACAGGCGCTTGATGCGGTCGACCTCCTACGCCGTTTCTTAGGCGCCCAGGACGACGGCGAAAATGGCGTGAACCATCGCCGCAAAAGGAAGTTCTTCGCTTGAGATGTCCGAATCAAACAAGCATCACAGACTTCTTCTCAGTTTGGTCTAGCAGGCAATAAAATAGCCAGTGTGCGCATTGAGCAAGATAAAATATTTGTCTTCTATTTATTTTCCGTCGCACGCGTGGTCGCGTACCGTTACATCAGGCCGCGAGGCCGTTTCCTTCTTCGCATGCTTATAGGTGTGCGCCCATCTGAGCATGCATTGTCGCAAACGGTTGTAATTGATATAACAAAATAATATATATATAGCAAAATAATTGCAGCTCCCCTTCAACTTCGTTATAACGTGGTTTGATTGTAGTCAATTGGAAACTCTCCAGATGACGAAGGGTGAGCACACATTTTTTTATCGTCAGCCGGCTCCCTTTGTTTAAAGCTTGCTCGAACTTCGCTAACGACGACTTGCGCCCGCGGCAAACGCTTGCCTTTCGTTGCCCCTCCCGAACGCTATGCCGAAGAGCGATGCGGTGTCCTTGCGCGTGGTCCTACTGTGCCGACCCATACCTCTCGAAGCTAACGCGAGCGGTGTTTGCCCTCGATCGAGGGATCAGGCGCTGCAATCACGGATTCTGAGAGGAACGCAGCATAGTCACGAGGACCCGCTTTCCCTCAGCAGCATATCGCCGTGAATCACTTTTGCCCATGGAGGCGTGCTCGTGGCACCCTTTGTGTTGTACTTTTCGCCTTTGGCGTAAATAAGCCTCTTTTGCTTTCCTGCTGCCTTTTTGCGAAGGGTGTTGTGCTGCATTTTTGGTGTTGCCGCAGGCAATAATGTGTTGCGACTTTTTTGAGAGCAGTACTGTGTACACGACCTACTGTACTCCTGACCTGCCCTGGTGGCAGGGTTTTTACGGGAGCGCGTGTCCCAGCTCTCGTTTAACCACTCGCGGTAGGTAGTGCTACCTATAACCTGTTTGTTTGCTACTCTACGACTGTGTGATAGGGGCTAGAGTAAGAACTCCCGCATTCTGTGATGAACTACCGGCATATATGTGACTATTTCTGCAAACTTGGAAGGCTGGTCAAGTAAGCTATTCGGTGCGATTCGAGGGACACTAAAGGCAACTATTAAGACGACGTTGATTGTTGAAATGGCGGTCCAGCAACCGTGTAGTGTTTCTTTTGTGCCGAAGAAGTGCTTATTTTGAAATAAAATCACGTTTTAGAGGTCCGCACACTTCAAATTGCCTGCCCAAACGGAACGTCTCGCGTCACTGTTGCCGTGCACAACGTTGCCCAGCTTAACTGCGCGGACGCTGAGCAGCAAAACGAGCAGCGGAAGCCACAGCAGCAGCAACGACAATTTCCTGCCATTCGCTTAGAAATGGCAGACGTTATTGGTTCAGCTGGGCACCGCTAGATGGCACGACCTGTCCAGTTTAACCATGTGAATATTAAACTTTTGAACCACTCGCGCCAACTCATAGTACTGAGTAATGGCGCGCCCAGCGGTTGTTTTTCTTTTATGAATCAAACAGAAATGAACCAGCAGTTTTTTATTACGTCTCTTGATGCACGGAAGGGGTTTTATTTAGTGCAGCTAGTTCGATTACTAGTGAATAATTGTGGGTGGTTGATCTGACGTCGTCGGGATTATTTTGTGAATGTCCTGCTGCAGAGCATTCTTGTGTATTTACCTTAACTTCTTGGAAAGTAGGGCATTGCTGTTATAATATTGTCATTTTAGATGTCATATGTTGAGTTTTCACTCTCATGGAAATTGTTATTCGACTTTATAGTGTTCTTTTAAGCAATTATTGCACATGGTTGACGAACGTGGGAACCCGCAGAATCATATAGTGTAGAACAGCCTATGTGGTGTCGCGTCCACGTATTTGCGAAAAAAAAATTCGGGATGACTTATAGTATATTTATTTCAGATTATTTTTCATTCATGGATAATAATTGCACAATATGATTGCCCTGTTAGCCAAAATGTGACCACAAACGCTGAAGCTGACGTCAGCGAACAGGTGCTGGCTAGCGCCACGCCGCTCGTAGGTTACGGCCCTAGCGGCACAAGGTGCGAACTAGACGTGGGCGCTTGAGAGGGGATATCTGGATAGCTCAGTAGTACAGTAGGTCATGTCTCTGTACTTGCCACGCTGCGCTCGGTGCCTTGGCTGTCTGAACGCACGCGTGCAGGGGCGTTAGTCACGCGAGGCAACTGTGAACGCGGCCCTGTGGCTCGTTAAGACCGAACCCTCGCTAGGGGCCGTAGTTCTTCAGGATGCGCTGTACATGACAGTTGCGTATAAACGAATGGGTCGTTGTGAAATTCGCAAGACGATTTGGAAGGGTGAAGCTAAAAGGTTGAGGTGGCGATGTGGAACTGCTGAACTTCGTAATGGGACCAAGTGGCTGCAGGCCTCACAGAGCCAAATGGAGCCGAAAGAAGGAAGGTTAAATAAATCCGGGTACTACCCATCCTTCCCGTGCTGGCTGAAGCGCCGTGCATTGCAGCTCCCATAGACACTAGCATCAGAGTTCCCTTTGGTGAGTTAAGGTAGCTCTGTGAGTTAAGCTATCACTTGTAGACAGCAGGCGTTAACTTACCCTGGTAATACATTCTTCCTTCTTTCTTTCGTTTGATCCTTTCGTCCCTTCCCCCAGTATGGGGTAGTGAACCAGATGTGCGGCTGGTTGACCTTCCTGCCTCGCCTCCTCCTCCTGGCAATTGGTGGAGAGTACTGGGGTTATATTTTCGCATTTTCCGTTTCCAATTGCAGATGCAGCAGGGGCGGCGCACGGCCAGCCTGAAAGCTAGCTACGAGGCAATCAACGCGCTCACCTCTCGAGAGTTCACGATGGGTTCAAAGGATATCGGCTCGCTGACTTCACTGACGCCGCCTCCAGCACCTACACCACCCCAGGTCATGGCGACTCCTTCGCCGGCCGCTGCTGTCGTGGCTGCCCCTGTAGCTATTGCAGAGCCAAAGCGCTCCACATCCAAAAAGTAAGATGAATGTGAACCTCGCATCCCCTTTAACTTAACCTTTAAGGGTTTCAGCCGTACATGTCTGGTGGCAGCTTTCCATCCTACAAAACTTTTACCGTATGGGCACATTTTCAACCTCAGTTTGAATTTTCACAAGATAATGAGGGTGAATGCTCACTTGAAGGTTCTGCCGCCTGCTACTTCTTACAAGAAGCATTTGAAATTTGATTTGGCCGACGAACACCTTCTTGCAGAAAAAAACAGAACTGATTTATAGTTTCAGCATGTCAAGCGATGTGCAGCAATGCTGATGGGCAACGCCCCTTGTGGTTTCGGTTTCTCTGTGTGATTACAACAGAGGTGCACGAGACTTGATTTTTATCTTTTACCTCCCTTGCAGAGGCAGTGGAAGTTAATTTACATCTTTATTGGCACTCCTAGCTTGTTTATTACTGACACGAGGTTTTCTGGCTCTCCTTGCTTACAAAGCTTAATCTGCGCAAGGCAGCTGCACGATGAGACTATGCTGTGTGTGTGACAACACAACTCATCACTCCAAAAGAACTAATACATCTTTTATGTGCGCAGACTGCGATAAGGCACTGTACGTAAATGTGCGTTTCAGAGAGTGCCACACTCCGAAATACTATTGAACATTTTGCAGTTCACAGTGGTGCTGACACCAAAACACTGCTCCTAATTTTCTTTTTTCAATATTTTCCTGCCTTTACACATTCAAGATCCACACCAATGTAATTTTATCATCTGGGAAAGCTTTTTCAACAAAATTCGACCCTCAAAGAGTTTAACAGGACACTTAAAAATGAAACAATAAATTACCTTATACTGATAAATGATACTCTAACAACTCTAGTCTCATTAATTGTATCACCGTCGATTAGTTGACAGATGAGAAGAGTTTTGCTTTTGAATTTTCCTCCGAAGTCAGCAATGGTGACGTCATAAATTTCAAAGTGTTTTTGCCCTACTTAATCTGCATTATCTTGATATGTGAAGTCTCTGGTCCTTTCATGAAAGACTTGCCAAATATAAACTGCCTAGGTCGTGGTCACAGTTTAAGAAAAATAATTTACATGTGGACGCTCCACCCAACGGCGCGTCCAGAGAAGGTTCGTCTCTATCTTTTTGTCGCAGGATTGCACGTGGCGTCACGAACACAGCTTCTCAAAGGAACTGGGACTGCACAACGGCGCCTTTGATGACAAACAAGTTGCGTTTATGTGAAAATGCCACAGCAGGAACATCTCTGTGTGGGAATAAGGAAATAACCTCCATGTGGTGTATCGATAATGTTAATGAGACATTGGGAACATCAAGTCCTCACTTGTTGGTGCTCCAACACAGCAGTTTCAGTGACGTCAGTGCAAGTCATCTATCAACGAGACGACAGAATTTTAAGCAAAAAAAAGTGTTACGTTGCCGTCAGTGCTTTGCGGGAAATATGGATTTCTTAGTCAGCGAACGTGGTAATGGCACGTTAGAAACGTATGCCACGTATTCCACATGCGAAGAAAACATACGTGCTGCGAACAACCTCGTTGGTTGCCATAGCACTGGTACATAAAACATTTTTCTGGCTTGAAGTTGCGTTGCCCCGGCGATAGATATCCCGTGCCAATGCTGGGCCAACGGGCGCGCACGACGTTACTTTATTTTCTCGAACACGCCTTGCAAGCCAGCCGACAAACAGTCATCAATGTTACGGGGACGTCACACAGTTTAGAACTTTATTTGTGGCCTTCCCTCGGGAAGTAGCTGGTCCTGATCATTGCACTCGTGACTTGCAGGCAGAGCCGGGCGTCAAATCAGTCCTCATTGGCGGCAGCGAGCGAGGATTCGGGTGATTCTCTGCTGATGCTCGGGACTGGTACAGAAGAGGTGAACCTGGACTGGGGTTGCGATCCCAACGAGCCCCGATACTGCATCTGCAATCAGGTGTCCTACGGTGACATGGTCGCCTGTGACAATGACGATGTGAGTATGCCATCAAATGAATGACTGAAGGTGTATACAGTCGAATCCACTTGTAAGGATGCCAGTCTAAACAATATATCGGTTACAATGATGAGAAGCTGCTGCACAGTATACTTTTGTAAGTTTGCTATGGTGAAGTAACCTGCTTACAGCAATGCCCATATGCCTCATTTTTGGTTATAACAATGAATTCTGCTTACTGGATGTCTGTGCTGACAGGCAGTGAAACGCAAATTCCTTGAAAGGAAAGAAGGCGCCTCCTAGTGACTCTTAGGGTTCGTGGTGTGCTTCTCTGCATAACGTTGCGGCATTACAGCAAAGCTAACTTGCAGTCTACTACATTGCGAGAGTGGTAGTGATTTCTGTTTATGCACTTTCAGGCATGCAAAATGGGTAAAAAGTCCAGACTTCTAACAGTTTCGTCGTTGAAACTTCAGACATCATACATTGGCTCTGTGGGGTTTGCGAGGGTCCCTTGAAGGTGTCTGAATTTTAAAGCATGTCCCCCCCAAAAAAAATCGGCAGCTTT
The DNA here is from genome assembly GCF_043290135.1 of Rhipicephalus microplus. Classification (NCBI taxonomy): domain Eukaryota; kingdom Metazoa; phylum Arthropoda; class Arachnida; order Ixodida; family Ixodidae; genus Rhipicephalus; species Rhipicephalus microplus. The sequence continues at coordinate 18,171,874 of NC_134708.1, read as the reverse complement.
GTCATTCTTATCACTGATGTCAACATTAGTGTAGGTTTCTCATGGCGGCTTACGTTTCCCCCTCTCCTCCCCCTTTTTTTCGTATTGCCCTTTTGTCGCGATTATCGGTGATAGCAATGACATTTTCATAACACTTGGATATTGTTATAAGTGGGTTTGAGTGTATAGTTTATTGAGTAGCGGTCATGCTACAAAAGACAGAAATATTGTTTCGGTTTCAGTTTAAACATCAATTACATAACACTCATATACAGATGAGGGTCCTATAGTGTGAATACTGCAAACGGGACCGTGAGTTAAAAACTACAACAAAAGGAATTGAAAACAATTGGCAGAAAATTAGCAGGTGGTAACAATAATCTTATACAAGGCAAAATAAGCAGCAAGATGTTAAAACAGCTGAAATAAAAAATGAAATAATACAATAAATTGAGAGGCACAATGCAAAATATGATATAAAAAGCAATGCAATGTCAAATGTGATACAGAAGTAATACAAAATAAAAGTTGAGTATGTGCAGAAAAAAAAATGAAAATGAAAGAAAAAAACGAAAACAAGCACAAATAAGAGAAATGAGGACAAGTGAAAAAAAAAAATTATATACCGTAACTAAGTTGAGCAATCAGGAGTTGAGGAAAGATTTTATTGATGTTTTGAAACATGAAAATGTGGGCACAGATTTAAGTGCCCAGATCTGTGCCCATCTTTGAGGTAGATTGGACGGTAAATTTGAGTAGGTGTTGTTTCAGTTTATATTGAGAGGAACAAGCAGGAAAACCGATAGATCGTTTTAACACACCCTGGCTCTCTCTTTCTTTTGCAGTGTCCCTTTGAATGGTTCCACTACCAGTGTGTGGGCATCACACAGCCTCCGAAGGGCAAGTGGTTTTGTCCGCAGTGTACATCAGCCATGAAACGGAGGGGACGCAAGGATCGCTGAACGGGTTTAAGAATAAAGAGGACATTGTCAGTGTTGTTGAGTTCTTGTGCACTGTCTTTGTTCGACAAGTACCGACAAATGTGTTTGAGAGCTGTACAAAATGTACAACGCATGCTTCTCACATGTAGGAAAATGTGTGGGCACATTTGGTACTCGATAGAACATAAGCGAATAATGCTTGGTGGTTCGTGTACTTCAGTAGGAACCCCTAGGCACCTGCTTATCTCATCTAAGCAGGTGCCTGGGGCAGGTGCACCAAGCAGATAAGCAGTGCACCTGCTGATCTCATCTTAAAAGTCATAAAGAGGATTTTCAGGTACAAGGTTGTGAGCTGGTGCAATCGCTTCCAGTAAAGGGTAACCGCTCCGGTTTTCTCTCTTGGTATTACCCGTTTTGTGGGGTTTCGAGGGTGCTTTTGCGCTTATTTCGAACTTAAGATCTTGCATGAATGCTCGTTCATGCACCCTCTGAATGAAGGCTGCTTGCAAGGCTTGTGTAGGTACTGGAACGAATATTAACATATTTGAAATTGCTTTGAATTTAAATTGCTGTAAATTTCAAGTCATTTGAAATAAATTATTGTATATTAATCTGCATGTAACCATGTGTAACGGTGGCTTTACTGCCGTGAACGGTGCTGCTTATACCATGAGTGCACCTTTCAAGAGAAAATCGGCATGACCGTGAAGCCTCATTAAATAAATGTATTACCCTCACATCTATTCTTTGTAAGTTTAAAAGCTTGTTATGCAGGCTTCTATGTACAGTAAATTTTAAAATTATCATGTTTTGCAGACGATTTCTTGCATGTTACCAGAAGTCAAATTCTGCCACTATTCATAGTTGCTTTCACGCTTCCACTTCCTTTGAACCAAAAAGAATCCCACATGCCTTGCATCAACAAAAAAATATACTCTGACAATTATGTTCATTTTTATTCATAATATACGATACACTCTCCAAATTCAATTTGATGTTATTCAAACCAAATCAATTTGCTTCGAGCTTAGCCTACTTTTTATGCAGTCTATAATTTTATTGGAGCAGGCATTCAAGTGCTGCCCCATCATGAGTGACATAACATAGTGCAAAATTAGCTAACGTCACGTAGCAATAAACGCTAGGTATTGACTTGTAAAATGTCGAATAAAGGGCTCAACATATTCTGATTGCCCAATCGTGCAACAGCTGCAAACATTGGGGTACCTATGTGAGATAATGCATCATGACGTTTGGCTCCTCAATACAGAGAGCAACATGTCAACACGCAGATGTGACTAGACCTACTTGGCATCGTTCCAGCAACTGTGGCGAAGGGAGCGGGTTGACACAGGCGGACAGTGTTACACAGGCTAGTCAAAGATCTGTTTCGCATATAAAATTATGTACAGTGAAAGATGCGGCACCTGTAATACTTTAATGTGTTGGGTCAAGAGGGATGCTCTTGCTCTTAACCTGCTAATCACTCTTAAGTATAGTGATGGTCGTCTGTTAGCAGGAGAGGTAAATACGTAATTGACCTGCAAGATGAAGTTGAAAGCTGCGTGCTTCTAACTGCCCCATTTCTCATTTACTCTATCTAGTGAAGGTGTGGGTGTAACCTCAAACTACAGCAGTCATGCTCCACTTGAGGTGAACTTGTGCGTTCATATTGGAACTTGTAGATTGGAACTTGTGCGTTCATATGCAAGTGTCATAAATTGTCCTTTCTTTCATGTCACTGGAACGTACGTGTGATAACGTGTGGAACATGTGAGCTATTATAGTATATTAGTCAAGGTCATTCTAAGCTGCTCTCTTACAAGACAGAGTTCAATTGCTTCTGCATGAGCCAATTTAATTGCCGCCACCATAAGTTCTAATGTATCCAGTCACTAAACAGCTTGCTTGCTTGCAATAATTGTGCTATAAATAATTATTCAAGACTGTTCACCACATAGCACTTTGAAATATCGAACTGCATGTATTATGAAAAGAACGCAAATCTTGTGAAACCAGACCTGCATGATCTTATGTACGGTTGTTATAAACTGACGTTTATAACAATAAATGGTATACTTTCATGCCGCCTTTCTTAAATGTAATAAATTTTGTGGCTATGTTGTTTTAGTAGAGCTGCAAGTACGCGCTGCAAGAAATCGACTGCCGCGAAACTATTGCTCCATCGCTATAATTTACGGTGAGAACACTTCCTGAAGACTCGTGGCGCATGTGAGAGCGTCAGCAGCGGCGCACGCTTTTGTTCATGTTTTGCGCCCTACTCTAACTTCGTCCCCACTCGCCCACTTCATTTAACCGCCAAGCGAGCGCATCTGCGGAAATGCGCCGGAGCACATGTGGCCCGCGCGTCTTGTTTCCGACGCGCCCCGGCGGTGCGCCCGTGACGACAAATTGCCACGTGACTCTCGCTGGACCAATCGGCGCGCGGGCGCGCAACGCGTCGCCTTCCCGCAAAAGCCTGCACGGGCGCCATCTTGCTCGCGAGGAGAGGTCGAAGGGCTCTCGTTTTTCGGACCGCCCGGCGTGTTGCTGCTGCAGACGCTTCTTCGCGAAGGGATTCGGTGTTCGTGGTCGCCGCGATGGAGAACAACGTCAACGCCAACAACGGTGCACAGCAGGCCGCCGTGCAACTGGAAGTCGGCGCAACCGTGCGCCCGTTCGATCCGGCGTCTCACGACTTGGACCCCGGTTTCAGGCTGACACGGTTTGCCGATCTTAAAGGATGAGGGTGTAAAGTCCCCCAGGATTCGCTAACTAAACTCCTGGAGGGACTCCTACAACTCGGCGACGGCGATGGACCTTGCCAGCAGCGCCACTATTACCAAGTCCAGGGCCTGCCACGTTCGGGTGAGCGCCCTAATACGAGTGCCACGCAGCATCCACACTGATATGTGTAGTGATGTGAATGTTTGCGTATGTGCGGCTTCATATACATCCCCGTGTGTTCATCGCAGGCTCGGGTGTCGAGTGCAGCTTGACTCCACTGAGGCACGGTGGATTGTCGCTGGTGCAAAGCGTCGACTACTTGTATCCTCTGGTCGAAGACCCCTATGTCATGGTGAGGCTAACCGTTGCAGCAGTGGTATCTATTGACTGATTGTTGTCAAGGTCGTGTCACTACTTCCCTGTTCTCGGGGTATGCGTCTCTGTACATGTCTTTTTAAAAATAATTTGAGATGTTTGCCATCGATGTGTGCTGAAAACCGAAGCAGTTGTCAGAACGCGGTGATGTTGAAAGTGCTTTGAACGCTCAGTACTGTGAAGAACCCTTAATCGACGCTTTTCTGTCTTGCTTAAAACGATAGACCAACGCGGGTGTCACGCGTGCACTTTGGATCGCGATCTAGCACCGGTGAGGGTCGAGTATCCAGAGCACGTCGATTGCCTCCCCGTTACATCTTGCACAAACGAGCCAATCAAAATCGAGGAACTGATCGAAATCGGAAATGCCTCATGCGACACGCCTCCCCGCTCTGTTGTGTTGTTCATCGCCTGTTTGGCATCCGCAAAGTGAAACAGCACAAAGGAAGAGGATGCAAGAAACATCAACACACATGGCCAGTGCGCAACTGCTCCCAACTGAGCTTTATCGATTAAAGTGCTTTTTATAGTGTCACTCAACATCACTGGCAAGATGCCGCACGCACACAAGTAGCCAGTAGCAACCAACAGTCATTACTGATCCCTCCTAAAGGGGCCGTGCAAGACTTTTTGTGCATGGTCAGAAAACTCTGCCAATCGGTGGTAGAGGCTCTCGACAACACGCGAGCCAAATATTGTAGCGCAGCAGCCGGCCTGGATTTTACAATAAATTATCAGTCAGCTGAAAATTTCTCTCTATTCTCTCTCGACAATTGACGGAAGACGCTCGAAAATCACCTGTAGAAAGCCCATATATCAGCCATTGGCTGATTTGAACATGGCGCGCTCGGTCGTTGCAGAGATCTGCGAGGGAGGCTGCGACTTGTCCACGCATGTGATCACACTGAAAAAGCCGCGCGTTTGAAGAAGTAAAGAAAAAAGTGCTCAAAGTCACGAGGCGCCCATGACGTATGTTCTTTGCCCCTGCCATCCCATCCTGTTTTGCTACCAGCACTTTCGTCGGGACAAAAGACTGCAATTGCAGCATGGGACAAATTTTAGTAACTCCACTCGCACTGGACAAATTCCTAAAATTTTTGTGGTGTTGAATTCATGAGGCAATAAGCTCTTCCAGTGAATTCATTCCATGGTTACTTAAAGTGTTTCAGGGCCCCTTTAACATATTAATAAATTCTTGTTTCGATGCGGTATTGAAATATGCCATGTACTTCGGTGAATTGAACTATGTCGTCACCCTGTTTTCTAAGTCAAAAGATAATGGTCGTAATAGTTGTTGCCGACAACTTCTGCGTGTGTGGCATATCTTGTCAGTGGTGACGAGTGACACTGTGAAAAGCACCTTGATCGAATAAAACTCGTTTGGTTAGTTCACTGCTGTACTTGTGTGTTCATGTGCCCTGTGTCTTTCTGCTGTTAAACTTCCTAGAGGTTGCACCAACTTACTCAGGCCAAAGCACTCCTATTTGGCAGCTGCCTGATAGTGCTCCACTAAAAATCTGTACACGGTGGTTTAAAAGGGTGTGAAGCATAAGTTGTCCGGGTTTTGTCAGCAGTGTGTACGCACCATGGAGAACGACGACGTATCGTGCAAGAGCTTAACTGTATCGGCCTCCACTTTTTCATTCCTTTTGCAGGGCAAGATTGTGTGCGCCAGTGTCCTGAGCGGACTGTATGCACACGGTGTGACTGAATGTGACAATGTGCTGTTAGTGTTGGGTGTGAGCAGCAAGCTGACGGACAAAGAGCGCGATGTGGTGTTGCCCCTGTTGGTGCGTGGCTTTCGGGATGCGGCTGCTCTGGCCGGTACCAGCGTGACTGGCGGACAGACGGCTTCCAACCCTTGGCTCATCATTGGCGGATGTGCGACGAGCTGCTGCCATCCGGCGGAGTTCATATCGTAAGCATGTTTCTGGATCCATTGGAAATATTGACATGGTGCTCGACTGGTGACCTGAACGTCCCAGGTTTGATCCCGGCCATTGTGGTTGCATTTCAACAGAAGCAAAAGGGTATAAGGCCCCTGTGCTGTGCAATGTCGGTGCATGTTCCCAGAGCCCTCCACTGCGGCGCTTATCATTATCAAATCATGGTTTTGCGATGTAAAGTCCTATATTATTATTATTATTATTATTATTATTATTATTATTATTATTATTATTATTATTACTATTATTATTATTATTATTATTATTATTATTATTATTATTATTATTATTATTATTATTATCATGGGAGTGGTTGACGATTTAGAGAGCCATCGGGGTAGCTTGGTGGCTCTGGCATTGCAGAACCAGTGCACAGATAGACAAGTTATAAAACGTAGCTAAGTAAATAAAAGGTTGTTCTAACTGAGATCAGATGCTAGAGAGTTTTCATTTTACAAGTGAGTTTGTCCTAAGAAGGTTTGAATCTGCATAGGCACACAAAATGACTTGCAACATGGTGGCCATCGTTGAAGAGGCTCCAAGCCTATAATGTTGACACGGGCAAACTGAAATTAGTTTTGCAAACACCAGTAGTCTGAACCATGTTTACAGCACCGGTTATTTTTTATGTTGGTGCCTTGGTGCAGTGCGTGTTGCAACTCATAATGGTTGGGGCAGCGTGTTGCAGCTCATATTGGTTGGGACTGCATGTCTTGTTTCTGTGTTCCTGCTTGTGCTGTGTATTAGGATATTGGGGTTGCATATATCCTGAGCTTTCAAACGGCTAGCTGAACGCTGTCGTATTTATTTAGATCAACGAGTTTAGGAGTTTTGGCGCAAAAAAATTTTGCATCTTTTTTTTTTGTTACGATAGGCAGCCAACGACCTGCTTATCATGGCTGAAAGCTCGTTTCTTTTAGCACGCGGCAGTTGTTTATTTGGAGACGACTTGAAGCACTAAGTCGCAGTTTTGGTTTTAGAGAGGGCCAAGTGAGGTGGCGCCCAAAGTGGTTTTCGCGTGAACATAGCTGGCTACGTGAGCTCACAAAACTACGTGTAAACACGCGAGCACTGCATTCACAACTCTTTTTAACAAAGGCTTCCTGGGTGCTCGTTTCACATACAATGGCACAAATGTCCTTTAAAATTGATTTAAACATGTTCTAGGCTATAATATCCATTCCTATTTTGTATACGAAGCGTGTCTGTCCACGCAAATCTATCCTTCAGGTTATCTCGCCTTCAAAATTTTGTGTCATTACTCCATCAAGTAATTGGCGTTGGCCAGTGCAACTATTTTTTTTTTCTAATAGTTTTGTTCATATCACGGTGCAAGTTGCGCATGATCGGATGCAAAACTGACACAGATTCAAGTGTCATTTCATCATTGCCACTGTGGACATCAATCCATATTTGGTGCAGCAAAACCCAATTCTATAAATTTGCTGATCTATTGAGGAAATTTCCATGTTCTGGCAGGCACCCATCGGGTGTCATCAACTCGAATTTGCAAAACTGACTTAGCCAACGATCTTGTTTTAGGAAAGTTTTATTCCTAAAGTAATTGAGTGTAAAAGCGGCTATTTCTTTAATGTTGGTGTAGACAGGTTTTTCTTCAACCTTGTGCTCCGTGTCATATTGAAGCATCTACCATAGGATGCCAAACAAGGGTACCCCTTACGGTGAAGGATAATCCGATCAGATTTTGGAAGGGGCACTGGCTCGGTCCCGGACTGAAATTTAAGTTGGGGCCGGGATCACCTTGAATGTCGGTTCACCACGTGTATGGGCATAAAAAATGCTTATACACGTTTTAAATGCAATGATTTATTTTTTAAAAGTATTTTATAAGCAACATTAGATACGCACTTAGTGTAGTCATTGTTCTGTTTTACATGAGAAATACTCATCTTCAAAAAAAAGGTGGCCGCAGAGGAGGAAGGGGAAGAGGTGCACGTGCTCAGTCTTTGGCACTTATTTCAAATCTCCCATAAAAGGGATGGAGGGCCGGTTGCTCGGCATTTTGAAGTAGATGCCCATGCGATGGTCCTAGATTTATTTTGACAAGGCTGTGAGTAGTTCCCATGCATGGAACAACAATCTCTGTAGTGCTCTGCTCTGCCGGGTGCCGCCGGGGACGGTGCTGGCTGCTTTTGTAATCTCGATTTGTCACTAATGGCACTGGTTGTTCCCTTGCAACATTGTTGTTTGGCTCCCTCACAAGGTCACCTCACTTGTTCTCCACGTCTTCGCATATCAACAGCCTATGATAGCTTCACAGGACCATCTACATGTCCGTCACCTAGAAATGGCACATTTTCTGTTTGAGCTGTTCTTAAGGATATTTTACGCTCGCAGGCATCAGAAATTTGCAGCAAATAAGATTCCACTGTAGCTTTTGGGTGACGCTACATTACAGTTTTAGAGGTCGAAGGACTGAAATATTCTGTTCACAATATTGCAAAACTTCCTGTTTTGACAAACTATAATTTGAATAGGATCATCATTTAGTTAATTTAAGTATTAACTATACTGTGAGGCTTACATAGATACTGGTAAATGTTGAGCGCACTGTTAAGCATGAGAAGCCAGTTTTCAACTAAACCTCAATCATTTTTCTTCAGTTTATTCTGCAATGACAGTTGTTTGTATTTATTGTTCAGTACTACTCTGTATAGCAACCGTGTGTCCTTGGATAATCAAATGTGATCAGCTGAATGTTTTTGTATGAGGGGCTGCTGCGACCGTTCTGTTTCAGAATAGTTTCATTGCTGTGCTGTCACTGTAGTTAACATTTTAATTTCAATCTTGAAAGGATATTTTTGTGTGGTGATCATTGGCTTCCAAGACTCGCTTTATGTATAATACACAACTGCGCATTCTCTTGAGAATCCTGTAAACCAGTTTCTAATGCTTCAGTCTGGCTTTTCACAATAGATACTTCATAATATGAAGTTTATTGTTTAAGACTTGCTGCTATAGCCACTACCGTGACATCAACCTTGTTTATATTAATGTGAAAACAGACTAGTAATTAAAAAAGAAGTACCTAGTATTCAATTTGATTTGCTTTTGGTACTATTATGTGGTTTCATAAAATTAGGTCTCGAATTTCACTCCTTGTGGACCTGTACAAAATTTTATCTTATGTGGTTTTCATGCATTCAACTTTCATTCATTATTGAATAATTTTTGGCATTGAGACAAATGTGATTTTCACTACTATTAGCTCATTTGTGCAAGCTGTGGATTGGAGTCGACTGCAGGGAAAAGCTGTGATTTAAATCAAGTTCAGTTGCGATCAATTATGGCAATGAGACTTTGATATTGCAGTTTGTTCCCTTATGGTTTATTTTTTTTTGTTCATCCCTCTTGCAGAGCAGACAATGCAGTGGTCGGCGATGTGCTGGTGCTGACCAAGCCCCTGGGCGTCCAGGTGGCAGTTAGTGCCCTCCAGTGGCTAGAACAGCCCGAGAGATGGAACAGGGTTCGGCTCGTTGTGGCTGAGGAAGACGTCCACAAGGCCTGCCACCGCGCCCGTGACTCCATGGCACGACTCAATCGCACAGGTAAGCCAGCCGTTCTGTTGATTCAGTCACCTTGGTGGTTTGCTGCCACAGCCGTGCGAGGGGGTGAGCCCCCCACTTTCCCTTGTAATCATCAAAAGGGGTGGCGTCAGCTTCTCCCCACACCTTTACTGCAGTTGGACCTTCACACCGCTTGCTTTTCCAAACAATCGTTGCAGGGCTTTGTTGCTTCCTTCTAGTGCTTTCTCTTTCCGTTTGTACCAGTGAGTGCATTGAAAGCTATGCATAGGTGGGAGGTGACAAGGGCATACCTGCCGACTCTCCTGAATTATCCGGGTGACTCCCAAATTTCGACCTAATCTCCCGATTGTATGAATGCTATCTGGATTCTCCCGAAAGGTGGCCACCACAGCCGAGGTGTTCATTTTTTTTACTGGGGCGTGTACGTCAGCGTTTCCTGCTGTGGTAGTTGCGGTGCTGTTAAAGAGCACTCGCTGCTACCTTACTAGTTCACAGTAACTGTACCGTAGAATACCGCTAAGTGTATACTGCGCGTCTGTGCGAACGCCGGTGGCGTAAGGGCGCGCTCGGCATCATTCGAAAAGAAGGCGAGAGAAAGGTACCACAACTTTTGCGTGTGTCTTGGCCACGCGCATGATGGTCGTTTCAGTAAGATCATGAGTGCTCACGCGGGCATACGGTGGTGGCGACCTTGGTAGCTGTGCAGCTTACGATGCTCTAGTCAGTCAGTGGCTGTGGACTTTGGGTTTATGGTGTGGTCATTTGGGTATGTGGCATCATTTGTAGAGAAAAGAGGTAGTGATTTCTAGCTGTCTTTAAGCATCAATTGTAACTTCCAGGCCACGTGTCGCGTATGTTCGGCTGGCATGTTCTCAGGAGCTTCAACTACCAGTTGGCAGCACTTTCTGGCCATGCTGAAGAAGGGCTGAAGGGCCCCTGTAGTGTGCAGCGTTACGGCTATGCACATTTTTGACAATTATGGCAACGGAGGACCCGTTATCTATTCAAACAACTGTTTGCTTCTCTTAGGAAACCACGGACCTATGGCAGGCTGTTGTGAGGAGCATATCATCGCTTCATTTTCATTTTTGCATTCATTTCAAAGACTTTTTTTTTTTTTTGGAGGGTAGTGAGTTTAATGGCACAAAATTTTATTTTTCGCTTTCTGCAACAAATAAAATAATGTACTTCTAAAACGTACTGCTAAGTGTGAGTGCATCCTGAAAAAGTAATGCCAGTGTGTTCTTGAAAGTTAGTTTTGGTTCCTACTCTATTCCGACATCGCAACACACTATGTATGAGCTTCTTGTCACGTGCTCGTGCAAGGTATGGTGAAATTTTACATGTTGGTGGTGCACAGTTAGCCATTTCGAATGTTTCAGTGACGCAAAAGTGGCCGTTTCTGAAGTTTTGGTGCCTGACATGATCACATTTAGCTAGACCGCTGCATGTAGTCACCAGACTTGAAACTGGGGCCTGATGCGATGTTAGTGTTGAAGTCCGTAGGTGCGCCACGGCAAAATTGACTTTCATATCAAGATAACCTATACCAGCAATCGTTGTGCCTCACGCTCACTCAGAGCTGTCTCTGTGTAAAGGTATGGCAGGGAAAACACACTTCTGAAAAATGGTGGTGGTACTCCTTTAAGACTTGACCTCTTTGGGAAGAAGGTGTGGCGCTCAGGTGAACCCTGACCTATCCCTGTGAAGGAGACTGGGCGGATGTTTCAGTGACGCAAAAGTGGCCGTTTCTGAAGTTTTGGTGCCTGACATGATCACATTTAGCTAGACCGCTGCATGTAGTCACCAGACTTGAAACTGGGGCCTGATGCGATGTTAGTGTTGAAGTCCGTAGGTGCGCCACGGCAAAATTGACTTTCATATCAAGATAACCTATACCAGCAATCGTTGTGCCTCACGCTCACTCAGAGCTGTCTCTGTGTAAAGGTATGGCAGGGAAAACACACTTCTGAAAAATGGTGGTGGTACTCCTTTAAGACTTGACCTCTTTGGGAAGAAGGTGTGGCGCTCAGGTGAACCCTGACCTATCCCTGTGAAGGAGAAACCTGCACGCGCCTACGTTAGCTGCGAATGGTGCTTAATTGAAGGGACAGCGTGAGAGAAAACTTGGACACAATACAAAAATTGACTTATCGTTTTGTAATTCTTTGAATTGCACATTTCGTGTAACACTTTTAACATGTACTGTGCCCACAGATTGGAAAGAGTTTGAATGTGACCCCTGGTATGTGCAATAGCTTGAGAAAACGTCATGGCCACCAAACGTAATGTTGGGTTTGACTTGTGTCTAGTCTGAAATTATGCCGACATTGCACAAAACAGGAGAGGAAAGTAAAAAGCATTACTTAGCACCAAGTCTCTGTGTTTCAGTAGGCCAGTACTGTACAATGTTGTAAGACTCGGAAATAGACATGCAAGGACCTTCGATTTATGTTTATAGATGCACGTTAGCATATTCTAAATTGTTCTTTGTTACCTCAACACTTTTTACATTTCTGTGTAGTAGACACCACAATGTGCGTATTGGTTGATGCCTGCATTTCTCACTTTCCAGCTGCGCTTCTAATGCACAAGTATAATGCTCACGGTGCCACGGATGTACGGAGCGGCGGTCTCCTCGGTCACGCACAACTCCTCGCACGCGCACAGAAGAACGACGTCTCCTTTGTCATTCACAACCTGCCTGTGCTGGCCAAGATGGCAGCCGTGGCTAAGGCATGTGGATCCACCTTCCAGTTGCTGCAGGGCTTTTGTCCCGAAACGTCAGGTAGGTTGCTGACTTTTCTGCAGCGTTTGTGGCCGGGAAAAGTGCTGTGAGCATCACCATTGGCTTGTGTAGGGCTTCCTTTTTTTAATGGTGGAACAGGTCTTGGAATACATCAGCAGTCCGTGGTCCCCGCTATCATCAGAAACCTGCGTGACCTAAACCTTACGCATCAAATTTTGACAAGACAGGTCTGACTCTGTGAAGATGTGGGGTAGACTTGGCACACCCCTCAGGTGATAAGAGGAAGCGGGCAGCAGTGCTACAAAGCACGACACTCACTCAACGAAGCATCTGCGGCACGTCGTTCATTCCACATCGGCATGGAATCAGGCACACCCAAGTTCTCTCGCAGTGTCACAAGCCGGGCGAGCCATGCTCTTTGCTGGTATGATGATCGTACGATGCCACAAGCAGCCCCACGCCCCCTTTATGTGCATGAGCACGACCATAGAGTTTATAATTAGTTAGATGTAAACGCTGGCTGTAAGCAACGTACTGGTTGGCATCACTCCCAAACAGACAATGAAACAATGAATGGGACTGGTTGGTATGTGTGAAAATTTGGTTTATTTTTGTCATTTTTTGAAAGTTTTATAATAAACCTTAAAGGCCCCTTGAGGGCTATTACATAGGCGAATCAGCATGTCCTAAAATCTCAATATATTTATGAGAGATGCCATACTGGAGGGCTCGGGAAATTTCCGCCACCTTGGGGGGGGGGGGGGGGCGAAATTCCGCTTAATTCGAAATAATTCCACATTCCGGTATTTTGCAAAGTAAGACTGGGTGGATAATTTGAAGGGCAGGTCAACACAGGTCTGATTAATTCAAAAGCTTGGATGATATGTGCCAATTCCCGATTCCAGTTTTGCCGCAAATCCATGGAAACGACGGGCCTTAAGAGCCACAAGGCAAATAAATGTAGCGACATTGGGGAAAGGCAGCTGAAGCACTCCAGCCTCACCACTTCCAGCGAGAGAAAAAAAAAAAAGGAAATAAGAACGGTCTCGTGGTTAATCAAAACTTGTGCCCGCAGGAAACGCAATGTGCTTCACTGCAACACAGCAGTGACACGCGGGCAGCATGTTGCATGTTTCTTGCAACGTAAGCGGGGCATGATTCACCCATTCTTTCTGGGATTGTAAAGAAATTAATAAAAAACATTAGCAGAATTCGTGATGTATGCGAACTTCCGATTGCCGGTTGCTGAAGTAATTTGCACCCTTGCACTGCTGGCTGAGTTTTTGCCCACAATGCTTACTTCGAAGAAGAAGTTCAACAGTTTCAATTATCATTTTTCGCCCGCAGTGCCTACTTCGAAAAGAACTTCAACAGTTTCAATTATCATTTTTTTTTTCAGTCAAAACACATAGCGAATTTTGTCGCATTGGCAGTTATAAGGTTCCTTATTTTGGCAGACAGAATGGGTGAATGGTCGCATCATGACGTGCTGAGGCAGCGAGAAGCAGGCGACATGCTGCCCGCATGTCACTGCTGTGTTGCAGTGAAGGTGTTTTGTTTTCCGCAGGCGCACATTTCAGTTGATCACGACAGCGTGTTCTTTTTTTCGGTGGCAGCAGCGAGGCCTGCTGTTTCCCCATGTTTGTGGCAAAATTAAGACCTCGTATACATAATATAACCTTTGGAGTTGCCAACTAGCTGGCGCAGCAAACAACCAGCCCTGATTATTCATTTAAGTTGAATAGTTCGAAGTTCCCTGCATCCTACTTTTTTGATGTTTTGTTAATTTGAAAACCCACCTAATTCTAAGATTTCTTGCGGCATCAGTGATTTCGAATTAACGAGGTTTTACTGTACATTCGCCTTAGACGTCTCGAAGGCTAACGCAATCTCTCCTGCTCCCCTTCGAAAGCTATGAAAGCCCACTTTTGACCAAGTGGTCATGAGATAACATCATCATGTGACATCACGTCATGTTGACGTCAACACATGATGATGGGCGTTTGCATCACTCATTTTAACATTGCAAATGCGGGCCACCGATGGCCGATGTTCTCATTTAATTCAGTTTTCACATTTGGAGAGATATCATGTATATAGGATAAGAATTTCACTTGGGTTTGTCAGATAATTGCCGAAGTTGTTATTTCCTTAAGCAGCCTGATATATTTGTTTTGTTTTACTTTGAACGGTATGTTGTTTCATGATTCATTGCCAATGAATAGATCTAATCTCTTTTCAAATACGTTTCTTGTCTGTTCACCATATCAAGTTCACCAAAAAGATTAGTGGTATTTTGCATGATGATGCATGCATTATTACTGCCACAGGTGGCCTGCTGATCTGTCTGCCAAGAGAACAGGCAGCAGCCTACTGCAAAGACATTGAAAAGCAGGAAGGTTATCAGGCCTGGATCATCGGCATCGTGGAGAAAGGCTGTCGGACAGCGCGCATCATTGACAAGCCACGCGTCATCGAAGTTCCCTCAAAGGACAGAGAAGGTGAACTTTGGTAGCAACATCGTCGGCGCGTATGACCTGTCTGCCACCCTCAGAAACTGCTGGTCGGGCTCCTGGTTCCTTCTGGGTGTCAACCCGCCACAGCTTTGCAGCACAGCAGTATCACCTTGCTCACTCTGTGTTCACCTGAGTGCTGATGCGACGAACTACAGTGCGGGAAGGGATTGCGTGTCGGTGCTTATTTCCAAAACTTTCCTTTGGTCTATGGGGTATTTTTTTCTAGCTGCACCAGATTTTTTATTAAAACTGGTGTAAGTCAGCATTACAATGTTTGTGGCATTCGAGTGTTCAGTTTAGTTACCTCTAGGTATAGAAGAATTTGCAGTGTTGTGCATAACTTATGAAGATTTATTCTATTAATGTTCCAATGATTGATGTCGGTCGGTTCAAGCAAATGAGTAGTTTCGAGCCTCTCTTCACAATTTGGCTCGGCCGCTCTCTGTTGTTAGCTCCAAAAATTAATTTTCAGGAGCTAGTGGAACAGCTACGTAGGCATGTATTTTAAATTCAAGAGCCATGAAATTGATGCTTTCAAGGAGCTTTTGAACATGAGACACCTGCGTAGCCTTGTGCCTTAGCCACCTATGATCAATTAATGCTTAACAAATGGAACTTGCTTAATTGACACATAACTGTATGAATTACTCTGTGTCGTGAAGCTGCTAGTCTGATAATTGAATGCAAAAAATTTTCGTCACCATCATATACATCTAGGCCCGATTTTAAAAGGCTTGGTGCAGCTAAAGAAAAAATGCCCTGTATGTTCGGCAACCCGAAGAAGCTAGCTACTTTGCTTCTGATATTACTCCGTCTTTCATCGCAAAGAAGCTGTGTATCGCTAACCTGTACGACGTGCCAACACGTGGGGTCGAGCTAACGGCCACGACTGGGGTAGGTGATAGGGGTGGGGAGGGGGGAGCGTGAACACAAACCTTTCTCGTCGTTTCAATTCTCACTGCTAGATTAGTATTTTTGCCACCTGTTCACCGACCCCAACCATTTCTTGTTGGAAACCTACAGTCGTAACACTTTATTGACTGGAAGTTCTTTGCACACTTACTTCTTAAGGTCTGATTTGATGTGTTCAAATAGGGTGTCATTTGTTGCTGGAATAAAGTTGGAGTCTTTTAGTTGAGCTACATACTTTAGAAAGGAAAGAAGGCAGTGGTGAGAGAGAAAACAAGTACGAGAAAAGTACACAGGACTGGTGCTTAGTTCGAAGTGAGGTTTATTAAGACAAAGTTTTTACACGTCGCAAGACCATCATAGGGTGTCATATCTTTATCGTCAATCGGTGATACTTTATACCATCTCGTCGTACTTTTTTTTCATGCCACTGTCCTGTCATGAACTTCCTTGCTTTTTTTTTTTTCTATTCAAGTCTTGACAAACGCAACAAACTCTGTTACTTTGATGTATTCTTCATTTGTTGCACTGCTTTTAAGTGGTGCGAAAACGGGTCATTAGTACCGAGCTCTGCACATGCTCTAGTCTACTGTGGCCACTGTAAGGGGGTAATCATAGAGTTTCTCGCAACGTTACCTAGACTGAAATGTGGCGCCACCCTCTGATCGACCTTTGTAATGGAATGTGCTACGACGACAGCATCGTCGTACAGTGTGAGTGAGGCTTCGCTCAAAATGCATATATGACTACAGTGAACTCTCAATTGAGTGAACTTCAATGGACCCAAGGAAATAGTTCACTAAACTGAATATTCACTAGAATATGGAACAACATTAAGCACGGCAGACATTAGAGTCAAAAAGCGTGAAATGCAATTTATTTTTAAAAGAAGTCTGTAATTTTCATTTGCACTGCTGCCCTTAAAGCACAAAAAGAGACAAAGCTTTCCAGATAGTCTAGGTTTCTGTGCACTGCCTCTGGCACAGCTTGTTGCTGAGACACCAAGTCTCGCAACTTTCTAACATACTCTACTGGCTCGGCTAAAGTTACAGTATTTGAACCAACCTCAGCCATTACGACTTCCTCGTGGCACTCTTCTTCTGGTTTAGCACAAACACTCGAAAGAACTTCTAAATCAGATACTTTTGCACAAGTGACAAGATCACTGTCACACTGCACATAGTCCTCAAATGAAGCACCACTGAAAACGTCCAGCTGTTGACAGACCTCTGTCCACATTCCAGTGTCAATGACCGCGCTGTTCTCTTCCTCCTGCTCACTGACCTCGTCATGCTCTTCTTGCTCATTTGCATCCTGCAATGAAGAAAGGCCGAATTCGTGCCAGCAGTTTCTAATTATAGCCTGTGACACTGACCACCAGGAGCCTGTCACCATCTCGGCCGCCTGCCTGACATTGATGGGCTCATTGTTCCCAATCCTTATATTGATTAAAATCTGCTGCACAAGCCGCCGTCGGTACTCGACCTTCAAGTTTTGTCTGATGCCCAAGTCGAGCGGTTGAAGCACGGCAGTGCAATTTGACGGGAGGTATTCGACATACACATTGCTCAAATGGAGATCGAAAAGATGTGCTGAGCAATGGTCTACAATCAAAAGAATCTTTCTTTTTGTCTTTCTCATTTCTTCATCGATGCTCAGCAGCCACTCACTGAAGAGATTCCTGGTCATCTATGCTTTTTGGTTGCTTTTATATGTGCATGGAAGGAGAGAAAAACCTTTGAAACATCGCGGTTTCGCATATTTTCCTACCACTAGGGACCTGAGCTTGTGGCTGTCTTTGGCGTTGCAGCACAACAGCACAGTGACCCTTGCTTGGAAGAACGTGATAAAACATACCAGTTTCATCGGCATTGTATATGTCATCGGGTGAATATCCACTAATGATATCTCGTAGTTTTTTATCCCTCCAGGTTCTCGCCGCTTCATGGTTGGCATGTTTGCTTTCGCCGCAAATAGTTTTCCACGCGATCCCATGCCTATCCCGAAATCGGGTAAGCCATTCGCTGCTTGCTTCGAAGCCAAGAGCGTCTAGAAGCGGAGCAAATTCCTTAGTTTTGCACTGTATCATTGGAATGGACACGGGTATGTTTTGGGATAGCAGGTCGCAGAGCCATACCGCAATACCGCAACGGCATTGTCCACTGCCTTGAAATGTCCCGTGTAGAGTCGTTTCCTAGTAGGATTGAACGAAGTTTCTTCTTAAAGCTTCGATTTCTGTTTGACTATCGTTGACAACGTCGACTGTGCAATTCCGTATTCCTTCGCAACCTCCACTTGCTTTTGCCCACTGTCCAGACACTGAAGGATTTTGAGCTTGTCTGACAGAGACAACCGCTTCCGTTTCGTCAAACTCATTACGAAAGTGGGCGGACGGCGCGTGAAATGGGCTGTTGTTTCCAGAAATGAAGATAGCCGCACAATACCGATGATGCCGACAGATGCCGATGAGACAGACAAAAAAATAAGGGGCGCTGGCAAACTGATGCACTTGTGGCTCGTTTTCGTCACCCGCACGGCCGCTTTGCCTCGGCGGCGCTGCATGAACAAGCGATGTCGCACCACTGCCGATGGATGGGCGATTTAGCGGCGGCTCGCATTAGCTATGCAGTGCTGCAGTGCACAAAAATTTGTTGAATTGATTCAAAAAATGAGCCTGGGTCTGCGGATCAAGTTCGTTCAGTTGAAAAATTCACTATTCTGACATTCGTTTAACTGAAATATTTTTACATAGAATACATAAGAAAATTGCCGGGAATTTTTGAAAAGTTCGTTATTCTGAAATATTCATTAAACCCACGTTTGCACAAGTGAGAGTTTATTGTACTCAGATAAAGCTTCCGTATAGAAATATCGTCATTAACTGTTCTTGTTTGCCTATATTAGGTTCTCCATTGAAAAATGAGTGACATCTGCTTCGTAAAGTGCTGAAAAGAATCAACAGACTGTCACAGAGCAAGTGCCGATGTTGTCATCTGTCCTCCAGCTTTAATGGCTGGTTGGTATCTTTTATGCTTTGTAATGTTGTACACCCAAGCAGAAACCGCGATTATTAAGTCAAATATACTTTTGGCCTGAAGCTAATAAAAGCATAGCTTTTCATGTGTGCTGTTTAGTGCTAAAATAACTATAGTCTTCAACATATCTTCAGAATGATTCCAAACCAAATTCATCATATTCCAGCATTATTAAGCAATAACGTCATCCAGCACCACATTTCTTGCTAGGTAATTGTGAGAAACTGGAGGGAGGGAGCGGGGAGGGGGGGTCAATGAATCCGCGCACCTACTAAGACTACTGAGCAGCCCCGAGGCAAGAAGTTCTTCCATATTGCCTAGCCGCTGCTTGGCAAGCACAGTGTAAGGTACCTGTTTGCGTAGAGTTTCCCACAAAACTCACTAGGAGGGCAGCTGGCGCTAGTGTCTGCAGTGGTAGGCTTAGGTATGATGGTTGGCATATATAGGTTTGCCTAAACTTCATTTATGGCTTCAGAGGACCAGGTGAACTTATTCGAAATTGATCACTTCTGGTAGAATACTGGCAAACCTCTATATAGTAATCCTGGGTATAATGTAACAATAGTCTTTTTGCAACTAACTGAGACTTTGTGATTGAGAGGTGTAGCCAGTATAAATCATTAGGAATGCTATGTATCATTGGAGAATGTTAATTGGATATATAATGTGACAAATATATTCCTGCGTCCAATGCTCGTTTTGTTTCGGCAAGGTTATCACAAGGGCAGTGATTGCATTAGCTATGCACGTCAGTGTCGGTGGGGTGGGGGGATGACTTAATGCATCCGTGTGTCTTTGATCAAAAAACAGTCAGATGCGCCGTGTATCAGCCAGCAGTCAGTGTCTCGTCGAGACACCGATACGAGACTCGTCTTCACCAAGTTGACAAGTCTCTCACCATTTTCAACAACTGCCGCTGTCAACTTCAGGATAGTTGTGTCCTCCCAAGAAATTTCTGTGATTCGAGCGTCATGCCATTAGAAACGCACAAGCGCATAAACTAGCTGAATCCATGTATACTTCCCATCATTTGCGCCACATCTGAACGACTTTAGTGCCAGTTCTAACCATAGCAGTGTTTTGTAGGGAACCGTGCGCCTGTTTGTAGCAGCAAAGGCACCATGACGTGCGCTGCCTCTGCCCGATTCTTCGTTTCTGGGCACTGCCAGTGTGGTGGTGCCTGCGGCGTTCTTGTCATGTCTTTTTTGATGTCCTTATGAGTGTGTTTTCTGTCGAAAATGTGTTAGTGTGTGTGTGTGTGGCACGAGGTCTCGATTTCATTTTTCATTTAGAGTTTGGTGGGTGACTTTACCTCTGGTTATGTTCTCCCTAGGTTTATTTGTGTGTGTGCTTTCTTTCGTGGCAGTGTGTCAGTGTTGTTGGGTATTTGTCGTATTTCCTTTTAGATCTAGATTTGTGGCATAAATCTTTGGAGTGGACTGCCTTGCTTTTTTGGGGGTCTGTTACAGCCACACTGTCGTATAGAGCAAGTGCCCAGGAGAGGGCTTGTACTTTTCAAGACGCACAATAAAAACTTCTTTAATAAACGGTTTTGCCTCAGAAATGTGGCATGTTGAACGGTATCTTTCTTCGAGCTGCCAGTTCTCGCTGCTGTTTGTTTTAATACCTTTGCCTAGGTGGAATGCCTTATCTGGAGAGGTCTACAATTGATTTAAGGTGAGGCCCACAAAAAAAATATGAAAAGTTATTGTATATTTCATGCCTGTCCTTGCTTTTTTCTACTGCTTGCTTTTATTTTTACTGTCACTTCTGCAGAACAGTCTAATGTCATTATTTATATATAGCGTGGTCTTATATAACAATAAAGTGGTACATTGTTACAATTCTTGTAATAAGCACATATTTGTAAAAATGATGGCTATTTTAACTAAAATTCAACATTCCCATGTAAACTTGAACTTTCATAAATCTTGCATACTGGCCTTGATGATAAACATTTAGTATATAAAAAAGCGAACCAAAGAAAGGGGTCATAGTTTCGGGTTACGTATGTTTGGAGGGCAGCTATTAAAGTAGAAGTTCTGTGTTCTGTGATTGCACTTGATTTTATGTCTTATCATGGTGTTTTGAGACAATTGCATGACATTGAAATTCTCGAACTAAGGTATAAGCAGATATAAGTTACTAGCCTCACGAAACGCTGTAGTCGGGAATTGTTTCATTTGGTCGAATCAGTAACAAAATTTTTGTATACAGAAGCAGGTTTCTCATTTGGAGACTGAATCAGGACCTCTTATAGTAGTGAATATATAAAAAAAATGATGTAATAAACAGCAGTACAGAAAGCAAGCAGTAAAATACATCGCGGAAAAGAAGAGTGTGACTTGAGAAGAAGCAATAGCAGAAAGCTGCAATATAAAACAAAAATAAAAATTTGACAACATAGAAGATAAAGGTACATCTCCTGGACAGTTGTCAGATAATTGCGTGGAGGAAGATAGTGCAAATAACATCAAAAACAAAACAGTGACATCTAATTTGAGCAATGTAGAAAGATGATGCGATGCTTCGTCAACAGTAGGTTGTGAGAAGGCACAAAAGAGAATGAGATAAATAGAGGTGATGACCAAAACTATCCAGATTATGGAAAAGATGTGAGGAAAATCTGAAGTTCTTTTTCGATTTGCTTATTTATAGTGAGGTTTAGATCCCTGGAGGTATGGTATTCCTAAGACCGATTCGAGTGAAGTAGGCTGTTTGCCACATAGAGTTAATATACAGACTGTATATTAACTCTATGGTTTGCCATAGTATGAACCAGGGTTAAAACATAATAGCGATTTTGTGCAGACGTGAAGTTAGTATTCTCTAGACTTGATGGAAGAATTTTAAACAGAGAAAGCTGATCATTGATTTGCTTGACTTGAACAGTAATATTCCTAGATTATATTTGAAAGTGTTATCGACCATTGGGATGTTGTTGGCATATGTAGGAGCATGTCACTGAAATAATGGCTGCAAGTAAGTACTCCAATTGAGTGACTTTGCATAGCTTGAAAGAAACCGAAATGGGTGTATTGCATGTGATACAGTACTTATTATGAAAATGAATAAAAACTCAGTACAGCGAAAGTAATGTAGGTTGGGAAAATATAGAATTGCTTGGTTATATGCAATGATTTGTTGTAGTCTATGGTCACTTGTGTTTCGAATGTAATTGATCTTAGTGAAAAAATATTAAATTATATTAAGGTTCGTTTTACAGGCTTATATAAAGAACCAGTGTCTACCTTCACTATTCGAGTGTGAATTTTCATAATTGTTATGAGTGCACTTCAGTCTCGGAGTCCCCGCAAATAGCACAATTCATGCGTTTCGTTTGTGAAGTGCTTCGTGGAAATTTCTGCCATAAGTGCGGCAATGTTAAATATGTATTTAGTCGCCCTCATTCAAAAGTATTCATATCGTAAAATCATATTTCAGTGAAAGCCCTCACACTTCCAACAGGAGCAAATCTCAGAGGCAATGTTTTTGGTTCCTGTATGCGTCGGAAGTCACAAATACCCTGAAGGTGACTCGCACTTTCTATAGGTCTACACGCAGGTCGAAATCATGAAGCCCGTGTAACCAGCTGCAGGTCTGAATGGTTCACTTGAATCTGATTGCTACGTAAAGCCATAGTATAGAGGAACAAATCTTAAAGGCCATATCTAAAGCTTGCATTTTCTTGAACAGGTGGCGCTACATGTTCACGCAGTGGCGCGTGAAGTCGAAGGGGTTTCGTATCCGTAGCCATCCATAGCCAACGTGGTTTCTGCCGCGAAACTTGATTAGATTCTAGCCCTTGGATAGCAAACTTGGAGAAGCACGAAATGGCTACTCTACCTCGGCGGCCACCCCTTCGAGGACGACGCAAATGAAAATAGGGTACGTAAACGATGGCGCCGCTGGCGTTTCCCGCCGACTAGCAGCCGTAATAAGCGTGTTTAGACAAAGCGCGATGACTGTGGTAGCGAGAAGAGCCCGCTTTTTGTCACACCCGGTCTTCATCAGGAGGCAGTCCCGCCGAGCGAAATGACGAGAAAATAGCTGCTACAAACGCCATTGCTGAAGATGAGATTCGCCTCGTCGACGGGGTGGCCTGGAGATCCCAAATAGCCTGGTAATCTTCTTCTGGCTTCGTGTATGAATGGAGCAACGCGCGAGGAACATTTGGTCGCTAAATAAAAAGAAAAATTCGTAGAGGTGCCTGTGATGGCGCTTCAGCTGGCCTTTCGGGCGCATATCGACTTTCGTGTGCCCGTTGTTTAAAGCTGGCTTTATTGTCCGCCGCCTCCGGGCGAGGAGCGGTGGAAACAGTGTAGCGTTGAGCACCGCTTTTTTTTTTCTTCTTGGCTTTTTCCTCGCTTCGTTTTTGATCCTTCTGTTTGGTCTTACGTTACATTTCTTTGTTCTTATTTGCCTTGTCATTTTTTTCTTGACCTCGCATTAAGCGCTTCGCTGGCCGAAGTCATTAAGGCGGCGACGCTCGAGTTGGCCGCAGTGGCACTTCGGTGCTAACAGCTGACGTGCCCCCTTATCAAGCGGCGCTTACGTGCGTTGAATGTGAAAAAAAAAAAAAAAAAGAAATGTGCGAGGCAGGGCTGACATTGCTTCTCTGACACCGTGAGCAAGAAAGAGCGCGGAAGTGGGGAGATGATTGCCGAGCCGTTTTCGAATTAATTGGTCCGTCAGGAGCAGGGGCGGCGCCAGGGGGGGGCAAGGGTGGGCTGGAGCCCCCCCAAAATTCTCGCCTGCCCCCCCTATGCCCACCCAAGTGCCCAGAAGCATATATTGAAAACCTAGTAGGAGCAGAGCTAGCTTGCCCCCCCGGAGGAACTCACTTTTCGTGGTTGCCCCCCCCCCCCCCCCCCAGTAAAAACATCCTGGCGCCGCCCCTGGTCAGGAGAGTGCGCGTAAGGGCAGACGAGCACCTATTCCGTTGCCGCCGTACTCGACATTTTATGCGTAACGTTATCACAGGCACTGCCGGGAGGAAAAGAGGGGCCTTAGGTGCTATGCTGGTGATTACGTCACACATAAAATGCCGAGCACGACCAGCCCCCTCCCCTTAACTTCCCTGAAATTTTTTCAGTTTTACATGTGTCGTACGATTGTGTCCGCCTGAACTTTTTGCAAGGGGATGCAGCCGCAAGGGAGAAGGGGGGTTGGCACCCAGGACAGCTCGTAATCGTCAAGGGCGTTTCACTGTATTTATGGTGCCTAATTAAGTGTGTTCATCATGCAAGCCGTGCAGCTTATTGCTACTGCATGAAAATCTGTTATTTCGATTTACAGGTGATGCAGCCTCCCCCCCCCCCCCCCTCGCAACCGCCTGCGGGCGCCCATGTACACTCTGTCCATGTGTGTTCACCAACATGCATGAACATTACACAAAAAATGGTAACCCTCTCTCCCCCTTCTTCCCTACGTTGGATACGCGCCTAAACGTGGTAGTTTCTTTTTTTCTTTTTTTAGGTATTGTACTACTATGGCGATGGCTGTCTTTTCATCTCTGGAATGAGCGAACTTCTTGCAGACGCGGCATATGTTAAGGTTCAAAAGTATTTATTCATTTAGAAAATACTGTGGTCGCTTAAGGCTAGGCAGGTGGGGAACAATAGAATAAACAATATATGCAAACATCTAAAAAAATTATTGGAATAAACAAAATACACAATGGGTGATACAACAACTATAACAAAAAGATAACAACCTATACATCAGAATAAACAATGGCCGAAATGAAGTTATGGTTGGTTTTAGCCCGAAACTGACCGCGAGCACGATGAAACCTCGAAGTTACAAAATTTTCGATTCAGCGACGCATATATACACGTATGGAAAGCCAAATCGGCAGGCTATGGGAGTCGCGAAGCAATGTTCTGGTCGCGCTGACGTTGTCTACCCCCCCCCCCCCCCCCCCACCACCACTACCACTCCCCTCCCTTTACTTTTTTCTGCATCACTTGACCGATGCAGCACCACCAAGGCATGTGTTTGAGTTTATTCAACCACGTGACAAGTACACGAAAATACAATGTATACGTGGTTTGGTGCGAAGAAAAAAAAGCTGCATTTCACAGCTTGACTGGCCCCTTCACCCAGAAAAAAAATCTAAACTACAAATTTACAAAAAATTACAAACGTTACAGGCAGCGGAAAGCGACAATACAAAAAAAGAAACACGCATGTGGCCCATGACAGCAAATAATAGAATCACAACTCTAAAATACATACAAAAATATTCATAACAAAGCAATGCATGAAAGAATAAAAACTGAATAACCATTACAGAAATCACCCAAGATTCATTTACAACACAATCAGCACATCCGATTTAACATTTCAGTTTCAGTTGCAAAATAATAACGGAGGAACTTGGAGCGTGCCGCACTTTATCGAAGAAGAGGAAGCAGAGGGTGGGCACGTGGTTGGGGCAGTTCGCCGCTAGATTTGGCAATAAACGGACGTCTTTCTTTCACGCCTGGGCGACGAGTCATTTCGCTATAGCGAAATGTACGAATGAAAGAGGTGGGCCACACAACAGACGCTGAAGTCGAAACACTAGTTTACCGTGGAAACTTTTTTTTCTTCCAAGTGCAAATTTTCAGATGGAGGAGGGCCAGGGATTCGAGCAGGTGCTACGCGTCTTCAGGTTTCACGGGTGGATGCGCCTTCGACCGGAACTTGATTGATGATTGATTGATATGTGGGGTTTAACGTCCCAAAACCACCACATGATTATGAGAGACGCCGTAGTGGAGGGCTCCGGAGATTTCGACCACCTGGGGTTCTTTAACGTGCAGCCAAATCTGAGCACACGGGCCTACAACATTTCCGCCTCCATCGGAAATGCAGCCGCCGCAGCCGGGATTCGAACCCGCGACCTGCGGGTCAGCAGCCGAGTACCTTAGCCACTAGACCACCGTGGCGGGGCTTCGACCGGAACTTATAGCCAAATACAAGACTGCATACGTCATCGTCGCCAGTCACGTACTGGCGTTGCATCTTCGCCGGCTGTAAATCAAGCACCCCCCCCCCCCTTCCCCATTCGCCTTCACACGCACAGCACACACAACCTTGTTCATGCAGGAGAGTGCACGAGGACTGTGGGATCTGCGTGCGTCTTCCCGCGGGCCACGTCTGCTGGAGCCTTCGACGGCGACGATTTTTCGACTCTCACACGCGGATCCTGGCGAGCAACTGTCCGCCATTTTGACCTACTTTGCGAGGAGGTAGGTGACCTGATGGGGGAGTTGAAAGGTTGTCTGCTATCTAAATGATGATCCAATGTGGGAATAATGGTGTGAGGTGCGAATGCACTGTCGTTCGACGTCACTCAATCGACCCACTTGTGCTGCAGTCGATGACATGTCACTTTCTTTAACTGCCCCCCCCCCCCCCCTCAACCGTGGGATTGCTTAGGGCCACCTCGTAAGGTTATCTGCGTTCTAGTCCAATCTTTATTACAACTTGCTTAACAATGTGTGGGGTGGGGTTCGAGCTGGTTGGTCCTCTGTGCTCTACTACTTCTTGCGCAATTTTTTTTTGGCAGAGCGACCGCCCCGGATAGGCGTTGGTCCCGGGTTCGAACCCCATACCAAAACGAATTGTTCGGCAACTAAGAGGTTTTTCTGAGAAATTATTGTGGCTTCGGGCTACATAGGGGTGGCTGTCTTCTTTCCCTTTTTTTTTTTTCATTGCTATACATTTCACATCACGCGCCACCGCCGACCGTTAATGTTTGCGTTTTAATGGGGCGTAAGGCTTTCGCGTTAATATAATGTAGTGGAGTAACTTATAAATATTTTAGGTCGTGAGTTAGCACGTAATGATTGCGTGCTAGGTACGTGCTTAGGGAGGGGAGGGGCACACCGGGCATGTGCCTGTGACGTCACAGGCCCGCCAGGAGGCACACCGGGCCTGTGCTTGTGACGTCACAGGCACAGGTCCACCAGGAAACACACTGGGCCTATGCCACCGCCCCCCCCCCCCATCTTTCCCGAGGAAAAAAAATTGTCTACGCTCCTGCACGTAATAACGAAATTAAACAACTTTTAGCCCCTATTAGCGCGCCGATGTCCCTGAGCCGCAAGTTTCACGGGAAGGCTGCGTGCCTCCGAGAAATACGACGAAGGGGCGGTACAAGCAATCTCAACTGTTTGTGCACAGGGCTAAGACGAAGTGAAGGGAGGGGTTGCAAGTGATAACAGCGCCCGTTGTGGCCTTTTCGTGGATTGGAGAAACGAGGCGAACCGTTCCCTCTCAATTGGCTCACCCCACCGCAGCGAAGACGAAAAATCGAAAGCGGGGCTCCCGGTCCTGTTCGTAACGACAGTGCCTGCGGGATGGAATACACCGAAGCAGGCAGAACGTTTGGGCTTGTTGATAGTTAATCGTACTTCAGAAGCCACGAAGCTCTAAACGAACGCTACACAACAAGTGTTCGTTCAATGCGCTTGTCGTCTCTTCATCTTGTCTTGTGTTTGTTCAGTGCGCTGTGGTTTTTTCGAGGAATGACACGTATGTACCAGCGATTGAGCACGAACACAGCACAATGTATACAACAGGACCGAACTTCCTTCCTTGCCCCATCTTCCTTGTGTACGTGTTTATAATAGTGCCATACCATCCAAGCCCAACTGTATTGAACCAAGTCGCCAAGGGGGCAACAATTACTGATCTTCGTGTACCGACCGAATCACGGAGGAGCCATAGGAACGAAGGAATGTGACGTTGCCTCCTGGATTGACGACAGCCGCGTGTGTATATCTGCATCATACGGAAGCATGTGAGTTTGAATTTGGCGCTTCTCAGAACATGTCGATCTTATTAGTGTGTCGTGAGTGACCGCAATAATAGTCTTTTGATCGACGTAGCCAGCGGGGGACAAGAAAGGCTGAGACTTCTCTACGAACATTTTTTTTTTAGCTTTCTGTGTGTATATGGTACATCTACATGCACACTTGCAAAGACACGTACGGACGTACAGAAAAGTTTGTTGAACACTGCCCCCCCCCCCCCCCTCCAAAGAAAATTCTAATACGCTCCAGTCTTTCCTTACAGATACATGTCAGCTGTACTTTGAAGAGTTACGTTTTACTTTCATTTTAAGGCCATACTCTCAAAAAAAAAAAAGTTAGCATCTATATCTTTAATCAGTTTGTGCCAGTTTCTTTGTCTTATTACATCTGGGAATTTTTTTGTTGTGTGTTTCACTTCACTACACCTGCAGACCATGTACTTTGATCGCTGGATAGGTGTACAAACCGGCCGCTGTGGTCAAGTGGATGTGGTGCTCGAACGCAGGCTCTATAACTAAGGTCGCGGGATCACGTCCCAACCTTGGCGGCCGCATCTCGTTGTAGTTCAAATGCCAGAGGCCCGTATGCTTAGGCTTGGGCGCACTTTAGAGAAACTCGGGCGTTCGAAATTTCCGGAGACCTATACAATATGGCGTCCCTCATAATCGTATCGCGATTGTGGTAGGAAAACCTCACGTACTACTGTTTTTTTAAATAAAAAATTGCGTGTACACGTATATAAGGTCGAGGCCTATAGGTACGCTATGTAAAAACCTTTTTTTTGTTTTCGTAATTAGTCCTAAACGTCTTTCATAATAAAGTGTTAGCTTTATCTCTCACCGAACATGGAACACGCTAACGCCGCGACTATGCGTCGCCTTCTACGATGCTGCCCGCTTTTACGAAAGTGCGGGGACTGGGCTCACGCACGCAACAGCTGTGCTCAGGCGGGAGCCCGATATTCGTGCCCGAGGTGTCGACATAAAGCCCGGGAGTCATGGCGGAGGTCGGTCGTAATGATTCCGGCGGGGCGTAACAATGGCGCCGTAAAGAACGCCGCCGGTGGGAGGCGTGTGTTGGTTTTTTGTGTCTCCGAACGAGTGCTCTTCGCGCGCCGAGTCGAACACTTTTTTTTTTTTTTACAGAGTCGTGCTTGGATGAATGGCCCGAGCTTACGGGGTAATAAATCCGGAGGAGTATAAACCTTCCAGTGTGCAGTTAAGAGATCTAAAAATGTTATTGAAAACATTACTGCGTGCGCAATAATCCAGTTTTTAGAGGAAGAAAAAAAATATCACAAAGGTACCAGATCTTTTAGAAACTTTGTTAGCATTATTGTCCACCGGAATTTTCGTGTACATGTTTCCAGCGATTTCGTATTTGTGCAGGATTTGTTTGTGAAGAAAGACTTGCGGTTACAGTACGGTCCTTTAGAGACGGTGACATGATTGGCTGAGACAACGTCTCTGCGAACTTAAGAGTTACGTACGAACTTTCGTATTACGCCAGTACGTGTGGTTTTCGAACTGGAAGAACTTGAACTCGGCGCGTGAGTGTTCTCTGATATGCCTTTGTATTGTTTGGTGCTTGCTGTGGGGCGAAGCTTTTTACGAGGCCGATCCTTGTTGGCGTCCGTCACATTCACCAAATCCGAAGCTGGACGCC
The DNA here is from genome assembly GCF_043290135.1 of Rhipicephalus microplus. Taxonomy (NCBI): domain Eukaryota; kingdom Metazoa; phylum Arthropoda; class Arachnida; order Ixodida; family Ixodidae; genus Rhipicephalus; species Rhipicephalus microplus. The sequence continues at coordinate 18,142,677 of NC_134708.1, read as the reverse complement.
TGCGCAACAAAAACAGCAATATGGGTGATCACCTGCGCTGTCCGTCTGTCCGGCGTCCATCCGTCCAACCTTTTTACTAGTCGGCGACTTCGACGTAGATATTATGAACCTTAATACCTAACTAGCTTCGCCTACTTGTCATCAGTCACTTTGTGGAGATCCATGTTACGTTTCTTTTTTACGACAACTGTTATGCCAAAGAGGATAAGTAGGTGGCGCCAGGCTATGGAAACATCTTCTGTTTCGCACTCAAAAACAAACAAAAGAATTGCTGGTTGATGTTTAGCTATATAGTGCACACAATGGCGGATGGTGGGTGATTTCGATTATGTGTCGACGCACGGGTCCTTGACTTGAGTATCTGGCAGTGCCACAGTGGCTTTATAGTTTGCACTGGCGTACTGTTTCGGTTGGCTTTTGTGTTCCGTCGGGCTGCTGGAGCTAGATCGCAGAGGCCACGCAGACGGGGGCCCATGGTTGAGATATGCTCCTCCAGGTGGCGCAACCGTCAGAGCTGCCCACGAAAAAAACCGTCTTGCCTTTTCACTGGTTTCGTTCAATTAATTTGCAGCAGCCATTCTGACAGTTAATGGGCGCCTATCGTGAGTAAATTTATGGTGCGATATCATGCTCGTGAGACGCGCACGTGGAACACAGCACGTACATAACATATACGCATACACGCACAACACACACACACACACACATTGGCACGTACACATGCACACCACATGCACGCACAACGTATACATAAAACAGCACACAGAACATGCACATATGCACATACGCAGTACATGCACATATGCAGCATATACAACTGCATACACACAGCACATGCATAGACATACGCGACACTTGTACACAAGAAATGCACATACACCAATGCACGCACCACACGGACGCATATATACACATATGTGGTGGGGAGAGTGCTTTTAGAATGATACTGCCGGTGCCCGAATTACCTAGACTTTCCCACTTTTTTTTTCCCCCTTCACTGCTTCGCTATTTATGCCTCAGCTTTTGTGTACACGTAACGAGAGAAGCTGTATACGTTAAGCGCGTGCTTGTGGCGCGCGCTTCAGAAGCCATTGTTGCTACGAGAAGGAAGAATGGCGTTGCTATTCCGCCGCGGCCGCTCTTTGAGAGCGATTTCAGTGGCGCACACGCCACAAACACAGAAAAAAAAAACAGTGACGGGAGTGTCATCGCCGTATAATACGGGAAGGAGAATACCCACGAAAGCCCGCATTTCCAACAAAAGCATTCTAAACGATACCGCTTCTCTTTTATTCCTTTCTCTCCCATATGACCCGCAGCCGTACGACGGTTTTGACCGCAACAGTAGCCGTATTGCCTTCGCATTTGTACTGTTCACTGCAGTGGTCTCTTTTTTTCTTGGAGCACCGACGAGATAAGATAAGGATGGTAGCTGCGGTGCTGCACTCCATTCCTTGGACGTTATCTTTCATTCTCTCTCTTTTTTTCTTCTTTGAGACGACGCGCACTCGAGATTAGCGTCTGTATTTGGCTCAGGAGGGCGAAAGAAATAAAGAATATTGTCGAGAAAAAAAAAGGATAAATCGAAGTGGGGGCGGAACGCAGGAAACCACGGTGCAATGTCGGGCGTCGCGACGACTGACCTCAGGCGATGAAGTGCTCGGACGGTGAAGGAGCTGTGTGCGCATTTGCGAAGACTATATAGGCTGCCGCCTTATGCAGCAGTGTCTGCCTGCGGTGGCGTCTAATAGAGATTCTTGAGCTATAGCTAATTGATAGCTTTTGTATAACGCCACAGATGCTGCTTCTTAACGCACTGGTATCCGATGGAGGCGGAAATGTCGTAGGCCCGTGTACTCAGATTTGGGTGCACGTTAAAGAACCCCAGGTGGTCGAAATAATTTCCGGAGCCCTCCACTATACGGCGTCTCTCATAATCGTATGGTGGTTTTGGGACGTTAAACCCCACAAACCAATCAATCAATCAATTAACGCACTGGTACGCGGCGGGAACTTTCTTGACCTCTTGTGTCCGGAATAACGAGAGAACCTGCGAGCCATGTGCTGATAACCAAAAGCGTGTTGTTGCATTCCCAGGAATGCTTAAATCCAGCCTTTGATCACAGGCAGCCGTTGTGATTTCGCCTTCGTCGATATGTAACCGCACCGGCGGGAATCGAACCCGCGTCCTTTGGGTCAGCGGGCGAGCGCCGTGACCACTGGGTCACCTTGGCGGCCAGAAAGGCTATATATTCGGTTAGGACGCTGTAGTCCTCATCATCATCATGACTACGTCTACTGCTGGACAAAGGCCTCTCCCATGTTCCGCCAGTTAACTCGGTCCTGTGCTTGCTGCTGCCAATTTATGCTCGCAAACTTCTTAATCTCATATGCCCATCTAGCTTTGTCTCCCCCTAACCCGCTTGCATTCTCTGGGAATACAGTTAGTTGCCCTTAATGACCAGCGGTTATCCTGTCTACGCGCTACATGCCCGGCCCATGTCCATTTCCTCTTCTTGATTTCAGCTATGATATCCTTAACCCCGGTTCGTTCCCTGATCCACTCTGCTCTCTTCTTGTCTCTTAAGACGATATATTTATAGCGCGAGAACAGAACGACGACAAAGAGACAAGAAGGATCCTGTTCTCGCGTTATAACTATCTTCATGTCATACCAACTAGTCCAAACTGCGACACTTCCATGTCTCTTTCCTTTCCATTGCTTGCTGCGTCGTCCTCACTTTAAGCTGAACCCTCTTTGTATGTCTCCAGGTCTCTGCTCCGTAGCTAAGTATACCGCACGGGATGGAGTAAAACCTGATTATGTCAATCATTGTGGAAAGAAAGGGGAGGGCATGACGTCATGCAGCCAGTTTTGGCAAGCCAACCCATTTTGAAGCCAGCCGCGCCGGCACGTGACCTTTTGCGTCATGATCGCGCAAGCGGCGAGGCTGACTCTTCAGTGTAAGACGCCCGGTAGAGTTTAATCCAACGTGCTTGTTCAGCGCACACCGGCCGGCTCGAAGGCCGGCTCATGCAAGAGGTTCGAAAACGAAACGCCACTGGCCCCCGTATTCACAAACGCTCCTCGACTCGACTTTCTTCCTTCACTTGACAGAGTTGAGCACTGCGCCACCACTCGGCTTAAAATGACGCTGCGCTACTCAAAAGTCGCAGCAGACTATCGCTGATATGCAGTGACTTGGCGTGCCCAGAGATGACGCTTCCATCGGCATTCTCAAGGGAAGGCGAAGCGCTGAGTGAAGGGACGTTCTAAAATACGGGGGCTGAGAGTACTAAAACCTACCGCACGCTCTGACGTTTTGATCACGTGCTGGGCCGGCACGGTGGTACGTTCTAACGGTGGGCTTCACTCGTGCGACGTAATTCTCCCTTCTTTCTTTTTTTTTCCCCTTCCTCCATGCTGTCGAGCCACGCTATGTGGCTACTTATCGCCTTCCCATTCCCAATGGGGATGCCGGTACATATCACAATCGTCGTCGTCATAATCACCACCGCGGTTGTTGTTAGTTCCATTTCGCCCTTGTCGCCTGCTTTTCCTGTGTCCGTTGTCTCTTTCTCTTTTTTTGCATCTGAAATCGTGTACGATGTCGCCTAACTATCGACTTTGTTATCACTATACTACAGTATACTAGAATACTGTAGTATAATATATCACCACCACCGCTATCATTCGTCGTATATGCGCCTTCACTACTTCGCAATAAACCTCGGGCGCACGCAGCGATCTATTCAATATAACCACGTCTATATGCCATGACGGCCAGACTCGCTACACGTCCGTATATATCATAGTTACGCGTTATCGCTATGCACAGATGAGTGGCCAGTTTTAACCGCGTCGCTGGAGCGTCGTTCAGACTGATATCTCTGTACTGATAATTGCGGCGCAACTGAGCTGCGACGAATCGTGTCGCGCGCGCCAGTTCAAATGCTTTCGTTCGTTCCACGTGAGAGGACGACGCCGACAACGGACGCCGAGCCACTTCGTGTGGATTCGCACGTAAATGGCACCGGCACTCCCGAAATTTGTGCCAAGGCACGCAGCACGGACGCGCCCACACCAGCGACCACGGTAAAGACTGCATGGTTTATGACAGAGTTGTAGTTCGTTCGCAAACTTTCTCGCGTTAGCGTTATGCCGGATAATGTAGCTGTAAACGTTGAGAGGTCGAATCAAGGAGGGTTAATGAAGAGTTGCTGGAGTGGAAATGATTGCGCAGAAGTGAAGTCGTTCCTCTGGCAAGATGGCGGCTGTGGCGGCCAGCTTACTAGGGGCATGATAAAGTATCATCGGTCAGCAATTAAAAACGAAGCGTTTCCCTCGCACGTCCGACGAGTTTAATGCGTGAACTTCGTCGGGTCACATAGCGCTTCAAGTGCGTCTTACAGTTACTACTTTTCCTTAGTGAGCCTCTAATCGGAGGCAAAGTTCCTTGAAGATTCAGTCACCCATACTCGTTTCTGTGTGTTATTCGTCGGGAACAACTTTCTTTTAATATAGAACTAACGTAGAATTTACATAACGTATCAAAGCCACTTGATCTTTAAGTGGGCACTATCAGAAAAGAGCATGTTTCCGCCATCTTGGCAGTGGCAAAAGCTGGCTTCACTTCTACTGACAAGGCATTGCAGGAGCTTACACTCCAGCAATTTTTCTTTAATCCTCCTTGGCCTTACCTCATCGACATATCGCTGGTCTCGTTACTTCTCGCTGATATTTTAGTAACTATCTTATACCTTGGGGGTCACACTCGTGCGACATCGTTTGAAATTTCGCTCGTGTCTACCCCCTGCATCTTTTGGAAGCATTAGAGCGCAAAAAATAAAATAAAAAATAACACCAGGCCAGGGGCGTTGGCAGTCATCTTTTTTCGATAGCGGGCGTGGGGGGTCACCACCTTGATCTGGAGTTGGAGCCGGGCAGGTAAATGGTCATTTCGTCATGACGCATAAAAATGTTTTGTTTTTTTTTTTTGGGGGGGGGGAGGGCACTGGCTCGGTGTGCCCTCTCCCTGGTTACGCCACTGATTCCTGCATCGAATGGCCTTCATTTAGAAAATTAGCGCAAGGAAAAGAATGATTGATGATTGATTGATTGATATGTGGGGTTTAACGTCCCAAAACCACCATATGACTACGAGAGACGCCGTAGTGGAGGGCTCCGGAAATTTCGACCACCTGGAGTTCTTCAACGTTCACCCAAATCTGTGCACACGGGCCTACAACATTTCCGCCTCCATCGGAAATGCAGCCGGGATTCGAACCCGCGACCTGCGGGTCAGCAGCCTTAGTGCAAGGATAAGAAAGACAGTGGAGACAAAGAGTGCTCTGTGCCTCTACTGTCTACATTTTCCCTGTGTCCTGGCGCTGCCCTTATACTATAAACCAGTAAGCCCAAACCATAGTACTTATCGAATGGTCCTCGTGCACCGAAGCGCCGGTCGGCTATTAGAGCATATTAACCTCCGGTATGCCGTCGGATTGGGGGGGGGGGGGGGGGTGATATGGGCCATGTCGGCGCCCGGAAACTGCGGCTTCCGGTTAGGACCTCTCGAAGCGACCCCTGTGGGGGATGACTGACCGTTCCAGTGCGTACGGCTGTCGGTTGTATACGCGTTCTCCTCGTCGCGGGTGCGTCCTCGGATCGGTGGTATACGCTGGCGACGCCGTGCGGACAAGGTGTACAGCCGCGTACGGGTCAAACCGGGCAGCGTCGGCGGCACGCAAGGGCGTTGAGCCGTTCGACGCCAGCCGACGACGTAGCGAGCCGGAACGATTCGCTTGTCGCGCTGCCATTGGAGCGCGTCCCGTCGGAAACGCCCATGGAGACGCCGAAAGCGCCTGCCTTTCAAAGGCGCCGCTTCTTTTCGCTGTGGTGTGTCCGGAAGCTGGGGCGCTGTACTGGACACAGCGAGACTGTATTCACCTTTTCATAAACGCCTCCCTGGGCGCCCTCCTTGGGCTGTGCAAATTGGCGCGTCCCCTCGAAAATGCTGCACTGGCAACGCTGCGCCCTTAGCCTTTGTACTCCCGCGCACAGCCCATCATGGCGGTATTTTTTTCATTCCTGTGAAAAGGTGGATACGGGTTATTTCATTCATTCATTCATTCATTCATTCATTCATTCATTCATTCATTCATTCATTCATACTGTCAGCCCTCTTTAGGGCTATTACAGGAGTGGAAGATACAACGCAAACATACTGGCAATGTACGTACAGTGTCGCTGAGTTTTTCGTCCTGCCAGTTCCGATTAAATCTGAGGACTTTTGTACGACTTTTTTTTTTACTGTGTCGCCGTTTGATTTATTTTTTTGCTTAATTGGCTGGTGGTTTCATAAGTTCTTTCACTTACAAAGGAACGAGCAGCTCGAAAAATTTCCCTTCTTTCGTACTTTCGTAGCTAATGCTTCGTCCCGGCAGGCACGATGCCTTCTGTGTAGCATGCGAGGGTTCATTGGTCAGCTACCACAACGTCACGCACCACGTGACGCCCCGTGGCAGAAAGTATCGCACTCGCCACCTTGTGGAGAGTGGCGCTGGCTAACACTCCCAGGTATTGAGCACGCACAAACCTGTGCACAAATGCGGTTAGTCCCCCGGCCATGGACGTCGATGGGGCCGCTGCTGTGGGTTGAGTGACGTCACTGGAGTGCGAGTACTCATGGCTCAGGGAATAGCCACATAGGCAGACAAGTTAAACTATCATAAGTGCGTGCGGAAAGCTTATTCCACAAGGTTTTCTACAAATAAAACGGTTGAAATCGACACAATGATCTCAGTTGCACTCGATCCTGTGAACGTAGAACGTTAAACGTTATATGAACAGTTTTTGAGAAAGCTATCGAAATCACCGTCGAATCGGAGCGTTGATATTGAGAAGGGACTCGTACTTTATTTCGTGGCTTCTGTGATCGAAGAATACCGCTCACAAAATATCCGCGCACTTGAAAATCAACAGCTGCAGGTTTAACCTTTAATGAAGAGCTCTCCGGAGTACTTTTCCCTGGGTTAGCTGGTGCGAGATAACGAGGGAAAATTTCAGATGCCTAAAACACTACATCAAGAACGTAGAAGCAAAAAAAAAAAAAACAGCTTCGCTCGCAACTGATTTATTCACACGAAGAAAAAAAAAAAACGCAGAGAATATATATGCCGCACCACACATGCGCGAACAGCACTGGCTCACGTAATCACTGCACACATCTATACATGCATATCTAGTCAAGCAACGAAGAGCGGAATTGAGACTCAGAAGTGCGCGAAACCACTGATAAATCTCTTTTACACAGGTCGCCTTTCTTTCAAGGACGATATTCTTTCTGTGTTTAGAGAAATTTATTCTCACAGGCAGTGGACATCAATAAGATTTGAACGGAACATCTCAACAGGACAGAACATGTCCAGACACACAAAAATTTGTTACAAAAATTTGGTCTCTGTGTCGCACGTTTGAGCACCCCAGCCATCTTATCTGTATACCTGTATACTTGTTGCGTGCAGACTTGTAACCGTTATCAATACAAAAAGGAAGTAGTATTGCGTATATTTGAGGTAAACACCAATACGTGAGTATTAGCTAGCGTGTTTCCTTATTTCTCAAATACATAGATACGTAATTCTAAAGAACGCAGTTCTTATTACGCTGCGTTGACGATGTGACGCTATCAAAGAAAAAAAAAAGGGCTTATCTTGTGGGAGGAATAAACTTTATTATTCAGTAAGGGGCGGGGAAATGGGGGAAACCAAGTTTGATTTATGGGGTTTAACGTCCCAAAACCACTATTTGATTATGAGAGACGCCGTAGTGGAGGGCTCCGGAAATTTTGACCACATGGGGTTCTTTAACGTGCACCCAAATCTGAACACACGGGCCTACAACATTTCCGCCTCCATCGGAAATGCAGTCGCCGCAGCCGGGATTTGAACCCGCGACCTGCGGGTTAGCAGCCGAGTACCTTAGCCATTAGACCACTGCGGCGGGTCGTGGGAAACCAAGTTTGACGGGGGCTATAGGTTAGGGCCCAGGGGGCCGCAACGCTAGCAGACCAGTCCGCCAGCTTCGCCTGTGCACGCAAATTGGTTTTTCGTTTCTTCAAATGACTACCAGATGGCGTGCGAATCTGACGCCGCGCCTGCTCGCCGATTTTCTCGCTCAGAACGTCAAATACGCGTTTTATCCTCTCTCTACAGGCAGTACTTCGAACTACCTTTAAAGGTGTACTGACACAAAATCCTTGTCCCCGCGTTTTTTTTTTTTTTTTTGCTGCAATGCGTTGCTGGCGGCCTGTTAGTCATGACACGACACATCGTTTGCCGCAGCACGTGACATATAACTAATTACAGGCCCCTTATTATCAATCAGTTTCAGTTTCGGTTTGAGAGAGTTCCAAAAAGTGGGTGCATCTGTCGCCACCTAGCGTGTGCAGCTCTTGACCACGTCAACACACAAATCTGTGACGCACTTCCGCATGGTTTGCGTAAAGAATTACTTTCGAATAGAAAACGGGACTGGAATGTCGCCAAACACATAACTTTCTAAGCGTGCGTCAAGGCCACGCACTCTCAACCAGCCACCGAGAAATAAAGACTGCGGGAACTAACGCGGCAAAAGAAAAATGGCGGCCATGACGTCATCATAACTTGTTTTGTGGACCATAGCGTGGTGACGTGAGGGAAGTAGGGGGTCACCTCCGATGGTGTCTATAGCGCTAAGGAGTCAGTCGCTTACGCAAAATTCAAAATGAATTAAAAATACCTTCCATGCTATATTCGCTGTTGATATCTTGCAGATGACGTACGAATGGACTCGAAATTTTGAGTCAGCACCCCTTTAACACTGATGCACGCAGATACGCGTCCATCTTTTTTTTTTTTTATGTCCAAAACGCTTCCTTTTTTTTCCCCGGGCCAGAACATCTGAGGTTTTGGCTAGGAAGCGGCGCTTGAGAACGTCGCCTCACCAGACCAGGATTGGCAACGGGCAGGCACATGCGCTGCCGAATTATTTCGAAGTGACTGCTCGTGTTCGCCAACTCTGGCGTTCGCAACACCGACCAGTTTAGCCGATGTAAACCCGACCACAACTAAGGGGGAATTTCATACACCGCGCCCACTAAGCAAGCGTGTTTCTTATTCCACTAGTGGAGGCACTCGGCAGTTTATAAACACGTGGACACGAGCCAGCCAACTTACGTGGCGCACAAAAAGCTACAGACACGCTGTACTTGTTAGCCACGTTTTTAAGGTTGTGTACCAACTTATTAACATAAGGCACAATAATAGGTATTTTTTTTTTTAGGGGCGAAGCTCCTAAAGCCGTAGGTCTGTTCATGCATGTCTGTGACCGGTTCGCAACCATCTAGTTGTACGACTTACTCGGCAGGTGGCGCTAGTGTGAGTGACAGACTAGAGTTACTGTACATGCCACCTTTAGGTAGGGGGCATATACAGTAACTCTATGACAGACGGATGGACGGACGCTTCGCCCCAATCATCATCATTCACTGCGTGGATATGCCGTGATGTTTTTTAATTTTTTTACCATAAGCTGCTTTTCTTTTTGCCCCTCAGCAACGTCTGGCGTTGCTGCGAAATGTAAGGTGACGTCACTGCAACCTCCGTGACGTCAGCTTACATTTTCTGCACGGGGACGAAAGTCCTCGCAAGCAGCCGGAAGGTGCAGTCGAATTAATACATCGCGTCGGCGTGTAATAAACACCGCTTGGTTTGGACTTTTCACAGTGTGGAACGGATTCATGGGGCCTCGCCCGTGTACTACGTGTAGAGATTCGCGTTTTCGTCGATTCGCGTTGATCGAGGACGTGCTATGCATCATCCCAACGCAGCGAACTTGTATAGATCGCATTTATACTGCAACCTCTCCGAGATGAAGGTGAAAGGAGAAAAGCGAATAATAATTCGAGTAGTGAATAAAAAAAAAGGAAAAAAAAAGGAGAGGTATGTTCGGCACCGAAATATAAGCCGAGCATCGGGCCTTCTGCTGGCGTCGGTCGGCGAGAAATGATTGATCGCCCGCTCGAACGGTAGAGTTTTTTTTTTTTTACGCGCAAGTGGTCTTCGCACCTGGTTCCACGTGTGTCGTGTTTTCTTTAAAACTTTCTCTTTTGTTCTTTTTTTTTGTAAGTGGGTGCGCAGTTCATAGCGTTCTTGGAAATGACCTGCAGGAGAACATGTCCGCTGAGTGTTCTCTAAAAATTTCTAACGTTGCCTTTGAAAGAAAAAAAAAAGTTTGTAGAAGAAGAGAAAAAAAAGAAATGACTAAAGACAAAAAAAAACCGCTTTCAGATGGCGGCTGCACGCCTTGAGAGGACGAATCGTATTCAATATCTTGCTGTTTATTTTTGTAATGTTTTCTTTTTCTAACATTGTTTTTGTTGTCAAGCAATAGTGTAGTTACCATCCATAAGCTACTCTTCGTTTTCTTGGCCGATCCCCCACAGTGGGTATGTGCCACAGTCTCCAGACGACAAACAAACAAATGTGGGAATGAACCAGGAACCGCGCGGTTGAGTGTCGGAGTATCAAACCAATAGCCAGGGAAGGAGCAAGTCTGCCCAAGACGGTTGAGATTTAGAGACAGATCTCGGAACATAAAGGATTGTATACGTAGAGACGGGTTTAGACAGGGCTGGAAGATAATTGGCGTAAAACTGCGGAAGAAAAAAAAAACTGTCAGAATTGAAAACTCCTTAGTGCAGCTCAAACAGCAGAAGCTAGCCCCGTATTCTAGAACCTCCTTTCGCTCAACGCTTCGCCTTCACTTGAGAAAGCCGATGGGAGCGTCATCTTGTAGGCACGGCAAGTCACTGCAATTCAGCGATAGTCTGCTGCGATTCTTGAGTAGCGTAGCGTTATTTTCAGCCCGAGTGGTGGCGCAGTGCTCAACTCTGTCAAGTGAAGAATGAAAGTATAGTCGAGGAGCGTTTGTGAATACGAGGGTAAGAAGGCTAATAAAGATGTATTCTTAAAATAAAGTTAGCAAAAAGGTAGCAAGTGCTTTTTCGGTAACTAGCTGCTCCGACGTAGATACAAAAAAACCCACGGTTGCCCCCCCCCCCGCCCCCCCTCTAGATAAGAGTGGAAGGGGCGAACTCAGCCCTATAGACTGTTTTACCTAAGCCATGTGGGCGACACCATCTTAGGTTGTCAAGCCGATGTTTTCTAGTTTTTGTATATCGCGACGTGGATTAATACGACCATGAAACATCGTATGCACCAATCACCCCGTTTTCGTGCGTCTGTCGTAACACTGTTCGTTTAGTTGTTAAAGATGTAGTGCACAACAAAGGTTAACAGCCCAATATGGCGGCACTGAAGACCATCCTTAAAATAGTCTATACATTGACATTATAGGAAGCGGGGGTTGTGACTCGGAAGAGGGGGGGGGGGGGGGAGTGTAGTGTCAGCTTCATACTATGACAAAATATGGAGGATGGTGCTGCGATGAGCCTTCTCCCCCACCTCCTCCCTCTCAACTGAAAGGGAACCCTGCGCCTGCCTATGCGCATGTCGCTTTGGGGCCCCGGCGCTACAGCTCCCTATATGCGAAAGTTGCTATTGGCTCCGAGGACATACCGTGGCGCCACCTACGTGATGACGTCACTCATAGGATGCCGGGTTGTGTTGTCTGCTAGAACGCCGCATTTCCCGCGCTTTTGCTGTGGACGCCGTGCGTTATTCCCTAATATTTTGAAGCTCAGCGCTTAAAGAAGGATTAAGAAGTGGTGAGACCTAATAATATGGGCAAGCATACTCCGAATCGGTACCCCCTGTGGCACTCTCGTGTCTAATTTGCACCGTAAAATCGCGACTAAGAACCGGTGCAGCCATTGGCAGACGATGCCGATGGCGTAGCGAAAGCAAAGCTGCCGTATTCCACAACTATACGCATCCTATCTGTGACGTCAAAACGATCGCAGCGCTGGCCTCTCTAGTGGTGCTGGCTAAACCTCGCGGCCAATACTCTGGTATTTCTCGTTCGCACCCTGCCTCAGCTACAGCAAGACATGGAAGGGACTACCAACTGGACACTTGAAGACCCACTCATCAGAGCCAGGCTGAACCTGTGGTGTGCTGCCTTGCGTACGATCGCCATTCCCTGCCCCAGCAGTAACAAGCAGACCAGTTTAAGGTTACCCGAGTTTTTTTTCCCCATGGTGCTGAAGCCAACAAGCGAGAGCACATTGTAAATAGTCCAATAAAGTTTTCAATCAATCAATCAATCAATCGTTCGCGTTCCATTTGCTAACGATCGCACACATACGCTGCGCGAGGCTGGATCCTGCCGCTGAGGACGCGAGCTGTGCGTCTTGTTATTAATTTTCTTGTTTAGAAAAAAATTTATTTACAGCATGTACAGAACACAAAGGCTTCATACCCTACCAGTAACAGGGCACATACACTTCGGCACATCTATATTTCACGACTAACATCACTACGTTACAGTGAAGAATTTGCTCTAATATACATTATTATGTTGGCATACATGTGCACAAGAATTCAATGTGATATCACGATACAAGGGTATAACGATGCAATAGATCCAAATGAAACACACAATTTGTAACAAATGAAATCATATATAACAACTCAACGGGCGCTGCTTTCTTTTCCTGGGAGGCAGGACGGAAGCTACATGCAGCGGAAAACGTCGCGTGCGGCTAATGGGGAAAAACTACAGCGTAGCCGTCCCCGCTGCTGCTGCCGACTCGTTCGCTGTGCGCTGCTCGACTCGGCTGTGTGCAGAGAAAGGAGGGAAAGGGCAAAGAGAGTCCCGCAGAATTAAGCACCAAGAAGGGGACGAAGAAGGGGGGGGGGGCATGCGGCACTCCCCCCCCCCCCTTTTTTTTTCGTTGCCTTGCTCGCTTCGCTAATTGGGCACCCAGAGCGGAGTCTAAAATAAATTACGCAAATCCGGGCGTAATCGCGGTTGTATATACACCGCGGCGTGGCGCACATATATCTCCGCCCACACGCAAGTTGCACACGAGTATAGCGACGTCCTCGTTTATTTTTCCCTGCTTATTTACTTGGCTATTCTTATCGGTAAAATCTTATCTGTGGGTGGCACACGCATACCTCTCGCCGTTACATAGGCTTTCTACGTAATTTTTTTTTCAGTCCAAAATTACTTTGTATTTGTAAAAACCATAAGCCTTTTACTTAAATATCCTGCCGCCCGGTTCTTGGCCGATCCCACTTTGTGGGTGTGCGCCAGAGTAACAAGGATCATCATCATCATCAAGCTGTCGTTACGTGTTGCGTCCGCCGGGGTAATGTAGCGGTTACAGTGGTCGTCTACTGACCGGAAGGTCGTGGGTTCGATTCCGGTAGTAGCGGTCGCGTATTGTGGGAGGCGAAGAGCTCGTGTATTGTGCGTTGTCGGCGCACCCAAATGAACGCCATGGGGTCGAAAGTCCGGGAGCCATCAACTACGCGGCGCGCCTCATCATATCGTATCGCGGTTCTGGCTTGTCAGGACTCGGGTGTGGTTGTTATGTGGTCAAGCGTGGCACTCGATGGCCCCGAGGTTGACCGCCGGATCGGTGGGCCGTTCCACCGCTTATTGTTACAGTCTTACAAGCGACTTTACGTGAGACACACGGGATTGCCCACCACGGAATGTTAAACGAATGGCTTCTTATCTTTCATATCGCAATTGACGTAAATGAACAAAGCCATGAAAAGCCGAATGGCCCAACCAACTGCGTTCATTCGTGTCAGTGTATACCGTAGTGTACTGTTCGTGTCGCCGTTAACAATGCAAAACGGCAAGGCTAAAGCTCTCTAAGGCTGCATCAAAACCCACCCGTTGAATAGTCAATGTTTTGGTGCACCGTGGCCCATACTTACTATATGCGTGAATGTAAACGTTCGACAGAAGTCTGTCTGGTTGGGTATGAAAACTGGGAGATGATCTAAACTTCAACCAAAAGTTTATGAAGAAACCCGACGTTTCGAAACCGACTTGGTTCCTTCCTCAGGGGAAACTGCAGGACTACGTAGCAGCGGCGTCTCCAAAGTACTCGCGGGACGAATAATGAACCCCCCCCCCCCCCCCCCACTCTCTATCTCGTTTTGCCGTGGAGCGCAGTCCATGTGTAGAGTTTGGTAGGAGTTTAAATTATCTCCCAGTTACAATGCGCGTGTAACACAGAAGGCGAAAGCGACTTTATTTGGAAAACAGATTTTCTCGGTGTGTGTGTATAACCGCTAGCGTGCTACTCTGTGTAAGATTGGAGAACCGGATTAAATTATCCCCACATACGGAAAAGCCATTTTCTCAAATAAAGACAAACAAATATGAAATACGCGAAGGAGCTTACCTATAGGGAGACCACACAGTTGGCCAGGCTGAAGCCTCGCTCAAGGCAGGCTTCGGCCTGGCTCACGTTCCGATCCTGCTATACTTAAGTGAAATGTCTGTTCGGCGACAAAATAACGACCGAACGACCCAAACGCCAATCCAGCGGATGGCATTCGCAAGCAAGATGGTGTTTAATAATGAGAAGGATGGGAGGTCCAGCTTGGAAAGCGGGTTCCTAGCATGCTGCTCCTCACGGGGGTAAGCTTTGCCGTTGCTCACGAGCTACTCGCTAAGCCAGGTTTAAAGATTTCAAAATGATGTTCGTGCCAGAGGTAAAACGAAGTGGACGTACCGTACCTACACAATTGCAACTTGACTACAATGTGGGTAGACCTCCTAAAATATATGTCAAGAAAAAGAAAAAAAATACAAAAGTACGAGGATGTTTCACAACGAAATTTGCTTACTGTAAGGGAAATGTGGGCGATTTCGAAAGGATGCATATCAGAGCAGGCAGAGCAAAACAAGAGACACAAGCCTCGTCTCGGACACATGTTCCTGGCTTCTGTTTTTAAATTTCGAGCTTTCTGTTTTAATATGCATTATTTACGATGTGGCTGACAAAAATGGTGTGCAAAGGTGGATGCATGGCAGTACTTGAAGGCCATGTAGAAAAGCTAGCTTCGGCGTAATATGTGGGGATCACATCTAGAAAAAAAAAAAAAAAAGACACCTCAAATCGTTGCTGAGGGTGTGGATTGTACACGAAAAAAAAATACAGCATATATTACACGTAGAGCCGTAACGTAAACATAATGCCTCAGCCATGTCACACCCTGCCTGCTTTATTGTTTGTTTCGATTTCGACTGAAAGTCGACCTTCCCAGCGCAAGTAGTTCTTGTTTCGATCGTTAGTCGATCCCCCAACTTCGAATTTTAAATTTAGGTATTATGAGTAGACCTGAGATCGTGTAAACTTGGTAATTATTTCTGCGTATGTTATACCTGGGCTATTACCGAGCTGTGTGCGGGTGAGGTTTGGGTGGGTAAAAATGATGATTTGCGCGGATAGTTTGTTTATTCGCAGGTTCGCAGGTGTAGGGTACATGCTCGGAGCCCAATCTGAGACGACTTAGAATAGCCGTCTAATGGCTTAAATAAAAGAGCTTATTGCCTCTGAAATCGACTGCTGTTACAAAAATATCAGAATGCGTCAAATGCGAACTGTGTCACAAAGATTTGTCGCACGCCTCAGGCTCTCTCTCTCTCTCTCTCTCTCTCTCTTTTATCGTACCAGCGAACGGGTTGAAAGCTATGCAGGGAGGTGGACTGCGAGGAGTAATTATGTATCACTTCGTCAGAGCGCATCATGACCTTGAACAGTTTCGTTTTTTCCCCCCTTTAGATCGCGTGGCTTACTTTCAATGTCAACGCGAGTGAGAGCGCCGGAACGTGGTGGCACCTTTCGGCGAGCACGGTAACTATGGAGCTCACAGTGGCCGTGAACGACACTTCCAATGGATGCGTGGACGTCGTGTCAATGACGCAGTTTTTGGCTATATGACATCACTTGTAGAGAGAAGAGGGAGTGATTGCTAGCTGCCTTTGAGAATGATAGTAAACTTCACCTGCGTTGATTTGGCTCACTCGTTCTCACCAGCGTCGTCTACCGACCGGTAGCTTTTTTCTGATTATGTCCGAAGAGTTTCGCAGCAGCACCTTACCAGCTATTGTAATTTATGCTTAGCGTTAGGCCCTGGCTCGTCATGTATCTTGTCCGAGGAGGCCTCTGGCCTGTCCTACATGCCTCCGCGATCTGCTGGTGGTCGTGCGAAAATAAAAAAAAAGATTAAAAGAGTACAGTTATATTCTTTCAGATTACGCTTGCTTCTGTCATCTCAGTAATTACAGTAACCCCGCGTCCTATATCGCACAACAAACTACTAAACCCGATCCCACGATTGTCAGAATCTCAAATTTCCGTATGTAGTCACCGCGCGGTTGTGGCGAGCCAAACGTGTAGTTTTCATGAATCCGCTTACGCTGCCTACTATGTTTTCGCGTTTCGAAAGAAAAAGTAACATGTCAAAAAAATAAAAAAGAGGGAGGCTAATTTTTCCGCCTGTAGCGCGCCGCGCAATGACTGTCGTCAACGAAGTCGTGCCGAGAGGTGGTTTGGTCGGACGGACGTGAACTTGGCATTTACGTTGTTTCTTTGTTGGTTTCGGCTTATTTGCGTATTCGGGCAATTCCACGTAGTCAAGTTTCCACGCTGTCGTCTTTCGCGGGTGCTTCACGGGACGGAATTAAAAGTCGGTTGTTAGTGGACGAATTAAGTTGCCACTCCTTCTTTTCAGATTCTTTTTTTTTTGTTTTTCATTCTTTTGATGCCTCATTCGCAGCCTCTTTTTCGAGACTGGGTTTTTTTTCTTTTCTCTCTGGGTGTTGAAAGTATTCATCGGGGCTCGATTATGTGCTCGAGTATACCGTGCTCGATCTGAGGTGCGTGCGAAAGACGTGACGAAAAATTTTATGTCATCCTCTTCTTTTTTTTCCTGGTGGTCTCTAGAAGCAACGTTTCCACTTCGGGTTCTCTCTTTCCCCCTTCCTATCTTTCTTGATGTCGAAAGTGTATATCTAGGCAGAACTGAGGCTGGTAACACTCGAGTCGGGTACGTAATGACGCGGTGAAAACTTTATTTTTTTCCCCTCTTCATCCTCTACTTCTTCGTCCAGTCCGAGTTTTGCCGGAAAACATTCGCGTGCCTGCACTAATTCGCGGCTGTGTGTAACAGCGTCTGCGCGCGTATAATGTGCCAGCGTCCTATTCGTCCTCGCCTTCTTCTTCTGCTTCCTCTTCGCTTGTTGCACGCGCTGCTGTGTCATTGTTCTCCGCGCCTTGTTTTTTCTTCTTTTCCTCGTTGCTTCATCTTTATTATATGCGTACTCCTTGTTGCCAGATGTGTCGCGTGCGTCCGGCATAGTGTGCGTATCCCCGAAGTTGGGCAACGAAAGTATGCTTTTACCGAAACTTGGATATGTCCCATTGGCTGGGTGTGGTTGTTTGCGAGTGCGTGGTGTGTACCAAAGCGCGTTCGTGCACGTGTCCGAGTCATCCGGCGTGCATTTACAGCCGTGTTTGAAGATTTGCGTGCTCGTAGGTTATCTGGTTTCCTTTTTTTTTCATTTTTCGGTAGGCGTGGCGGGGAGGAGGCTGACAGGAAGTTAGACTCTGACCGTAAGCGAGAGAAAAAAAAATTACTCTCGTGACTTAGCCAGCTCCTTTCGTGAAGGCATCCTGACTTTGTGGGGACGAGGTCGTGCGATGGGCGAGGGTCTTAGTTACATTGCGAAGGACAATTCTGTTTTTCGTTGATATATGAAAAACATGAGAAGTCATAGACTACGTTGGAGCCGGCTGTCACATTATCATATGACTACTAAAGACACACAGTAGCAAAATAAGAAAGAGAGAGAGAAATAAACGTTTATTTAGAAACTGTGTTCCGAGCGAGGCCCGGTGTCACCCTGAGGTGGGAGGGCTCCTTAGTCCAGGAACCCTCTGGCTTCGACTGCCCTCTTGGCCCTGGCGACGAGTTCTCGCTGGTCTTCCAGGTCCTGGAGGACGAGCTTGGCCTCCCACGTTTCCATTGGGTGGTCGTCGTTTATTTTTGGGGCTTGGTCCCGCTCCAGTTGCACGTCGTGGTTTGCATGGCACTGGCATTACAGGAGCAAGTGTAGAAAAAAAAAATAAAGACAAACAATCGTAGGCGTTATGCGAAGAATTCGCGGCATGTAAGGTGAACGCCACATTAGCATTAAAATCCTCGTAGGAGCTGATGTTTATCGCGCAATTCGAAAAACATTACTGCGTTTTTCGACACCACGATTGCACGTCATAGTAACAAAATTTCCCGCGTTAAGTTGAACAAACGCTCCAATAGTTTTACCGGCCTGAAAACAAATGACGTGTTCGTTTTAGATGTATACTCGGCTCTGTAAGTATTGCAAGAGTCAACCAGAATCCGTCAGATTGACAATGACGACTGCAACTGGTGCGATGTGCAACCCGACGTGGTAACGCGTAGCAAGTAAGGCGTCACGCTACTGAGATTAAGGACGCGGTTTCGACTTTCGGCCATGGCGGCCACGTTTTATTATCGGGGCGAAGTGTTAGAACACCCGTGTAATCGAACTCAACGACGTCACGGGTTTTACGTGCAAGATTTTATCGTATGATTACTATATAGGCGCGCCATTGTAGACGGCTCCAGGGAGTTCAACCATATGGTGTCCCTTTAACGCGCACTTATAACATCGCGCAGCGAGCCTGTTAGCGTTTCCCCTCCGTGGAAATGCGACCTCCGCGTCCGTCATCGAACCCGCAACCTTTGGTTTGGAAGCAAAGCACCGTAAACCACGGTACCACTAAGGTGGCTGCCATACACATAAATTTAGGTCCTCGTTAAAGAACTCCAGCTGGTTAATTTGGACTCCCCCTGACCAGTACTGCGTCCCTCGTAAGTAATATTGCGGTTCAGGTCGCGGGATCGAATCCCGGCCGCGGATTCTCGGGTACATCTCGTCATGCGTGTTGTATCATTGCGTAAACGTAACTTGCGTAAACGTAGAGTACGCTATTTACAGCCCAAGCCTCGCGTCACTGTATAAGGCATACTCCTACGCTCTTCGTGACGTCAGTAGGCTCACCGCTGACGTCACGTCGTTAAAACGAGTTCTGCGGTTGTGGTACGCGGGAGTTTTATTTCCATAGTATACACGCGCACTCAGCACTTAGTTGAGTCGGCAGCTTGTTCCTCTTAGTGTTCGTCATCACTCGACCGCTACTCCTATAGTAGACACCATATAGAGTGTTTTCGAGGAGAAGAGCTTCCCTGTCTCAGTTGTGCTCTGCGAAATAGCTGCTACATATTAATAACTGAGAGAATGGCCATTGGCTCTTCTCGAGTACGTTCGTACAGAAAAAGCTGCACTTGGGTATCTACTGTAGTATGCTACACCCTAAGATAAAGGAGTATGTGTGACTCATTTCAGAGAGTCTCGACTTGCTACGAATATGACTACCTTTATCCCGGCCCAGATTTATCCCGGCCCGTGTGCTCAGATTTGGGTGCACGTTAAAGAACCCCCAGGTGGTCAAAATTTCCGGAGTTTCCTTCACTACGGCGTCTCTCATAATCATATGGTGGTTTTCGGACGTTAACTCCAGACACCAATCAATATGAATACCTTTAAAGAAGCACGTCAACTCTCTTTTCTCTTTTTATTTTTTTTTGGGGGGGGTGTTATTGTACTCTCTTCTGAGGTTTGGTTGAGCCTCATGAGAGCCAACGTGCCTCTTTAAAGAGAGTCATTTGCGTGACAAGTCGCGACTCTCCAAAGGGAGTCAGGCATAAGCTTTTGAAAGTGTACCCGCTAAAAAGTGTCTTTTGACTCTTCTTTCGTGTGAGAGTCACATGGGCAATACTTTGTTTAGAGTGTCACATTGATTCTTTAGGAGAGTCGTGGGACGCATGAGCTCTCACAGGGGAGTCAATTTATCTCACAGGGGAGTCAATCTCACAGGGGAGTCAATTTAGACATGTATGAAAGAGGAGTCACGTTTAGAGCTTGTTGCGCAGAAATCTCGGCGTCTGCTTTCTTGGTTGTGCGCGAAAAAAGGGCGCCGCTCGTGACCGAGACGACGACAACAACAACAACGACGACAACAACAACAACAACAACAACAACAACAACAACAACAACACTGGTTCAAAAGGGAATCGAATCCAGGTCTTCTAAGTGCCAAGAAGTGGCGCGAATTCAGAAAAAAAAGGGGGAGGACACAAAGCCCATGGTGGCCATTTTGTTTTCTTTTAAATATGAGTTGTGGTTTTATTGACATGAGAATCAAATCATGCTTTGAAATTAAGTTTAAAAAAAAAACGTGGGGTCCGAGCTCCTGTACTTGCACCGTTCTATTCAGTCTTCTTTGAACCAGTCGAGCGGCTTTTGCGACTCCCATGAAACACATGTTTACACGCTTAAAAAATAATCAGTTTAAAAAAAGTTGAGTGCGCTGTACTTAACTGTCAAGTAATTCAAGTATTCGATGTAAAACTAAATCTCAAGGGGGGGGGGGGCACTTGCAAGGGGCGTTCCCCTTCACCCTGAACACAAGGGGGGTCCGGACCAGTGGCGCACCTGGAAACTTTTTCGGAGGGAGGCGCCACCTTGACTTCGTGGGGAAGTAGGGCACAACCTCGGAATTGTTATTTTTCCCTCTCTATGACCTGGCGAAAAAATTTCGGGGGTCGGGGAAAGGTAACGGGACCGGTATGCCACCTCCTGGCTGCGCCTCTGGTCCGGATCCCCCCATTGACTCCCCCTTCCCCATGATTTACGCCAATGGTGGCAAGCTGGTGTTCTACCACAGATCCTCGCCGTTCCTTGGAAGTTCTGCATGTCATATAATGCGAAGAATCGATTGCGTTATGTCTTCCGTGAGATAGACAGTGTTTTTGAATGAGAACAGAATCGGCGCCCATATTATATAGTGGTGATTCCTGAACCAGAGACACGAGACGCTCTTGACATCTTCTCCCTGAGGAGCTTCCGCTGTCACTCGGATTGACAATGCTTTCTATTCACCGTATTATTTGATGACTGATCTTTACCATCATATTGTTGTTTGGGTCTGTTCTCGACGTATACCGCAACGTACTCGTGAACCATTCTTTAAATTGAATGCGCGTACAGGCACAATGCCTTTGTTGAAGATTTCCTGAAGACATTTTGGGTTGTGCGTATAGTAAAATAGGGCGAATCCGGTGTTAGTTGTGAATTACGGAGTGTGTCTTGTCGGGTAAACTGAATGGGTGAAAGGAAAAATATTGTCTGATGAATAAATTTACTGTTTAAGAAGACAAAATTGGTACCGGGATCAAAACATTTAACAGTCGATATATAGTCGAAAAGTTTGATATGTTTTTGCCCATTTAGCTGGTCATAGGCTTTTTATCGATATGTGGAGGTTTAACGTCCCAAAACCACCACTTGATTATGAGAGACGCCGTAGTGGAGGGCTCCTAAAATTGCGACCACCTGAGATTCTTTAACGTGCACCCAGATCTGAGCACACTGCAGGGTCTACAGCATTTTCGCCTCCATCGAAAATACAGCGGTCGCAGCCGGGATACGATCCCGCGACCTGCGGGTCAGCAGCCGAGTACCTTAGCCACTAGACCACCACGACGGGGCCTTATGCCAGAGGCTAGACCCCACCATAGCGGTCATTACTGTCCATGCAAGGGCAGAGGCCGATGAGTCTCAGTTTTGCAACTATGTTGCAAAGTATCGATTTTCTTCAAAAAACCTTCTGTTGCAGAGGCGGCGTCTGAAACTTTCCGGGTCAAAGGTTGACAGTTTTAGGGGCGAAGCTCTTCGGGGTGTGGGTCGTTCCCTCCTCTGTAGTAGTAGTAGTAGTAGTAGTAGTAGTAGTAGTAGTAGTAGTAGTAGTAGTAGTAGTAGTAGTAGTAGTAGTAGTTGTACTAGTAGTAGTTGTAGTAGTTGTAGTAGTAGTTGTCACCTTTAGTTTATGAGTTGCTCACTAGATGGCGTTGTGTGTATGTCCTTCACTACATATCCACAGAGTGAATGATGATGAGTGCGGCAAAGCGTCCGTCCGTCCGATGCGGGCTCTAGTGTGATAGGAGTGGACGGACGGACAGATGGACATGTTAAAGGCGTAATTACACTAACGTTGTCAGTTACCGCACTTTCTGCGACAAATGAAAAGTCGGGACCTGAGAGCTTTGAACATACTTCAGCGGAGGCTCCTCATACCTGTACTGGTCACGAAGCTTACCCTTATGTTTGGTATAGGGACAGGAGCAGCCGCTAGGGGCGCCATCCCCTTTGTGGGCGTTGGAGAGGAACCGGCTCGGCACTTCTGCGGCACGCTTCGGAACTGCGAAACGTTATCAAATGTACACGTTAACGTTGATTATGTCTTTAGAGCGATATTACCGTGCAAATATCTTCAAAGTGATATTACCTCCAAGGAAATTCGGGGAAGCTATGCACAGTGCAACATAGCGCCGAATGAGCCCGCTGAGCAAAGAACTTAGTGGCAAACAAACGCATGGTTTCCGCTATATACGATGTACGACTAAACTATAGAAACGTGTTTCTTCCGTTTCCCTATAGAATCTAGTCGCGAGTTCTGTTGAAGTATTTCGATACTAGTAAGCGTTATAGGACACCCTGATGACTTAATTACAAATTTGTAAGAGTAACCATTGGTTTCAATTTGAGCCCGGCTTTACGATATACGGTGTGAGCTCGGGTGGACTCGCATGATATCGCAACGTTTCCACGGTCGCTCTGCTCGCGTGGCTCCGTCGGTGACGCACGAGCCGCCATTTAGGGTGTTTCGGTGCCTAGCGCCATCTCAACTATAATAGCCGTACTGGTACGTGATGTCACCAGAATTGATTTTCTAACCGCACGGCACGCTAGTGTTGATGCGACTGTACCTGCGCCACGCGAAAATAGACTTTCGTGTCGAAACACAATATCGTATGAGCAATGTCCCCAACGTCACACTTGCTCAAAGCCGCCTCCGTGTACAGAATACTTGTATGACCGAGTGAACTGAGGTTCCAAGATTGGTGTCAGTCACATCGTAAAGATGAACAAAGTATGTGCACAATTATATGCCCTTTGGTATATATTCATATTTATTACTTTGATGTGTACGTGTGTGCGCGTGCGTGGATATCACACTTAAGGGTGCCCCCCATTTTTTTCAGAGGTTGTTTAGTGTACCTTTAAGGCCCCTCTCTTCGTCTGCCTGCCTCTGTAAGAAAACCAATCCCGGTGTTCAAATCTCTCCTAGGTTTCTGGCTGCGTATTTTCGTGCCAGCCATTATACAAGGCTTAACCTTCACCGCATGTATGACCTTCTTGCAAACGAGTGCGTTGTTGCGCACGGCACCTTTATCGCATTGCCAGTCGTTTTCCTGCATGCTTGTCGAAAAACAACCTTCTGAAAAAAAAAATTGTTTTCTCCTGTTCTTTCTTTAAAAAAAAAAAAACGATCCGTTATTCCTTTCGAACTGTCTCGAAAACTGGCGTTCGCTGCAGCTCGAAATCTTTTTTTTAAGTGTATTCCCGTTCTTGCTACTGCGAGTCTTGAAATTTTTATAAATTTGTTATTTTTTTTTGTTCGTTTTGCTCCAAGACGTCCAGCGTGAGGCAACAACTCCGGAACACTTGTGCGTGGTTACTTATTTTTCTTGATTTTTTCTTTCTTGGTTTTTTTTTACTCGCCGCGTTGGAGATACCGACAAGCTCTCTGCCTCGCAGCATTACACGAAAAAAAAAAAACCCACAAAATTTGAAGTTGCTCCTGCGTATACTGGCGTGCACAGGTTGCGTAGGCCTGCAAACTCGGCGTTTCGATGACAGCGGTCCGCTGGCCAGGACCCTTTGTTATTTTCCCGCTGGACGCGATGGGAGAAGAAGACGTATTGCGTTGATCGTGGGCCCGCACTGCTTCTTTACGGCGCTTGCGATAGCCGCAGGTGCGTTTGTGTCGCGGTTTTTTTTTAGTTTTTATTGTTTTTTTACACAGGCGAGGTTTCTCGTTCGTATACCCGCTATGCCGGAAGGGTTCCTATATCCACGACGACAAATAATTGAGTGTGTGCAGTTTATACAAAAAAAAAAAAAGGTCACGGAATGGCGTGCTCCTCTAGTTCGAGAGGGCCTCTCGATGTTTTTTTGGGGGGGCAAAGCCCTTATAAATGGAACTAACGAACTAAGCCATTAAGAAGCCATCTAACCAATCAGCAATGGAAAAATCGTTATCGCCGCAGAAGATACTGGGCAACAGTTTCAATCGCGACGTACTATATGCTATATACAGCACCACCTCACCTATGCCAGTCGTACTGCTGTTGAGATTTCTGCGATCTATAGCCAGCACTCTGCATGGTACGATTGTTGACGTACGCATGCAGGTATACACTGCGAATCGAGCCCAGTATACGTGTCGCATCAGTGGCAGACGTGTACGACTTCACAATCGGTGCGGTTTTCGCCCTACAGTAAATGTGTATTCCGCATCGTGCCGAACTGTAGATATTTAACACCCCCCCCCCCCACCCCGCCCTTCGTATTAAAAAACCGAAATCGGATGTCGTTTATGGAAAATCCATGAAAAGAAACCACTTCAAGACACTCGAGAACGCAAGATCAACGCTGCATGCAAACAGACAGAATAATTATTGCTGGGGTTTTACGTCCTAAAACCACGACATGATTACGAGAGACGACCGTAGGTGGAGGAATATACACCAAAACCGACCCGCGCGACAAAAAAACAGTGTCCTTTGACCACAGGCGGGCAAAAAATGTGTTCACACACACACAAACACACACACACTCTCTCTCTCTCTCTCTCTCTCTCTCTCTATATATATATATATATATATATATATATATATATATATATATATAATTGCGCGTAGAGCTCACTCCCTCACCAAAATTCTCTCACTGCTCGATCTGAGTCTGAGTGAGTTCTCTCATAACTCGAGTGAGTTGCCTACCCGTACCTTCGACTCTCCTTTTATAAATGCGAGATTAGCATATGTACAACTCTCGTTAGAGAGTCGCGTTGGCTCTTTTAGAAAGCCGTGCTACTCATGTAAGAGAGTCAATGTGACTCTCTAAAGAGAGTTCAAACATCCCCACGACTCTCCTTAAGAGAGTCAACGTGCCTCCCTAAAACGGAGTGCTATACCCATGTGACTCTCGAATGCATAAAAGAAGAGTCTCAGCACACTTTTTTTTCTTAGGGTGAGTGTATTTCCTTGTTCCGTAGCGTTTATTGGTCCTCAAGCGACGCGAGGCTTCATTTACAGCCTGTTGAATAGCCCGTGAAGTTGACAGCGCGGGTGCAAGATTTCCGGGCCGGTGATGCCGGCCACATAGCGATAAGCCGGTGGGTTCAGAACTTTATTGAAGATTGTTCCTCTTTCTATCTCTTTATTTGAGCGTGACGAGGATTTTCGGACGGGTGCGCGTAGCGCCTTCTTTCTTTGGCGACAGCGGTGGCCTGCCGTTTACCTGAATGGAAAATAGACGAAAAAAAAATCTTATCTCACGAAAAAAAAAAAAAAAACTACTCCCGGTTGTGCGTGGCATAGACCCACTGGAACATATCTGATAAAATTAGTGTCGTAATAGGAACCGCGTGGCTCTTTAGAGTGTTGATGTATTCTACAATGCTGGCCCCACGAGTTTCCAACGGGTGGTGTTCAAACTGTCCTGATAAGCCACACGCTTTACAGCGCGATACTGAAATTTCGCCGAAGTATTCCAGTAAGTCTCTGCTGTATCGATACCGGAATTGTTTTCAATAATCAGCTTATTTAAATATATATGTTTTTTTTCTCTCTCGCCTATTTCCCGTTAAGTTATGGCAGGACGCCGTCGAGGCCGCCGAAAGATCTCCACAAGCAGATATATCCCCATATCCTGCTGGAATAAAGCGAACCTTCGTTGCGTTGGAAGACGGATAAGGATAGTTGAAAACAAATGCGTATACCAGGAGTCCCTCTCCCCCTCTCATTTCTTGCATGCATGGACTACATAGTAGTATGTTCTCTCTGTATAGGACTACTTGGTGCATGCTTATTGTTAATGGCAAACTTCGCTCAAAACGGCCACGTCAGCCTGTGTATTTCCTCGTGTTTCGACAAGCTCGTGTTTTTTTCGCACCAAGTTTACAGTTCCATGTTTCGCGGACTACAGTTCGGTTGTGACGCTCTCGCACTCTTGTTACCTCCTCCCCCTCTTTCTTTTCTTACTCTCCGAGTCTGAATGAAAGCGTCATGTTGGTATCGTTTCAAAACCATGGTTCTACTTATGCTTTTACGTTCTGTGCCATTCTTTGTTTACGTATGCGCTCGCCACGTTCCTATCTCCAAAGAATCGACATTAGGGAGTTTTCGAATAGGGGCCCAAAAAGCCCTTTACGTATGCATGCTTTAGGTCAAGCTGGAGCTAAGAGTTTTCGAATAAGGTCTGCGGCGCTTTGCGCAACATTATAGGTCAGCCGTCACTTCAGGGGGTGACGTCACGTTTGTCTGTCGCCAAAGCTTTTGGGGCAGGCTTTGGGGCGCCCGCTAAATTCGAGAAATAGCGTCCCCAACGCTATTTCCGCAATATTTCCGACACTCGAGAACGATTTCCGCAAGATTTCCGACAACGATTTCCGCAAAACCCAAACGTGGTTTAAGTTTTGCACATGCGCGTTGGTTGACGCTATTTTTTTTGGGGTCCCAAACTTTTGTA
This sequence comes from Rhipicephalus microplus, assembly GCF_043290135.1. NCBI lineage: Eukaryota > Metazoa > Arthropoda > Arachnida > Ixodida > Ixodidae > Rhipicephalus > Rhipicephalus microplus. Next base: position 18,115,958 of record NC_134708.1, on the reverse strand, counting down.
CCCCTATTCGAAAACTTCCTATTAAAGCCTAATTTACTTTTTGGGTCTCGTTAATTTATGGCCGCTCGAATTAGCCGGCTCACCTTACAACGTTAGCGCGATCGTTCAGACGGTTTAGCTCGCTTGCCTCCGGCGTGCTAATTTTGTTCGAAACTCTTGCGTCACCGATACCCCCCTTAATGTTATTCTGATATTTAATCGCGAGTTTGCGAATGAACATGAACACGTGGTCGGTACTCCACTCGCTCAAGTGCGGACAAGACAATGTTTCCGTCCCTCGCGTGTACTTTGTGCAAGTACGCGGGAGAACCGATTTCTCTGGTTTGCCGTGTACAATTTCCATGCTTGAGGCCTATACTAGCACCGCGCTATGTCTGCGCGGCAAGCGGCCAACGCAAGCTTTCCAGGACCATACGTCTTGGCCATGTTGGCCACGGAGCTTATAGGACAATAGGACGTTGCAGCTGCGACCCATTTATCTGAAGCCGTCACTGAAGATTCGAATCGCGTCCACTTTTTACCTGAAAAAAAAAAAAAAGGATGGCTCTAACCTTCCTGCGTGGACCTCCAACATCTTTAAAATTTTCGTCTTTTTTTACTTTTTTCGGTTTTCTCTGCCTGTTTTCGGCACGTGTACGGCCTTTGAACCGATTGCCTACGCAGTATGCGCGCGCCGAACTCTCAACCCACAATGCATGTAAATCGATTTTTTTTTAAATACGTGACGTCAAACGCTTACAAACAGAGGGAGGGGAGGACGGTGTTATGTGGCAACTGGAGATAATGTCATTAAATAATTTTTAATGCTGTAGGCCCGTGTGCTCAGATTTGGGTACACGTTAAATAATCTCTGTTATAGTCCAAATTTCCGGAGCCCCTCCACTATACGGCGTCTCTCATAATCATATCGTCGTTTTGGGGCGTTAAATCCCGCATATCAATTAGTCAAATCATATTGCTGTCGTTCTGCGTGTATACCACGATACGGGCATGCACAGTGTTGGAGATTGCGGATTAAATTATACCATCTGCGGTTTCTTAACCTTCTCCGAAATCTATATACACGGGTGCTTTGGCTGTGCCTGAATGGCAGTGCCTGGAAGTTAGCGACAAACAACGCTATGAGTATTGCGTAGATACAACGTGGTCAATAGCTGGGCTACTCGTGTGTCCTGTACTTTTTTTTTTTCTCTGTGCAGCGTCTACGTTCACTTAGTCTTAGCTCACCTTAGCGCACCATGAATACAATGTGGTAGGGAGAAAAAAGAAGTAACGTGATTACATATATGCCAACATGACTATAAGAAAGAAAATATCAGCGTTATATGAATCGTAAAGGAGTGCAAAGCATAGATAGGGCTGACATTGCTATAAAATGACATAAATATTGGTAAACAAGCTTTGCTCGGGTGAGAGAGTGAGGTGAGAGTGTGAACCAGCTTTCTTCAGTCCACGATAGACGCTGGTCAACACAACGTCACCTGGCTAGGCCCACTCAGGTGGGAACAAAACTTCATCCGCGCCTGGAAGAATGTTCGCCCTGTTTTATAGGCCCTGTTTTATAGGTGCTAGACGGGCCGCTCCCATTCTGGGACAGGGACGCCTTGTCTCAGCGTCGCATCGTGGGCTTTCTGGACAGCCCGGAGTTGATCAAACCAGTCGTGACTCTCGGGAAATGCATAAAACCCTGTGTCAACGCTCCCGGGGCACGTACTTGAAATCACTAACCGCACGCGAGACAGAGATCTCCGTGTACTTCGGAAACATCATTTAAGGAAAATTCGGCAAGCGCAGTTCACTTGATCGGATGCATCGGCAATGACGGAGGAGTACGCCCGTGAAGAAAGAAATCGATTATGCAATCTCAGGAATTGAGATTGCTTCTCTGTTCCACAGTCCCTGAATTGAGATCGAGACTTCCACGTCACCTTACTCGTCGCCTGGTCTCCCCCATTCATCGAATTCGTTTGAACGCAGCCATTGGCCAATAGCTACATGTGCCGCCTTGGTTTGACGACGAGCCCATATACTGTGACAACCGTGGTGCATTAGAATCCATACAACTTATATTTAAGCCAGATTTTCAAGCATAGAAGAAAAAAAATACTTGGCTCCAAATTAGAAGACGCTCAACTTCTCAAGCATTGATGGACCTCAGGACAATACTTGGACGTAGGTTTTATTCTCAGCAGTGTCAAATTTTAAAGTTTCTGTTGATATTCTTCGAGGGCATTAACCCTTGTTGATAAAATGGAGTG